>NW_027466930.1:1367500-1990000 GCF_046128005.1 Genypterus blacodes
CCAATTTGCGTTTCTATTCTGTTCTAGTTAATATTCCGAGCCTCTCCATTGACGTTGCCAAGGGAACATTTCAGCGTAGCAATGCCAGGGTGGAAGCACACAGCTGTAAACGGTCCCACCCTGTTATATCACAGGCACAGGTGTTGTGTTATCTCGCAAAACAACTTGAGTGTACGTGCTGGAGTGAGATTTGTAAAAGTCGAGTCGTTTTCCTCCTCCATGGTTTTTCCTCTCTTGTTAATCTGAGGGTATTATTCCCACTCAGAGGCTTCTTAGTGCTTCCATTTTTCCTCTCTGTTTGCACTCCACTCCCCTCTACCTGATCTCCACTTGCTCACCTTGACTTTCCCTCCCGCGTGTCGATTTCCAGTTCACGCCGCCGCTCCCCCGTCAGTAAACTCGATTACGTAACCGAGGTCGAAACTGCGTCACCGCCGCAAAAATGCAATCACCTCCGTCATAGTGTCTTATTGTTTGCTTCCCTCTGTCTGTCTGTGTGTGTGTGTGTGTGTGTGTGTGTGTGTGTGTGTGTGTGTGTGTGTGTGTGTGTGTCTCATCATGGGTCGCTATCAGGTTACGCGCCTTCCGTGAGCTAATCAGCCTCTCACCAATATGATTAAACTTGATTTCAATGGTGCTATTATATGTCAGGCTGTGCCATCATGGAGCGCTTCACTTTACTTCCACACACACACACACACACACACATCTCATATGCATAGCATTTTATCATACTAACAGGCTGATAAGACGATAACATCATATGAGTATGAGTCAGACGGCGATGTTAAATGGATGCTTTTCATTTTTGGGGTGAACTGCACCTGTTCCTGTGTGTGTGTTTGGGTGCAGTGTTGTGTGTTGTTGTGTCTCTGGACTGCTGTGGTGCTGCGTTGGGACCAGAGGGATTCTCTTCCCTGTTACAGTAACACTCAGGACATCACATCCATCCTCTAAGCTCCAAGCTGCCCGCTGGCAACAACCCGCCATAATAAATGGAGGCTTCACTCCACGGACAGCACAGTTGTGGCTTCTACTGCAGCCTTGTTTTTACTGGGCGGAGGTTAAATAGATAGAAGGAAGACTTGCCGGCGCTCACGTCTGTCTCTCCCCTGTGTGTGCTCTGTTTCCTCGCAGTTACTCGGAGCAGCATTCCTGTGCATCGGCCTGTGGGCATGGGCGGAGAAGGTAAGTGTAAACACATGCACCAAAACACTGCTCAGCACCACTCAGATACCGCCTGATTGCTCCACTGGCATAGCTGAGATTCTTCCACACACTCCTGCTATTACCTCAACTGGACCAAAGTTGATCCAGCAGAGGCCATAGAAACAAGGTCATTGGTGTTTAGGTTGGTCTTTTACCGCGTTCCTGTAGAAATATGTGGCACTTAAACACTTATGAGCTGATCACGGTCTTGATGTACGCGTCTGGGTTGTGCAGCTCGCTCGTGTGCCGCTAGGGTACAAACTGTTATTAAATAAGCAGCTTTAATATATTGTGCATTAAGGCTCCGGCTCAGAATTAGGAGGCATATGGCCAAAATTACAAAATTCCTTTGACTGAGAGAACAGTGAGGAATGCGGCGTGACGGGCTTTAGGACTGAACCGGGGCTTATGCTTCATATTTGCGAAGGAAATGACAGTAACTAGGGCGCTCCTCTGCGGCTCCAAGGTCAGACTCCATCATTGCTCTGGCACGTCTGGCGGAACGTGGCGGCGTTCAGAAAACGTTCTCCCCCCGTCACGTTAACCCCGGCAGTTTGTTCATTAATTAGCCTGAAATTGTAGCAGTTAATTCACTAAATGCCGCACCGGCGTGGAAACATGTCCTGATTAATAAACGTCTGGAACGAAGTGAGAAAATCGGACTGTGCAGGAGCGCCTCGGTGGAACGGCATGAATAATTCAAAAGGATTAGGAGCAATGATGAATTATGGGTACTAAAAAAGCGTGTTGGCGAGTTTAGGTCTCACTGACTGAAGTTGATTAGTTCAAGCCGGCTTTGTTCGGCCAGACGACATCGTTGTTTCAGCAGAACCAGATGAGCTTAAGACAATAGAAGGCCGCGTTCCCTCCGTTCCCTCCGCTCGTCTCTCGGCTCAGCTCAGGTTCAGTCAGACGTTGCGGCGTGTCGTGCTAAAGCCCACATACGCCCTGGCGTGAGATCCAAAACAGGATGTGGAAACCGAGGCAGACGTGAGTGTGAGCGTGAGCGTGAGCGGATGGTATCTGGGGGAACAGGAACAGCAGATAGGAAGGACAAATGTCTGTTTCGTAACATTTCCAAAGACCTCTGACCTCCTGGTCCGCTGGGAGCGCGACACATGTGATAGGCCTGATGGAGGTTCCACAGAGTGTGTGAGGGGGTCGCACCCAGTTAGTTTCAAGGGGCTTTAGAAAGTTTTTGGAACTTCAGGCTTCAGATGTTAAGCCTGCTGTCATGTCTGTCTGTCTGTCTGTCTCCCTTCTCCCCAGGGGGTGCTGTCCAACCTGTCGTCCATCACAGATCTGGGCGGCTTCGACCCGGTCTGGCTCTTCATGGTGGTGGGAGCGGTCATGTTCATCCTGGGCTTTGCCGGCTGCATCGGAGCGCTCAGAGAGAACACCTTATTGCTTAAATTTGTAAGCCGTCTTCTCTTTTTCTCCATTTTAAAACACCATTAACCAAACTCAAAACCCCTCCCCACTCGCCCCCCACACACCCCCAGATCCGGAGCTCACACACCAGCTGAGGCGGCAGCAGCAGATGTCACACTGACTCACCGCAGACGAGTGCGACGGCTCGGCAGCTCGGTGCGAATAGGTGTTATGTCACCGCTCATCCAAGAGCTGTTTGACTGCAGAGTGATGATCACAAAGCACACCATGGCCAAAAGCTAAGGGGTTATTCTGAAGCCCACAGCCCAGGGGCATCATTTTGAGTTTTTTCGACTTCGACCGCATCGATAACAACATGACTGACAGAGACAAACTCGGCCTGCCGCTGGCTGCAATTCTGAGTAGCCATTAACTCCCAGCCCCGTGTCCATTAGCAGCAGTAAGTCAGGCGTCAGAGTGAGGAGCTGATGTGGCTTTTGTGCATTTATCATTAGCCCCATCTCCTCCTACATTTACTGTAAAGGGATGATATAACGGCACCGCT
The DNA here is from genome assembly GCF_046128005.1 of Genypterus blacodes. NCBI lineage: Eukaryota > Metazoa > Chordata > Actinopteri > Ophidiiformes > Ophidiidae > Genypterus > Genypterus blacodes. The sequence continues at coordinate 1,370,646 of NW_027466930.1, forward strand.
GGGACCGCCGCCTCGCTGCCACACTCGCACTCATCCAATCTGGACCGGGCCTGCAACCTAAACCTGCTCAGGGACGCCGCAACACAGCTCAGCGCTTTATGTGTTGCTCTACAAACAACGCCGGAGACCATGTTTGCTGTGTTTGTTCCTCTTTTCTTTACAGACAGAACCTTCTTGGGTCGACTGCCCAGATAATCTTGATTTAAAAATATCTCATTGTTCCCTGTGTTTGCCTGCGTGTGTGTGTGTGTGTGTGTGTGTGTGTGTGTGTGTGTGTGTGTGTGTGTGTGTGTGTGTGTGTGTGTGTGTGTGTGTGTGTGTGCGCGCGCTTCCATTCCAGTTCTCGGTGTTCCTGGGCTTGATCTTCTTCCTGGAGCTCACAGCGGGGATCCTGGCTTTCGTCTTTAAGGACTGGATCAAAGACCAGCTCAACTTTTTCATCAACAACAACGTCAAAGCCTACCGCGACGACATCGACCTGCAGAATCTCATCGACTTCGCCCAGGAATATGTGAGTTTGCACCGCCCCGGCTACGCTCACACACTTTCTACCCAGAGATGAAGGAATCAGACGATATGGAAGGAATCCCATGATTAATGTAATTGTAATTGCTTTAAGTGATTATCCAATTATAGGAATGATACTGTTTACATAATTGGATCCAGCAATGACATAAAGGAGATTAGATCTGCCGCTGTCTCGCCATCTGAGGCTTCCTATCTGAGGTCCTGCAGTGACTTTAGCTGCCTGGTTGATCTGAGCCGACCTCTAAGAAGCGTCTCAGAGCAGATGAGAGACAGAGAGACAGTAGACGTGTCCATCGGCCTCAGTTAACCTTTTAATCCCTGCTGCCCGTCCTTGTCGTCTCAGTGGTCGTGCTGCGGCGCTCACGGGCCCGACGACTGGAACATGAACATGTACTTCAACTGCACTGACCTCAACCCCAGTAGGGAGCGCTGTGGAGTTCCCTTCTCCTGCTGCCTCAAAGACCCTGCAGTGAGTATAAGGCAGACACTGCAATTGTAATTGTAATGGAATGATTGAACGGCTGCTGAACGTTGTTAGTGACATCAGGATGTCTCACGTCTGTGTTTCCCTTCACAGGAGGACGTTATCAACACTCAATGTGGTTATGATGTCCGGACTCAATTGGTCAGTATCTCCATATCTCTTATCTGTCACTTCCTTCCTTCACATAATGAAGCACCGCCTTTTGTTTTACGCCTCTCTCCAGCGCCTTTAATTAACTTGATTTAATTAACGAAGCCCTCGTACGTAGCCGCAACGCAGGTCTACCGTGCAGCACCGCCGTGCAGCTCAGAGCGCGATGGCACGGCAGAGCCCGTTGATTGGCAGGCGGCTCCTGCCTGCCTGATTAGAATGACACAAAGCTGCTGAGCGCCGCTCGCTCCAGAGGGCGAGTCGCCCCGATACGACGCGCAAACCTGTTTGATGGAAGCGGTGTAAGCGCCTGTGAGGGAGGAGTGCCAATCACGTCTGTCTGTACCGGGCCTGAGCGCTCGTCTCACTCTCTCTGTTTGAACACACTGATTTCTGAACCTCTGACTGTGCTTTTGTTAAATATTCTCACGTGTAAAAGGGGAATTTGTTCATTTCCTTCTCTCTCCCTCTTTAAAACATTCCTCTATTGTACAAAAATAAACATTCTACCTAGAAACGGTTAGCCAGCACAGGAGGAAATGAAGGGTTAAGCAGCACTGGGGCTCGTCTGCTTCGCTTCTTTCCTTAATAACAGATTGTTCTTCTAACGGGGATAATTAGGCTCCAGTTTTAGCCTCCAGAGCAGAGCCGTACTACACTCTGTAATTGGCGACTCAGTGGGTTCTGCCAGTGCGTTCCCTTCTCCTCTGCGTGTGGGTGTGGTGGTTACAAGTCACCTCACTGCAGGCACACAGGCTGCCGTTGCCATGCACACTGCAGTACAGCCAACCACCTGCTACTGACTCACGTCGGGAGTTCGCGCTGTAGCCCGGCGACGGGCGGAAAAACGCGCAAGCGTAGCAGGTTCAGCCGGGGGAGAGGAAGAGCAGGAGACATGTGGAGCGCAGAGGCACAACAAAGGCAGAAGGCTGAAATAGCTTCAGGGGAAGTTCACCGCGGGAACAACACAGCGTTTCCTGCCTTTTTATTGGCCAAGGGCTCTCGTTACCTCCCATTGGTTCAGAGCGAGCTTTCAGGTTTCGTCGCAGGGGAACAAAAGAGTTTGCTCGGTGGACTTGTCTCGCAGCGTAACAAAGAGGGCATTGTGCAAACACCCTGTCTTACCCGCTCCCCCCCCCCCCCCCCCCCCCCCCTCCAGTCTCTCTGCCAGTTCTAAATTACACCTTTTTGTGTCCACGTACATCATCAGCCCATCTGTGGCCTAACAGGAAACAGCTTCTGACGGTCAGCTCGGCCCGGCCCTGACTGAAACACACACACAAACGCTCCGGGCCCGATTCTCTCTCCCCACATATTCAGACACTGACACGCCATCGTCTCTATGTGACTCAACTCTTTCCCAACCTTTGTGCTCTCGGCTGAACGAGGCCGTTTCTCTCTGTCCTGCATTAGTCACAGTCACAGGTCAGGGTCGGGATGTTTTGGTTGACTGCCGCAAAGTCCAACATGAGAACCGATCATTATTATACCATTTCAAACAAACCTGTGTGTGTGTCTGTGTGTGTGTGTGTGTGTCTGTGTGTGTCTGTGTGTGTCTGTGTGTGTGTGTGTGTGTCTGTGTGTGTCTGTGTGTGTCTGTGTGTGTGTGTCTGTGTGTGTGTGTGTGTGTGTCTGTGTGTGTGTCTCTGTGTGTGTGTGTGTGTGTCTGTGTGTGTGTGTGTGTGTGTGTGTGTGTGTGTCTGTGTGTGTCTCTGTGTGTGTCTGTGTGTGTGTGTCTGTGTCTCTGTGTGTGTGTGTGTCTCTGTGTGTGTGTGTGTGTGTCTGTGTGTGTGTGTGTGTCTCTGTGTGTGTGTGTGTGTCTGTGTCTCTGTGTGTGTGTGTGTGTGTGTCTCTGTGTGTGTGTGTCTGTGTGTGTGTGTGTCTCTGTGTGTGTGTGTCTGTGTGTGTGTCTCTGTGTGTGTGTGTGTGTGTCTGTGTGTGTGTCTGTGTGTGTGTGTGTGTGTGTGTGTGTCTGTGTGTGTGTGTGTGTGTGTGTCTGTGTCTCTGTGTGTGTGTGTGTGTGTGTGTGTGTGTGTGTCTGTCTCTGTGTTTCTGTGTGTGTGTGTGTGTGTCTGTGTGTGTCTCTGTGTGTGTGTGTGTGTGTCTGTGTGTGTGTCTGTGTCTCTGTGTGTGTGTGTGTCTCTGTGTGTGTGTGTGTGTGTCTGTGTGTGTGTGTGTGTCTCTGTGTGTGTGTGTGTGTCTGTGTCTCTGTGTGTGTGTGTGTGTGTGTCTCTGTGTGTGTGTGTCTGTGTGTGTGTGTGTCTCTGTGTGTGTGTGTCTGTGTGTGTGTCTCTGTGTGTGTGTGTGTGTGTCTGTGTGTGTGTCTGTGTGTGTGTGTGTGTGTGTGTCTGTGTGTGTGTGTGTGTGTGTGTCTGTGTCTCTGTGTGTGTGTGTGTGTGTGTGTGTGTGTGTGTCTGTCTCTGTGTTTCTGTGTGTGTGTGTGTGTGTGTGTGTGTGTGTGTGTGTGTGTGTGTGTGTGTCTTCTTGTGTGACTCACTTGTTACTCTCTTTCCGTCTCTCTAAAGGAGTTGGACCGTCAGAAGTACATCTACACTAAGGGCTGTGTGGGACAGTTTGAGAAGTGGCTTCAGGACAACCTGATCATTGTTGCTGGAATCTTTGTCGGAGTTGCACTTTTACAGGTGAGGAAGGTTTCGTTTCCGGATTATGTAAACATGTATGCACAGGAGGAGACTTGGCTCAGTCCTGGATTGAGGCGTTAGCCGTCAAATATGGATCAGAGTTTATAGCATCACTGCCATCTAGTGGTGAGAATCAAACATGAATCCTCTCCCTGACACATTTCTGAACCTCGCCCTGACTTCATGTCCCGTCCTCCCTTTCTTAGATATTTGGAATCTGCCTCGCTCAGAACCTGGTGAGCGACGTCAAAGCCGTCAAAGCCAACTGGTGACATGAGGAGCGCTGAGGTGAGGGAGACACACACACCTGCAGAAACACAGCACAGATCCATCCAGCAGAGGAGGAACTCCCCCGAGCCACAGGACACTAAGCTCTGTCTGCTTTGCTACCGAGCTAAGCAGCACACACACACACACGCGCACACACACACACACACACGGATGGACGCGCAGACACAAGGAATTTGCTTTCCTGTTTGTGAGTGACACTTGAATGGGAGGAAATAACCAAAAGGTTCAACAGAAACTATGTTTACCACTGAGCTGGGACTTAACCCAAATATACTTTTGAGTTTCAATTTTTCTTTTTTTGGCCGTTTTTCTCTTTTATTTTTGATCTGTGGACGGTGAATTTCTAGGATTCAGTTGCACAAGGACTCCTGTGAGCTACGAGAATGGAAGCCACGGACACAAAGCCGGCAAACAATAGGGAGGAAACAACTCTTTCTGTTTCTGAGCTGGTGCATTACATCATCATCACGTGACCCTTTATAACCACTGAACGACCCAACGCTGGTTTCTACAAAGCGTGGGGGCTTCAAACGATTTCAGGAGCCACAAAAACCACAAAAAAGACGTTTTTTAAGTGCCATTAATGTGCTTTCTTTCTTTTTCTTCGTCTTCTTCTTCTTTCTGTGGAGATTCTGCACCCTGTACCCAGAATTCCTCAGGGTCCAGCTGCAAATGTACAGTTTATTTTTCTTGCTTCGGGTTAAAAGCGTCCATTTTAGTTGGATGAGCGTCAAGCAGAACATCAGCGCCTACATCCTGTTTGCCCCACGGCCACGATTCTGTCGCTTTACTGAAGGTTGTTGTGTTTGATGCGATGGCCTGGGTAGGACTGTGGGGGGGCGGGGCGGGCGGGGCAGGGGGGAAACGAGGGAGGGGGGGAGGGGGTGATAGTAAAGATTGTTGTTTATCTCTCGGCGCCCCTCAAGCACAGGGGGTCGCTGTTTCCGGGGCCTTTTTACTTGACCTACGTCACCACATTTGTCTTACACACTTCCTGTGTATATTTGTCCATTTGTCCACTTCCATATTGCCTTCATCTCCCTTTACTGCTTCACATCAACAACAACAATCATCACTAAATAGATGTTTGTGTTGTCCGCCGCCCTCACGGAGACCAAATCGTCTTTAACCGGCTCTGCTTTTTTTTGATTTTTATTTTGGAATGCCAACGACAAGAACAAAGCATTTCTCCTCCTCAGCCAAAATGTGAATTTATTGTCCCTTTTGCGTGGGCGGTGCAACTTTGAATGGAACAACAGAAGAAGAGGAACAGGATCTCTTTTATCTGCGCTCCAGTGTGTGATGACGCTCCTTCATCTCTTTCTCTCTTTGCTCGGCTTTTTAAATAGCAAAGTAAATACGTGCTGTTACCTTTGATATTAGCAGAGGAATCAATACGACCCGAATGCTGCTTTGACTTTGAGCGGATTATTGATCGAGGGACCGAGCGGCTCGGCTCTCTCACGCTGGGGAATCCAGCTTTATCAATACCAAGTTTACATGTTGGGTATAAAAGAAACCCTCGGCTAAAGTCTCTCACTCAACTTTGAACAGGAGAAGAACCAGTAGTAGCACCTTTTCATCTTCATCATCATCTTCATCGCCTCACAGAATTTGTGTTTTTTTGGGAGGAGGACCAGATGGAAACAGCTGCGCTCGCACCCATTCATCTTAACCACTATGGTCGTTTGTAGTCGTAGCAGCGGATGGAACGCAGCGAACACACTACACACACACACGCACGCATGCTGAAAGGCCTGTAGCATTACTATTCTGTGAACAAAACACCACAACCTCCCGCACCACCCTCTCTCTCTCTCTCTCTCTCTCTCTCTGTGTGTATCAGAGTTACACACACTTCACATCTCTCTGATCTGAGTGCGTGGCGTCCATACCTGTCAGCCCGGTGTATTTATAGACCTAAACGCAGCAACACCAAACAGCCAGCGCGTCTCAGGCCTGCGTGGTGCGAATGTGCGAGGGGAAAAACGGGGAATGACGCAGCGCACAACGTTTGTGCCGGAGTCAAAGCGAAGGAGTCTCAGCTGGAGCCCAGAGGTTTTCCACACCAGCGGCTCGGCTCGGCACCTGAGAGAAGAGACGGCGTTCATAAATCCTCACCTGGAAGTTTCGCCGCTCAAACAGCCACGACGCCATTTTCCTCTCTCTTCTTTTTTCTGATCCTATTATCCTAATTCTGCGCCTCACCTAATCTTTTAAAAGTGGGTTAGCGCAGATACGCCACGATTAATTAGCTCGACTAATCTTCCGAGTCTTTTTTACGTGCCTAAGCCAGTCCTTAATTGGGAGTGTTTGCTCAGGGTCTTAACCTCCACTTCCCCTGCTTATGCATGCGAGAAGATTCTGCGGCGTGTGTGATAAACCCCAGGCCCGGGCGCCTTTTTATTAATGCCGGTGAGCTGAAGGCGACGTGACTGACACGCTTACACACACACACACACACACATAGACGCTCTCCTGCTTTCACTCCTACAGCCGCACTCTCCTCTTGATCTCGCCCAATAATCAGTCACTTTGGTAATAAGGTCAATAAAGCCATAATTGGAAGCGGTGTGGCAGGATTTTTAATATTCCGACTCGGCAGAGAGGATTTATCAGGGGGTGTTTATTTTTACTGCTTCTGATGATTCTGGTTTTGTATTCCTTTAATGTCAGGGGGGCAAAGCAGCGAGAGAGAACATTGCTAATTATGATTTGTCCTTTATCATAATGGCCTCGCATCGTGAGACGCCCTCTTAATTTCTCTGCTTTCCCTGTGGGCAGTTAAATCATTCCCGAGGAGGAGCCGTATGCATCCCATGAATGTATGAGTGCATCATTATGGACCTTCTGCTCCGCACCGGGGCGGAGAAATCTTTTTTTTTTTTTTTTTTGCAGCCTAATGCACATCGGAAGTGTAATTCAGGAACGTGACTCGTCTCGTTTGTGATGAATTCCCGGTTGTTGTTGTTGTTGTTGTTGTTGTTTGTGGGTTTTTTTACGCGTGTGCGTGTGTTTCACAGAAGCATTCCGTCATAGGTTCAATACCCCTCAGTGAAGTTTATATGCAATCCTACAAGACTTAAATCAGGACAAACAAGCACGTTCAGCAGCTGGAAGCAAAGAGGAGGACCTAAAAGTGGACCTGAAGGGATTTGATCACCTTTAATAATGGATTGGCCAACATTCATTCACTTTCTCCGAATATGCATTAATGAAAGATTGTTCCAGGTCGAGGCTTGGCAAAAATTTGCCTGAACTTAATACATTTCCCAAATATATAAATATATATATATAAAAGAATCTCTCCTGTGCTTTCAAACTATTCTTTAAAATGTGCTCAAGTCTTCTGCTTCTATATTATTATAATGATGATGATGATGATGATGATGATCCCCCCCCACTAAGGTGAGCAGTGCGAAGAACATTCCTACGTCTACCTCATTTGTGTGCAGACTTTGGTCACGTCTAAAGCAGAGAATCACCGTCACTTACACCAGTTTATGAGCACAAACTACAGAGCTGAGAGTCACGGCTCCACGATCAGGACGTGACTGGGATCCAGGCAACCGGACCGGCGGATCGGACTGGAATAAGAAAGCCTTTATCTCTTTCTTTTGTTGAGTTCTACAGTGGGGTTTACATGTTTGCGAGGCTCGTTTGTGATCTGTCGACACGACAAACATGAACCTGACTTTATTTCTTTTTTTTTTATTTTCGCCGTCCATGTATTCTTTTTTAGTCCAGATTTGCCTATTCTGAGTAGCCTTGCAAAGAAATGTTGAAAATGAGTGAAAAAAACTGTGGGACATGGTCTGTTACACTGTATATTGTCTTTCATATATTAAAGCATTAATGATAATGGAGCAGCGTTGTTGTTTGTTTCTTACACGTAAAAGCAGCTTAAGGTTCATTTTATAATATGTCATATTCATACAGATGCAGAATCACACTTTTATAGGATTCCATTCTTGTTTTTGATCGCACCTCATAAGAAAAACTAATAAAAAAGGACAAATGTCAGATTAAAATGCAAATTAAAACATTTATGAAACAGATTGTCTATATTCTTAGCTGTTCTTGGCTGTTGTACAGTTTAGGAGCATAATGGAGGATCTGAGAAATAGTTAAAGAACAAACTGTGAAGTAAATCTGTACTCTAATGTAAATGTGTATCAAACTGCTGTATCTTTGTAATATGTGTTTGTTAAAGTTATACACTTAAAATACTGGACCCAGGTTCACTTCCTTCATTAGAGGCCTCATCTCTCTGATGGGTGAGTCAACCAATAGAGGGAGACAAACTGTGACTCCCTGAGACTGACACACTTCTGCTGTGATGTCATCTTTTAACTCTGTAAGCCACAATAACCACATCTGCTGTAATCACACACACACACACACACACACAAACACACACTGTCAGTCACTGTGTGTGTGTGTGTGTGTGTGTGTGTGTGTGTGTGAGACGCCATTCCATCTCTCCTTTAAGAATGTCAGAGATCAAGCGGAATGACCTGCAGAATTAGAGCAATCTCAGAAATGATCGATCATTTTCCAACCTGCGTCTGAAAGGTAAAACGCTTTCAGCTGTAATCAGGTGTCAGCAGGAAGGAGGAGAGCAGCCGTTGCCTTGACAATGAAAGATTGACATATTGGACACCAGTTTCCATTATAGATGCGGTGGCTACAGGCGGCGGCGGCGGTAAATGATGATTTTTAAACCCGAGAGCCGTCCTCCTGCCTAAAAGATGACGAATAAAGCCGAGTCGTAAATCTGCTCGCGTAAAGCTTCAGGTTTCATGGCTGCTCCTCCTCTTTGCTTGATTTAAAGCAGCCGCCGCCATAAACATGATCCGTCCGATAAATATGAGCGTCCTTGTGCCTGTTATCTGCACAGGAAATGTCATGTATGCAGTCTACTTCCATACATCCCCCCCCATAATAATTCATCAATCCAAAGCAGAACATTTAATATGATGTTGCTGCCAGATACGACTCCCATTTCCTTCATAAGCGAAGTTTAAAAATGTAATCAGCTGATTGCAATCATGCATTTCCAGCACCAGGCACAACTGCTGGCAGCAGATATCTTATTGTGTTTTGCTTCTTAAGAGCAACAAACAGATAAACTGGAGGACAGCGAGGCCTCCTGACCCTGAGCTCCACGCAGCCGATCATTATTCTGCATCTACACACACGTCCGGTCATGTGTGTGCAGTCCAGCGTGATGGCACCGACACTGAAATGGAAACAAGCTTCAGCTTTTCTCTGACCGTGATCATTTCTCTTCCTCTTTACTCCACGTTTGTCCAGCAGGCTAAACAAAGGAGCTGAGATGTTCCTCCTCTTCCTGGCGGTGTTCTCCGTCCAGCACTTCTAAGTGGGATTCCAAGACATTCCCAGACTGGATACACAGTACAATCCCTTCCTCTTGCTCTGTGTCTTGCCCAGCTGGACGTCTCTGTTCACCTGTGGCTCGTATCGGACTCTTGTTTCCTCCACAGAGCCGTCGTTTGCGTCTTTCCTTTATTCCCGGTCTATACACTGTGGCCTGTGTTTGAAAGTGAAGCTGATGAAACTTCAAATCCGCTGCAATTGAACATGAGAAGTGCGTGAATCTTTTAATGCAGTTTTCAAATTAGCTGCTCTTTAATGCCTTTCCCTGTATGATTATAGGTTTGGCTCTCTGTGGAAGACGAGTGTCCTCTTCAACGCTGCTGCCTCTCAATTCTTCTCTTCTCCGCTGATCTCTATCTTTAGACAAGTGTACTTATGAGATGCTGCGGCACGAGGACTCCTGTCAGCTGGGAGAGGGGGAAAAAAGCAGCTGGAGAAGATGTTAACTCTTTATCATTCAGACAGGCGTCACTACAACATGGCAGCGCTGCACCAAACCAAACGAGCAGTCTGATGTACCCAGATTTAAAAGGGGGAAGGCTTTGGATTAGACGTCTGGATCCCTGAGCGCGGCGTGAGGGTCAGAGGTCAGGTGAGAGCGAGATGAGAGAGAGATAACAAACACACTACGCGTTGGGGCCATCTGGGCAGGAAATCAATCCGGCCCCGACAGGCGGTGAGGTAACATCACTTTAGTCACTTTCATCACCTGACCTGCGTGAGCCTAGGACCATAAAGTCATCAACACACAGGACGGAACACTCAGAAAGAGTCGAAAACATACACACACTCTCCCCCTTTGAGCCAGATTTATAAGGGTCTCACCAGGGTCCACCACTCTGCAGAATCTATTAGTGAGGTAACACACTGTGCAATGAATTATGCATATATGAACACACTCCTTTGTTAGACCTGCAATGTTGCAAAAAAATAAAAAACTCTGACAGCAGCTTCTCTTCTAAGTTGGGGGTAAAAGTCTTAATCAGTGCCTGGAGATGAGTTACGCTGGGTGCCACAGAGCTTGTAATTGGCTAATTAAAGTGAAGGTTGGGACCACTTTACGCAGTCCTAAAGAAAATAAATGGCCTCCATTTGTCCCTCTTGCCTGAAGAAGCAACACAGAGCTGATTCCATGATTCCTCTCCTGTTCCTAGTTGCCACCTGCAGGAGGAAGACGCTGTTGCATCTCCAACTTGCGCCAGGATGTCCTTCATGACCCCGAACCCTAACCTTAACCTTTTAAAGCAAAAATTGTATATTTGCAGGGTTTCTCCTCTTCTGGGATGTAGGTGATGTGGTTCTTCCGCGTTCTTCTGAACTTTCTCTCCTTCTTGTGGGAATACCAGCGGGGGAAAACCGACCACATCCTGCTGTCCTCCATGTAGGCGCCATGTAGGCCCAGACGGAGCCGGAGGAGCCGGAGGAGCCGGAGGAGCCGGAGGAGCTGCTACAGAGCGGAAGGCGGGTAAAATAGGATCTGTAAAGTCAAATATAATCTCTGCTCAATAATCTCATTCATACTTTAGATGTTGCACCGTCACATCAACATAAACAAAGTTCCCTCCCGTCCTTTAATCATCAAATCACATCAAGCTTTAACGACACTATCTCATTCAGCGCCTAAACCCCTAAGGATCAAACGGAAACGATGCCCGCAGTTGTTGTTATAATTGGAAACTTTAATGACTGACGCGGCGACAGAAACACACATTGAGAGAGGAAAAGAGCTTTAGGAGCCGGACACAGGGAAGAACCTTCACAGCCCTGCAGACAGGCCGATCAGCCCCCCTGACTCGGACTGCAATTGATTTCACCAATTGGTTCCGCTGGGTGAGCCATCGCCAGCAAACTGTCAAAGGCCTCCATTCAGCCGTGCGTGACGTCATATCTGCGTCAGCTCGCTCGGGGGGGAGGAGGAGGGACAGACATCACATGACGGCACTCAGCGCCTCGTCTTTTCATGTGGTGTGTTAAATGAAGCACTCTTTAGAACAGCGAGGCGGAGGAGAGGCACGAGGGGCCCGCTGACACACGCCGACAACAACACAACACCATGCTTTGAAGTATTCACAGGGAGAGGGGAAAAAAGAGAAATGTTTTGAAGCGAAGTTCCTACGCAGGCGTCTTCGCTATGAGGCGTCCTCTTCCCCCCATTGGCTGTTTTTGTTGTGTGAGAGCGAGCGAGCTAGCCGTAGGACTTTTGTTTTTAACTTTGACTTTTGACCACACGTGATCTGGAGCTGCACACAAACAGGCCGCCGCCCCCCTCAGGCAGGTCACGGCAGACAAAGTCATCAGATGATATCATGAAGCCGAGAGAAGATTTGTGCCATTTGTTGTGGCCTAATGGGCCTGATTGCTTGATGGTCTAATTAAATGACTTTCTGCAATTACCACAGAGCAGTGATTGAATCAGAGCCCAATTTAATTAATGGGCGAGAGGGATTATTGCCAAAGCACAAAACTCGCAGCACTGCTCTTAATCTGCCGGCACCTCAGTCACAGGAGGGCGGCGCGGGGTTAAGTTAAAGGAGAGAGCGGCTCAGACCGGCCGTAACTCAACCCAGAGGCTCCGCTTTAAAGACAGAATCACACAAGAGCTAATTGCATGTCACCCATTTTTAGCTGGAATATTTATCTGTGCTATATACAGTATATTTATAGTGCTTTCAAGGTGTTCGATAAGAGTGTATGAGCCTGTGTGTCTGTGTGTGTGTGTGTGTGAGTGTGTGTGTGTGTGTGTGTGTGTGCAGGATATGGAGGCACGTGTTGGATCTCAAGCAGTTAATAGGAGATGTTGTGTCCTTCTGGGGACAAATTGGCATCTGCAAATTGGTTTCACTGCAACACCATTCATTACAATGTAAACTGGTTAGGGCTTCCATTAGGGCCACAGATTAAGGCAACGCTGGGGCCGAGTCATTGTTTTCAACTCTTAAAAGTCTCCCAAGTCCAGTCCCCAAGTTCTAAACGAACCCTGAAGCTCTCTCCTTTAGTGCTAAGCTGTTGGTTATCCTTTAAAATGTATCTGTGGGACTGATTAGAGATGGAGATGTTACTCGATTAGGGAAAAGGACTCCACCTCTCAAACACAGCTGTAACTAATTATATAAGTCATGGCTGCATTCCATTTAGAGGTGCAAGTGTACTATGAACAGTGGCTCACCGGAGCGCCTAAACGGATCAGAGCCGTCGCTGATGTTCCACCCGCCGCGCTGCTGTGCTGTGACAAGTTCAAAAGTTCACCATGAGAACGATCTGTGCAGTGTCCTAACGTGTCACATGTGCGTCAGTGTGTGCTCCTGTGTGTGTTAGGGTTAGGGGTTAGGAATGTGGATGTAAAGACACGGCAGGTTTGAGCTTGAGGCGCTGGTAGCATGTCACTGAGGACACATCACCTCAGAGAGCCTGACTGACACACAGCAGATGAGTCATAGTGTAGAGCTGCAGTGATGGTGCTTGAACGCATCACGTACTGGAGAGTTTACACAGCCTCGCTACTGTAATGGACTATTAGGACCACTTTGAAAGTCTAAATCTAAAAAATTTGACTTGGAGGACAAAGTCTGCATATTTCATGAAGAATTGATTCTGAATATTTGTGGAATATAGTATGAATTGTTGTTGTGTGAGTTCATCTGGAATTTCCCTGTACTTGATCCCTCATCAGTTCCTTTAATAGACGAACAGTATGATGGCGTCATGTTCCTGCAGTAGCTTGTGTGTTGAGAACATGAAGTTCTAAAGAACTCAGTCGTCTGAAGTGACACTCCAGTGGAGTTATTACCTCCACGAGTACTTCTGATACTTTAACATGCAGCACTTTCCGTGACTTACACACTTTCTGGCTGTACTGTATGCAGCTCCGATCACTGCAACCTTACAAAACAAGACGTCCTGCTTAATCATGTTACTCAGATATATTAGTTACACCCCCGACCCTCTTGAGTTTATCTTCCGCCGTATTGTCACTGGAGGGCAGAGCTATTTAATCACACTGACTCTGATTCTGCTTATAAAGAAGCAAACGGAGCCCGGCGGCGTTCTGAAAGCCCCACAAAGTGAATCCATCTGTTTTGTGTACAATGAACGCTCCAAATGGTGCAGGGGGGCATGAAGAAGCACGCACAGTCCACACAAAGACACATGAACGTCCTCCCTTGTGGATGAATAGTGTCCTCTGATGCCCCCGAGGAAGCCGGAGCCCTTTTGATTTGAAGTTTGTGGAAACATTTTCGTATCTAAAACCTGAGCTGTAGGTTTGCGTGCTGCTGTCTGGTCTGCATGAACTCTCTGACCTGTCGGGGAAAGCTCACGTCAGTCACAAATCTTCATCTCTGCAGGCACTTTGCTGCAGGAACACGCTCAACTTGCCAAGACCGGTACGGTACGCAGTTAACTATCTATATAAATGATGAAGTGCTCTCCACCTGAACATATCAGACTTTGTCATGTCATTACTGTTAGCCGTATTTATTCTTTCAAAACTTCAGAGCAGATTTGTGCGCCGCCGCCGTGAGCGTTTGCACTTATTATACTGGTCTGCTGATTTTTGCTGCCAGGACTCGTCTCCTGACTTTTATTGCCTCTTCAACCCTGAGCCAACAGATGAACACACACACTCCCTGAAGCATCATCACTCGCACAGCTCCTTCTCTCAAGTCCGAGTCCGCCGCCACTTCCTTTACTCAGCAAAGTCCTTAAGGTCCTGATCCTGAGCCACTACTGCAGAGTGAACACGGTGTTAAACAGGCAAAGAAAGCATTGTGATGTGGGTGCTGCCTTCATGTGCAGGTTCAGACCTCTGATTAGAGCAAATCAATAGGACAGACGTTTGATTTTCACGAGGGGACTCACAGAATGCCGCTCTGTGTGCTCTGCCACACTACAGAGCGATTTACTCTGGAAAGAAGACGACAGATGAAAATGATCTGCTGGCCCTGTGTGTCGCTCCGTGTGATGGTGTTTGCCCACACAACTCAATCTCCAGGCAGGGGCCCCCGCACAGGTCTGCTTCATCCATGAAATCGTCCATGTCCGGTGTTTCCGTGGGGGGCGCCGGTCGCTCCGGTTCAATTCTGTTAGCAGCAGGAGCAACCTCAGCTAACTCCCGCAGGGTGGAGATGACAGAGTTATCAGGTGTGTGTGTTTGTGTGAGTGTGTGTGTGTGTGTGTGTGTGTGTGTGTTTCCATTTGAGGGGGGCACTGCTGTCTAGGGGCACAGCCCGGTGAAATACGCCGCTAACACCTGTGAAGCTAAAGATGGCAAAAAGATAAATAACCTTTCAGCTTTATTTGCATTCATTCTCTGCCCGGGTAGCTGTGGGTAGCTGTGACTGAAATGCTAATGCTGCATAATCCTGGGAAGCTGGTGTCAGGCTACCACGTTCCCTCATTCATTAACGCCCGTTAGCAGCCTTGTTTAGCATTTAGCGCTTAATGAAGCGTTACTGCGCCATTTCTTCATTTGCATGCGGGGTAAACTGTGCATTAAACATGACAACATGCAGGAATGAAGACCTGAGCCGGTCCTAAGTAATGCTTTAAAGTCTGTTTGATCAAGAAATCTGAGCCCAATCTGCTTTTTATGAAGTTTATATAAAGGTTAAGTTTGTCTGTTTGATCTCTCATATATTCCACACACACCCCACATCACACACACACATCCATTTTGCTCTTACAGCGGCTGAAATCAGTGTAAAGTGCAGCTGTTAAATATGCAGCTGCTCACCAATATGTCAGTAATGTTGTGCTAACTGCTACGCTAATAAACGTCATGAATCTGAGTGCAGATCATATTTTAATGCCCAAAGAGTCTTCAGACCATTTTAGTTGCTCTTGAAGTTTGCTATTTGCAGCTCCTTCAGTTTGACCTTCACCTATCCAAAGTTTGGGATCGATACCTAACTTTGTTCTCACGGTGTAGCAATAGAAAAATACAAAAACATCTGCAAACACCAGCACGGAACTTTGAGGCCTGTGTGTGTTCTCTGGCTGCCAGCACACACACATACACACACACACCGTCCACAGCCTCAGCGGGATCTGTCTTAGCAAGACAAACACCCCATACCTGCACCGATGCGTCCGGCTGTGCGTATGAAAGCGTAAAAGTGTTTTTCATCGCTGAAATTGAATGTCCAAATCGATGTCCAGACTTAGTTTTGATACGGCTGAGAGTTGTCATATCACATTAAGATGGATGCCCTGTGGGGGGTGTGTGTGTTGCCAGGGAGCGTGATGAGGAAGATCCCTGCCTCCAGCAGCAGCTAATCAATATGCCCCCTCGGACGCTCTCTCTCCTTTTCAGCCTGAGCACCACTTTTATACTCTGCTGACACAGTTCAATTAAACCTGCGCCGCGAAGAAAGAAAGGCCGCCTTCAGTCGAACGTGCTCCCGTTTCAGTACACTCAAGCACTTCTCCCGTATTTAATCTGCATCTCACACCTTCCTTAACACAGACTCTAGGAACAAGTAGGTCTAAGCCGCATCAAATCAGATCAAATCCTCCGCCACTGGCTTCTGTAAGTACTTTGGCGTCTAAGCGTCCTGAACACCGATCACACCTACAGTGCAGCGCCGTGGCATCCTGTCATCGCTCAGCGCCGCTCAGACAGACAGAACAAGTGTGGAAGTGATTAGACTGAGGTGCCTCCGGGTTGTACATAGACGCCTGATCAATATTCAATCTGGGTTATTTCACCCCACATTACCGTCGTGCTCAGGGCCGCTCCTGACTGCAGGGCCGCTCCCTGCTCATTGAGACCAGCAATCACTTAATCACAGAATGTAACTAGATTCACTACGTCGATACGTGCCTGTTAGCTGATGTGTTTAATACATGTGGAGATGTTTTCGGGCGGAGCTTTGGTTGCGCAATGACGGGTCGGGAAACTCGGGATATGAAACTAATCCTGTTTCCTGATATTTTGAGATGAATGAATGGATGGAATTGTTTTGGATGGTTTGCTATGATTTTATTTGATTACAACAGCAGGAAGCAGAAAGATATTTTGGCGAGGTTCACGGTCTCAGAAAAGTTGAAACCAGCATAGTTGGCCAGACATCCGGTCTAGGCAATGGGCGGTCCCAAAATCTACTCCCGGCTTGTGATTAATACGTGTCAGTGTCAGTGGCGTGGGCGTGACACCGTGAGCTGAGTGGGCTTCAGGAGCAGCTGTAAGCGAGCCCGTCCGCTCCGTGACTGATGCCTTTCTCTGCTTCCTCGCACACTATTTTGATTATTTTTGCAAATTAGGCGGTAAATATTCGGCAAACTGGGAAATGATGCAGCATTGCAGAGAATTGCAGCATTTTATTGGATTTGCTTAAAAAACGCCGGAGGGACTGTCCGCTGCAGAAGCCTTCATAAGAGAGACCTCAGTACATCTATATTGATCCCCAAGTCATGTGAGAGATGCACAAATAAGTCTTTCAACACATCGTATAGTTTTTTTTTCCCAGAGCGCGTATAGACGAGGACAGACAAGCCGGCTTTGTGACCGAGCGTTCATGCGGCCCAGAGGAATGTGTTTATTAGTACAGAGCTGGTGGTCATTTTATATCTGAGCAGAGAGTGTGACTCAGGCCTTCATCTTTATGAGCAGAGTTCAATGCACAAACGTCTTCCTGAGCTGAACACTGATGCAGCAGGAGTGAACAAAACCTTCCTGTATGTGTTTTCAGTCCTAAATATGACTCAACTAGGTGGTGAAAGTATCAGAAACACTCCACGGTCCTGTGTTCCCCCACCGAACACCCACACAGGTGTTTTCTGTTGCTTTGTTTGAACCTTTTCTTCTCTGGACCGCGTGGGCGTGTACAGACAGCGTTTGACTGACCCGACTCTCCTGATAGGCTCGTCGATTCGTGTGAGTGTTTGGTTGACCGCAGCAAATGTTTGGCATGGCCAAGCAGCATTTTTAAAGGAGTCTCACGAGGCAGAGTAACTACAGACACCTGTGTGGGCGTGCATGGAGAGCTACTTATACACCAGGGTCAGAGTTTGCCAGGTACGCCCATACAATCCAACACAGCAGCAGCCCGTCTAATCGCTCCTTACAGAACATCTATCATGCCAGTTTCTAGCCAAACCGATTTTCGACATTTTTGCATCAATTGTGTTTAATTCCCCCACAAATTTCCTTCAAACGTTACCACATTTGAAATCAATACTTGGCCAAGCCTGAAAAGTCTTCCTGTTCTCATTTCTCGTTGGCGGCGTCTGTTGTTTATTCGCAGTCAAATTTTCCCAGCAAAGTTTGTCTGGATTTTGGCTCCAGCAGTATTAATAGATGTAATGGACGGGAACTCATCAGTCTTCAGGATTCAGGTAGGAAAATAAAGTCGATTAACAATGAATCATCAACGTTTACGTACTGCACTTTTGGGTCCTTTGGTTCTGGAGCTCATGATCTAACAGTATCATTAAATCTTCAAAGCATATTAGTGCTCCTAAGGGGAAAGTCCATATTAATGTTAATGATCTCATGACTTTTCCTCGAGCAGGACTCCTCTGCTTTGCCCCACTACTGGTAAACTCTATTAATAGCACAATCATCATTATTGTTTGTTCCATCAAACACTTCCCAATCGTGTTGGAGCCTGACTGCTGTGATCTTTAAGGATTATCTCTGGACTTAATGATGATGTTTACATGAATATCGGATAAAGAAAAGAGTAAGCAATCTAATCAGTAATCTTTGAAGTGCGGCTCATGCAGAAGCATTCGGTTAAATAAAGCCAAACTTTCCCTGAGTTTCACCTCCTGACCCCAGGCTTCCTTGACCTCCTGCCCCTTCTGCCTCAATTGGTATAATCATGCGGATGTGAAAGGTCTTAAGCTGAGACATGGTCACAGTTTAATAGGACAGCATGAGTGTTTGTCTGTGGCGTTGGCAGCTCCGATGACCTGGTCAGCCTCCTTGTCTGCCTTCAGACAAGCCCTGAGCTGAATAGTTAGATGGTTAGATGGTTGTTTGGAATGAGACACACTGCTTGTGAAGTAGTGGAGCAACAATTGTTGTTACTGTGGGACGAATCAGGGATGAAAGCAGAAATGTGCTTCAGTCTACCAAGTGGCCATGAATGCACAAACGCACTGTTCCATCTCTGCATCGCGGGGGGCCATGATGCTAAAGGATTTATATTTGGATAAAAAGGTGTTGTCTATGCAAACGTGGTCTTAGAGTAGTGTGTTCTCCATTTAGGTCCGGAGGGAACATGCATTAATGTAAATCTATTTATTCAGCCATGTAAGTGTCTTCTGGTAGACTTGTAAAATGATAGAATCCAATTGATCTCGTCCATGTCTACAACTTCACAAGACCCCCTCTGTGATGACTCCAGCTCTACAAACCTAAGTAGAATTACAGCGTGAAATGCGATTGTGGCGTGTGTTCAAGGGCTTTAATGTTGCCTTTTGGAATAGTTTCAACTTGTTTAAGTCTGATACAGCTTAATAATGTTACACACCACAGGATGTTGTTGATCATACCGAATCATGTAGGATGAACTTCTACATGAAAGGCATCCTATTACTAAATGAGTGCTCTGAAAGGATTCTCTCTCTGCACCGAGCGGCTGAATCCCACACTGAGTGAATTCATTATGTGAGATGAAACCCATTCTGAAACTATCAGATCTAACAATGTTCTCTTTCTCCGTCGCTCACTCATCTACTAAACACGTCACTGTTTTTGATTCATAAGATTGTTATCATCTCGAAAGTTATTGCCAAGCTGGGAAAGTCGTGTTATTATCTTGACCTTGACCTTGAACTTATTTGAATAAGAAACTCAGTTTACTTTGTAGACATAAATGATTGACTGGAGCCTGACTCATACAGGTACATTGCTGCTGTCGCCATGACGCTTTGACTGAACCGCCTACCTTTCTTGTATTGATCCTCGCAATTGAAACAGAAGCTGCTAAGTGGTAATCAGGTTTTGAAATTGAGTTCTTCAGAAACACACAGATAAACGACTGCCTGCCTTCCCAGACGGCGTGGGCTCCGTCCAGCTAGCTGTTACCATCAATCATATCATGTCATGCCTGCTGACCAAACAAGATAGTTGTTGTCATTGACACACCATTAAGTTTACGATGTTGTGCAACTGTAGAGAATGAAACGGACGCTCGGTGATGTAATGGAGGCTCTGATTGCAGCAGAGCCTTCACTTTTGTTGACATGTATTACACATAAACAAAGCACTGTTTAATACAAACATGAAGGATATTTTGATGAAAACATCCTGTTGTATTTCTCATTCTGATGATGGCTGTAAAGCAGAGTTGTTTTAAAGATTTTTCCATTTCGTTTTGTTATTTCTTTGTGGAAGAAAAGTTTGGATAACAGCATAAAAGCCCAACTGTGACATTTCCAATTTGATAGGAAATATAGTGAGGGGACCTTTAGGCATCTTAATATGCTGCAGAGAAATACAAAGGGCTGCCTCCTTCCCCTTTATAATATTTTTGTAATATCACAAAGCTCTCTAAAGTATTCTGTTCAGGTAGCAAGAGAAACAACTGGAGGTGGATGCTCATGTTGCTCTCTGTCTGCTGGTGTTGTGCAGACAGTATCTCTTATCGGTCCTGTAGCGTCTGAATGTCGTCCTCAGAATCACGACCAAATGACCCCATTGTCACCGTCGCCATGTAAGTTAGGATCAGGACTTGGTCAGAATGCAGCAATAGGTTTAATAGCCTGTTTGAACTCAGGATCGGGCCCTCTGGTTGGTCAGTTTAAAGCCACTTTCTTTTCGGTCTGGCTCTGATGTAAGCCAGTTGGCCCCTCTTTTGACAGAGTCAGGAACACAGGCAGCTCTCAGGGCAGCTCAGGGTTAGGATATCACAACCATAGAGGTGTTTGGGATGACCAGAGCAGAACAACCAGGGCACTCAGCTGCTCTTACACTCCTCTGGTGTGACATTAGGGTGAAAAGGACACACATGGATTTCCCACTACTGTTCTGTTCTGTACTGTACTGACTCCACTGGTTGAATATTGATTTAAAACAAAGCAATTAAATGCGTAGAAACATGAACTAGCTCACAGCAGTCATTAGACACTCCCTGTGCTATCCAGGAAGTAGTGTTTAGATTATCCGTACATCCAAGTGTTTTAATGGGCTTCACATGGCCACACTAGCTTCCAAACCAGCTACAAGCTAAACCTCTGCAGAAAGTTAGAAAACGGTTGAAGCTGTGAGAGGAGATTCAAAGTGAACCCTGACCTGAAGATCCATCAGGAGTGTACTTGGGATATGAAGGCGAAATTAATATTATAGCCTGTGAATAATGTCTGCAACACGACTTGGCGACACAAGTGTTTGGGAGAGTGTTTCATGTTTGTGAGGTTATGGATTATAGCTGAGCAGAAATGTACCTGCGTCCATTTATCCTCGCCTAACATTACCTTGATATTGAATTTGGCTTCAGTGTTCTGTACCTTCTGACACTGTGCTGGTGAACAGGTGAAGTTAACTCAGGGAAGATTCAGCGCTTTGGAACAGCACATTTATCCCATACACAACATGCATCTGTAATCTTTGGACAGAGCAGAGAAGTTGTCACACTTTGCCTCGCTGTGCTAGCTCAAGCCGTAACGTTAAAAGGTCTTTGTCTTCCTTCTTTTCTGGAGTCTTGACTGTAAAGTATTCATAATGTGATTTATGTTCTCTCCGGTGGAACTCGGAGGGATCTGGTTCATTGAGATAGCAAAGAGAGCTCTAGCTTAAGCGCAGAGGAGAGGTGAAGAGAAAATCATGTGATTTATGTGTTTGCCAGAACATAAAAGGACTGCTGTCTAACCACATATTGAATCACGCCTGGAATGTGAATGAGAGTGTTTCTGGGACAGAGAATATGAAGTTATGATATCTTACTATGGAAAGACAGATGGCTATCTAAACTCAATAGGTTGACAAAGGAACCCCCCCTCCCCATTCCCCCCCTCCATGCCTGAGCCAGGAGGAACTCAGAATGGGACTTATTACTGTCAGTTTGTGATCCAAGTACTTTCCATTCAAGCCAGGTTTGCTAGAAAATGTTGGATTATACACAAACAAACACTCCCATCCTTCAACCTGTCTGTCTCTGAACTGCCTTCATTCAAAACACTGCATAGATTTTGACTAAATACAGTGGAAGGGTTGGGAAGAACCCTTTAAAGTTTGGTACTGATGCAGATCCAAGGATGGAACCAGGATTGCATCCATCTCAGTGAAGAAACCAGGCGTGTTTATCTCTTGATGGACTATGAAGATGTCATTTAACATACTGTTTCTATGTATTGTCCTGTCAGGTAGTCCCAGTTATCGTAGGGCAAGAAAAAGCAAATACTGCATTTGCTCATTTTGCTCATGATTGATTAGTTATCATGTTATCTGATTACTGCTAAAACAATAATAATCCAGTCAAAACAGACATGGAATGTTACATATAAGCCGAGTCAGTTGAATCGTAAATTAACACAGAACTGCCAAAAGTTTACTTCAATCTTCTAAAACTTAAGAAAACATAAAGTAAGAGCTTTGGAAACCATGATAGGGTTTGTTAACTGTGTCCACAAGCTTTAAATCAAATTACAATAAGGATTCATCATCTGAGCTCCTGACAGCTAATGGAAACTTAACATTTATTTAGTGTTGAATACACATTGAGTATTTCAAAGGGAGATTTGGGGGGAAACTGAAAACTCTTAAGGATCCCTGCAACCAGAGCCAAAATGGAGGTCAAGGTCTTAATCCAGGAATTGAATGGTAGATTATTTTCTGTCATATTTTGACAAGGGAACATCACCGGGGGATCAGCCGGCTTTCTGCTGTCAATCTGTGGACTATTTTGGGTGCAAAGGCCACGTGGAGCTGCTTTCAAAAATGTCAGAACACCCTCAGGCAAAGAGAAATATATTTCCTAAACTGATGCAATTGACAGTACTTTTTGCCCGTGGTGCTTTTTAGCATGTGGCCCTGTCTACGGTCATAAATAACCCTAAAAGTTTATGAGAAACACTCTTAAATCCCTTGTTCTGTGTGAGACATGCAGGTAAGAGCAGTCAGATACAAACGGAATGCTGCAGGTGCTGCTAGACGGCCCGACTCTAGATGGATCTGCACTTTGTTAAACATTAATTGTAGTATATGAACTGCGATTCACTGAGCGGAATATTGATCCTGACGCGGCCGTCTTTCTCTTTTATCATCTGTTCATGAGGAAACATTGAAAAAGGAAAAGTTAGTGCAATCATAAAACAAGTTATGACATTTAGGTAAAGAGAGATTTTAAAGACGACGCCCCCGCCCCTGCGATAACAATCAAATAAATAAAAAAGTTGACTGGACTGTAAGTAGACACGGACTATATAAGAATTCCAGTCGGAGTCGATAAACGCGTCGTGCATAAACGCATCGTCTGCAGCTTCTCTCTCTCTCTCGTCATTACAGAAGTTGAAAGGGCCTTGTCATATTAAACTTAAATCATGGCACGTAAACAAAGTTAAACTACTGCAGCCACATCAGGTTAGAGCCGGTAAGCACAGTAACCTTCTACCATATCAAACAAAAGTAAACAAACAACGCCTGTAATCTTTATACACAAACAGAACAGAATCTAGACAATGTGATGCACTTTGCTTGATTTTTGCATGTTTTTATGGAGGAGTGATTTGTGTACGGGGTTGTATATCACATTTAGTACACAGTACCATTGTACGCTTCAGTGATAACTATGATGACAACATTCATTTCCTGTACATCGCCATTGGGTTTTCATTATGCAAAGGCACGTTCAAGCAAATAACATACAGCAGTTTGATGGAAAAGCATTATTTGTCCTTCAGCTTGTCTTTGTGGTCCCCTTATTATTCACATATTTATCTTCTTGAGTGCGTTTTGAAAAAGCTCCTTATGCTCCTTCCTTACAAAACACCCTGTCTCCATGGCAACAATCACAAAACATTTGAAAATGGAATATTATGCTAGAATACATCCTTATACACACACACTTACAAATATACGGAGTGACAAACGCTAATATACAACACAGCTGCTAAATAGTTACTAAAATAGTTTTCTTTGGTGAAAATGTTCACAAATGTGTTTACAATATCTGCTGGCTTCAGCTGAGGCTTGATTAAGGTGAAGTGGATTTTGTTTCTGGCAATTAATTGGTAATTGCAGTAACGAGCTGCCAAATGTTTTTTCCCATCAGTAGGAGAGATTTTATTTTTCATAGAGGACTTGGATTGACACAGCAAATGATTGTACTCGGGGAGGCATTGTGTTATTTTAGGATACACAACAGAGAATTCAACTTATAGAAGAGACAAGAATAAACACGACACAAAACGGTAAAAGAGCAGCTTGAGTAAAAAGTAAAAATAAAAACAAAAATGTACATTACAAGTATCACAATCTCATCTTAGACAACAGTGGAACATCAGTCCAACATTTGCGGATCCAGACCATAAAGACAAGAATTACATCCAGTGTGACAGCACAGTTTAACAAAGATCTTGGTCCGGTCAGTCTTTGGTTTGCTGTACATTACAAATAGCAGCCAAAACAAGCGAGAATGTTGGAGAAGCTGTGCTGCTGAATCTACTGAAGCAGAACACGAACAACATCACATATTCAACACGAGCCATCGGCTTTTTACTATACGATTGACAACAAACGCAATTTTCATGAAAACGTGGCGCGAATTGCAAATACAGCATCTGGAACACAAGCTGAAGACAGAAGAAAAACATCAACGGATTTTCTAACGACGTGGAGGGTCAGAGATAGACTCCATGTGAGCTCTCCTGTGAGCGTGTGGAGCCCTCTGTTTCAAATCGTGAACTATGGATTTTTCCTCGCTCTTAATTCACAACAGTACAGTTTGAGGAGAACAACATCACAAACAAATCTTGACCTCATGTAGTTACGATTCCCCACAATGTTCTGAGTCAGATCTCAGATAGTCACTGTGGTCCAACGGTCCGACAGCGGAGGTCGAGTGAGAAGTCGCTCCTCATTGTCCCTTCTCATCTTTCCACCTTTGAAAATCACTGCTTATGTTCCCTCTAGTTTTGGCTCAGAAACGTGTTTTTCCTTTTTTCCATTTTTATCTCTATTTCTTTGGCAGATCTTGTTTTCATGCCAGCCTAGTTTGTTTGTATGGTAGAAATTACACTTACGTTAAAAACAGGGAATGTCAACATATCAATACATAACACATAACAATCAATACATACTTAAATTTCAACACAAAAGTTTTAAAAGTTAAGCACCATTTTACTGTTTTTCAACCCGGACCTTGTAAAAATCTCAACAACCATCATTCATCAAACTGCAAAGCAAACTTCACTGATCTGTCATCATCTGCATACTCGCCTCAGGGCTTCAAACATCTGGGTAAACCTACGAGGAACTCACTGTGAAACCATCAATCAGCGTAGTCATGATAACAGTAATAATGTGAATAATATCAGGGTTGTAAAACAGTGAGTCTATTGTTTTCATTCTTTGCGGTAATAAAAAGGGACATTTTGATAAATTCACAGCCACATAACTCCATCTGTTTGAAACTGAGCTTTATTTGTGTTTGCTTGTGGCACCTGGTCATTAAAGTGTTGACTAAAAGGGCCGGAAATTCAGTTATTGACGTATTAATTTGATGGGAATGATTCAAAGTTGTGTTTGACTCATCTCAGTTAATAGAACACATTAAGTCTCATTCATTTCTGTTGTGTAAACTCAGTTGCAACCATTGATTTAGCTCTGACTCAAGAGAAGTCTGTTAGATTTGTAGTAATCATCAATTCCCTGTGTTTTCACTCAGTGCAACAGGTTGAAGTAACTAGATTAATTTCTCTGCTCAGGGTGAACAGCAGATGTCCACGTGTGTATACAAAGTCTTCTTGATGAGATGAGATGAGATTAGATGACAGTACTGCGACAGTTGGCGTCATTGGTCATGCTGGAGCCGTCCGTTTTCACCACAGTGGTCTTGAAGGAATGCTGGGAGCTGTGCAGAGCGTTTCTACGGCAGAGGCGCTCGCGGTAATTCTGGGCGAAGATGAGCAACATGAGCGGGTTGATGCAGCTGTGGGAGTAGCTGAGGCAGATGCTGACATTGTAGGCGTACACAAAGGCGATGGTCGGGGAGTTGTTAGTCAGATTGATCACTTGAATGACGTGGTAGGGCGACCAGCAGATCAGGAACAGAGCGATGACCATCAGCACCATCTTGGTTGCCCTCTTGGCCCAAACCGTCTGCTTGCGTTTGACCCGACGGATGGAGCTGAACACGTGGTAGAGGGTGAGCGAGTAAAATGTGCTGATGATAATAAGCGGGATGATGAAGCCCAGAATAGACTGGTACAGAGTGTACCAGTACATGTCCTCAGGCCCGTCTAGGTACATCATGCACACCTCCAATTGTTGTCTGCTCACAACCTTAGCGTACAGCATGACAGGCACGGTGAGGAGGAAGCTGCCCAGCCATACAAGCAAATTGATGATGATGGTCCACTGGATGGTCCTCTTCTCTGAGGTCGGGTGGACGATCGCAATGTACCTGCAGGAGAAGTCCAACATTGTTCTGTTAGAGCCGGACTGGGAATACAACAGCACTGGATTCTCACGGATGGATGTTAATTTTCCTTTAGGAGGTTTGGACCAGATTAAACCAAGTAGCGTGTCAGAAATGTGGTTTTAAGAAGTTACATGTTCATTAAAGTCACGACGACTCCATTGACAAATCAGTGGCATGCAGAGGGAGCAGCTTATGTAGATTAGCAGCATATGAAACGCATTTCCATCCACATTTTTATTTCCATTCGTCTCACTATTCTGCTACTTCAGTCAAAATTGCCCTTGGTCTTTAAACTTTATCTGCAAGAAGAGTTTTATCTGCACTTAAAACACTTCACAAACCGCGGCTGCCTTCCAGGAGAATTCTGCCTATGGAGCGGCGATTGCGTGCCGTCTATGTTCACATCCCCTGCAGATAGATTCCTGAACTGTAAGATCTATGAACTGACACATTCCTGCTCTGTAAGTGAACATTAGTCACATTGGTCACTGAACACACCAAGTGGAGCCAATTACACATTTCCAGTAATAGTCTACTACATGTTGCATGTGTGTGTGTGTGAGATGAGACGGGTGTGTAGCTCATTAAGATTCTTAGTGATTTCTTTCTGGACATATAAGCGCAATTATATTCTGCAATAAATCCATAATTAGGAAACATTCTGCTCACATATAGACGATGTTGTTCTCAGTTATTGATCAGATAAGTATACTACTAATCTAATGGTTGAATCAATAAGTGCTAATCAATATCCAGTATCTGGTATCATGGCATGTTATCATGTTTTCTATACAGTGAGTCTCACACTGAACACTTTGTACTCAGTCGTTGTGTGTATAAACCCTGAACATGACTGCACCCTTTCAAAACATTGATCAGGAGAAAAAGGCAGGAATCAACGCGGCCATTAAACTCGTCTGATGATCGATTATGTAGGAATGCAAGACGGCGTTCCAGCAAATGGTCAAACAAATAAAGGATTTCTGACAACATCCAGACACAGACACACACAATCTCCTCTCTTCTATGCTTGGACGTGTGTGGACTTAAGTCACTCTTGTCCTTGAAATCCCGTGGAAGATGGCACAGCAGCGACAAACTGCATTGGTTTATCTTCAAAGTGGGACTCAGTGGGTTGCTATCAGGGCTCACATCCCATCATGTCAGTTTGGGGGGAAGTGTTAGATAATTGATTTGGCAGTAATTATGTCCACGGCTGTTTGAGATTTCCGCGGTTAGATTGGAGATATCACATGGGAAGAAAGCGTTCAGACCAAATATGGGAGTGAATTAGGACATGACTTAATGAGTTTACTCAGTCCTGCTGATGCTGTTAGGCTGAGAATCACACAAGTCTGCATGCAGGCTTCTCCTCAAACTCCTGTGGAACTCCTGTGTTGAGCCCAAACACACACACACACACACACACACACACACACACACACACACACACACATGTGTGCATGCGTGTTGTTTGTTGTTCCTCTCTTTGGTGTTACATCACTTCACATCCACTCTGCACCTGAAACTTATCACCTGCTTGTTGTTGTTTCTACACTTTTTGATGTTCTGCCACAAAGCAACAATTTGGAGGATGGAGTTGATCCTCAGTCTCTTCACCGCTGGGTGCAATGGAACACAGAACATTACAGACTCTATCTCCAAGTCTATGCTTATGAAGCCAAGACGCTTCTCTCTAGGAACTTACTTATATTTGATGTTCTTCAGCTAAACACTTGAGGCTTCATTTGCATATCCAGGCTGTGAACATACTGTAAACATGTCACTCTGTGTACTGTAGACTGCAGCCTGTAATCAATGCATGCTCATGCTCACTGTTGCATGGACATAACCACACCTTATTAGCACATTATTAGATCCGACTGCTGTGTGATTATTGAGAAGACGATTCGCTCTTATTGAAATTATCATAAACACCAATTAAAGTCTGATGTTTACCTCAAAAGTGAAACAAACATGTAGGTAATGTTCATTAGTAGTATATTATTGATACGTACCGATCGATGCATAAGACAGTAACTATTCCCACTGTGGTAAACTGGTTGCTGACGTCCACCACCACCACAGCTTTGCACATAAAGTTCCCAAACGCCCACTGTCTGTCTCTGACCAACTGGTGGATGTTGAAGGGCATCACCAGGAGGAAGAGCATGTCCGCGATGGCCAAGTTCAGCACGTAGATGTCCGACACCATCTTCTTCTTACACGCAGCCACCGCGTAGATCACCAGCCCGTTGGCGATGACTCCCACCGCGCACAGGATCCCGTAGATCGAGGGGAAAATGTGCATGAAAGTGGTGATGTCTATGTAGCTGTACCTCGGCGAGGTTCCGTTCAGACATGACTGGTTCGTTAAGTTCGCCGTTTCGTTGTTGACGCAGAATATATCCGTGTTATTCATCTTCTTTCGGGATGTTTCCGGCGCGTATCCAACAGGTTTCTGCTCTCCACAGAAAAGTTTGCGGAGTCTCCAAAGAGCGCGTCTGCTTCCCTCCTCCTCCTCCTCTTCTTCCTCCTCTCCTCCTCTCCTCCTCTTTAACTTCGATTAGACGATCAAAAACAGCACAAAGTCAGAATTGAATCAAGGTCTGGCTGCTTAAAAGCACTAATGGTTCTTGGCACATGTTTGTGTCTTGAAGGAAACTCTGGATCTGCCCGTGAAGGATCAGCTCAGCTCAGATCAGATCAGCTCAGCTCAGCTCAGTTCCATCCCTTCAAACATCACACGCTGCTTCATCTCATCATGGATTGAAGGCAGGTCAAATGTCTCCACAGGGGGTCTGAAGAAACATCGCGAATACCAAGGAGGGATCGACTTATTCAGTTTATAAGATACACTTCTGTTATTATTTATACACGAATATCGACGGATTGAATGAGTTTATATAGAGAGGTTTGCATCAGAATCATTCAAAATAGCTTTTTTCCCCCTCAAACTTCCTCTGATTCTGGTTCTGACCTTTATTTTTTATTGTGAGTGTCTTTGTGCTCTGATAAAAAATAAATGTGTTGGGGTTTTTGTTGTTCTTTAAAGCTTCCATCCACCGCAGTGCAAATCTAAAGGACAGCAGCAGACAACATCCCACAGTTTGAAATTGCACAGCAGAGAGGGCTTATTGGGACTTGAGCATAGGTCAGCTGGAAAAGATGTGTGTGCACTCGCTGGATTTAATGTTCAATGTTCCGTCCGTCTAGTTGCTATGGTTTCAGGAGCGTATACACTCTCTCTGTATGGAATTTACTCTATACACTATCATCCTGCTGCCTCTTCAATGCTGTATCTGTGATTGTAATCGGCCAAAATAGCACAATCAGGGCCCACATAATGAAGGGAGCATCCTTTATTTGGCATATCTGCGTCCCATCTCCCATATCGGGTTCTTTTAAAGTCTCCCTGCCTCTTTAAGTTGAGTCTGAGTGTCCAGCGATTACTTAAGAAGTCTGCACTCTCCACTTAAATGCAACTAAAGTAAAGGGTCTCTTTAAAGATGAGGTCATAAACAAGCAGATTCTCAAGTTGAGGGTCAAATCTACTTACTCTGATACAAACATAAGCAAAAAAGTTAAGAAGTACGAAAAGAAATAGTTTAAAAATGAAGATAAATGCATGAATAAATAAATAAAAGTGATATTTAACAAATCGCTCCATCCTCCATATTTAAATCATCGTATCAACTCCGTCAGCAGGAACGGTGTCACGTTATAAATGGAATCCATCCTTGTGCCAGTCGGTGTAATCTTAAATGCTTGAATGCGGCTGTAAGATGCATCATTCTTCCCCAAGTTCTGCTGAAATAACATCCATCATTTCTCAGATATTGCTTGTGAAGACTTGGATGAAGGAGCACATTGCAGTTTAGGCCTTTGAGTTTAAAAACAAACCAAAGCAAAGGCATCAGTAATGTTTGAGACGCACGTGAGATATTACCTATAAAGTATTTCATTTCATTACGGGAAAGGATAAGCACCTGAAGTTTCATCGATATGCAATCAGCGGCTCTTAAGGCTATAGACAGATAGAGCGAGATGATCTATACGCCCTCTTTTCTTCCCTCTTTTATTATCAGAGTCAAAGACAGCATTGAAATTAACCTTGTGAATTGGATTTTATTGAGTTTGCTGACATTTAAAAAAAGCAATCAAGGTTCCACAGCTCTGATGACTCATAAACTTACTTTGTCAACACTGGACCTGACATATACTGTATACCAGGGGGGGATTCTGCTGAAGTGTGTGAGAGTCCACATTCTGATCCTGTTCAGCAGTCTGCCTCCCAAAGCCGCACTCCTGGGCTCAGGGGCCGAAGCTAAAGGCTTATAAAGGCAAAGAACAGGGAACATGGTGGAGGATACTAATGCCTGAAACTGAGTTCATCCTGCTATACCAACATGTCATCATCAGATCCATTTAGATGCTAGACTACAACAGCGATGAGAGCGTTATCATTGTTATTCCTTTTATGCCTTGCTCCTTATGTGTTTATTGTATTGTACCTGTGTAGCTGCACAAAGCCAGGGCAGATTTACTGAGCTCAGCAAGATTTTTATTCCGGAAGACATCCGATGGGAATTCATTGAGCCCTGCTGCTGCATTGGAGATCATTCAGAGAACTCTACCGGCCCAGTTGGTTTGATGTGATGTTCTGACTCGCTGCTTCTCCTTCCCCTCACTTTAACAGCTGATTAGAGTAGCCCTTATAAGCCTGATGCTGTAATTGTTTGGGAGTTTTATCCAAATATTTGCAGTTTAGAAAGTCTTGGAAAGTCTAAATTGCCTCTTGGTGTGAGGAGGAGTACCCATAAGTGTGTGGATGTGTGTGTGCATGTGTGAACGCTGTGATAGACTGCCTCTGACTCAGTCCATGCTGGGATAGAGTGCAGCACAGGATAAGCACGTAGAGAGGAGGGCGAAGGGAGGGATGGACGTTTCTGATGTTTTCCACAACAACAACAACAGTCAGCAGGTTTTGAACCAATAGCAGCCCAGTAAATCCCTCAACGGTCCAATCAGGGGGTGGAAAGGGCCGATGGTGATGTGTCAACCAGGGTCGCTAATGTCAGAGAAATTCATATTAGATTTATTCTGTTCCACATAAATTCAATCTGATGCATTCACACATATTGAATAAAAGAAACATTAAGATTGTTTTGAGAAGCATCAGCATTCACAGTAGCAGGAGTTTAGACCTTTGCCTTAATGCTTCCTTCTTCCTCCAGTACGGCTCATCATCAGTCACATGTTGTTGGTTGTTCTTCATAACACTTTTGCCATAGTTATGTGTAAAGTGTGTTTGGGTGCAGAAACCCGCAGCTCGATGAAGAGAGGGGCTAAAAGCTTCCTACAGATCTTCACACACACAAGTTGTAAATTTTCCCTCTCCTCAGCCACCTGCCTGAGTGTGAGACAGACGGGGAGGTGACTGGGGTCAGAGCGGGGATGTGTTTGCCTTCATCAGCTCCTCTGTGTCCCTGTGTAAACCTGAGGCACTGCTGATATATAACAACTACCCGGATAAAGGGAGGCGAAAACAGATCAACACAGATCAACACAGAAGAGTCCAGAGTCCATTTGCTGAATCTAAAACAGTTAACAAAGGTTGGCAGCACGGACGCTTTACTGTTTTAACCGTGGACAGAGATGTTTAACGGTTTTGTATCGTCATCTGGTATAATCCTATACTACTGTTGTGCCAGCAGGGGGCGCTTCAATTACTCCAGCTGCGACATGACCCACAGTTTGAGAACCAATGTATGCGCACACTAATTCTCCATGTCTGAGCCTTTTGTGTTTTGTCCTCAGTAACGTTTCAGCAGGACTTTGTTCCTTTCAAATACTGTAAATGAAAAGGAACATTTAATTGGTATTCTCAAATAAAAACAGCACATTTCACTTTGGTGACAATTCATCAAGCTGTCACTCGGTGATGTATGCGCTTTATTGCAGTTCCATACATGCCTAAGGACTGTCATTAAATCCTTAAATGTTGTTTTTCCCTCAGAAAACTTCAGCTGTCATCCAACTGAACTGTACAATCTCTACAATGATTTTTTTTGTGTGATCTCTGGAACGTTGTAATTTATTGTGCAAAGTAATTTGTGGGCGGCAGACATACAGTGTGTGGTTTCATGTGCAAAAGGAACACAAAGTAAAGCTTTGGTTGTTCGCACTGTTACAACATTTTATCAGCTAAAATAAGAAAGAGGCTTCGTCTGCACAGAAACGAAGACCGAACAAGGATTAACATCCTGTTAATCTTACAAGAGTGTACAGGTGCCTGTTTGTGTGTGTGTGTGTGTGTGTGTGTGTGTGTGTGTGTGTGTGTGTGTGTGTGTGTGTGAGACTGTGAAAAGGAACATTCAGTCCCAAATTCATTTCATTCATTGGACAAAATGAAACATGTTTTATGTTTTATTACCTTTTCCATCCTGATCTTACAGCTGAGGCTTTTCCACAAAATGTCAGCTGAATGTCAGGATGTGAAGCAGACCTCTGATCAATGTAGGCTCCAGTATCCTGTATATGTTTAATGGCAGAGCGCTTCACTTAGCCTCACATCAATATATGTTGAGCCATAGGTTTAGATTGGTAACCTGGCTGCCCCCTGTTATGCTTTTAGCCGAGTTTGTTGATTGGTTTGTTTGTTTCAGAGCGAGATGACACAGCACATGGTGAAAGGGCGTGGCCCGGTGTCGATCCAGGAACCTTAAATATACTGTAGGTCTTGAACACTGAAAATGTGGTGCTTTCTCAATCCTACTGTTAGTATCTGCACTTTGATCTGGATTCTGATCTTTTGGGACTGAAACAAACAGAGCTAGAAACATGCATCCCTCCATTCCAGCTCCTATATGAAAAGTAAACAGTGTGTTGTAAGTGTAGCCTGAGCATGTACAGTGTTGTGTGTGTGACTCTGGGATAATGGCATTCAGTCCTTCAGTCATACATTGAGTCATTCATCCAATAGTATCACATGCTGTATATATCATAGGATCTTCCTCTCGCGTGTTTGTGGGTCTGTCTGTCTGATTAGCTGCAGGATCACTTGAGATGAGACTTGGTGGTCATTACATTTGGGTACCTATCAGCCTGATGGTGGCGCTGTGGTTGCTACTTTTACGTTTTGGCCTGTAACCTTTGAACCATAAGACATAGAATCACAGTTCTTACTCCCTGGATTCTTGTGTTTGTCCTCTTCCATCCAGATTTCCTATTTTCTATATCTGGACCAAGTTGGAGCCAAATTCAGTCTTTGTTATTTGACCTTCCATGTTGTGTTTTTGTGATAATCGGCTTCAAAAGTTGAGTGGGTGTGGCCTCTCATCCATCAGTCTGCTGCGTCCAAACTCGGTGTACAACAACAGTCGATTTGGGTGTAGGAATGAAGACGATTATGGTTTAGTCATTACATTTCAACATTGAGAGATGGAGCCATAATTGGAGAACTGTTGGCCTCGGCAAAAGTGTGCACTAATGCTAATGAGGGCCCCCTCCAGTGAGAAGTAATACTTTCTGCGAGTTTCTTCATCAGTAGATGTGAGTGAAATAAAATGTAATCCTTTAACTGTGACAAAGTCTTCGTCTTGCATTCCATGATGACTTTGAAGACGTATTAGCGCGCCTGCTTTCTTTATAATCTCCCATTTATGTTGATTAAATAGTCGGACTGTGACTCACTCTCAGTGGGACAGTGGTTGATTAGTTTGCACTTGTTGTAATAAAATGAAGCTCTGGCAGGCATTTCCTTGATATTATTCTGAAATGATTACTGCGGTCCTGCTGTGCCTGTTTTGCTCTCTTGCTGGCAAATGGATGACACAGATCTTGTGGAGGATCTTTGGACAGTCATATGATCTCCATCTGCAGCTCCTCCGGGGGATCCTGCAGGAGGAGTTCACACAAAGTGGTGAACTCATTCCTTTGTGAAGTAACCAGACTACTAGCGGTACAAACAATCTTACCATTTTATTAGCAAACTGATTTTCTAAGAATTGATGATAATGATGACCTCGCCATTTTTCCCACAGGGGTCTGACAGTCTGGATTAGCAGCCCTCAGATGGGAATCTAATGTGCATTAAAGGCATTGTCAATAAGCTGCTCTGTTAAGATGGAGGTTCTCAGACTGTGTAACATATTTTACTATCACTACTTGTACTTGAAGTGCCCCCTGGTGGAGCTTCAAATGGGAAATCTATAGGAACGCTGTAATCTGAACTCAATATTTCTCATAGTACAATTACACCGAATGTTTCCTCTGTATTTAAACCATCCTAACTATGAGTGCCAGGGGAGGTTTACAGCTTAGTGCCTTGGTCAAGGGCAATGGCAGGAGTAATTAACCTAGCACTTGTTTGTGATGGTTGGGGAAACAGGACCCAGACCTTCTTCATAACAGTGCCAAACCTCTGCACCACTGTGGCTTTCTTAAACAAAATCATGCATTTAATTTGTGAAATTTAGATACAAGATATAGAGTAAGTTTCCCTTTTAACCAGATTTTAAGAAGAATTAAGCCCTTATTCAACAAGCCCTTATTGTGTTGCTGAACTATTATGACTTATTAAACCAATTATTTTTTTTTTAATTTCACACAAGGTTTTCTGTGTTTGCTGAATGAAAACTGAGATCCTTTTATGCCAGATATTTACAAAAACAAACAAGAAACCTGAGGAGAGCAATTGTGTGTGTGCAGCGGTTTGACACGCTCTCTAAAGCGCTCACACTGAGTGTCTTTGGCAACAAACTATGGCATTATTCAGACCAGTTTTATCTGGATTCTTCCTGGAATATTTTATATGGTTCAGTATGAGGTGGATGTTTGATAATCAAACAAACAAGTCTTTCAAATACAAAAAAACAAAAAAGAATTCCCTGCTGTGTTCTGGCTGCTTTGTTGCTTATCACCGACTTATCAGATGATTTATACTTTGGGTCTTTTTTTTTTATCTTATCACAAGATTTTGTTTGCGACTTTTGGGAGTTGGCACCGTAAAAGAGTGAGAAATAGCTGCAGAATGTTGCATTAATAATTGGCTTGTGTTTGTTATAGCATATTATAAATGAGTCATTATCATCTTATGACTCAGTGATGTCATCAATTTATAATTAATCCTTTGTCTGACATGTAGTAGATTCATTGGTGGTCACAAGTAGAAAGGGATGAAACAGGGATGAGACACAAATACAGATTATAGGAGTTTAAGAATAACTGCAAATTAATATCTATTATCTCATTAAATGTTTTTATGCACTGTTTTATTTTTAACTCTGTGTACTTCCGAGTTGCATGAACCTCCATTTTGTCTCTAGTAGCTTCATTTGTTGCATCATTTGTCCCATTTCTGCCTCTCTCTCTCTCTCTCTCTCTCTTTCACTCCTTCCCTCTCTCTCTCCCTCTCTCTCTCCCTGATTTGTGCTATAACATTTCTCACTAGAAACCCATCTCAATTATTCATGCAGTGTAGTTGATGTTTCAAATGTGTTAGAAAGGTTTCAAACTGCCATTCCCCCACCTGTCCACCAGCTGTCACCTCAGAGTTTCCTCACCTGCACGACTCTCTCTCACACACACTCTTCATTCATTTCCAATCCACACACACACACATGTACCTGACTCTAAGCTGGCCTTTTTACACAAGTAAGGTCCCTTTACACTTTTATGACCAGAATCTTACCCATGTGAACCCATTACACTTTTATGGCCTGTCAGGACACTGCAGCTTTTGCTTTATGGCAGCCACAGACAGTATCAAACTTAAAAATGTGATGTCTGGGCTGCTGCTTTTGCCAGACCAGCGCCGTGCTCCAGGCTACCCAGTCTTCTTGGATACAATGATCAGCGATTGTTTGATGAGAACAGATGACCAGAGGGAGTTGGGACAGCTGGAAAGGAGAAAGAAGATTTGTATTATAACTTCTTTTAATGAAACCGAGTGAAGTGTGTCCAGTGAGACCCTCGTGTCCAAAGCTCCTGATGACTCTCTCATAAATAGAGTGATAACCAGCCTGTTTGATGTGCATGGTCGAACAGGAGGGGGTTTTCTTCTAGGCACCGTGGCGCTGACCGCACAGGATACTGTCATGGTAACTGAGTGAGATCTGGTGTGTTTAATTGTCTATCACTCAAATCGGAGACTGCAAATGGAATCTATTCTCTACCTGCCACCTTCAGATGTGCGTATAGGGGAGTAATAGACTGGAAAGGAAGGAAAGGAGGTCCTCATACACGCAAACTGTGGGATGGATGACAAGTATTGTTAACAATCCCATATTAATCCAAGTTTCCAGAGCAAAATGTTCTGCCAGCTCAGAGAGGCCTTGCACCACTGCCACCCACAGCATCATCAGGAGAGAGCCATCAATCTGTCACTGCTTTTTGTTCGCCGAGGTTTTTCTGTGTTGAAACAAATTTAAGCCGCAGGTTCCTGGTGGCGCCTTTCCATCAGCTCCTTCAAGTTTCAGCTTTTTGATCATACTTCAAACTATTCCAAAGTTCCATTTTCACCGCATGCTTTCCCACCGGTATCGTCTTTGAAAGCCTGACCCTGACTATTTCTCTCACTTCGTCCATTAAATGCTCTATTGCTTGCATAACTGCCTCGATCAAGAACGAAATTACATTTTCTGCCCGGCAATAAAGGCATCAAGTGAAACAGACGAGCAGAACTTACCAACATCATCACATAATAAAAATATGTTGAGGTCTACGTGGGCGACCTTTTGACCTTTTGCCAGTTGAAGCAATGAGAACAGTGGAGAACACGTGCACCATCTACAGTGTGTGTGTGTGTGTGTGTGCGTGTGTGTGTGTGTGTGTGTGTGTGTGTGTGAAATCTTGTGGCACCTTTATTAACCTGTTCCAACCAGAACATACTTAGATCTTGTTTCCACAACTTGTCCATAAGAGATATTTATGTTCATGTTCACAAGGAGAGGATGTGTTCTCACGAGATAAGATCATATGTGCTGCAGATTGATGAAATGTGTGCCTGGGGTCTTTTGGGGGAGGGGGAGCGCGGGGGTGTATGTGTGAGGAAGTAAAACACACTGTGGCTGAACATGCCACTCTTCCGCCTGCACCAAAATAGAACCCCGAACCGTGTTTATCCTATAGCCCATTTAGGCCGTTATGACCACTTATGACCACAAATCACTGCTCGGTACAAGCCACAGTAAACACTGTTATCTATAATTTGATTTAAAATAGCATTGAGACTGAATCAGCGAGATGAGGTGATGCATATGGGCCAGCATAATGCCATCGTGTGCCCGCGCTGTAAGATAGCACCGCAAATGGCTCATAGGCAGGCGCCCGGCTCAGGAAATTAAAGGCAAAATGAGGACAAGATGGGCTGTAGACGTTTTAAAGGGACGGACATTTGTAGCCTCTTAATCAGAGGTTGTGTTGTGAAGAAAAGTAAGAAACAATCAAATGGGCAAACTATCAGTAGATGAACAAATCTTTCTCTCCGGATTGTTGTTGTTGTTGTTTTTTTAACTAAGCCATAGTTTGCCTGAGTTTGTCTCCCCTGATGGAGAGCTCACGTCTTTCCCTCCTTCCTGCCTGTGAGATGTTTTGGCTCCCGGAGGCCCATTGAAGCACAGAGCACCGACTGAATCCCATCAATATTCTTCAGAGGCATATTTGTCATCAGGTTTTCCAAAAAATCTGCATGGCTGAGAGCAAATAAACGAGTTGGAGGAAATTCTTTCAGCGTCACACGTCGAGTAGTTTGCACAACATTTGGTAAATAGAGGTTTTAAATGATTTTTTTTCTCTTCTTGTCTCAAAAGCTGAAGAACAAAATCACAGTTTGTCTTCCTGCCAACTGGTTGCCATTGCTCTTTTTCGCGACGCGCGTTGCCAAAAGCTTTTGGTGCATTGACAAATTTCTAGTGCTATTCTTTTGTTGTCAGTTTCACTTTGTAGTGCAGG
This sequence comes from Genypterus blacodes, assembly GCF_046128005.1. Lineage (NCBI taxonomy): Eukaryota > Metazoa > Chordata > Actinopteri > Ophidiiformes > Ophidiidae > Genypterus > Genypterus blacodes. The sequence goes on from NW_027466930.1 coordinate 1,408,682, forward strand.
GCTTAATCATCCCATTCTGAAGACGTCAAGGCCTTTTTATCCGGGTATCAAATGAGTTCTGCGTCATCCGTCGTTTGATTGCTGTGTAACGAGTAAGTGTGTCTCAGTCGGCTCCTCCTCGGGAAGAGAAGTCAGATGGCTTATTTTCACCTGGAGGATGGAAAGAGAGAAAGAAAAAACATCTGTGTGCCGTATCGATCCCGCTGATCCTGGTGGGATTTATGAATTAGTGCTCACCATCTCCATATGATTCCACAGCGAGAGCTCTCACCTCGCTGCAGCACACCAGGCTTCATACAGCGACTGTGGGCTGTCAGCTTTATCAGTATGCAGCACACACGCCTGCAGGTCTGCAAATAACTCTGTGCCGTGCCCACCCAGCAACCCCCCCGCCCCCCCAACCCCTAGCCCTACACACACACACACACTCCCACCCCCACCCCTTGGTTGATCTGTACTTTATTGCTATTTATGAGTAATACATGTGCTTCAACTCAGTCATTCTGCCCGACAGATGGAGTCTTGGGGTTGTGCAAATTTTTTCCTTACTAGCCATAAAATGTAATGAATAATTTCCAAAAGCTGCTGATGCACATGGAAGCTGCTGGTCACATAGGTTCATCTGATTAGTCCCTGAATGTGTTTTGTATTAATACAGTTATAGGGTAACACAGGGATGTCAGGCTTGAATCCCTTGTATTCTCCACGGGATTAACATTGAATCAAACCGCTAACATGTCACCCTCTCACCGTGACAAATAAACCTGTCAACCAAAATCTGATTCAAGCCCGTGTTCCTTAGCCGCTTCTCTTTGTAGGAGGAAGTGCCACATCAGAACAAATGTCACAAGCAACTCGAGCCGCAGCCGTCTCCCACCGTAATCCTGTGGACTTCGGTGATCTCAGCACAGAGATATGGCCGAGCTCTGAGCTTACAGAGTCATGCAGATCAATACTAGGGGGTTTTATTCTTCCACAGAGTCCCCTCTCTCTGTGTACACTTGATATACCTGATAGTAAATGGTGATATGATCTCAGCGGTGTTAGCTACCCCATCCTCCTCAGAATGTCACTCAGGGTCGACTTTTAAGAAGTGAAAGGAGAGCATACATAAAACTGAACAAGTGGGTCTGCATCCATGTGGACAAAGGCGTCTCTCTCTCTCTCTCTCTCTCTCTCTCTCTCTCTCTCTCTCTCTCTCCCTCTCTCTCTCTGGATGTAACTGATTACAACATGGTGCTGTGGAGCCACAAAAATCCATTAAACACAAGTGTGTTTTGTCATTTCTCAAGATTGAGGTTCATCTGTTCAAGGTCGCCATTAAACCTCCACGGGCTTCTGTAACTGTACTGAGGGAGGATTGCATACGATTCCATTAACTATATAAACAATAGGAATATATCCCAAAAAGAAAGGATTGTATTGAATTCAGATCATATGAAACTATGTCAGCATGCCTTTATGCCTGCAGATGCATAAACACTTCAACCAAATATGAACCCAGCAGTGGAATAAAACCCAGCGGAGTACAATAGGTTCATTTGCATATTTTATTTTTTATTTGATGTATCAATAAGTAATGGCTGTTGTACATCTGAAGTTGTGCCATTACCTCATATTGTAAAACAGGAAAGGTTTCTTACTGCTTCCTCCACTGCAGTAAAACTTGTTTGGCACTGACTCAGCCACTTAATATGCATGTATTTCCACCTACTGGTCAAACTGTAATACTGCACATCGTCCTCAGCCCTTTTTCCTTTTCATCTTATCATACAAATCTAAATTACGGATTCAAAATAGAGATCCAGGCAGATAGGAGACATGCATTTTAAATTTGCGCATATTTATATAATAGATTGCGCTCAGCGGAGCATATCACTGGCAGCCTCTGGGTTTATAGCTGTTATAAAAACAGGCTGTTTCTGCAGGCCTGTGCTGATTTGTGTCCCTGTTCTCACTTGTTCCTCAGTGTAATTTCTCCAGTATGTCCGTTTTGATCTATGCTGCAAATTTCCTCTCCAGCAGAACGACACACCATGCAAAGGCATTCTTGTGGCGCGTGTTAGATTAAGCCTATCATCGGGAAAACCTGTGATGTTGAGCTATTGGGAATAAAATAGGTGATGCCTCCCCCTCTTGTGGTTTGATGCAATATTACATTGCTTGGCACTCAGAGATATCAAGTGGGCTCTGTCATTAACTCCAAGCTCTCAGCCACCCCACGGATGCTGAAAGTTCATTTTCATAAGAACAATGTGAGTTTACGGTTAGTGCTGAGGTAATTACGGGCGGCCATTGCAAGATCCTTAAGTATTATATCAGGTTATGCGGCTATACCGTTCAAGAAAAATGTTTGAGAGGAGAGAGAAAGAAATCAATGTCAGGATTGAAGTGGTTGCCTTATTTCCTTTGGAGTGCAGTGTATTGCTGATTGTGCGTTCAGACCCATTCAGAACTAAGATTGCCTCCCCTCTTTATAGGCGGCTCCAGCTTGGATTGACTATCAGTCTCATGGTGCTGGTAAAAATAGCTTTATCCTCAACAGGCTAGATTTAATTTAGCAGACCTGTGTTTCCTCACTGACGGCTGATGGAAAGAAGTATATTCATAACAGAGGGCAGGACTGGTGATAGTTATAGTATAGATTTCTTTTTCCGTTCCGCTCGGAGATGCAGTTTGCAATCTCAGTGATCACCACAGCAGAAAACAACACCATAAGCAACATGCGTATCCTATCTGGCATCTGCACCAGTTTGTATTGTTTGTATGATTCTCGGTGGTGCCCGTCATACATTACCGCCAACGTGTTTTGCCCGTGACAGTTTAGACAAGTATTCAGAATAGCCAATGTTTCCCCATGCGTTTAAAAATTTCCTTCTTTAATCTCCGCTCAGGAAGCTCCTGGGCTCGGCTGCAAAGCATGGGTGGCTGAGTGAGTTATGGCGTGCCAGCTCTCAGGGAGAGGTTTGAGAAAAATGGATGAAAGAGAGGATTTCACCCAAGAACACGCTAATAGTGAAAACTTATCACACCGCCGTGCAGAGCAGGAAAAGGGGGTTCTCCGGAATACTTACCACGTATGAAACAGCTATAAGTCAGGACGGACAGCATCGCGCAAAAGAAAGCACCGGTCAGTAAAAACAGTAAAAAACGGTCAAAGGTCAAAGTGATTTCCCAGGCAACGAAAGGGTGAGCAGGACCCCAGATTCATTCCTCTTTGCCTTCTTGAAAGCCTTGAATTGATGCCCCTGTCCCCCACTTTGGTGCACCTCATTGGTACGGAGCTATATGAGATTGGATTTATCAAAGTCACTGGAGCATTGTGATGAAAGCTTTGTGAGAGACTCCCAACCATTCCCGCAATCAGGCTCCATGCAAAGTGCTTCGTTTTCTTCTTGCCTTTTAATATGAAAATCTCTCTCAGATATTTTAGCTCACAGGCTCTTAATATAACTTTAACCTTGGCAGTCTATGCTGTCTACTGAATTGGCTAATGCCATTTGTTGAGTGGGTTATGAATATTGCGTCCAAAAGTTGTTTAGCATGCAAGAGAAGTTGACCAGGCATCTATTTGCTGCTTCCCCAGAGACAGATTCGCATATATTCAATTTGTATTTGTTTCATCCATTTTCTATTTGGAAGCTGATTGACTCTGTGCTTCCTCATACACCATAATCACCAAATAATTTACTGTGTTGTTATCAAGAGGCGGATAATGGAAAGAAAATAAATCCAAATCTCTGCTTTGTTCGGCCGACACATTACAAATAGACGCCCCAGTTGTTTATTAGACAGCAGCGAGCAAAAATATGGAGGAGAGAAATCAGACGCTACTCTGCATGCGACACTTATTCATGCTGATTGCGTTTGGTGCTTTCTTACCTGTGCTGTGTCATTGTGGTTCAAATGACTTCACACACCCAAGGGCCAGACATTTATTTACAATAAACCTGCTACGTTACTGCAAATGGCCTGGCTGAGACCAAATGTGATGTCCTGTGCCTCTCTAACAGCGGAGCAGAATGAGCACAGGCCATTACCTGTGTGTTACCACCTCCAGCTACTGCACATGATATACAATTGACATCAAGTCACTACACTGTAAATGGACCACAGTAAATACATTCATGATTGCGCCACAATAGCCTTGCATGGAGATGGAGGTTACACTCGATACGGAATTCACAGAATTGCTGGACTGCTTCTCCCGTAGCAGAGAGAAGCAAGAACGCCAAAACAAAAATATGTATCAGGATGGTTTTAATCAACAAATGGACATTAGGACTTACTGCACTTTGAGGCCGATTAACATATTGTAGGATCATTTGTAGGCAGTGTTAAGCTCACAGGTTGCATCTTCAATCTTTCAACAATCTTTAATTTCATTTCCAGGCACCAAATGTTGAAACCATGTAATTATTTTCCTATTAAATCATTAACATAACATCTTCATAAAATCCTCATTTTAATGTATCGCAACTATACCTTCATCCTTCATATCCAGCTTTATTACCTAAACAGTACATTATCTATCCCCCATGATTCCATCCTGACGGCAGAAACACATCTTTTAATGAGGCGCATAAGCAAATATTACGCATCTAGCCGCTCTCCCACTCACATCTCTGGCTATTGTATCTGAATCTGAACCGTGTTTCACTGCTGTTCAACATTCCTGTGCTCCTCTCGACCGCTCCACCATTAGTAACTTTGCATTTCAGTGCTATGCAGGGCGGAGGGTCGGGGGTGGAGGGGAGAAGAACAGGAGCCGATGAATGAGCCCACCGGGGTCAATGTTCCTCGTTTTTCACCCTGGAAAAACTCTGATATGCAAAAAAAAGGAGAACTCAGATTGCAGCTCTTGTGCGTTCCCATCTGTAAATGGAGCGACTGCAGCTTTTCAGAGGTGCCGTATCTTAGCAGCCTTACATTCTTACATCGTCCGCTGAGCACCAAATTACTTACTAGTCATTAATTTATTTCACTGAATCAAACCGCATTTAATTATTCCTCAATGCTTCTAACAATAGTACCTAGTTAGCCGCCCTGCAACGTGATTGATGATTGTGTCAGGATTATATATGGAGTTAAATATAGTCACAGTATTTGGGATATCATTACTAATTGCGGGATTTGATTGCTATTTGTCGCCTGGACACATTAGTGCATATTGTGAATGCTGCCAGTAATAGTAATTACATACTATGCACCCAGTGATCAGGTTCATTTCACCATTGAATTTCCAGGTAATGTAGCGTGAAGCCTAACTATTGTTGCTATGGCTCCCCTTGCACTTTATACCTGATACATGAGACAAACTAAGACATCACTTTAGAGTCAGCGGGAATGATAGTGTGATGATAATGTTAAACTGCAGTCACACCCTGAAATGGCAAGTATAGGAAACAGCTTTACACACACACACACACACACACACACAGGCGTGCACCGACAGGACTCAACTGAAATACACAGACTTGGAAAACAGGTATTGTAATCTTCACGCCGATCAGCAGGAGACTGTGAGAGTGTTGACTACCAATGTGAAAACCTGAGGCTAACCCAATCCTAGTGAATCACGGTTTCAGGCTGGGTTTATGACTTTCCTCGCTCATCTTAACAAGGAGACGATTCCAAAGCGCGCAACCCACAGGCGCTGATACAATCATCTCAGCAGTCACCAGTCGGCTAACAGCACAAACCTGCAAGGCTGTGGACAGTTGGGGGTGAATTCAAATCCTAAATGCAACACAAAGTACTCTGAGTACAGGCGAAAAAAGGAGCCGAGGCAGAGCTGGAATCCATGAACTGAGCCCCTCGGCAGCCGCTATGCCAAAAGAAAAGCAAAGGAGATATTTGTTTTAGTTGAAAAGATGACATTTTTCTGTAAAACTTTCATGAAAAGGAAGCATGTTGATAGCAAACAGCACGGCCTCTGGTGCCCCACAGTCTGGGGGTAGAAGGTTCCAGACACAGCAGCTACTTCTTATACAGTAATTTTTCCTCTGAAAAGGCTATATTGGGTGTTTATCTTGACATTAAAAACAGATGAAATAAGAATCTAAGAGTCAATAACAGGGAAATCAGAGTGGAAATCTGTGAAGAAGAAGTGCATCTGCATCACAAGCCTGCAGAAGTTTAACTGTTTATTGTTTTTACTTACTTTGACATCACAGGAAATGCAGATCATTGACGTCTTCTCTCCATTTTTCCTTTCACTGTCTATCATTGGAGGCTGTTGATCTAGTATCATCAGCATCTATGTTCCTCTCTGCAAAACTGGCTAGAAATTAGGAATATAGGCAAACAACTATAGGATGTTTCACGGTAAAAGCAGTTATTTAGAATACGCTGACCACATTAACTGTCCTGACACTACGTTCTTCTCTCCATGAAGGGATCAGGAAGTGTGTTATCTCTCTAATGACATGTGCTGAAGAGTGACGGGCACTTAGCATGAAAAATTAGTTTTTGAGATTATGAGATTGAATCTGCTGGGCTCATAAGATCCCTCCTTTAACACGCACACACGCCATACGTGGTCATCACGCAGGGGTTATCTGTGCAGCTATGGAGCTAATAATAGCCTGGAACAGCAAGGGTGGAAGTAGCAGGAGAAGTGCCTCTCGTTCTGCGCTTCATATATGTAATGTGATCAAGCGCAGCCGGCAAATGAAAACATGCAGGAATGTCACGTACGGAATATTCAGTGTAATGAAAGCAAAACAAATAAGGAAACTCATTTCATGCTGTACATCCATAAAGGCAATTGAGCTTAATTTCCATTTGAATGCTGTGTTTGTGTTTATACACGTTGGGCTCATTTACTGCAGCATTAATGACTCGTTTCCGCCCGTAATCCTTTAGCGGGAATATTTGTTCAATTCTTCAGATGCAACCTTATATAAGAATTCAATGTCGATACAAATACCCGTCTTATCAATGAATGTTTGGTTGAGGTGAGCCTTACGTGATAGAAGAGGCAGACCTAGACATCTGTCTGAATCAATGTTTCATAAAGGTGCCATCCTTGAAGGCAACACACACACACACACACACACACACACACACACACACACACACACACACACACCAGTAGTGTATGAAACATTTACCACAATCAGTGAAATGAAGCTTGGCAATCAGCAAGAAGCCAGTTAAAGGTGCAGCGTGTGGTCCCCTGTGAGTGAGGGAGGGAGGAAGGACGGAGGCCCACTCTTCCTCATGCGTGCTGTGGCTGCAGAGCCTCTACCTTTGATCACTGCTGCTTCTTCTTCTTCTTCTGAACTCCTCTCGTCCCTTCCTCCCTGTTTTTAGTACATCACTTTATCACTTTCATTCTGCTCCTCCGCCCACTCTATCTCTTTCTTTCTATCTATCTATCTCTCTCTCTCTCTCTCTCTCTCTCTCACTCTCTCTCTCTCTCTCTCTCTCTCTCTCTCTCTCTCTCTCTCTCTCTCTCTCTCTCTCTGATCCTGCAAAAGAAAAAAAAAGCAGCTGGGTCATTCATTCCTCTCATTTGTTCTTCTTGTCTTTTCATGCTTTCTGCTTAATAGTTTTGTTTTGCTGTAAAGCTTTATGATATTTGTCACAGGCAGATTTGATCACTGGGTAACCTTGGTACAATATGTTCAATGAAGCAGCAATAGATCATTCACAGATGGAACTGCAATGTGACAGCGTTTTATTATGGCTTTGTGATGTGTGTGTGTGTCCCTGTGTGTGTGTGTGTTCGTGTCAATGCTTGTAGTTACACCTTGGAATTAGTGTTTTTGTGCGCCGCAGTAGTTTAGACCTCTGTGGATGAGCTGTGACAAGTCTGTCACCCAAAATGTAAACGGACAGGGTTCAATCTGTTTCTCCCGGATAGAAATCTCTTATTTCATTCAGGCCGATTAATGAACATCAAAATGTAACGAGAGAGGGACTTTTCACTGGAAGTCCATTAATTGAAATGTCATTTTGCAGCACACCTCATTATTGAACCAATTATTAAACACTTCATCAGGGCTAGGACTTTGGCATTTAAGCTATACTGTGCATCTGAGAGACGGTGAGACGAGCTGAGAGTGCTGAGAGAGGGAGAGAGAGAGAGAGAGAGAGGTAGGTAGGTAGGTAGGTAGGTAGGTAGGTAGGTAGATAGATAGATAGATAGATAGATAGATAGATAGATAGATAGATAGATAGATAGATAGATAGATAGATAGATAGATAGATAGATAGATAGAAGTCGAGTGAGCTGGATTTCATTTCCAAACACCAATCTGAGAAATCTGTCCAATATTTCTATGCCACACAGGAATTTATGCCTCCTCATGAAATACCTTGAAATTTATTTAATGAGAGGTTGGGATTCCTTGTTATTGGCAACGTTGACGGGTCAAAACAGAAATCCATAAACCTCTCTTGACAGCGCATTAAAGTGGACACATCCCCTTGATTTACCCCACATCCAGCTGACACATCCCCGCCGATTGTTTACTGTGGTGGACCCTGGCAACGACTGGGCGGTTATTGCTGTCTGGTGCCGCAGTATTTCAACTTTGTATCTCACTCCTCGGAGCAACGTCGTTCCCAGCAACCGCACGCCTCCGAGCGAAGCTTCGGCTCTGCTCGGTGTTTGCTTCGGCTCTTCGTCTTCGTCTTCTTCCTCTTCTTCTTCTGCCGCCGGGTTTGCCTGAGCTGAGCTGTCGCAGGGAGATATTTACACCTACGCGCATATGCAGGGAGAGAGAGAGAGAGAGAGAGAGAGAGAGAGAGAGAGAGAGAGTATGCAGAGAGAGTATGTAGAGAGAGAGAGGGAGACAGAGAGAGTATGATACAGAGAGAGAGAGAGAGGGAGAAAGATAGAGAGAGGGGGCGAGACAGAGAGAGAGATACAGAGAGACAGATAGCTACAGAGACAGAGAGAGAGAGACACACAGAGAGACAGACAGACAGACAGACAGGCAGACACAGAGAGATACAGAGAGAGAGAGAGGGAGAGACACAGACAGACAGACAGACAGACAGACAGGCAGACACAGAGAGATACAGAGAGAGAGAGAGAGGGAGAGACACAGACAGACAGACAGACACAGAGAGATACAGAGAGAGAGAAAATACAGATACAGAGAGAGAGGGAGAGACCTCGGAATCTGGCACTGGGTAATTTGCGGGTAATTATCTATCACCCTTTAACGATCAACGTTTTCACTAAATCCCCTGGAGGTTTGTAACCGCTCTCTGAGGACTGAAAGCTGCTGTTCTCCACGTTGATATCAGCAAATAGGAAGCAATAAGAGAAAAAACACATTGAGTGCCTAATCACTCGAGTCGCATTTGTAATTTGTTTATTTTCCATTTCTTACAGGGAGTTTTGCATATCAGTGCATCAACCTCGCTCAGATTCTCTATTCCTTATTCAAAACACAGCTCCTTTTTTTTGCCAACAATACTCCTTGTAGACTTTGTGCGCCTACAAACTTTCCGCTCCCTCTGTTGCCGCCTCATTCTCCATTCAAATCACACTTAGGTACCAGGAGAAAGTGAGTGACAACGGCACAAGATAGGAAACCACAAATAAACCATGAGCGAGTTACTGGTGGTGACAACCCCCCACCAGGAGCTCCAACATCGGAATGGATCAATGTCAGGCGGATGGAGCATCACTTCCCTTCACTGCTTTTGCTTTGATGTGTGAGAATCTGATGCTCTCAATGACCCATACTTTCCACTGGATTACAAACGCAGGCCTGGCTGACTACGCGGAGAGAAAGGCATTACTTTATGTCTTTTTTTTCCTCCAATGTTGTTGTTGCCTGAAGAAAACTTGTGTGGTCCTACGATGGGGAATTGGTTGGCTATGTGTGGAGATGTTTTGAAGTAATGCACAAAGAGTCAAGTCAGTAACCTAAGAAATGTTCTGGTGGTTTCAGATCTGCTTGGACAGGAGATGAGGGGAAGAAAATAACCGGATTTTAACAAGCCATCATCTGACTTAACATCAGCAGTGTCAGGAGTGGGAGGATGTGCTCATTGAATTACGACACCTCTGCCTCTGCATTCAATAAAGAGCGACGAGTCAAGCTTAGAGAGCGGTAAGTTGGCTTGATAGATTTTTATTAAAGTAAAGATGGCATAAATGGGCCTGTGGATGGTCTGGTATTCTCATCGTCGCATCTATTCATCTCCGATGGATCACTGCAACCCAATCAGTTCGTCATGACGTCATGGCTCTCTGCATCATTAATATTGAAAGGTCATTTCCTCTGCTTGGTAGTCGTGTCTATCACATGCAGGGTTCAATTTCCAATTTGCCACAAGACTGCCTGGGTCATTCTTACTATTTATCTGGGAAAAGACCTAACAGTGTTATAAGAATCCTCTGGAAAATGATCTGACTGCTTCCTTCATTGTTTCTCACAGGGGTCTTTGACTTGGAGGAGCAGCATAATGCACTTCCCTTCATCTGCAGGATGTAGTCTTACCACAAGACCTCATATATTTAAGAACAGGCGAGAAAAGCCTTGTAAGTATATCATGTAAATGAAGATATTGTCCTTTAGTTATAGGGTGATGTAGTATAATGTGGAGTATGTGGCACTTTCCAGCTCTCAGCTTACTGCAGCCTTTAAGGAGCCAGTCAAGAGACCCTAAAATGGAAATACGAGCATAAAAGTATGTCTTCTAAATTTAAAATCCTGCTTTCACTTTGTGTTTAGTCAATCTCTAACCAACTCATTATGAGGTCATGAAGCTAAGGTACGGTCTCATCATCTGTATCTAATTAAATTTGACTTTGACTCTCTGTTGTATTCTGCTTAAACTAGTCTGACCCCCTCGAATAGGACAAGCAGTGACATTCTGTACCCCGCAGACTTTGAAACCCCTGTTGTTTTTCCTCTGAGCATTCTTGTTCTTGGGACCCTTGGATGTGGAGGTTATTATAGGCACTATAGTTCTAGAAACCACAAGAAATCTCTCTTCTAAACAGCTGTGGTCATTGTATTTGGAGACCTCTGCACCAGTTTCACTCACATTCATTTCAGCTGCTACAAAAACTATAAAAGCCAAAGTCCATACAGGGATTTGACGTTGAAATTATATAGAATAATGAGCTACATGATACCGTATATGATGTCTTCAGCTATTTCCGTTCTGCTAAGATTGTGACCACACTTACTTAGCACTTACACCAACCACGCATATCTTTTCCAAGCACCTATGAATCTTTAAGGTTTAATGGCTCACAGTGTAAGAAAAAAAAACAGGCCCAAAAGCTTTGCACGGTGTCTAGACCTGTGCCTCATTAAAGCTTTGAATGCGTTATATTATGTTTCATTTTGGGGCTTCCTCCACATTCTTCACCTTCCTTTTAGCCTGAATCCCACTTGGAAAGCAGGAAATTAGGGCAGCAACTCCCCGGTGAATTTTGGAATAAAACAAGGTTTCTGGAGTGGTGAGAATGCTTGCAGTCGGCAGTTTGCTGGTAATTGCATATCAGTCAGTAGTCACTGAGTGTGTAAAAATTATTCCAAACACACAATTGTCAGCACATAAATTAAGTATGTCTAGCGTTAGAGGCAATAGGATCACAATAGGCAAAAGCCATCTTATTTCTACTTATATAATCACACATATAGATCAATGTTTCAGGCCACACAACACAACACAACATGCCACCTGACAGAAAACACACAATCAAATGTTAACTCAGCAGTGAAGCAAAAGTCAGCGGTTAAACAAGCATCATGCAGTTATTTCAGGCCCCTTTCTAAACACAGGGTGAGGTAGTGCACACACACAGAACAGCAGGTAAACAAGCCAGCAGGTGGAGCTCAGCTGACTGTCAAACATGGCTCCCCAGCAGTTGCATCATGGATAGAGTCAAGTCTCCCGCGTTGGCCCAGTCAGACGGGAAGACTGCGCTCTGATACTGCGGCATCACACAATAATATTACATCATATCCCAACACCTTGAATGTAAACGTGTCTCATCTCTCCTCTCAAGAGGCTCTTTGTTATTCCGCCTGCTACTAACCGCATTGTAATGTGTTTTTCCACAATAAACGCACAGTGCATGAATTCCAACGTGGATAATCATAAGTGTCACTGGTCTAATCATTCCACTTCGCTGTGGATGAGCGAAGGTCTAGATTGCGCCATAGGCATGACTAATCATGATAGTGAAGTAAATGGCTTTACTCTGGGAAGGAAGAGTCTGGTGACATCATGCAGCTCTACAGGCAGCTGTCAAGATGAGTCAGGTGAATGTGGGCAGACTGAATGTAGCTGTGTTCCCTATGTCCTCAAAGTAAATCATGTTTCACTGAGTGTTCTGTTCAGGCAGTCAAAATAAGAGGAAAGTACAATATGATATACAATAACTTCCATGCCTGCACATACAAAATACTGTATAAATAAGATGTCATGCGATGAACATTATGCTATGACTGCACTACAAATGACTGACCTGTGGCTCCTTTCATGATTGTTTTTCTTATCAGCAGGTTGCAGTGCGAGGACTGCCAATTGATGTAGGATGCATGTTTCCTGAATAGAAATTTAAAAGTAATCTATCATTGAGCACGACGCTTGGAGGAGAAAAAACCACCCTAATAAGATAAGAGTCATTTGGATAATGAAATGGTGAAACTGAATATTTTTCCAAGATCTTTTTTATTTTCTCACTCGGGGCTCCACACGACAGATTTGCATGTGCTCAATTATACATTCAGTGTGTGACAAACATGTGCACCTCCTCATTATGAGAAGGAATTATTTATAGCGTGCTGTGCTCTTAGCGTTTGTCAGCCCAACAGGTACAAAAAGATGGAGTTCAAGGACACCTAAACTTGTCCTCCCAGCAAGCTGTTACTTGGGCAAACATTCATCATTCAAGCCTACAGTTGCTCCACATCTAATCCTTTTTCACAGCTGACGATTAATTGGATGAACAAAGCTGAGCGATTCTACATAATGTGGCATGTTCCCCCGTTCTTGACTGAATTGAACATTACATTCAAGACAGTTGACTGATTTACTTCCTTATTTGCGGCAAATTAAATATTCAGCGCCTCAGATTCTGCATTTACCCCGCAAATTGTTATTGCACAAAAAAAATCAAGAGTGTCTTTCCAGAGGATAATCATATTGCAGGGCCTTTGTTGAGAGCTTTGTTAGTATTTTGCACACTAATGCTCTTCAGGATTGTAATTCATGCTGCAGTAGCACGCAGCTTCTTAATTAACACCTACTCAAGCCAACTAATAGTGTGTTTGTGGTACTTGGTTGCAGAACAAAAAAGCTATTGTTGTGTTTAATCTTCTCTTTGGCCACCTCCTTGGATTCCAGATGAGGGTCTCCTCTTTTAATAGTAATTTTTCCTCTATACATAATTGGTATTGTGGCTGTACATTATGTCCTTGCACTGCTTTGTCATACTTAATTTTATTTTTCTTTATTAATAGACTAACTCCCAGCTAGTCAGCATGATTACTGAGTGCACACAGTGGCGGTAAAAGAGATGCAGCTTGTGAAAACTAAATTACCGACTGTCAGGACCATTCCAGTTACTTTAAAGGGCCATGAAGTAAAATATGTGGGCATTTAAAGACACAGTGCCTTGGCAAGTTGAGTGTGTGTTTGTGTGTGAGTGAGACTGCATGATGTGAGGGGAGCGGAGGGGGGGCACCTGGTCTCTTCATATAAACCGTTTATGGCTTTCACACTTCATTAAGCTCCAGCAAAAATCCTTGGCTCATGGTTGTGTTCAGCAAATTTCCTATTGTTATTTATCAGTTTCACAGGTGCAACAAATCACCCTGCAAAGGTGCCACAGCAGCATACTGATCACAGTTTATATTGTGTAGTTCACAAGTCCTGAACCAGCCTTGTTTGGTGAGCTGATCTAAACTGATTTTGAAATGCTCTTGACCTTCAAATAGTAGAATTTGTGACAATAATCCTGTAAGAGCCAAAGATGAACTAGTGGACAAGGAATGGTTAGTAATTCATAAGGTTCATATTGAAATGCAAGAATTTAGTATCGTGTAGATGTGACATAATTGTGGCTTGCCTAGTTTTGATGACATCATTGTTGTTCCTCTGTTAGGTTGGGTGACATCATTGTTGTGACTTTGCTTATTGGATGGCATCATTTTGCTTGTTTGAGGGCAGCATCATTTCTTCAAGTGTGTGTGTTCTGATCAAAACTAAAGGATAGTCTTGTTGTTTGCTTGACATATGCACTTTGTCAGACTTAACCGAGAAGCGACACATCTATGCTGAAGAAGGCAACAAGGTGCTACTACAACGCCAAAGATACAACCTGCTCATTGTGTGTGTACCAGATCCTGCATCAGCTAGCGTTGGAGCCTTTTCTTTGAGGTGAGCACTGCTACTTATATCAACTTAAGGTGTTTTGTTGGGTCTATCGGGTTTTCTCGTACTCAAGGTAACCTGAAATTTTCAATAAAACAGTTCAATCCATGAATGTTTTACAGCACACAGTATTCTTTTGAGGTTGGCACATATACAGTAGTATTGAATACAGTAGCATACAATGTCTCAGGAGGAATGTAATCGAGCTGTTCTATGCATCTATGCAATATAAGAGTTGACAAATACAGCATATGAAAGAATTTACTCTATTTTTCAGAAGTGCTGCATAGGAAAATCATGACATAAATGGAGATAAATGAAATAAAAACAAGTAAGAACAAGCAGAAATTTCAGCATATGGGATACAAGGGGATGTGTGTGAGTCTGTGCGTGTGCATGTGTGTGAGAGGTAAGCCACTGCAGATAATAAATAGTCTGAATGGTAACAGGCTGCAGGGAAAAACACAAGACATGGATGATAGTGATGTAGCGTACATAGGCTGTGGAAATGAATCCTTTTGAAATTAGAATGTAATATTTTACCTTAATGGATTCAAACTCTTACCAGGAAAAATCGTTCCCTTAAATTATACTCTGCTGAAAAACGATGTCATGCGAGCAAGAGGTGGGAGATTATAGTCCCCCGCCCCAGTGGACCAACAAAGAGACACCAATACTGGGATAATGGGAACATGCTTTCTGATTAATTCTGGTTGTTGAGATCTGACAGCTGGAACAGCTGGACAGTATTGGAGAACAAAAGACAAGCAACAAAAGCGATTCAATTTTCCTACAACAGTAAAGAGATAAAACGGATGATTCCGAGGATTACACTGTGTTGCTTTGTCTATTGCCTTGACCCGAGGCCACCCATTAGAGAGTAAACCTCCACCAAGGCTGAGCAAGCCATGAAAACTGCACCCCCCAAAGGCTCAATATCTGTACTTATAAAAAAATACCTCAAAACTGTTTGCACACCACTAAATCAGAATCATCTGAGACGGTTGTTGCCCTTTTCTAGCCCCAATAGTTACTGTAAAGCAATTCCATTAATAGGTCCTCTGTCCATGCATATATTTCAGGCAGCCAGGTATCGATCCTTACCCAGATTCTCACCTAATGAAAGTGAGAGTCAGTTAACAATGTTAAAAAATCATTAAAAAACTTCCCTGGGTAAATGTGGATCTGAATGTGGGCTTCATCCTGCCGCCTAGTTTAATCAAAACCAGTAAGCGTATGAATACACAAACAAATAAAACAAAAACAGGTGCAAACAAAACATCTTTGGCAGATGTAGGGCTCATAGCAACGGTGAGTTTTATTTGTAAGATTTGTTTGTGCTGTTTTGTTTGGGAACAGATGAGCTCTATCCTGGAGCAATGAAAGGTGGATTGTCTAAACGTCTTTTTGGGATAAAGCTTTATCTTACAACAGACGAATAAACACAATTACAGTAACACAATCATGTGGTTAGTTTCCTCTTTTCGAGTGTCATAGTGTTAGTGTGTGTTGTGTATCAGGCCCTCACATGACGCAAAGCTCTACAGCGCCATGGATACAGTTAACTGAAGCCTGGCCTGAGTGTGTGTGTTAGAGGGGAAGTTTTACGAAAGCAACAATTAATCCTTATATGGACACACACACACAGGGCCACGCCTAAACACACCTCCTGCTCGGGCTCTAACCCTCTGAATCTCCCCCCCGCCCGTGGTCGCCCTGCCCCGGCTGCTCTCAAGTCCAGGAAGTCGGTCACCGCCCAGCCCCCCTCCGCCTCCGCCTCACCCATTGTTGGGCTACTGCCTGCGCCATCGAAACAATCTGAACCGAAACTTTCCAGGTAGCTGTCGCCAAAGAGACGCCGGAGCTGAACGCGTTGTGGTTGTTTTTTTACTTTTAGATTTTTATTTTATCTGGAAAGTTACGCCTTTGTGCGCTCAGCGGAGTTAAGCGAGTGTGTTGAAAAAGGGAGGAAAAGTTCAGAATCCAGGAATTCCCAATCCACCATTTTGAACTTTTGACTTAAGTTTTTTCGTTTGGGCCGTTTTCGGTAAGTTTACAACACTACCTCTCACTTTTATACAGACTGGGTGCGTAAAATGTTATTTCGTAAAATAGTAATTTAAACATCTAGGTCAAATGACGTAACGCACTTTGACTGAGGCGCTAACGTAGCACTTGTTAGTTATGAAGGTTAGCGTTAGCACTAGCTAGGTTCCTGGTTTGGCGTAGCAGGTGGTGTAACTAACCGAGGTGAACTATCTGTCACTTTGTGTTAAACTCTGATAACCGTGTCGGGTCACTTTGAAACTGTTTCATCGCTTTCATTTCTTTTAATTCCCTTACTCCCCCGTACAGCCCCCGTTAGTGTTAGTTGGGATGGGGCACTAGTGTAGTTAGCGTTAGCCGCACCGTCAGTTAAGCTCCTCAGGTGCTCGGCCCAGCCCGCTGCTCCCTCTGTTTACTGCACCACTGACATTAATAACGGGAATTATGGAATGATTTAGAAGCAACTTTCTGCTCCGTGGGCTTAATATCACAAGACAATTGAAACTTTGCTTGATAAATGGTAGTAGAGTAAAGCAGCAGCGGTACTGTAAGAAAGTCCCAAGCTTCTGTTTAATGGTCCTGCTGTTTTGGAACATCGTCATTTATTCATAATGGATATAAGTGGGAATCACGTCATAAATGGCAAAGATAATCCATCCGAGTTCTGATATTTATTAAGAATAATGAATAATGAACACACGGTTACCCCCTGGTCCAATTATTATCTAACGTCTTTAATTGGAAACCCTCTCTGCATTTGCACCTTTTCTCCGTGTTTGCTTGACCTTGTGGGGTTCTCGCATGTTGCCACACAGTTCATACGGTAAGCTGGCCAACTTTCCAGATGAAGCTACGAGCCCTCAGGCCCTGCTGCTTATCCTGCTACTACATGTCTGATAGCTAATCAATGGAGCTGCAGTCAGTGCCTGAAAATGGGCTACAGTGTTACTGTGCTCTGCCTGTAGCTGTCAGTCCGTGAGGGCCACAGCACTGATTGCTTTGACAAGGACTTTAACAGTTTGACATCAAGGTAGCCACAAAGTTTTGTTTATTTGTCAGCTGGGCACTTGGGACATTTTTGTTTTTGTATTCTGTAAGTATAATATCTTGATGAAACGAGGCAAAAGAAGACAAACGGATACAACCATTGTATAGATGTCAATCTATTGATTTATTTGTGTTTGGTGCGGTCCAATATGTGCTCATTGAATCTGAAAGTCGTTTTAGATGAGAGATATGAATCTGTCTCACCCCTGTCTCCTGTGTTTTGGCCCACAGACTTTGTGAAACCATGACGGCCATCAATACAGCCAACATCACCTTCAAGTGGGATCCAAAGAGCCTGGAGATCCGCACTCTGGCAGTGGAGAGGCTGCTGGAGCCGCTGGTCACCCAGGTAATGTAGATAATGTGGGAGTACAGGGGCACAACAACACAATCATCTAAATGGGAGGCTTTTACAGGACTTGTAGAGTTGATACTATTTGTAGAAAGATAATATCTCGCCCTCTGCTACATTTTATAAAAGAGAGGCAAGTGGAATTTGGTACTTTTTATGCAATTTTCTTTCTTTAGTCAGGATTGTTTGTTCATTCATGGATAAATTCTGCATGAAATTGAGCAATAATACTGCAGTGTCAGATATCCTGTGTGACTGGATGTGCTTTCTGAATAAGCTGTTTAACAAGAGCATTTTCTTTTGTTAAGGTCACCACTCTGGTAAACTCGAGCAACAAAGGCCCATCTAACAAGAAGAAGGGGCGCTCTAAGAAGGCTCATGTTTTGGCGGCCTCAGTCGAGACTGCCACAGAGAACTTTCTGGAAAAGGGAGAAAAGATAGCAAAGGAAAGCCAGTTCCTGAAGGACGAGCTGACTGCTGCAGTGGAGGATGTCCGCAAGCAAGGTAGATTGAAAATGCCTATCTCAGTATCTGTCTTTATCGTGAAGCCTTCTAAAGAGATCATCAAATGCAAAGACCTTGACATGAAAATATCCAATAAAGCAGGTAGATGTCCTGTACTATGGGAGCCCATTCAGAGAAAATGTCTAATTAGTTATTCAGACTTATCCAAGCTTTCTGTAATAACTGCCTTGTCTGTTAAAAAAATTGAGATTTTATTCATTCATTCATTATTCAAGTTGTCCCACAGTCGATGCTTAAACATGATGCTTACTTACTGCACTTTCTGGTGTAAAATAATTGTATTCATAGCTGAGGCCAGATGAAATAAAATTGGACCTTGACCTCAAGTCAGTTTTAATTATAAATATGGATCTTGGAATTTATTCACAGCAAATTGCCTTTTCAGGGACACAATACTCTGGGGTTGTTTATGCTACCGATGAGCTCTGCAAATTGAATTATCTGCAAACCATTTCTCTAATAAATCAACAACAACAACAACATAACAGCCAACGGGGGCATTAAGGCAAAGCGTCATCCCGGGCCGCCTCAAAGCATGAATGTTTCAACAAAATGCTGTGATTGTGAACGTACATGGTTACTTTGGGGTTTTGTCTTTAACCTGGAAGAGTTAAGAGGTGACTGGAGGGTAATCTGATGAGTGAGTTTGTTGATGCAGCCTGTGTATTTTATGGTCCCCATTACATGTTTGCATACATAATGACAAGAGAGCAAGGGACAAGAGTTAGAAAAGGATGATCATAAACCTATTCAAATGGCATGATCCACCTGCCGAGTTGAGACCAGACTCTCATTCATTCCATTTCAGGTTCAATTTCATGCTTCCCACAAGGCTGAGCCGGCAATGCACCATCGAATCCCCGTTCAATGAAATTACCATTTGTCTCGCGAAAGCCTGACCTCCTCATCTGAAAATCCCACTCGTACCTTTCATTCATTCCCATTTGCTCCGATATCTGGTTTGCCTTATGACAGACAAGGAATCCATGGAGACCAGGGAGTGAGATGATTGCAGCGGTGGCCGTTATCGCTCTGTGAGGCCACCGTGTCTTTTCTCGCAGATGCCTGGCAAATTCGATGTCTCCCCCCCGCCCCCCCCCACCCACCTGACTCGAGCCCCGCTAAGTAGTTGGGAAGTACATGACATGTCAGCAGATAGCGTGTAGTGCTGCGCTCAGTGCCCAGGAATGTTACTGTAGCTGTGGTGAGCTGTCAGGAGGCAGGACTTCAGCCACTGTTGTTGGCTGGTGACTCGGCCTAGCTGTCAGCTATGCCATGCTGCTCGGCGGTCCGTGCTCAGACTGATAATGTGGCCAGTGAGTAGCGTTAAACTGCCCCCCCTCTAAAACCCCCGCACCCCACCCATTTCCCACTCAGCTGTGGCTTACCAGCTGTTTGAAAGGGAGAAAAGAATTCCTGAAAGAATTCCTGACATCAACATCATCTGGGGGTGACTGTATACTGGATGCATACTGAATGCTGGAGACATGTTTATTTCTTTTAAATGAAAAGAAATCTTAAGGGTTGAACTGGGATTTCGGATCATTAAAGTTCCTTTGTCTTTGTCTGTGTCCTGGCTTGTCAGTAACAGGGCTGCATTCCTTTGTTTCTCACCCCGTTAATGATGTTGTTTTCCTACAAGACTATTTCTTTTGCTCGTTCTCTCTCTCGCTCTTTCTTGTCCTTCCTTCCTCGTCTGTCCCTTTGTTGTCCGGCTGTTTGAGGCTTATTGTGTGAAATAAATGTTAATCTTTTCATCGTGCACTTGGTGGGCCGCAGGTGAGCGCGAGATAGATGGAAGTTTATTAGAGGAGCACTGATCACTATCTGCCCCCTGAAAATAGCCTTATTGATTTTGCTCCCAGGGGAATAACGGCCTGAAGGTGCCGACTGCGTTTGAGCTCCTTGTTGTCCATCATTTGCACAAACTGCACTGCTCTTAGTCGCATTAGCCTCTTTTAGTATCATTGTTGCGAATAATTCTGAGATAAATTGAGGTTTGGCGGAAATTCATTATCAATTTTATCATTATCACTTAACTAGCATTTCTTTAAACTATAAATCAAATAGCTTGTGTTTATTCAATTTTGGACAGAAAGCAGATTGAAAGGGTATTAGACTAAATCATGAATCACATAGTTAAGAATTGATAGATTCATCAATGATGAGACTAGTAGAATAGTTGCAGCACTGTTGGAGAATGTTTATAGAAAACATCTTGCGTGTTTTGTTTTATTTATTTGTTGATGTATGGATAAGCTAGAATGAAAATTGGACGTCAAGCTTCCTGTCTGGTGTAAACAGCTTCCTGACGCTTTCTTATCGCTTGACAGTCAACCTTCATCAAAGCTTGTTAACCACATTTCTCCTCGGATGTGCACGAGTGCGACCGCGTCTCTATTTTCGGTCCGTTTGTTAGCGACGCTTGCCAGCGTGTACAACACTGATTGTTGAGTAAGTGATCGTACAGTTTCAGTAAGTAATTGTTGAAGTGCACCGCAGCATATTGAACTGTAAGTGCTCGGGGGTATGCATGATGCTGACATTAAAGAAGGTTGGGGGTTGTTTACCAGCACAGCAAGCAACGGCATTAATCAGAGTTTCCCACAGATTGTCAGTTTACTTATGCGGCGTCCGGAGGGGGGCCTATCGACGGCTTGTTATTGATGTTTCATTTAGCCAACCCAGTAGCCCATATTTTTTTTCCCAGAATGAAGTTCCTCGTTCTCGTCTGAGCCCGTGGCCTTTCAGCATTAGTTTACCAGTCTAAATAGAGGTGATTAGCAGGGCCATATTTCAAATTGTCTCCAGTTTGCGGCGCCACATGGATACAGCCGCTCGTTACGCATTGTGTGCTATTCATTTGTCAGGATACCACTTTCAGATATTGTATGGTAAACACACGGGTCCTGACATCAGCCCATCATTCCTCTCCGCCTGCTTTACCCTGTGCACGCTGGAGGCTATCGCAGTGTGTTAAAGATGCAGTGTGCAGCCGTCAGCAACAACTAGAGTAGTAACAATTTGCCGAACAAATACTTGCACAGATAAAACTGGGAGCATCTTCATTAAATAAGGAATCTGTTTTGAAAGGAGAACTTGTGACCTGGCACAGGGGCATGGAGTCATGATATTCTCAAACATTACAACCCTTTAAGAGATCTATAGTGTAGGAAGTTATCCCTGCTGCAGCGAGTCACAGTTTCTCTCTTTGTTTCATTCTTTACACCGGTGGAACAAATACATTTTTCACTACCTTTGCCACATAGTTAAGGATGTTGAATAATGCAGTCGGAACTATTATAAGGAACAGAATTGACAGTTTTCTAGAGTTCCATGTCAGGGGCGCCACACTGAAGCAAACTCTTGGACCCTTACTATGTTGTTCATATTGTGAGCTTACAATTCAACCGAATTTGTATGCCCAGTCAACTGTGTTAGCCCATCAAGTGTAGGACAAAGCACGGTGCCGGACAAACCAGACAGCAAGTCTTTGTCATGGCTTTGACCTCTTTTTAGAGGCGTGTGTGTTGGTGTGCCAGCAGAAATTGCCACCAGACGTAGATTAGTTGTGTGTGTCTGTGTGTCTTTGTCACTCTCGAGTCACATGCTGACCCTTGCCAGGCGGGGGAAAGCGTGTCAGACGCTGCCTCTCCTCCACACGTCTTCTCAAATGAAACCTTTTAATGCAGATTGCTTGTTGGTGTGCGGCAGAGCGGCTACTGTCTGTCTGCTGTATCGGCTCATTCAGTACAGAGTGTACCGTATCAACCTTGCCACAATGACATCGAAGGTCTTGGAGTGAAAAGAATTTGCGTAATAGAAAGCGCAAAAATCTGCTGCTCTGAAGATGTTTCACCTTTAATAAGATCCTTGGACCACAATTAATGAAGTGATGGTTGTGTAAATTGGTCTCCACTACCTTTTAGATCTGCGCTGTGAAGTAGCTGTTCAGGCCACATGATGGTATGAAGTGGGGGGAAAGTGTTCATGCGGTGACAGAGCCAGCAGCAGAGATTGTGTTTGTTGTTTCACTTTCAGCCCCAGAATTACAACAGATGTATAATTGTGGATCTTTTCTCAGGCGATGCGATGAGGCAGGCTTCTGGAGAGTTTGCAGAAGATCCCTGCTCTTCTGTGAAGAGGGGCAACATGGTCCGTGCTGCCAGGGCTCTCCTCTCAGCCGTCACACATCTGCTGGTGCTGGCAGACATGTCCGATGTCTACAAACTGCTACTGCAGCTCAAACTGGTGAGTGGGTGACCTTCTATGTGTTAGACTTCACAAGCACCTTTTAATTATTCGGCTGTAAGGAAACATACAGCAGAACAAGATGAATTATACTTAATGGGTGTTTATGAAGTTCCTCCCATATGTGACCTTAGTCTAACAAAGATTAAACAATTAATTAGTTCACATGATAGTTGGAATTTATTTTCTTAATCTTGTTCTAATTACAATTCAGGCATGCATGCACACACTGATACTTC
The DNA here is from genome assembly GCF_046128005.1 of Genypterus blacodes. Taxonomy (NCBI): domain Eukaryota; kingdom Metazoa; phylum Chordata; class Actinopteri; order Ophidiiformes; family Ophidiidae; genus Genypterus; species Genypterus blacodes. The sequence goes on from NW_027466930.1 coordinate 1,431,506, forward strand.
TTGATTAAACGGGAAAGGACCTCCGCCGTTCATTGTGACGAGTTGCTTTGATGCAATCGCACAAATGATGACCCACACAGACGGTGAGACGTGTCGGATGATGTATTTCTGTACGAAAAGAGCGCAAAAGCCGTGTGACAATCCTCTGCACCTCCGTATTTATAATTGCAGGTTTTGTTTGCCGGAGCGCACTGAAATCGTCCGTGCCACTTTCCCATCTGGTATTTACCATTTTCCGATGAGCGCTTAAAAGCAGCATAAGTACATTGTTGCTGTGTCTTATCAGAGAGCTCTAATTAGCTGCCTGCTTCATTATCTCCTCATGCCATTCCACACCAGGAAACGGATGAAAACCATGGCTCTGAGCGGCTCTGTGGCCTCTCAGACTTTGTGTGTTTCCATTCTTTTCTTGTTTTCTTGCCGTTTTCACTTGAGGTGTCTTGTAGTTTCCTTCTCGCCTGATACATTGCGCATTGTGGCGGAACCTTTGAACATCCTTCACTGTTACAAAAAAAAAAGTTTGGCACAGCTTAAGTTATAACTCAAAGAGTAGCAGGTGTATCAGAGATTGATAACACACACACACACACACACACAAGGTCCATATTCGGCAGGTTGCTTGCAGTTTGTCTCCCATATGCTTTCTATCAATTGTGTGGCGGCTGGCTGCTGTCCTGCTCGTCATACTTCTCATTGTGCTCAGACACTTTATCTGTGAGTGGCACATGTGACATCATCTGAACAGCAGACACATTAATCAAGGTTCCAATTTTTGAACACAAAGAAATCCCCAGTCAAAAAAAGAAATATAAAACATTGCTTGCCTCAGTCTATGAAAGGCAGTGACTTGTGGCATTCACACTTAACTCTCCCGTCTTGTATGTGCCATTAAAAACCCAGACTCACCATATTCTGTGTCCTTTTTACTCTGTCCGTTTCAGGTGGAGGACAACCTGGTGAAAGTGCGTAATGCAGGAACAGAGCAGGACCTGGGGATCCAGTACAAGGCTCTAAAACCTGAGGTGGACAAGCTGAACATCATGGCTGCCAAGAGACAGCAGGTAATGCACAGTTTGCAAAAAAGAGAGAGGGAAGCAGTTGGATTTGAGGGTGCGTGGAAGCTGGTGGATGTAATTGGGTGGGGAGGTTATCAGGCGCCCGGATGGCTGTTAGTGGCCCATAACTCAAAACATATTTTCCAGCCCACATAGTGAGTCGTAAGTGAATCAATGGGAGGGAGCAAACTAACGGTAACGACTCATGATTTAACTGGAAGAATGGCCGGCGTAACCATGAAGAACCTCTCACCACCTGTGATGAAGACGGCTGGGAGTGCAGGAATTTAGCAGAACTGGAGACAAAACACTTCCCATGTTATCTCCACCACAGTGTCGGCGGTAATCAACTGTAAGATGCCTTTCATGATGCACTTAACTTGTGTAAACCCCTTCAATACGGGATCGCAGGGCATTAGAGTTCTCCATTATTGATTTCGTATACAAATAAATGATTTAAATTTGAATTATTGATTAATCTGGTGAACCTTATTGAAACATGGCTCTCGGCTCATGCGGTTCCCCGACTGCGTCTTCAAAGCTTTGGTGTTATCACATCTCATTACTGCTGAGTAAAATGTGTTGAATAATAAAGACGACGGCCAAATAGGTTATTAACTTCTGATTGATTCCAACATAGGCCAGACATTGCCACTATCTTACTGTTTGCACTAAAATGATATTCCCGGTGTTATTTACTGTAATGCAGATGTGCTCCAAGGTGGAACAAACAGGTGTGGGTCCGGGTAAACTCTTTGAACGTGTGCCAAATGTGTTTATGCAGAATGATGGCGTGAAGGAACTGGGCCTCGTTTTTTCCCGCAGCCCGTTTTATGCAGCTGGGGATAAAGCCCTGAGTTTATACACTTCACCCGTGGCTTTCATATATGTATGCAAGCTGCGTTTGTATGCTGATCCGTCAGTCGATCACCGTCTCCTCTCTTCCTCCTTATGAAGAAATAATTGCAGTGAAATGATCTGAATACCAACTAATGCATCAAACTGCATATGCATATTAGAACGGTCTGATTACCGCTGTGTTGCGTGACTGCAGGAGACAGAAATAAATCTGGGTCAACCTGAACAAACTGTCACATTTAGTGTCTCCATAAGGGCACGGCAGATGTGTTTCATTTAGAACCTACATTAACACCCAACCTCCACAAAGGCCTCTACCTTTCACTTTGATGTGTTTTGTATATCTTCCTCTTTCTCAACCCCTCTTCTCTTCTGTCCCTGGTCAATGTTAGGAGTTGAAGGATGTCCACCACAAAGATCAGATGGCTGCTGCCCGCGGGGTCCTGCAGAGGAACATCCCCATGCTGTACACGGCGTCCCGTGCCTGCCTGCAGCACCCCGACGTGGCGGCTTACAAGGCCAACCGTGACCTGATCTACAAGCAGCTGCAGCACGCGGTGTCGGGCATCTCCAACGCCGCCCAGGCCACCGCCACCGAAGACTCGGCTCTCAATCAGCAACCGGGGGGAGGAGAGCTCGCCTATGCTCTCAATAATTTCGATGTAAGTCAAACGAGTGGGGTGCAAAAGCCTTTGATCTTTTTCATTTGTTCCAGACATGTGCCACGTCGGTGACAAACAAACTTCAATCACCGCTGCATGAACCTGACATCTTTGTTTGTGAAATGGTACATCTCTGTTCCAGGGCCTTAGAAAGAAAGAAAGAAAGAATCCTTTATTTGACACCAGCTGATTATGAGTATCTTCTTCAAACACAAAAGGAGTCGTCTACAAAGCAACACCGTCTCTCGTTAACCTGAGTTGATGAGAAAGCCGCGTCTAATTCTTGCCAATGTATTGCGAGAGTAACCTAGCGTTGTGACCGACACCGTGACTAACTGGGATGAAACGAAACCTCCAGCTGAGATGTGTTTTGCCAACATTGTCCCCCCCTCAACAACCAAATCACCTGGAAATGTATAGGAAGTGTACACTGATACTACACATCACAATATTGACATAAAACAACGTAAGCAAATCAGCCGGATAAAGTATTCGGCTAATCATCTTAATGCGGCCTGTGGTGATAAGTACCGAGATCATTAAAGCTCTGCCTCTGGCTCCCATCAGGGTTTTAAGGCAACTCTTTAATTTACTTGAGACTTGCTGAAACCCTGCCTCTCAGGAAATCCAACCGCACTCAGGATTTTGTCCCGGCGAGGTTCTGTGGAAGCGCAAAATATCACACTGTCCTTTCTGTGGCCGGCGGCATCATTTATCTTGTTTTATTGATCGCGCTGCAAGTGCCAGTATGTAACTGGATGTGCTGCTGCTGCTGCACTGACAGTGTTTACCTATGTGAGCAATTAGTCACGCCATTTTTGTATACATTGTATTTAACGGCGACGCTATGACAAATCAAATACTGCCCGCCGCCGAGAAGCCAGGGATCGTATTGTCGGAGGTCATTCGTCTACGAGGTTGTGATATTTCAGAGGGCGACACGACAGAACTATGACCTCCCGCGTATAAAAACCGACGTGATGTGAGCCGCTGTAGAAGGACACAGAGACCATAACACACTCCAACCTTTTAGAGTGGTCGACTCTTGGTATCAAAACACATTTTGGCTTTCAGGGATTTATTATTTGCTGCCTGCTCAAGGTGAGAGAATCGGTCCTAGATGTAATTTAATCAATTACACACACAAGCGAGCACTTATCATCCACACACATGGCACACTTGATGAATACATGAAAAACACAGCAACATAGCGTATCTCACATGTTGCACCCATGCTCGTGGCCACGCTGAAAGGGGGAGACGTTTTCCACATCGTCTCCTTTCAGATTCCCAATTTCAAGTGCAAGGCAAAATTAGCAAATGAGTCACTCCTTCTCCCCCTCCTCTCTGTCTCTCTCCCTCTGTTTCCTCATCCTTGTCTCTCTAGTGTAGCTGTTGCCATGGTGATATGACACGCAAGCAGAGGAGGTCAGATGAGATGGAACGGAGGGGGGCTGTGATAGAGGGTGGGCTGCCTAATAAAGCAGCTCTCCTAATGGCTGAATTCTTTTACATTTTTGTGACAGTCGGGCATCGGCGTTAGCGGGAGTTCTTCTGTCACGCGGGAAGTTGGCTTTCTTACTTTTGCCACTGCGAGTGCGATGGTGATACCTTACCCTCTGCAGTGCCTCTCCAGAATATCAACTAGTTCCCTCACAGCAGGCTCGCTCCTGTGAAATCAGACGTTGAAGCGCTCCTTCTCATTTTTCACATGAAAAGAGACTTCTTTGCTTTGCACCCAAATACAGGGCTAATGTTACTGAAATGAAAGGTAGCAAAGGTGCCAAGTCTAATCCCCTTTTTAAAAGAAAAGATTCAAAGGCTCACAACTGGCCTAAATGTCCACAGTGAAGCCATGAAACAGCTGCATTCTGTTTTTGACTCTTGGCATTTATTCTTTCAATCCTTGACAGCCCATTGCTGTGCCAAGTGAGGATGGTTTGATTGCATTTGGTGATTTGATTTTTCCTTTTAGCTGCACTGAATGTTTATTTCAAAGATCTATTCGTCTTCACAACAGTTTATCATTTATCAGTTTTGTCTTGGGTTTTTACTTACTTATGAATTACCTAATCATATTTAGTAATGCAGATTTAAAAGCTGAAGTACTGTTGGTGACTTATCTGTAATGTCAGCGTCCCATTTAGTTGCAGAGCCGAAATGAGGCTCTGCTGACTGAAGTCGCCCACAAAACCATTTAATCCTCTGCTCATCATATCATTAATTAGAGCAGGAAGCAGCTCATCTTTTCACAGGCCTTTTGTCAAAACCTTTCAATCACGTTGGAAGATGCGGACACCATGAAACCCCGTAGATCAAGTTACTATCTGTCTGGCTGTGCTGACAACAGTCAAACTCTTGCCTTTAGGTTCCCCAGCTGGTCTGTCAGAATCTGTCAAATCAACGCTCCCCTTTCCTGCCAGACATCTTTCCCTCCAGGCTTGTAGAGGGAGAGATCGGAGATGCATGATGGCTTTTTAACATTTTTCCTCGTGTGTAATTTCCCCTCTGACCCATTTGTTTACAGAAACAAATCATCGTGGACCCCCTGGCCTTCAGCGAGGAGCGCTTCCGTCCGTCCCTGGAGGAGCGCCTTGAGAGCATCATCAGCGGCGCTGCCCTGATGGCCGACTCCTCGTGCACACGCGACGACCGCAGGGAGCGCATCGTGGCCGAGTGCAACTCTGTGCGCCAGGCTCTGCAGGACCTTCTCTCCGAGTACATGGGCAATGTGAGTGTCTTACCTTTCCTCTCCCCCTCACATCTCCCTCTACCCTGCACATGCACACTGCCTTTCCTACCGGGGTTTGGATTCATTAGAGAAAGAAATGCTTTTTTGTTTGTGTTTGGCCTTTCCCCTTCATTGGAGAGGTAAACAGGAATGAGTTGCGTATGCAGGAGGTCCTTGGACCCGGATAAGACAAAAGGCAATGTGTCAGGTTTACTCTCTTTAGAGGAATCTGCATACATGGCCTCAAGATAACGAGACACATTTCTCTTCTCATGGGGTTTATTTTGGACTCATGTTGTATATGGTGGTACTGGTATGAGAAATCAGGATGGGCTCGTTATTTGTCAGAGATTCTGGATTGTGAAAATGAATGCGTCATTTTTGATTTTGTGACTTTCCGCTATTGACAAGTTGGATTGTAGCTGCTGCAAACGTCCTGAGGGGATCCTCTCAGTACGGCGTGTTTCTGTGGCATTCAGGGAGGAGAGCTGAAACTTGGCACTGTCGCACTCTCAGGCGTGTACTTTTTTTTTTTCCAGGCGTTCATCTTTCTGCCCTGCTGTTTTGCATATCTTCCACACTTTCCCCCTTTCACCCCATTCATTATTCAGCTCCTTTCTTCCTCTGTGTGGGTACATCTGTATTTAACCAGCCTTCCCCCTCTCCTAATTCAACAGCAGACCTGCAATGTGAGTCAGTCAGCCAGGGACATTTTATTGCAGCGGTAATGCCTTATTTCTTTGCATCTGTGTGCTCAAACCTGATCAGCTTTTTTGCTGCTCTTGCAGGCTTTTGGACTGTAAGACATAAACTGCACAGTGTGTGCAATTTATTTGTGTTACCCGTGGTCCCGCGGCTGTGTTGTGTGTGTGTGTGTGTGTGTGTGTGTGTGTGTGTGTGATCCAGGCAGGGTGGGATGGTACAGATTTTGACCTCTAAGTACCTTCATCGTTCCGTGGGAGGCATGAATATCCTTAGAATGCTAATGCTGCAAACTAATCGTCAATTAAGCAGCATGGAAGCACAATGCGTGGAAGAGTCTCCAATGTTTGTTTGGGTACAGATGGGGACATTTACTTAGCAGCACTTGATGCCTTGTGATTAGAATTTAAAGGACACATTTTCATTTCCCAGTAACACAAAAATGTATCAAACGTCGACTCGTTAGGATCGGATCTCCATTAATACAGAAACTCTGGATCGCTTTAGAACATTTGCCGCTTCACTGAGCTCCTTCACGCCGCCCTCGTAGCGCTAATGTCTCGAAAATGTAGATTTACAGGGTAACAGAGATCAGATGTGGCGATTGGCTGAAACCTAAAACAGCTCTGTGGAGACGCCAGATTACAATGTAATGTCCAGCCGATGAGAGAATGGCACCGGTCCACAGCCGGGGTGGTAACGAGCAAATGTCAGCGAACAATTCAAAATGGATTTTTAGACATGTTTACTTCCCACTGTGGTTTTGGAAGAAATGGAAGAAGGCTCAATGGCGCCGGATCTAATGCATGACCAGCGTGAAAGCAGTTCAATTTATCTAGTTGTAATCTCATCTAAATGCATAATTAAAACAAATTACACCCCACACAATGTAACAGGGAAAAGATTTAGTGTCCCCAAGGCTTTTCGTATATTTACAGCCCCCATAAAATACTGTTCTGTCAGTAACGGGCTGTCAGGCAGCGTTTCCAGGCAGACCTGGCCCTTGATCTCTTGCTGTTGAAGTCGAGGCTTTTTGATGGGCTCTGCTGGCAGGTAGATCAGATGCCCCCCCCCCCCCCCCCACACACACACACACACACACACACACACACACCCCACTTTCCACAACAACAGAACAGGCTGCACACTGCCCTGGATTTTCCATGTGGATGAATGATAATAGATTGAAGCCCGGAGGTACGAGCCAGTGGGAGTGAACTTTGCTGCCTTTATGAGCTACTTTCTGCTCATTGTAATGCACCAGTGTTTAATTGTGAATACCATATAGGCTCTTTGCAGGTCAATACATGTGGATTCTTTCAGATTAATATTTAATTGCGGCGTGTCTGTGATTGTTTTCTCTCATAGCGTGTGGGGCATGTGTGTGTAGTTATAATAAGGCATTCATTTGATCCCCCTCTTATATCTCTTATATCACGCTGTGCCTTTTGAAATGGAGCTCTTCCCTGCCACCGCCTGTATAAGAATTCCGACAACACGGTGGCTGAAAATATTATAGCTGCAGTTGTTTGAACTCCTTTTGCTCGTGTGCCCCCAGAGCAAAGATCTCCCCTTGGAGCCTCGTAAGGCTTTTATTTACAACTCAAACCTTAGCCAGGGTCGGCACTACCACGCTGCTTTGGGCTCTCCATGTGGGCGACCCAAAGTTCTCGAATGGCCGTTTGACAGCCTAACTGAGCCACGTTAATACGACCTTACACAGCGGAGTTACAGGTACCGTTACATTGAAAGGAGTACCGCTGCTTTTGAAATCTCTATTACAAAGCAATCCACACTTGACAAGTCATTTTAGAACAATCTGCTGGATATTTATGGAGGCGTGAGTTATCCTCATTTCCTGTGTATGAAAATGTAAACGTATTCAATCCTGATTTATTTCCCCCACTCAAGTACGGAGCCATCTGTTGTCAGGGAGGCGTCTTTCACGGCCTGTTTGGGCGGCGTTACGCCTCAGTATTTTTGCATTCTTTCAAGGAGGCCTGACAACATCTCAGATGTGTCCCACAGAAGCTGAATGAGGGCTATTTTTAACTTTTAAGTCTTCATCTGAACAATACAGTCACGGCCCCTCACTGTTCTGTAAGTATGCAGTGGCACAAATTGGTGTTAACTGCAGGAGTGTGATGTGTTTTCTTTATTACACATTGCTTGACTTCCAGGAGAGGCAGAAATGTAAGTTAGGAGCCAGATTGACCACGAGTGCTCCCCCTGCCCTCATTTCTCTACTTGGACAGATCGTACGGTTGAGACACAAATACTTAGAATATTTCTAATCCGGTTGTTGTCATACAGAGTAGTTTGCCTCCATTAAAATAGTGCTCTCTAAGGAGAACACTTGATGGTTAATTGATTTGGCCTTACTGTGTGTGTGTGTGTGTGTGTGTGTGTGTGTGTGTGTGTGTGTGTGTGTGTGTGTGTGTGTGTGTGTGTGTGTGTGTGTGTGTGTGTGTGTGTGTGTGTGTGTGTGTGTGTGTGTGTGTGTGTGTGTGTGTGTGTGTGTGTGTGTGTGTGTGTGTGTGTGTGTGTGTGTGTGTGTGTGTGTGTGTGTCATGGAAGAGGAGTAGCTACAATAAACAAGAAAGCACATTTATTGTTGAGCTCATCTTGAGCAGTAAGGATAATGAATTGCTTTGTCAGGAAAACCCAAGATGGTTAATGATGTTTATTTGGTAATGCTGTAAGAGATAAAGGATCCTTTCAGCTTAATGTGTTACAGCCAGTGGAAGGAGCAGAGCACATTGTTCCTTATGTACAATGAGTAAGCACCACCCAAAGTCTCAGATGGCTTTCATTCTGTATTTATATAATTTAGAGAATAATTTTGTTCGTATTAAAGATATATTTTGAGGGTTTCTTTTATATGATTTTGTGTTTTACTTAATTAACAAAGATGTTCCACACACTGTCTCCATATGTAAAGAGGAACCGTCCGAACCCTTAAAGCAGACTGAGACAGACTTCCTGCTCCACATATTGTGATGGCCTGTTGAAATCAAACTCCAGTTAAATTATAGCGTGGCACCATCTGAGAAAGCAGCATCCAGCTGTTGCAGCACAAGCCGACAGTGTATCGCCGTCCTCACACACACGCTCTTGTGTTATAACAGCAAGAAGGAGCTGGGATGACGTGTGCCGTGGCAGTCACTCCGAATATGCACCGTGATGGAAGAGAACATCATACCTACACACACACGGAGGAGGGCAGTGGGCAGTAGGCAGTGTTTCTGAGCTGATGCACTATATTGAACCAGGCTCCATTACTAGCTGCTTAGTAACACTGTGGTGACAAGTAGAACAGCTCAACTCCAAACTGTATTCAGCTCCTACACAGTCACTCACTTCTCATATACTAAGAAGGGACGACCACTGACTGACCTCCACAAGTTGGTGTCTAATGCTGCTCACCCTCTGTAAACCTTCCATCTGAGCATTAGACAACTATAGATGATGCATCCTCTATCTGTTTGTGTCTTTTAGGATTGTAGTCGTGGTCCAATCAGGCCTTTTATGGCTGACAACAACCGTTGATTTAATATCAATGTATCAGCTGATCCCATTACTGAAACCTGTAGGGACATTTACTGTCTCTGGCACTTGGACTGACTTTACCTAAATGTTAATGCTTTCCTCCGTTTTAGAAGACATTATTCTGTTCCCTGGCTGTGTCCTTACCTTGTGGGCAAGTGTCCTCCTCTGTGTGCCTCTGTCGCAGAGTAATCCACAGTAAAACAGTTGTTTGTAATTATAGAAAGAAGCACAGTTGCTGTCAATCAATCCGTCTGCGCCATCTGGGGTTTGTCGTGACATTTCGTCTGTTGTGTTGGTTAAAAAGGTTTCTTCTGCAATACAGCTAAATAGAATTTTTAAACCTATCATGCTTCAGCGCTTAATTTGGTCGTTTCTGCCAACGGATGGGTGAGGTTTAGACTTTCTGAGCTTCTATCTCTGTCTGCATGTTGTGAAGTTTATAATATGACAGAGCTCGTGCTACAAATGAGACCAAGCTTCACTGAATCCAGCAATGATGCAACAAAATGTAATTAGAGGCCCAAAATAATTTTGTGCCAGCAAACTGGTGGTCTAACGTGATAGGATAAGTGTTTGCTACAGCACTGTATAAGTCAGAATGCTCAGGGGTGAGAAACAACTGGAAACCAGACAACATTCCATTTATGCTTGGTGAGAGAGAACATTTTCATTTATTATTTTGCTTTTTTTACTAAAAAGAATCACAAATACTGTCTCATTTGACAAATTACTTTTTGTGGCAGGTACTTGAAATGAAGTTTCTTTCTTTAACATAGTTTTCGTATTCAATGCTGAGATGATGTAACAGTAATTGGAACCAGAATTGACAAAAGAAATGGAATCAATAAGCAGAAAGGGAATAGGAATGTGAAAAGCGAAAGGAATCTCAGCCACACGGATCAATCACATTTTACCAAAGTCAAATTTTAAAGAACAAAATGTCACGTGTTCAGTTTGACTAAGATACTGCAGCTTTGACATCATACATGTAATATGTTGACTCATAGGTGTGGTCTTGGTTATTCTTTTTCTCCCGTACTCCCAGATCATCAAACACAAGGTGCTGGTACACTTTTACAGAAATACTAAGAAACAGAAACTGTACTACAGGCAGTGAAGACCAGGACAACACTGTCAAACCACATCAGAGTGACGAACACGCAACAGAGATGTAATCCAGCCATTTCCCTTCAGATTGATCCCGTCTGTGGCATCAGTCAGAATAGCTAATAACTGGTTTCATTCACTGCATAAGAAGATTAGCCATTGAAGCATCTCACTTACATCCCTTTCATTCACCCACCGCAAAATACGCTAAGATGGAAGAATTTACCGTGGTTCATATTTATGAGCTTAACCCATTTCTATTGAAATGTCTGAACCTGCCGCCCCACCACCAGGAAATGGGCAAACGAAGGACCCCCTTTATTAAATGGCACACCTTTATAGTGATTCACTTACAGAGCAGACCCAGCGACACCTCAATTGCACGTCTATCAAGAGTTTTGAATCTTAACATTCTCATCAGGCTCGTCCTAAAACCGTTCTATGATTTCTCACTTTGTCTCTTAAATTGTGCTTCTCATGCCTGCTTGCCAAGCGTCAGAATGCATCAGAATGACAAACACAAACACGGTGATCAGTGAGCTTGCCGCTGGCGAGGAAGGCATTCTGAGATCATGAAGTTATCAGTCTGCCAATCACTTTTTTATGACACATTTCAAATATTCTAAAATGGAGCAAGCTGCAAATTAATTGGGGAAACAATCTCGTGGATAATGAATTAAGAATACTGTTAATCCCATTGCATCTTGAGCAGAATAATGTGAGGGTGCATATGAACGGAACTAATGCCTCTTCCTCTGATGCTTTGATTTAAAAAAAAATAAATAAATGGTGTATTTCATACTTTCATCTGTTGCATATCAACATAATTCGAGGTCAGGTTCCATTTTGTCTGCTAAAGGATTTATTAGTTAAAATTTACAGATTTGAACCAAACTGTATGAGCTGAGACGATCAAAGGCGTCGGTCTTATTTGAGCGGTCCAAACAAGAGGTGAGCATCCATCACTTAGCAAACACTTCATCCATTGTAACGGTTTTATTTAAAAATATATGTTTTGAGGGGAAAATGTATTTTTTTTCCAAGTTTGGCACATCTTATCCACTATACAGATAGGAAATTGTACATATTACAATACAAAAGGAAAAGGGGGGAAGAGAAAAGCATTCATTTAGCACAAAGAGGTTAGGGAAGAGAGAGGGTGTTGGATCACTTCTTTTTTTTTTTTTTTTTATTTGTAGGCAGGGTGGGGACCAGGGCGTAGAGTATGACAAGAGGAAATCAAAAACAGTTTACAAAGAGCCAGAGTGCAAAGGGATGCATATTTCTACAAACTGTGTGGATTTTCAGTCACTTTAGTACAACCCTACTCTTAAACAGAGACATGTCAACGGTTGACAAGAGAGCTTGGTAGGGAATCCACATACATCCCCGTTGTTGCGGTTATCAAAAATGAGATCTCTTCACAATGATGGCTGAATGACATTAAGATATATTCAACTCAATTTTGACTTTGGAGCATGCAAGACAGATTAAAAGGGCAATAGCAAAAACAGTGCGAAGCTATAAGAAAGCAAAATTTGAAACAAAGTGGAGCTACTTGGCTTTGTAAGTCAGTATTCTCGGTGATGACTTTTCAAAAAAGTGAATTCTAATGTGAATTGTCATGAGTTTTGATTGACAGACACTTTCTGAGTTGTTGTCTCCATCCTGTGAGTGTGTACTGGGATACACAGGGTTTAACTTGAAAGTTAAAGGCCAAATTCTGGTGTCTCACATGAGCTCTGGTGTGACGGTACATCGAGTGACCTCTAGGGGGCACCAGCCAGTAAAAACGTTCCAATTGCTCACAATGTACAGCTCATATATTCTGGAAACTCAAAATGCTGCGTGTTAAGAAATGTCCTGTAACCCCCATTTCAGACTTTGTCAAAATTAAAAAAACATTTACTTCAATTACACTGTATAGCTTACATATGGAGTTGTGGCAACATTGCTTCAGTGATGTGGTTAATGTCATGTCATGTTTGTTTCTTTTTCTTTCAAGCCCAAGGTGTCGTCTGTCAGTGTTAATCATTCCATTCTTTCTCTCTCATTACTTGGTCAGGAAGAATCTCATTGGCTTAGATAACCTAAGACATTACCCTATCATTACCCCTTGCCGCCGTCCCATCAGTTCCTCTCAATGCCTCTTTCTTTCACCCTGCCCCCACCAAACTACACAAAGAAGTGCGGAGCTGCGGCAGCAGCTTTAGTCTGATGCTAATGCACATCCTCTCTCTGCTGCATACAAATGTGTCCTGACCCAGGCTGTTTGCTTATCTCTGGATCTGCATTTACTTTCAGGGTATTCACAGCAATTTAAGCACTTGTGACTGTTGCTGTAGAATTATAATATTTAATATTGACCCTGCACCCATTTTAAATGGACAAATGTAAACTCATTACCTATAGGAAGTGTTTAAATATAAGGATTCGCTAATGTTCTTTTCTCACATGGAGCAACTTTCTATCATAGCTGTTTTTGAGTGGGTGAACAAGCTAAATGTTGGTAGATCACTGGTGTGGGTGACAGAATATTAGATTCTTTTTGCCCTGCCTTAATTGGTCCAATCTTGAGCCTGTCGGGCCTGATTAGTATCTTAGCAGTAAAGAGCCTGAACCTCCACTGGGCGTCTGGGAAAGGCATTCTTTTCAGAATATAACTCTGTCCTATCTGGCATTTTAGATGTAGAGTAACCTTCCATTTACCACCATTACAGATCACGTGAGCTAATGTGTGTGTGTGTTTGTTTGTGTGTGTTGACCCCTGGTATGACAGTTTGAAAATCAGCACGTTATTTTCTAGGTTGTGTTGTCTGAAGTCTCATGATCACAGTGTGTATGGCGTTTGGGAGCTGAAGACATGATGTGCATATTATGCTTTTCTTTCACAAGAGATCTGGGACAGGGATGAATGTGCACATTTGTAGGTCTAATCTAAGTCTGCTCTTCATGTCCAAGGGGAGGAGAAGCAGAGTGATGCAGTGGACATTCACCATAGATGAGAAATGCTCAGTGTTTCCCTTAAGCTGATCTTTTATTTGCTGTGGTCTCTCTGGCAGCAAGCTTAGATGCTTAAATGTTCCAAACTTCAGACACGGCTGCAAAACAGGCCAGCGTTGCAATTATGAGCCAACCTCTGTTTAAGAATGCCATAAAGTTGCCATTCCATTAGTCCACCCATCAAATTGCCTCACAGAAATAGATATCAACTTTTTTGGGGGCAAATATCTCAAAGAAATGGTTTGAATGGGAAATACCAAGGATTTTCTTGAAATGACGTCAATAGGCCGAGCTACTTTAAACGTGTAAAAACAACCTAATGGGTGTTTGCTGAAAATAACTTCAAGATTCTTCTCTTAAGAGGTTTTCTTTATTTTTTTTTAGCTAGCCAACAATTTTACATTTACTTTTACACTTAGAATTCAGATTTTGAACTGTAACTTGAATAGTTTGCAGTACCCCAGTGACCTGTGAAGGCTACAAAATAAAGCAACTCAAAAAACAATGAATCCAATTCATTTGCCCCAAGTGGTTGTGTGTGTGAGTGGCCTTCAGTGCTTGTGGTGCATCTTATAAACGTGAATACAAACACTTAGTTATATTTTAAAAGGAAACAAAAACATTCTTTTGTAAATCAAATCTGTTTAAATGTGTGTGTTTAATCTATTTAACGTGTTCCTTTCGCAGAGGGCCTTTTCGCTAACTATCTTCTGTGCTGCAGAATATAGACAATGTCGAGACAAATCTCACCGTTTACAATTTTTCTCGTTTAAAATGATTGCCCCTGCCTGATATGAACAACATTGCATTCATAGAAAAATAAATTTGTGACTATCTCTACATCGCCCCTAAAACTGTCACATGTCCAACCTTGGTCATCGCAGCATTCAACAAACTCACACATGTTCTCAAAGCTCACGTGTAGAAATTAGGCTTTTTACACAAACTGGAAAAAAATCAAAAAAGCAAACCCTGTATCATCTGAAAATGGTTAAATGGCAAACCATACTCTAGAAATAAATAAGGGTTCATACTTCACACTCTTTGTAAGGCAGTTGCTGACACTTGCACTGCCCGTAGCCATTGATGATCACAAGCGCCCCTTCTTCATGGCTGGGTTCATACTCATTATAAGGTACCTGTGTAGCTAGGTCTGCCATAGGTTGCCGCTGCTGGGTCCTCATCTGTCTGCGGTTCTGGATAGCTGAACAGTGGCGTATCCGGCGCAGGGTCGGAGGGCAACACCTCCGTGAGATATACACAACGAAAATGATGAAAAAGAATGAAAATAGAAGGGCCATAGTTCCAATGATAACCCTGTGGGTGAGAACAGTGTTGTCCATTTCAGAAAAGTCATCTGTCACCGCCGCCTCTTCCACTGTGGTGGTTGTTGCCGGAGCAGTGTGTGACGTTTGTGTTGTGGTTTTTGTGGTGGTGGCTGTCGTAAAGCTCCCATAATCCTCTGCATAGTCCTGTGTGGGGGTCTGCTGCATAATTCCAAACAAGGAGCTTGTGATCTCCACAACTGTAGTAGTGTCTGTGGTCGTGCTGATTGTCTGAACAACCGGCGCCGAAAAATTCTGGCAAAGCTGGAATCCATAAACAGCATCTAGTATCTCCTCCCCTTGGGCGTATTCAGGGCTGTGGCAGAGAATGGAGTGTTCCCACCTTCCCTTAAAGCTGCTCAGCCAAGTGGCCAGAGAGCAGATCCTTTTGGTACATTCCCAAATGTTGCTAGACAGCCCAACGGTACCCAGAGACTGCCACATATCCATGACTTGGGGATCCAGGCTGCTTAATTTGTTGTTATCCAGCAGCAGAACCTTTAAGTTTGGCAGCGTTTGAAACACGTCGGATGTCAGGACACGGATCTCGTTCCCTGTGAGGTCCAGCTTCTCCAGCGTGGTCCAGGTCCACTCCATTCCACAGGTTAGGTTACTGATCTTATTCCATTGCAGATAGAGAAACTGCAGGGCAACAAGGCGAGGGAAATGGGCCAAGTTGATCTTGGTCAGCTGATTGTGTTCCAAGTGGAGCTCTCTAAGCTTAATGAGCCCAGCAAAGCCATTCCGGGCTAGACTCCGGAGGCGGTTGTTGCTCAAGCCCAGATATTCCAGGCTGCGGCAGTCCCAGAAGGCTCGAACAGGTGTGGTGCGAAGTGAATTGGAACGCAGATGGAGTATTTGGAGCTTCCTCAGTCCATGGAATAGTTCTGGTTCCAATGCAGTCATCTGATTGAAGGACAGGTCCAGTATCTGGAGGTTAATGAGGTGGATGAAGGTTGTGTTGGGCAACTTGGTGATGCGATTAGAGCTCAGATTGAGGTCCTTTAGCTTGTAGAGCCCCTGGAAGGCATCCTCTTGTACTGTAGTGATCTGGTTGTGGTCTAGATGGAGCCAGGTGAGGTGGCTGAAGCCATAGAATTGGTCAGGGCTGAGTTCAGTGATGGCGTTGTGGCGTAGGGACAGTCCGAGGGCGCCCTTGTCCACACCATCTGGGGGTGCTTCAAGCCCCTGGGTGTCGCAGTAGAACTGCAGGTCCTCACAGCGGCATTTTTGAGGACAGGTTGTGCACGACGCAGGAGGCAGCAGGCACAACAGCAGCATGCTGATCACACACAGACACAGAGCCGCTGGTGCAGGTCCCACCAATGGCCACCTTGAATGGAAACCTGGGTGGGTTCAAAGATAAGTAAATGAACTTTGGGGCGGGAAAGCTAATCCCCGCAGAGCTCATATTCCTAATGTACGGTGACAGTTCGTGCTTTTTGTGCACGTTTCTGTTCTGTCCTACATAAAGCACCCTCTCGGATTTACATGGACAACTTGATCACTTTATATGACCGTGTTTTGATGTGGGGTGGAATGGAGAGGTCATTTACATACAGATCTAATATGATTAAATACATACATGAGCTGGACATAGGCGATAGATACACTGCTGCCATTTGTTTATCTTATTTTGCACACATTTGATGCGCCGTAATTCAGTATGCTGAGGAGATTTCTGCACATTCCTGACATGGTTTTCATGTCGGAGCAGACCGACTGCCTCGATCTAGTAAATCCTTTTAAATATATACATATAGATCTGTTTTTAATTGATTTGATACGGAACAGTGACAGTTCTTAATGGTTACACAAAATGACATATGCTGGGCATCTTGTTGTTCCATTAATCCCTAACTTCGGCGTCAGCCAAGACAGAAAATCGGAGGACAATTGCAGTAAATAGGCTGTATGACTGAATAGCTTTTAGTCATCAGCTCCCTGCGCTCTTACTCTTATTCCCTATTCATGTCCAGACCTGCCAAATAAAGGGGCTAACTTACCCATTCTTTTGTGCACATCGGAGGCTGCATTCAACTGTCCTTTTCCGCAGACTTGTAGAGCAACCAGATGGAAGAAAAATCCAAAGGGAAAAAACCCTTTTGAGGAAACACAAAAGGAATCAAGGTCTTTGAAAATAAAGCATTTCTGAGCCCACCCACTTCAAACAAAATATAAAATGCCATGACATGAGACGTTTATTCCGTGTAGTTTTCTTTAAGTCCATTAGAATCCAGGATTAAAGGAAAGAGTTGGGTCTTTTTCTTCCTCCCATGAATCCTCGGAATTTATGTATATTTTAAGTTGCATCAGTTGCATCCAGAGCGCCTCCGACGAAAAGACTCCCCCTCCCTCCTCTTTTCTTTTTTTACCCTTTGTTTCCCTTTCACTGCAATGATGTCAGCTTAGTTGCTTAATTGAAGATCAAGTGTTCCTCTTTCATGGTCGGGGTCTTCTGCCCTAACTTGTTGATGTCGACCGCCGATCCTGCCTCCGACGCCGGCTCGGTCTCAGCATAGCCTCTGCAGAGCGGCGAGCGGAGCCCTCGTCTGCTGCCCGAGACGCAGGGAGAGAGAAAAAAGCAGAGCGCAGAGCCGGGGATGTTATTCTGTGCTTTTTGTTGCAGCCACTCACTGCTACAGAGTGGTGGCAGCCTGGCGTCGATCATCACTACTGTTTCTCTCTCTCTCGCTGTTTCTCTCCCCCACACACACACACGCGCGCACACAAACACACTCTCCCTCTCTTGCTCAGTCGCTTGCTCTCTGCCTTGTACACATTGCTTGTGCGCCTCAGTCTTCCTCCTCCTCCCTCTTGCATCCCCCCTTTCCTCCCACTGGCTCGTCACCATCAGAATATTGATATCTTGTGCGTGTTGCGGCAGCTTGCTGTTGAAATTAACCGTAGCCGTAAATCTCAGCCTGGCCTCACTGTTGCTCCTCTATACGCTGAATGTATATGTATATTAAGCACAGGAACAAAATAAAATGACAAACTATACATAGTTCCACGTGGCTGTGAAGCTAAACGGGGGCAGTGTTTAGCTGTGGCTTACAGCAGCGGGGAAGCAAAGGAAGTAAAGCAGCCACCATGCAGAACAGCACAGAGATGGTGTCTGGCTTTTATTTATAATTTACAAATGCTGAGTGCTGCGCTTTAATTTTTGAGCACTGGCATGTGATGTATGGCCAGCTGCTACAAATTTAAGTGAGACTTATCTTTGTACACGTAACAGAAGTCTTAATATTTGTTTGATGTGGTGAAGAAGAGGATAAAAGTAACCAAAGCATTTTAATTCCCTCTAGCTGCTGCTGTGGTTGGAATGATTCATTACTTTAAGGAATGCTACACAAAAAATTGAATGTGTATTTCAATGAATGAGAATGAAGTCATCTCCTTGATAGTTTTATGTTTGGGGGTTTGAGGATAATTAAAGCAGCTTGAAGCAACTAAACAGATGTAGCAAAGACTGTATGAAGCATAAGAAATGAATGGCTTTAGCCCCAAACCCCCTGCCATCCTCCTCTACTACTTGAGCCCCTTTACTTAAATATGATTTCTAGTTTTTGTAGCCCACTACTCCCTTTCCTGCCATATTATGTACCGCATTGATTACTCTAATGTTATATTTGAATTATTGAGATGAACTCTCCTGGAACCCGTTAAGGAGAAATTCTATCATCAAAGCACAGAATGAAGCCGCACTGTAGGCACTGGCAGGAGCAAATACAGAATAGAGCTGAGTTGCATCAAATACTCACTTAAGTGTGGTTTAATTGTTGTGTTAGATTTCTTAATTGGAATTAATATTCCATTGAGTTGCCCTGATATTGTGCCTGACACAAAATGCTATAAGTAATACCATACGTTCCTCTTAATTAGGTTTTATTACATGATTATAGGGTCTTAACACATAATGTGCATCTGGCGGTGACTTTCCAAGTCAATTGACTGGTATGCCGCTGTCATTCTCCAGATTTATTGTGATGGACTCCCATCTCCCACTGGGACGTGGCTGTAGAATGTGACGGTGGAACACAGTGGCAAAAAGGAAACTCCCCAGGGGCGTGGATATGTCTCTGATCTGACCCAGGCTAATGTCAAAGAAACAGGGAGGAGTTCTACATGTTGGAATCCATTATTTGAAGTCGTACAATCCATAGGAGTTTGTAATCATAAGACACTTGGAGCGTACTTCTCATCATTTCCCCCATACAGTCAAGGGTTGTGTTAAAAAAAGTACTGTTCCTAAATCTGTCCTGAAGGAGATGGGTAGCCGGAGACTCACTTGAATATCATAAAAGATGCTGCAGAGGAACTGCTTCCATAATAAGCACCTGAAGAAGCGCTTCAGAACCCTCTGGCCTGGAAATGAAATATAGGCAATGCATGAATGAAATGAGAGTGAGGGAAGAGCAGACTGAAGTCCTACCTCAGCACTGCACCCACCCAGCAAAATGGAATCACTGGGGATTATGTCTTTGGAGCTTCCCGGCTCCTAACTATGAACACAACCCCCTGATGGGCAAAGGGCGTTGGGGGATGGGGACCAGCGGCACTGCCTTACATGCTTCATTTGACCGTTGTAAGGGGGAGAAGAAGCACACATCCACACCTCTCTCCCCCCACACCTCAGTGTTTCCTTTTCTTGCACTTCTGATTTGACTCATATTCCATTATTCCTGTGTGTAGCCTACTCTCCCCTCTCACTTTCAGACCTCCCTCTCTCTTTCCTTTGTTTTGAAAGTTTTAGATTTTTCGAGTAGTTGGCAGAATGTGAGGGAACGAGCAGGAATCAGGCGTTTGGGCGCGAGCTGTCGCCTGGCTGGTTGATGCTGGAGCTCCATTGTACATAAATCATACAGTTAGCCATGTGTAGTAAATTGTATCCTTGTATCCAACCCAAATTTTTCACTGAAGTGATAGAAATGGGACCTGCGGGGGAAAGAGTGGAATATTAATGTTTTCAGTGTTACTTTACGTAATTGGTGCTCTGTGATTTGTTTCTGGATTCTTGGTTTGTTTGCAGTCTTCAGTATTCATGCAGTTAGTTTGAGAATGTAAACATCCTCGTCCATTGTGATCCATTACTGTTACTGTTGTAATTAGTACTATTGTTGTTGGAGCTGCAGTGTTTATGTTGAACTACAAAGTCTATCTGCTTTGTTTTGTCAATCTGTGTATTGCTTCCTCTGGTGCTAAGCTTCTCTGTGTTTATGTGTTCAATAAGTGATGGATAAATAGATGCAGACATTTAGATTCATTAAAATAATAAATAATTTCTCTCATGTTCATGTTCCAGGCGGGCAGAAAGGACAGGAGCGATGCCCTCAACACAGCCATTGACCGGATGACGAAGAAGACCCGAGACCTGCGCAGACAGGTTTGTTTCACGTCTTGGTTATCGAGCTGTCTTACTTCCTTGGCTGCCATCCACCCTTCACTTGGAGGATGACTGTGCTGTTTGGCCAGGTCAACAAGCTTTCTGTACACAGATGTATATATATATATATATGTGATAGTCTTTCCATATCTTACTCTACAGCTGCGCAAAGCTGTAATGGACCACGTCTCCGACTCCTTCCTGGAGACCAACGTTCCCCTCCTGGTCCTGATCGAAGCTGCCAAGAATGGAAATGAGAAGGAGGTGAAGGAGTACGCACAGGTGTTCCGCGAACATGCCAACAAGCTGATCGAGGTAATCTAGCAATTTTAACATTTTACCTGCAAAACCTGATGTGGCCCAAAAACAGGGAAGCATTGAAAATCTGCTTTCCCATTACTTTGTTTATTCTGAACATTCTCAGAAACGGTCCTGTGATACTGAACTACATTGCTTTTTTAATGGAAACAAAGCCAATTGAGATGATTTTCTGTACACACACACACACACACACACACACTCCCCATGCTGATTCTGATGTGATGCTTTAAGGCTGTAGAGAGCAGACAAACCCAACATTGGTATGTACGGTCACAGCAACAAATCAGATTTTGAAGCCTGACCAAAGGAGTGAAGCAGCTACAACTCAAGGTTAAGTGCTGCCTCTGGGAAAACGCTGTCATTATCACAACAGCTTGCTGCACTACTGACAAGTTCATACCTCTGAGCATGGTGAGACATATACATGTTTAATATGGCTCTTTTGCATACTCCTCTGTATGTTCTGTAAAATATTAACCACAATTCAAAAAATGATTCACATAGTTGTAGTAAATTGTAAGGTTGGTAAATTGAGAATTTCTGTCATTGAGCCTCAGCGACCTTAAGTAAAAAGTTGTTTCCCCTTAAGCTCTGTGCACGACAGTCTGATAGCTGTGTCATTTCCTTTTGCACTACAGTCGCCATAGGGGGGGAAACGATCTAAAATCTTCTGGTCCTGCTTCCACTCGCATAAATGACATCAGCTATTTGAAGAGAAAAAGAAAAATCTCTGCTACTCAATGAGCCGGGGCTATTAGTTAGGAGGAGTTAAGTTATTTCACTCAAAACATACATGAAGTGGCAATGTTTTGTCTCGGATGGCTTAACATTTTCCCCCAATTCTAGGAGGCCTAGTTGTTAGCAGAGAAGTGCGTCGCCTTAAGAGCTGGGGGACTAAATAGTGTTGTTGCCTCCAGGCCATGTTCTCAAAGGTTCCACGGAGCTCAGGATGACGCAGAGATTTTTGCCGAGGGATACCACAGGGAGAGACCTAGCTTAATGTTCTCATCAGATGACATGAATCCATTTTAAATTCATCCCTTTGGAAGAAAACTAATGTCTTGTTTATCCCGATGACACGAAAAAAACGAGAGATTTACCACTGACATTGGATTGATTCAGTAAGATATGCATATTTTGTGGCTTGTGGGATGAAAGCGGGCAATGGAAAATGAATGTGCATGATGTATTAAGACTTCAAGCACAGGTTAAAGTCCCCAGGAGCCACAGAGAGTTGTAACATAACAGACCAAGAAGCAGAGATGCCTCCACCGGGTTATGACCAGTCATCCATCCTACCCTCCAAAATAGTGTCACTGTTGCGTGCGGCACAGAAGCCCATTTGTAATCTGCAGTACAGAACAAAGCACAGTCAGCTGGGCAGTAGGTAAATCACTGTAGGATTCCTATCTGTCGCCTGACAATGAAACTGCTTGACATTTCCCCGCCGATGCTCCGTGCACAGAGTGAACACTGAGCCGTGCTGTAAGTCATTCGTTTACATCTGTGGCAATCGGCAATGCCGTTACCTCCATTCTGTAGTCCAGTAGCTTTCCTGGTCGATGCGGTTTGCAGCTGTTACCAGACTCTGTGCATAATGCCAGGTTTCCTCTTGCATTAAGAGCAGCAGGCTCAGCACCACCTCTGAATCTCATGCACGGCTTGCATGGCATCATGAGTTTTTGCGAGCAGAGGCTACCCTGAGGCAAATGGTCCATTAGCTTACACACGTTTTTCTGAAAGCTACATTATGACTGACCCACATTCATTTGTAGGCCCATTTAAACACTTCCACTACCCTACATCCACACATCTCTTCTTTTGAAATCTGCTATTTATAAAGTTAAATGACATTTTTTGTGTGTGTGTGTGGGATACTAATGAAATTTCCACTGTGGTTGCATGGTGACAGAATCCTTACAGCATTGTTGAGATTTGCAATTCTTGTAAATGGATTAAGTAGTAATATAAGAATGCTAGACAGGGATAAGTATTTAATGGGAAAAAGCCTTTAATGTTGATGTAAGTCACCATTGCAAACAATGTTCCAAAGGATCCAAGGTGTTTGGATCCCTTGCTGTGAAAATGCACAAATGAAGCTTCTGTCTCCCAGACCTCTTTTATAGCTGGAGAAAGAGCCTCTCATTAGTATGAAACCTTGCTTAACCCACTTGTGTCTGAATTGTTAATTTTCTCATCGGTTATGAGAAGGAACGATGTCGATCGCGAATTAAAAGCGAGAGCGTGTCAGTGACTCTTAATATAACCTCACTCTTCCTCCTCCTCTGTTAACGGAATATGAATTGCTGTCGTCCCAGCGTGTGTTTGAATGATGAAGGATATCTTGATGTTAGTGTTTCTAAACGTTTTATCGCACTTCAAAAAAGTTGCTGTCATCAGAACTTCCTAGAATAGTGCACCGGGGTTACCATGGTAGAGTTACAGAGCTTCTCCTATGATTGAGGAGGGAGGAGAGTTGGAGAAAATCAGCAAGACACTAATTCACTCTGCCGCTCTTCCAAGCCAGTGATGCATTCACCACCAGTGCTCCAATTAGTTCTCAGTATAACTCAACATTTACAGGGAAATGGAGCTTGTCTCATTTTGCAGGGTTTTTTTTGTTTTCATAAATTCTTCTATGTGATGTTAGATTTTACTCAGTTCACATAGAATGAAGTCCAGCTGTGACTACTAACATATGCAAAACTCTTACTTATACTCAACATTTGTCTTGGCCGCTACTCCGGTTAACTCCCTGTGTGCCATAGTTTGATTCTTAGAGGTTTATAAATTAACTTCCGGCGTTGATTTTATGATCCACATGGACTGGCAGTATTGCCAAACGTCTCTGTTTCTGATAGAGAATCTCTTAATTGGGCTTAATGACTGAACTCATCAAAGGTGTATCTGCATGTCTCTCTTTTTGTACAAACCAAGCTTTGTTGTCCCAGGTTGTTGCGTAATAGATGTGTTTGCGTTTGTCGTCTAGGTGGCCAACCTGGCGTGCTCCATCTCCAACAATGAGGAGGGTGTGAAGCTGGTTCGCATGGCAGCCTCCCAGTTGGAAGCCCTCTGCCCCCAGGTATGTGGTTGTCTCGCCCCGTCCGTCTCCCACCTCAATGAGCGCTATTACTAATAATTACACTGCTGTAAAGTTAATTAAGGTTTCTACTCAACATGCCTCCAGTTAAATCTCCTATTTATGGTCTGGAATCAAAACAAGATGACCTTAGATTAAAGTTGTAATATTTGTTTTGAGATGTTGATTCAAAGATTTTATGCATAGAGACCAAAAGGTTGTATAAAATGTATTGAAAATTTAATGACTCCCACTCATTGTTGGCTTAAATATCCAAAGATGCTTTTGTTTCAAAAATTCCTCAGATGTTGTTTTTATTTCCTTTGTTTCCACAACATTCATCACCGTATTGACTCCCTAAAATGAATTGACATCAGCGGGGGGCTTCGTGCAATCAACCTATTCTAATAGTGTGGCTGAGGGCTTTTCTGTAATGGGGCTTTAATGGCTGTAATTGGGCAATTACAGGTGATTAATGCGGCGTTGGCCCTAGCCGCCAAGCCCAACAGTAAGGTGGCCCAGGACAATATGGATTTGTTCAAGGAGCAGTGGGAGAAGCAGGTCCGCGTTCTCACCGACGCTGTTGATGACATAACTTCCATCGATGACTTCCTCTGTGTGTCCGGTGAGTGGCATTCACTTGCATATCAGAGCCACGCACGTGTGTGAGAATGAGTGTGTTATTCTGTTGAATATGTCAGCATATGTAATGACAAAATGGACACTGTATTGACAGCATTAGACCATCGCTACAAGCAGACAAAGCATTGCTGTGAAACTGATTTTCTGATGAGTTATACATGCAAAGACTGATTTGGCTCCAAAGAGCAAAGTACTGAAGCATCAGCAGAACTAGGTCTGGAATTGACATCCTGTCACGTGTGTTAAAGTACACAAATGGTTAGTCAGGCGTACCCGTAAAGAGTTCTCATTAAGCATTACGCAGAGTGACTCTTCTCACCTCCAGCCAAGGACAGACTGCAGTTTACACAGCGGGCATTAGCATTTTACAGGCTCTCCATTAATAAGCCATCTGAGAATTTTTCTTTGGCCTTCTCTCTTCTACCCTTTCCAGTGGCCTTCTAATGTTCAGGATAATGCAAACACACAGGGAAGAATAAGACATCTTTCCCTATAACTGATGTTTTCATTCTAATGCTTCAGACATGTCTCACCTTATTTCTAGAGTTTTAAGGTCAAAACAAAAGGTGTAAACAGTTTAGTATTCATTCACTAAGTTGAGAACAAACATGGACACTGGAAGTTGTAAATATTTCAAAAACCGCATCATTGTTTCATGTCCCCAGAGAACCACATCCTAGAAGACGTGAACAAGTGTGTCATCGCCCTTCAAGAGAAAGATGTTGATGGATTGGACCGCACTGCCGGGGCGATCCGAGGCCGCGCAGCCAGGGTGGTCCATGTGGTCACTTCAGAAATGGACAACTACGAACCTGGGGTGTACACAGAGAAAGTCTTGGAGGCCACCAAGCTTCTTACTAACACAGGTACGTTTGGAGCTAGTCATGTTTGCTGACGTGACACTGTACATTAAAGTCCCTTCACACATCAACAGCAACTTGCTACATTGCCTAAGGTCCTGGTTTTTGATGCTGACATACGTTTTCAATTCAGTTCAATCCTGGGTTGAGTTGTTTTGACTGATGCAAGACTCAGAGAAATCTCTTTGGGTCTTTAGTCTGCACATTTCCAGGATATGTATGTACGGTGTGTTTAGTAAACAGTGTTTAGTGTCTCTGTTGTGCTTATTTTACCTTTAGTTTAGTACCTGAACTCGTTGTGTTCTAGAGTGAATAGTCATTGTTTTTTTTCTTCCCCTCTGTCCTTCTCCTTCCCATCCTTCAGTCATGCCGCGGTTCACCGAGCAAGTGGAGTCTGCAGTGGAAGCTTTGAGTGCAAACCCCACACTACCCGTGGATGAGAACGAGTTCATTGATGCGTCCCGTCTGGTGTATGATGGCATTCGTGACATTCGCAAGGCTGTCCTGATGATCAGGGTAAGCTGCTGCTGCTGTTACTGGGCTCTCTCTCTTCTTTCTTTCCCATCTGTGCAACATAGGACTGCATCTGTACCCTCCAAGGAGTTAGAAACATGATTACATAATATTTCTATCTTGAGTAGAAGCATATCTTATTTTCTTCTTCTGTATTAATCTGGGCAGTGTGTTGTACACTCCACTACCTCCAGCTAGGACTGACCAAACTGACAGACAGGTTATTAACACTCTTTCATCTCACTTTGCCTTCAGCTTACCTTAGCTGTCGTCACATCAACTAATTATTACTTAGCCATGTCGTGCATAAGACGCTATCTTCCCTCAACACGGCACTACCATTCATTTTATCTGGTATTAACGTGAGATATCCCATCAGAGGTGTCGATTCTTCTCTCTTCTTCTATCACGTCAAGCTAATAATATAATAAGCTAATAATATGTGGCCATTTCTGCACCATATGTTATTTTTGAAAGTATAGGAGATACTGGGCTTAGCGTGCCGCACATGAAACCCAATGATTAACTTGTCTAAGGCAAGAGCCGACCTAATTGACCAGACGTGCAATATAGCTCAACAACAGCCTCGGTTGTCTGTGGGTTAATGGGCTCTGCTTGAGTAGAACTATAACTGAGACAGATGGTAGTTAGGTGCCATTGAAGCGTTGCGTAATTGACTGACATGAGCGTGCAACAAAAACATTCCAGCTGTAAAGAGAAATGGATAGTTCCTAGTAACTAGAAGTCTTAATTAATTGCAAACCCCCCCAAATGTGATTTCTTGTATATTAAGAAATAAGCTGAACCACTTCTTTTTCTTTCCTGATTACCTAATTATGTTTTAACTGCTTAGTGTTTCAGTGTGCTGGTTGAGTGTATTTTGCCATCTTTCATTATTTCCACCAATTTGATCTATTGAATAGAAGCCATTAGTCTTGACGGCACGCTGCACATTGACAGTGGTGCTCCCAAATTGTACTTGGGCTCCCATTAATAATGCTCCTCAGACGAGGACAAACACCAAATGAGAGAAGGGCCATTATGCAGTATTTGCATTATAATAAGCAATTGATTTAAGACGGAGGTTGTAATTAGCATTCTTTAGTTGGACTGTGAGTCAGAGAAGTACATTCAATTTCCCCTCTGCCCCAGCTCCACTCTTGTTATCCAGATTGATTAAGTCGTTAACACAAGGCCTGTGGGCCGGGCTGAACAGTACCTGTGTGTGTTTGTGTGTGTGTGTGTGTACTTAATTAATAGTCCTAATAAATCCATCATAGTTTTGCTGTGACAATGAGAACAGCAGATTGAGGCTGAAGCTTAAATCCATCTGATGCATTATCTGAAAAAACTTGAAGCTTGCAGGGCTTAGCAAGGGCTTCAGGATCAGGTGTGTGTAATGAATACCACAGCTTCTGAAGTGATTAAACAGTAATAATGCTTAGCCATGTATCTATTGGATTTCCTGCAGCATCTGCACGGCCGTATCTGTAAGCTTACTTTGTCATGATATTAGAATGCAATGACGTCAAGACCAAATGTCTTTTTTTTTTTATTGAATTCAGCTTGCAGGAACTGTCCTTCACTTCCATGTCAAAGCAGGCATGTCCAGCTCTGAGCACAAAGGATTATGAAATCATGCAAATGAGCTGAGCTAAAAGCTTTTTGGAACAACGTCCCCACAGGGCACGTCCACAGTGGGTTACTCCTTCCTCAGAATAGTGTCTAGTTGGGGTTACTTACGATAGATAAGTCTTTAACCTCTGTAAGTGGTGCCCAGGCACCCTATGTTGGACGTCCACTGGATGCTTGACAGGCAGACAGAACACTCCAACGTACAATGACATCTGAGAATATGGCTCCAACACATCAAAGTGCCTGAGAGTCAGGGAGCTGCTGGCAGCCACATACAGGGGGCAGCTGTCACTACCTCAAGATTCTTACAGTGCCTCATGGCCCAGGGTGATTTTCCTTAAAAAGAAACTCGGGGGCTGCAAGCAGAAGTCACAGGAAGAATATCAGTATTGGAGTTTACATAACTAAAGCAGACAAACTACAAACAGACGAAAGTAGACCAGAAGTGATAGTAGCCGTGTCATCCTGCAGCAGTGCAGCATTATCGCAGGTTTATGTTTGGTTCCAGTGACAATATTCACATTTTGTTATTTCTTGGACATCCCCCTATATGTATGATGTAATGCAGTAGTGGATATGTGCTGAATATTTTCAAAGTTGCAAAATGTTGCTGTAAGCAAAGTATTGTATTTTAACAAAAACGCCTCCTCCAAATGATATAGTACTTCAGGCTGTCGTTGTCGTTTACTTTCATTTTTCATCATTGATCATTTTCTGTTGTGTGCCTGCGTTCAAGGCTCCCACATTCACAGGCTATCTGTTGCGCAGGCCGCAGCAGGTGATGTCTCTGCCCCGCTGCACAGCATTGTCTGGATTGAAAGAGATGCCTATGTGCCTCTACAGCTTTGTATCCAAAGCCATTCCCCCCCTTTCCCTTGAGAACAAAAGAATTCCTGCATTCCATAAAGAAGCATAAGGTTGTTCAGAATCCTCCAGCTATTTTTAGATACGAGGCCTCCAAATCCATCACAGTTTGGAGGCATTCAGACAGTTGGATAAGCAGAAGTAGCAGCACAGGCATCATAATACACCTTTTTATGTTTACAACAGTTTCCTCTTGCCCAAATCA
This sequence comes from Genypterus blacodes, assembly GCF_046128005.1. Taxonomy (NCBI): domain Eukaryota; kingdom Metazoa; phylum Chordata; class Actinopteri; order Ophidiiformes; family Ophidiidae; genus Genypterus; species Genypterus blacodes. The sequence goes on from NW_027466930.1 coordinate 1,460,003, forward strand.
CCAGCAGATACATTCTCCTGGCAGTCACCCCATTTACTTGCCTGAAGCCAGATCTGTTAACATAGAGGCTCTGTTGCATGTGAATCCTGTATTTATGGAAAATGGTTGCTCATGGCTTAGTTTGCTTTCAGAGCCGCAAAGGGGTTAAGGATCGAAGATGAAGTAGCAGGAACACACTGGGAGAGCAGCACTCGTGCCTCTCCCTCCTTTGTGCAGATAGCACTGACAGATGGCTCTCTGAAGCATTTTTCTTCCAATATGTTCCATACCAGCTCATACTTTAATTTTCCCCCTCGAAATGCTTGGACAGCACATTAGACGTGATTTACAAATTCATTTGGAGTTTACGATTTCCAGTACCAAGCAATGGGGGAAGATATTTATTTGATGGCTGGCAGCACCAAAGTACTTCTCATAGATCGTAAGCTGGTTGGTTATTTAATAGTGCTCAGGGCTGTAGTACACCAACATTATTTTTTATCTTACATTCGCAGCTAACTACTCTTTTCCTATGTTGTCCCTTCTCTTTCCCGTCCCGTCCGTGTAACTCTTTGCTCTCTCTCCCCTCTCTGTTGTCCTTCCCTCCACTCTGTCCTCCTGGTAAAGACTCCCGAAGAGCTGGACGACTCTGACTTTGAGACGGAGGACTTTGATGTTCGCAGCAGGACCAGCGTGCAGACGGAGGATGACCAGCATTTCGCCGGCCAGAGCGCTCGGGTGAGTGAACGATCTGACACATTCCATTCGCGTGTCACTCATTAAGGATACAAATGTATACCCAGAATGATTTCATGTAGAAGTTTGCTTTCCTTAGTGTTTCATGGAGCAGATACATCCTGAAGAGATGCTTGACAAATATGAGCTTATTCTCCTGCCCTTCCCTGTAGTGATAAAATGTTGTAGAATGAAATGCCTACAAGGATATTGCATAATATGAAGCCATTTGGTATTTCAGTCACTTGGTCATTTTACAGCACAGTGTAGAATGTGTTCCTGGCACAATCTTGATACGTTTAGGATCCTTTATCATTTTTCTATTGCCAACGTTTATGTATCATTCCCTGCATGTGCCGCTCTCGAGTACAACTGTGTCTCTGATGTTGTGCACACACGGATAGAAACGACCCAAACAATGATCACTCTGAGAGCCCGATGGAGTTCTGCAGAGCTCAGATGCTTCAAAACCATCTGCCACAAGTAAAGAGGGTGAAGAGACCGTGGGAGGGACGGGAGGGGGGTCAGCTGCAAGCACATCGTGTGATGGTAGCTATCCAGGATGGAGGGGAGAGATAGATTCCAGTTCAGTGTGTGTGTTCACTAACTGATGTAGCATCCTTTAATCTGAGGCTGTGTGGTTCTCCTAGCAGCCCCTTCACTCCCAGCAGCAGCAGATGGAGGTGCCACTCTAGCCCTCTCTGTGGCAATGAGTGCTGGTGCCCCAAGTGAGGTTGTCTGCATTCCCAAAGACCTTAGTGTGGCTCTCTCATGCTACAGTGGAGCAGAGTCACAGTAGTGGCATTGTAGGATGAACAGCTGTAGAGCACGCATGCTGGACAGATGTGGTCTCTTGAAAATGATTAGCTAAACTAGGATTGTTAGGACTATCAAGACAATCAGGTGGGGCTAATGCAGGGAGACAAATGAAACATACAGTGCCACAATACACAAGGTCCAGGATTGAGAACCGCTGTGTAATGTCACCAGCTGCACCCTAAACAAGAGTTTTAATTGAATTAATCATTTTACTAGCCCTAAAGTCTAAATCCATGTAAATGCTGACCTGCAGGTTGCTTGTAAACACGTTTTATTTTGTCTCATTAAAGAGAGCCTTAGTGAAAAGAGCATCTTCTCATACAGACCTGCTGTCTGAAGGAGTTGTGCTACATTGGTGGCCCTGCTTATGTGTGTCTCGATCTAGTCACCAACCCTTTTAAATGAATAATTAAACTGTAACTCCAGAATCTGATTATGGCTTTAAGAGATTTGACAACACACACAAGTGAGTTGAGCTCAAATAAGCTCAAAAGACCCCAGCAGCTTTTACACATAAAAGTTGATCTGGTTATAGCTGTTGAAACCGGGCCCTTCCTCTTTACTCGTCCCTGAGTAGCTTTGTCTCAGCTAAGACGACTCCAGGGACAAATTCTTATTTACAAGTAACTGCATGGTTGCAGTGCTGTGCTGGTTGATTTCCTGCTCTAAGGTGTCCGTCCAACTCAGTCTCACCGGCTCATTCACGGCTGATTGCCTGTTTGGAAGCTGCCCTTTAAACGTCTCCCCCAAGAGGATGGATAGAAATGGTGCTAAACACATTTGCACATTATATTCACTGCAGCTGAATAAATGTCCTGGTATTGATCTTCCTTAATGGCCAGACCTACAGAGTTAAATACAACGGGGGGGGGGAGAGATGTTGCAAGTATGACCGTCCTCCTTACAGTGGATGCTCTATCACATAATTCTAACTCAGTGGCTGCTCAAGCATTAGTTGAAATACATGAAATGAGTAGTGAGTCTCCGCATTTACAAAGAAGTCCTTAACACTTGTATGTTGATGTATACTGTTCTAACCCTCCTTGTCTTCCATGATTTCTCCTTCAGGCCATTATGGCTCAGTTGCCACAGGAGCAGAGGGCAAAGATTGCAGAACAGGTGGCAAGCTTCCAGGAGGAGAAGAGCAAGCTGGATGCTGAGGTGTCCAAGTGGGACGACAGCGGCAACGACATCATCGTGTTGGCTAAGCAGATGTGCATGATCATGATGGAGATGACAGACTTCACCAGGTGAGTTAGGACCGACACCCCCGCTTCACACCGCTCCTCTGGCTCATTCTTCAGTTGAGCTCAAGCAAGTAAAAGCTTTCTTACCCCAGAGCAACATTTTTTGCTATTTTCTCTACTTGGACAGAAAAAAATAGCTGTGTAAATGTAGACAATGTCAGTGAGTTAAGCAAATATAGAATAACTGCTGCTTACTTGACATCTAATGAATGTTTTTCTTTAGCTCACTACATGCTTCCTTCAGCAGTGAACAACTTGCATAGCGTTAGAGTTGATTACAAAGAACAAGGCATAATCACTCATTGATTGCTATTGTGAGTGCTTTCTGCTGGTTAAATCACCGTGCTGATAACAACTCGGCCCGCTGATCCGCTTGTTATCTAACTTGCATAATGTGAAATTAGTCATTGTACAATAATATTCCATGGATGTGCGATGACAAAATGCCCCCCGGACATGACGCCTGTATAAGTTGAACCTGTGTCAAAAGCAATCAGCCAGTAAGCCGACATTTGTTTCCCCAACATTTTCCTACACATGCAAAATACTACGCAGCCATCTTCCACAACTGTTCACGCATCAACGCTTTTCATTTTCCTTTAAGCAGCACTGTAGGTGGGTTTCTGCTCTTTTTTTTTTCCTCTCTCCTCCAATTTTTTTAATATGCATAAACGGCACGTCGCATCTGAAGCTGTGTGTGCACTGTTAAATGTTACACGGTCTGTTTGAGCACAGCCAGCGAGGATGACCATGATTCATCCTTCACAGAGTCTAGTTGAGAAGAAAAAGCCAGCAGAGGTTAATCAGATGATAAAGTAACCAAATATCCATCCCTTGGATACGAATCCCACAAATCTCACGGTTAAAATCTGCGACGGAAGATAAATGTGGACAGCGATCAGGTGTAATGATGAATTCATCATATTATAATTCCAAGTATTGATGCTTTTGTAGAGAAGTCCTTTGATAAATGTTGCAATTATTACTGTACCATTCAATGTAGATGAATGACCAACCTGTCTGCCAGAACCCCATGCACTACACTCCACATCAACAGCCAACGCAATGTTTTGAAAGGCAAGAAATCCAATACAGAATCCATCAAAGATTGATCCTGTCCAACATACCATACCACAGGCCTCCAGCTCAGTAGATATGTGTGTGTGTGTGTGTGTGTGTTCTGTGAGTCTTTCTTTTACAAGCCTGTGACTGAGATAGGTTCTACACACTGTTGCCTGTCATACACTCTTGTAAGTACAGAGGGAATGATAAATCGAACCTAGTAGCATGCTTAAGATGTTAGATAAATAAATCAGGTTTGCGTTTGTCTATAGAATGGATGCACATTCCAATATTAATTCTAGAAAAATGAACGCACAACCTAAGCACCTCCCCCAGACCTGGTATAGGCAGAATCAAACCCTCAGGCACAGTGGACTGAATCTGAATTTATACATGAAGAGCCAAGCAGGTTTTTATTGTGCATCTTCCTCACCCACACACACATCTCATGTATCAACAGTAAGGAAAAAAAGTCAAATTTCTATTCTGATCATCCGAGCTGGAGGAGAAATCTAAGTGGTGCAGAGATGATGGTGGCTGTGCAGAGAGAGAGGCAGCAGTGTAAAAGGCAAATGGGCCTGCTTTCAGCCAGGCTGTAGATATGTATTGATAAACACGGAGCCGCCTCAAAGCTACAGTGACCTTAGAACAGCATGATGAAAGCCTGACACTGGCACAGCTAAAGCCATTCTTGATTTCAACAAGAAGAATTCAAAGTCATTTTGTTTGCATCCCTTTCCTGACCAGAATTGAAGGAACAAAGAAGAAAAGGTCTAAATTTAGAAACACAAACACTTGAATGAAACTCTCCCACCTTGTTAGTAATACTGCCATTGGCAAAGGTTCCTCACTGGCTTCATTTGTACTCGTACAGACTCCAGCAACTCCTGTCTCTACACCTGTTATGTGTTTTCCTGTTTTAAAGGCGATGATGGGCCGTTCATGCATCCGTGCTGTGTGTGTAATGGTGTGCAGGGACGCGCACATGACAGTCCAACTGTGTTTGGTCTTAATCAAGCTTTTTGGGAAAATGGATTCGCTCGTTTTGAAATTGGTCTGTCTCTGCTTGATGGTCCAGATCAGGCAGTGTGATGGCAGGCTGAGTGTGTTTGTGTGTTGGATTGTCAAATACTAAATGGAATCCAACCCATTTAGGTGTTAGGTTGTGAGTTTAGTTGCATGATGGACAAGTTCATTCATTAACTCATTCGACATAAGAGAAGGACGGGTGCCTGGAGAGGAATCACTTATAGCCAGTGTTCTCCAGAAATGCAAAGATCAGATGAGAGTTTAACATAAAGCCAGAACCTTAAATGTGCTTGCAGGGGGGAAGTTTTTAGTCCGCGCTGAATTTGCAAAATAGTTTTTTATTTTTGTGAGATTCAGGAAAATGTATGGCATTAACTGGCAGTAAGTAGAGACCTTCAGCCCCGTACTCAGCACACAGAAAGCGAGACACAGCGTAGCCTCCAGGGTCTGTCTCTTCCTCTCTCCCACTACTCTGCATTCACGCTTCCTCTATAGCGCAAATAAGCTTAACAATGATGCTAAATTTAAGAAGCGTAATGCGGCGAGGCTCGCTCTAAATGTTCCTGCATCTCTGGCTCAAATTTAACATACAGCCCTGAGATTAATTTACCAGCCGGCAAAACAACAAATAGATCAATCCGACGCCGCGTGATGGCCAACTTCATGCACACACAAACAGAACGCCGCTGCCAACCAGACTCTGACTCTAGACTCAGACCGCCCAAAATGAGTCACACTCTGCTCTAACTTGCATGCATGTATATCATTTTGAATCTAACATTATTTTTGGGTCATAATAAAACATGCATCTGATAAGCATTCACCCCTGGTTGCCAAGTTACCCAGCTTGTGTTCAATTGTGAGGCTTTGTTGATGAAGTAGCTGCTCTTACTGACTCAGACTTTGGATTTCTCTGTGTTTCTGTGTGTGTGTGTGTGTGTGTGAGAGAGACAGAGAGAGGGCACACGTTTTATCTGCTTGCCTATACATCTTCACCTTATGCATTCACTGTCACTTGCAGCCGGAGCCTGTGGAAGGTCACTCGCTGGCTAATTCATCCCACACCCAAATTATTGCCCTCTCAACCTTGAGCTGGCACACAGCTTTGCCAAGGTTAATGTGGTATGAAGTAATAGATTCAGGCCTCTTCCCCTTCCCCTCACAAATCTCCAGAGAGAGAGAGAGAGGAGCGGGAGATTCTTGTTGACTCGTTCTTTGCTTATGGCGGTGCGGTGGCTCTCATGAATAAGACATGCGTGGCTCGGGGAGCATACTACATATTTGGGAGCCCACCTGTCTTACAGCGTACGATGCTGCCGAGCGCTCAGTCCAATGTGACTTACACCCATCTGGAGTCCTGGGGCTGTCACCAGACCTGACAGGCTCCCCAGCCCCTTTACCATCAATACACCCACTATGAAAATCTGATAAGGGTAAAACAGTACACACACATACACACACACTTTCTTGCCTGTGTCCTATGTGGCTTTTCCTTTTGCAAAACAGTCACTTAGCCACTGAGCCGGAATTTGAAATGTTTGCGCTTTGTTTCTTCAGGCTGCTTTATGTTTAAACAAGGATTATACATAAATATGATTGTACATGAATAAGTTATACATAAAGGAAGGGAAGCAACCACAACGCTGTGTGACAATCCATTTAAAACACCCCATGCAGGTCTCCCCCCCCCCCTCCCCCTACTCCCACCTCCAAACCCCAGCCACAGTACATTCAGCTCTGTCTCAGGGGTCAAGTTGTCCCCAAAGAGGAGAACTTTCCCGTCTGTGCTGTGATGCGTGGACGCTCCCTCTTGCACCCTGATTTGCCTCACAATGGAGCAGCAGAGGGACGGCAGCAGAGGGTAAAGGTCGGAGATGGGAGGGGAGGAAAGGAGCGAGGCAGAGAACAGAACACGAAATTCCATCTGCTCTGGGTTGGATGGCTCATTTTTTTAGCCTGGAGAGAGCGGCTTTGAATCCAATTGGTGCGACTTGCCAACTATGTCCCAGAGTCCCTTGTGGAGGCAAATGGCTTACAAGCATTTCAGGGATTCAGGTTAGGACTGTACTGTGTTGGGCTGGAGTTTAGTTTGGATGGTGCAGAAGGAAGAGGGAGACGTTGGCACGATGGCGTCGACCAAAACCTTCAGCTCCCGTGACGTCTTTAATCGCCTTCTCTTTGTCCCATAAACGGCAGAGAAGGAAGATGTGATGGTCTATTGTCTAATGAAAGCAGATTGAAGAGGGGGCAAATGTTAGAGGTTAACACATGAAGGTTGCAAGGGGCCTCCACACTGTCCAGAGCTCCAGTGTGATGGCCTCTGTTGAAGGCTGCACCTCTGCCTTTAGTGGGTAATAAAACACTCTCAACCTTGGTGGAACAATATGGATCCGCCGCTGCGTGCGTTTGTATTCTGCATGTGGAATGGTGATGCAGCACGCACATGGATTTCTCTTCTGCGTCCACAAAGTGTTCCTATAAATCACCGTTTTCTGTCGGTACTCGCATACATATTGACTGAAAAACAACCTTCAAAAACAAAACCGCAGCTCCGCGACCGAGACGCTCCTTTTGCATATTGGATAAGGCCGCAGTAGATCATTGAGTTATCTTTTTGCTTCTTCTTTTTTTCCTTGTTCCTAGGGGGAAGGGGCCACTGAAGAATACATCTGACGTCATCAGTGCTGCCAAGAAGATTGCAGAGGCTGGATCAAGGATGGACAAACTGGGCCGCACCATCGCCGACAACGTAAGTGGAAAACAAACACGGGAACTAAACTGTTACCCCGCTGATAGACACGCCTATTTATGAACATGCCGATACCCTTTTAACGTAGTGTTTACATGTTTCAGACGCATTATGAACGACAGATACTGATGTGGCGGAAAGTATTGGTGAAAATGTGGGGCAGGGCTGTGGAAAGCTTTTTCCACGCTGCCGTCGGTGTTAAGCCCCGTGTTTTATTTGTCTTTCCTTAAAAGTCGTTCATTATGTGCGGTCTCTGCCTGCACGGATGCTTACGTTTGTATTTTATACATTGAAACATTTATTTTGGAGGAGAAAACACAGTTTCTACCGTTTGCATTATTCATGAGCCCCTGTCGGTCTTCACCAGTGTCTTTCCCCGATCTTCCCCCCTCCGAATGTCTTTCCATGTCACACTCCCCAGTTCCAAATTCCACCGGCTCTCCACATCGCCGAGCCGCAGAGACGATGCTCCTTGACACGGGGGGGTGGGGGGGGCGTACACATTCAATCATCCATGGCCTCGTATTTCACTTAAACACTCGCACTGTAGCGCTCCTCAGGGAGAAGCTCTACATGATTTATCCCCCAACTTAGCCACGTGTCTGCAATATGTACATTATATATTTTGTTGTTCAATCATGGATGAGTTGAGCTGTGATGCTTGTAAGAGGACGTGCTTGTCAGATTGAGGCTGACACGATCTTCTGCGGTGAGGAAATCACTCGCCTCCGTTGTTTTGATCAACCAACTGTGGGTTTCTTCCTCTTCTATCTAAGAACACAGTCAGTCAAGGAGGTAAACATTGACTTCAGATGTTTGCTGTAAGATTTCAATTTAGATAAAACACGCAAGCGCCGCCAGTCTCTCTGCCTCGCTCTGCTCCAGCTGACATCTCCACTGATATGTTGGCAAAATGTCATAACAGCATAAAGACTCATCATTAAGTAATGACTTCATTCGATTTGAACATTTAAGGGCAGTTTAGACGCCGGAGTCGGCTTTATGTCGGTCGTTAGCAATTCTGTTTGCCTATTATCTTACGCCGTTATTAATAATTTGCGTCGGAATAGTTGTGGCCCGCATTCTCAAGGCCCTGGTTAATAATTTACTCGTCAATTGTGTGGTTTCATTCCATTGCTTTTGTCTTAGCAGTCATTTATGTTGTGAGAACACTTTTATTCTTGTGCTGCTGGGCATTTGTGAAGTCAACCCCCCTCAGTACTCAGCACATACCTCAGCCAAGGCTCATTAATCCTGCACAGCCATTCATTTTAATAATATAAACATGTTTTTTTTTTACCCACACCTAGATCGACCCGATTTGCAGTCAAACACTCACTTTGCACAAGAACACATTCTAGACGACAGACTGGCTGCTGTTTCTGCAGAGCTCCGTCCTCTAACAGCGTCTCCCCTGCAGTGAGTCCTGGTAGACGTGTCGGGTGTGTTTGTGTGTCTGTATTCTCAGGCACAGACGAGACTGTCACGACTTTTAAGGCGGTGCAGTAAAAGGTTAGAGACCTTTCTCCTGTTAGGCAGCAGGAGCACATTTATTAAGCCACCGCTGCCTGGGAACATCTGCAGTCGGATCTCCCCCTTCATAATCTGATGTAATGTGCTGCCGGCCCGGACGAGGCCCCGCTCTTTGTTTATGTTTTATTTAAAATGCGTTTAGAGCCTCCATAACACAAAACCATGTCTGTCACAAACAAGAGCTCTTACTGGTACTGACATACAGTAATTGCTTCAGAGCCGTGTGAGAAGAGAATAAGCCAGCCAGTTTGTATTCCTCACTGCTGCTTTTGAAGCTAGTGATACACCTTAATGAAAACAGTGTTATCCCCCAAAGAAAACAGATGGGGCTACCGTGCAGGTGTGTGAACTTGGCGTCTGTTGGCTTGCCTGCCTTCCTGGAAGCACATGTGCACGGGTATGGGACTGTTGTCTTCCCCCCCAAACGACAACTATTTGTAGACGCTCATCACTTCTTTGTATTTGCTCACATGCACGTGTTTGTGTGGGTACACTATTATGGGATTTGGGGGTTTGAAGCACTCAAAGTATGAATAAATAACGAGCTTTATCATGAGAATGCCCCCGCATTCAGCCCCTCAACCCTTCCCTCTCTGCCTCTGTGACCCAAACACAAGCAGACCAGGCGACACTCACAACACATCAGGCTGCGCTCGCAAGATGGACACGGAGGAGGGGGGGAAGAATGATGGAGGATTGGGAGAGGACATTAGATGGGGGCATACTATGTGTGTGTGGGGAAAAAAAGGAACACCCCTCCTGAGAGATGAATCCATTAAGAGTGATTTGCCTTTTAATTAGCAGCGTAATCACCAGGTGCTAGTTATTTTATTTATCTACATAGGTGGTTTATATTTAGGAGCATACTGTATCTGTTCACAAAGCCAGAGGCCCACTAAAGACCCGCTTGGTTGGTTGGTTGGGCATATTCCAGCAGCCACATTCGAGCGAATCACCATTAAGACGCACACACTGTCAGAAGGAGTCAGAGGAGCAAAGGCAAAGCTGGGACTGCTCATTAACCTCGGCATATTAATCACTCGGCTCCGTGCCTCTGGCCTGAACAGCCTACGAGGGCCGACTCTTCATATGAAGCACGTCGGCAGATGGTCCCAGACTGATAGCGCCGCGCCTCGCCTCGCCTCGCTCCCGTGTCTCCCCCGCACAAGACCGTGTCACGCCGTGTTACGCGTGCAAATTATTTTTCGACAGGGAAGCGCAGGTGGACGTGGGTTACTAAAGAACGGTTAAATGTGTGTAATAGAGCCTTATTAAAGTTTAAAGGAATAAGTGTAGTGCAGAGATGAGCTGCAAGATTTAGGTCAGCGCCGTACAAAGGTCTGCACTGCAGTTTATTAAGAATTTATGACCCTCCTCTGCAGGGCACCGTGTGAGAATTCCATCTGAGCGGCCTGGTAAACAAATAATACCATGTAATTGAGATTTATAATGCAAATGTGTTAGCCACCATGTAGCCCCATAAATTCCCACTGCCTGTCCACTTGCACACACACACACACACTGGCATGTACACACACTGGCATGTTACACACAAACGGAGGGTGTGTGTGTGTGTGTGTGTGTGTGTGTGTGTGTGTGTGTGTGTGTGTGTGTGTGTGTGTGTGTGTGTGTGTGTGTGTGTGTGTGTGTGTGTGTGTGTGTGTGTGTGTGTGTGTGTGTGTTTTATTGTCATGATGTATACCAGCGTACATACTGTACTTTTCCAATTTGCATTCAATCAGCAGAGATTTACGGTGATCCCTGGGCCGTGGTGGTGGTCACAGTCTAATCCCGGCTCTGGCCCAAGACGCTTTACAGCGGACAGGGCTGTAAATTACTCACTGCAGTATAAAGGCAAAATAACCCAGAGCGCTTCAAATATCCTGGGTCAGCAGTTCAAGGGTCAACTCGCAGCCGGCTGCACTTCAAACACGACCCTCGCCAGGCTACGCTTGTGTGCCCACTCATTTTGTTTCCATGGATTTAACCACTTGCTTTGAAAAGGAGCACATGCCTATGGTGATTTTTTACTGAAGACGTCCTATCAATCATTTGCTTTTGAAGGAATTTAATAAAAGGAATGTGGCCTTTAAAGGCCCCCAGGGGCGCAGGAACAAGCGGCCAACACGTCTTTTGTTCCGTACCTGTTGGCACAACCTTGACGAGCGGATGATAGAAAGCGTTTTTGGGCTGCCTTAAAATACTTGATTACATAATGCCGAAGTGTGAAAACGCTTCAATATTTAATGAATCAGTATAGGTCATACCTCATGTGAGGATTTGGAGCTGTCGGGTATCAAATGAGCTTTAAAGGAGTGAAGGTTTATTCCAAGTAAAAGTCAGTCTGAATGTCAAAAAGCCCCAGAAGTGTAAATCATTTGACACACCTGTCTATACCTTCCTGTTCTCTTGCAGCTGTGCTAAGTTATCACTTTTGCTTACAAGTATTTGAGTGAAGCAGCTGACTGACAGGTGCAGCGTGAACATTAAAAATTGATGAGGGCCCTCTAATTGGTCCCCGTGGTTACCTCTAAAGCCAATATTTTTGGCTTGCCCCCAGCTCGCTTTTCCTCCTGTCACACTGCGACTCTGTCTGTCTGTTCCAGTGTCACATTAACGCTCCCAAGTGCCACTGTGATTGAATTGGCCCCACGCAAATATGGGAGCATCCTTTTTAGCAGGTGCCATGAGGGAAGGGGATATGGCTATCATCATTCTGTTGAAAATGGATGTTGATTGATAACTTTAGACTGTGACAGTTTTATATTTAGTCACCCGCAGTAACAGGATCAGCACCAGATGGACGGAATCTAATGAACGGCACATTAACTAGGCTACACAGACAAAGTCAGCACGCTGGCAGAGTTAATCAGTGCATAGACGGGCCGCCTGACGAGGGAGTCTGTCCATCTTCAGCTTGTATTCTTCATTTTTATGTCTTAACTGTAAGATCCTTCAGATTTTCTTCTCCCAGTGCGTCAGTCGGCCACTCTTGGCATTTCTCTGCACGCTTTCATTTTTAATCCCTGCGCCAACACACCCTCAGGCTATGAACCGTCTTCAAGATGACTGGACATCACATTGCTGTTCTCCTTGTTTCTATTTTCACTCTTGGATCTCGTGCTTCGTTCAGGCACACGACGGTAACATCACATAAACGGTTAATTGAGACCGGTATGAAATAGGAGTCGTTCCCTTTTTCAGCTGTCCCTTCTCTCCTCGTCTCCCCGGTCACGCTGCCAATGCGCGGCGGGCAAAGGCACAGAGATTGAGTGACAGCAATGAGCCGATTCTTTTAATGATTCAAAATCCACCAGTCACAGTCACATCCAGGAGCGCTCCGTGTTAGCAGTTAGATGAATCCTCTTTCCCGTTTGATCTAGACGAAGCCAATAGACACTCGCATTTACATCATTTAGATCAAATAGAGGAGATGAGGTGCCTGGAAAAACCGAGGACTTCTCCACGTTCACCACCTACTGCCACTCTGGCGACAGGTAGCTGGCAGCAGCACATTAAAACGCTTCCGCCTCTGTACATATTGGAAGCTGGCATTTCCCCTGGGTGACACGTCCTGAAAGGTCAGCATCGGGCAGCGGCTCTGCCTCTGTCTCCGCTCCGCATAATGGAATTCAGAGAAACTGCGTGGCATTTCCAATGATGGGGACCGGACCTTCCTCATCATCATTTATATCATGGGACGTTGGCCAACATCAATCACGGCAAACCCCCTTTGTTCCCCACGCTGCTCTGTCATTCTCCCGCCTCACATCCTTCTTCCCTCTTGTTCCTCTCATTTCGTGGGCTGTGTCATATTTGGGGCGGAATTTCATTGAGAACATTACAGAGCAAAACAATAAAGATCCTCCCCCACACCTACACGGGCTCGGCTCCAATTTAGAACATCTAGAATATGGAGAAGTCTTGTAAAAGTCACCTTGTTACTGACGGCCAGACAAAACCAAAGCCGGCCCGATATTTTATGCCTCTGCTGCCCGGCTCGTCTGAAAGATGGTGACTCAACCTTTTATCACTTTGTCTTAGAGAGATCCAGAGGTGTGTGATGAAGTCTCCCGAGCCCCGTCTTTGTGCTGCGCTATTTCTCAGCCGGCGCTGACCAAGCAAGGTTAACTATGTCCCACTTCATAACTGGCCACACAGCACGGGGAGGGAGGGAGGGAGGGAAAGGAGCTGCATCATCAGGTGTGAGGGGCATTTCACATCAGCTCGGCCGCCCAAGAAACACTTTCAAACCACAAGGGGGGGAAATAACGGCAGCATACTCTCATTCTGCGCCGGAAAACACTGTGGGCGAGACTTTCCAGGGTTCAGGCTTCCAGCAACGAAATGGGAAACGAATTGTCACCTAAATGAAAGTAGTTAGTGCATTTTGGGGGAATGTGAGCTCCCTAAATCGCTCCATCAGCGTGTGAGCAGCGCCTTAAGTTCAGCGCAGATCGGGCCTCTGTCTGTTTGTCAGCGACGCGGGCCGCGGCGTTCATCTCTCCTCTCGCCGGGCTAATGTATTCACATGTCACCCTGCAGAATTTCCTGAGTGCTGAGTGAAGCCAGCAGCTGAGCTGAGTGCGAGCACAAGTGATGCTTTCACAGTGCCCTGCTCTCAGCCCTCTGAATACTTCCCCCAGCCCTCATTAGCATGGCTGCTGCATTCAGCCTCATCCCAGGTCTCTGCTCTTACCCCATGCGCACACACACACACACACACACACACACACACACACACACACACACACACACACACACACACACACACACACACACACACACACACACACACACACACACACACACACACACACACACACACACACACACACACACACACACACACACACACACACACACACACATTATGGTAGAATCCACTCCTCTACATCTTATCCCCTTTGGTTTCCCCCCCCCTCCCTGCTTATTTACTCCTCCCTACTGTTCCCCCTGTGGCTCGCTCCTCATCCTCATGTCGTCTCTGGTTGTCCCTTCCTCTCTGCTCTTATTCCCCTCGCTTTCCCTTCTCCCTTCTCCCGTCTCCAGCCCCGTATTCGCCCTCTCCTGTATGATCATCACCCCCTCCAGCTCTGTCTCTTCCATCTTCTCTTGCATTGGCTTTTTTTTTTCCCCTACCTTTTCTTTAATAGGATGTCAGCTCTTACATTTCTCTCCTCTCCACAGCAGTCCTTATTAATCATGGGTGAATGGGACTGATAGAAATGATCTAGTCTTTCATGAATAATGCCACAAGACCACTATGGAGCCCTCACTAATATAAGGCACCTAATGGATCTCCCCCGTTATAGCCTGGCTTTGATTGACCTATAGTTTGTATCTCAATGTGGCAAAAGTGTAGATTCTCTTATTTTGTCCTAAGACCAAAGGATGCACGTGTGTGTATTCTTTGTGTTTTTCCTTCATTTGGTGACCCCACCGCTCCGGCATGAGCGGAATATGATTGAGCCGGGGTCAGTGTGTAATTGCATGCATGCGAGGCCGTGAGTCCGGGGGAAGAGAGCGGCGCATCCAGCCGAGCGCTCCACACACCCACCAGGGACGCTGATGGGCTCGGCAGGATTGGAGGCTTCATAAGTCCTGCTCTGTTTGAAGAGTCTAAACATCCTGACCCCCACCCACCCCAAACATTTCCCTATCCTCCATTTTTTTTTCTTCCTATGGTTGAAATACCAAATGTATTTTTACGGGTCTAGATAGCTAATACGGCGTGTAGAGACGGATGGGCCTAATCATTTGAAGTGAAGGCAAACCCATAATGTCTAGTGTCTATTTTCTCTCTGGTAGTCATTCAAAGTGCCTTTTCATTTTGTCTCCACTCACGGACATTTACTTCAACACTTACGCCTGACACCGTGACCCCGCCGGCTCCTCGCTGTCGATGTGTCAGCACGCAGCCCAGATCCCCCCCCCCCCCGCCCCCGCCCCCGCCCCGCTATCAGTTAAAAGATTGGCTGCCATTACCTTCCCTTCACCTTCTCTCTCTCTCTCGCCGCTCGGGGAATTAACAGCCGGCGGTAGGAATTGGGTTTTGGTGATTGGGCGAGTTCACCGGATTGGGTTTTGTGGGTTTGTTTCATCTGAATGTGTCCGGTTTCATCACCGCGCCAGACGTCAGAAGCACAATTTTCGCAGCGGTGCTGATGTAAATTGCAGTAATGAGCTCACGGACGGCCTCGTCCTGTACAGTGAGCCACACAGCGGGAGGAGACTCACCTCCAGCTCCACTTTGGCTTTTCAGCAGACGTCATGCGGTTATTTGTCCCATTTAAGGATCGGCTAACCCCGGCGCTACACCGCCGCTCTGTGAAAGTGACACTTAACAAATTTAGTCTGTTATTGAGTGTTTTGTGTGATTTGGTTTGGGTATCTATTAGGCAGTCATTGTTCACTGGAGCTCCTGTGGCCGCGAGCGCCACACACACCGCCGCTCCTGCCAAAGATTCAGCTGCGCCAGTGAAAGTGGCGACTGTGGCCAAGTGGAACATTTTGCCCAATCAGCCAACCGTACAGAAAAATGATTGCTTCGAACAACAGAAATGCCTGCAAATAACTGCTGCGAGAGTCGATACTTCCTCCTCCTCCTCCCCCAGCCGGGCCGGTTTAGTAGCCGAGGAGACCAGCTTCCACGTCCGCGGCCCATTGTTATTCCTTTACGGCGGCCGGGGCTGCCAGGTCGTTGCCCCGGACTCTGGTAGGATCTAGTGAAAGACGTCAGACCCCCACGAGGGTGTTTACATCCCTCCCTAGATGAGCAGCGACGAAGAGTACTTCAGCCTAATCATCGTCCTGGCAGGAAGCTTGTTTAGCAAACTAGGAAAGCGGTGGAAAGCGATGTTCCAAGGTAGCAGCCCGGTCTAATTATGATCAGATAAAGTCGTTCTCAAAGGCTGCCACCGCTAAATGAGATACTCTGGCGCTTTTATCTGCGTGGCGACGGCTTTACGACGCTCTTCTGGATGAGAGGGATCTTTTTGAGAGCCTGCTGCTTTCTTTTTTTTTTTTTGCTCTTCGCGGTTTTTGAGCACTTTTGACACGACGGACTCGAGCCAGACTCCTCCGGTCGTCGTCAAAAGCCGCGGTGTCAAACACACGGCGGCAGACATTTGAACCCAACCTCTCATCCGTTTCATCTTCCCTCTGAGAATTAATTATATTTACAGAAGTGCCTTGAGTGCTTTCTTAGCCTTGCGACGTTAAAGTGCAGCTAAGGTCATCATGGAGACCACGGGGATCAGGTGTTACCCAACTTTCTCTCCCAAGCACTATAATTCAAACAGATTACCGACGGCTGGGAAAACGGCTTCATGTAATTACTGCAAACACACACACACACACTCCTCATCTGTTCCACGTTTCTGTTGTGTGTATTACGCCGTATTGAGCTCTTCTATTAAAAATACTTCAAATCTGTCTTATATCATCGCCACTATGCAGAGGGAGTTGATTGACAGCGACGTCTCCTCATAATAGCATTAGCATTCTCTGTGATTTGATCTGGCGTAACACTGTGAAGATGAGCTATCGGTCCTCCAGGATGTGTGGGCGTGTGTGTGAGTGCGTGTGTGTGTCATGGAGCCTCCCTGCGCGGCCCTGATGCCAGCGTCTCCGTTACCTGTCACACTCCCGCTAACTCCACTTGATAAAGCGCCAGATCCTCGCACGCCTGGAACGGAAATATTTCTTAAATTTAGACGGAAGGGAGGAAATGACTTAAGTGACTGAGACCAGACGTCGCTCAGCCTCTCTACCTGCTTGCCCGCCTTTGTGTTCCTATCTTTAACACCGCGCCGTTACTCACACACCTCTTACCCTCCCCTCTCTCTCTCTCTCCCTCAGTGCCCCGACTCCACCTGTAAGCAGGACCTGCTGGCCTACCTGCAGCGGATCGCCCTGTACTGCCACCAGCTCAACATCTGCAGCAAGGTCAAGGCCGAGGTGCAGAACCTGGGAGGAGAGCTGGTCGTCTCCGGGGTGAGTGCAGAGCCTTCCTGAACCCGTGGACGGATATTATTACCGCCACACTTTGATACGGATTCTTCCCCTAGTCGCAGCAGCCGATGGCAGACACGTTTTGTGTGTTTGTGTATTCACCCGATGCTGCAGCGTCTCCGTCTTTGGCGCGGGGGTGCGAGCGTAACAAATAAGCAAGATAAGATAAATAACAGCTAATTATTTATATTCAAAGATAATGGAACGTGTTAAGTGCATGAGGCCGTTTTGTAATTATGTTTTTTAATCAGCACGTATGAATGAATGCTACTAAGGATTGATGAAGATGAGTTTAGTTTCACTCTGCAGCTTTTTATACTTTTGCATGAAATGACTAAATACTGATTTCTTTTCCGTTAGCTCGGTGTTTCCTAACCTTTCCCTCTCGCTACGATGAGACGGTGACTAAGATTATGTACACAGACGCTTTTGAGAACTAATTAACCACTTAGGAGCCACATGGATGTAAATGTATGCTTTCCTATAGACGCACAATGTAAAGAATCCTCTCCTCTCTGTCCAATGAGAGAAGGGCTTCTTCCTCACACTGTCACCGCCGTCTCACAGGCTATTAAACTGCGGAGATGAAATTAGTGTGACCTTTTTCCATATTCTCAAATTTCTTACCTCGGTGTATGCCAGACAAACTTGGTGAAGGTTGTTAACCCTTGGGTACAAACCCTGGTTCTCCCCCCAGACGTAAAAACCCTTTATGTCCGCCAGACAGGAATTCAAAAAGATTGTAATGTCGACACGGAGCCGCACTGTCCCCTTCTCTCCACGTCTAACAAGCCCCCCTGCTGTTCTCTCCTACATGTCCTGCAGCTGGACAGTGCCATGTCCCTGATCCAGGCGGCCAAGAACCTGATGAACACGGTGGTCTCCACTGTGAAGGCCTCCTACGTCGCCTCCACCAAGTACCAGAAGAGCCAGGCCATGCAGTCACTCAACATGCCGGCCATCTCCTGGAGGATGAAGGCGCCCGAGAAGAAGCCCCTGGTGAAGCGGGAGAAGCAGGACGACGGCCAGACCAACCGTGTGAAGAGGTCCTCCCAGAAGAAACACATTAACCCCGTGCAGGCCCTGAGCGAGTTCAAGGCCATGGATAGCATCTAGAGCCGGGGCCGTTTCTGAACCAAGACCAGTCAGAGACAATAATGTCCACCAATGAGTTTCTATAGAGATCAGAGCTCAGTCAGTCCACCAGAAAGAAAAATGTTTCATCTTAGCAGAAATCTTAACACTGTCTTTGCTTGGACAGCTCGTCTGTATCCTCTGTATCATTTCTCCTATGAAAGGTCTGATTTTGCTTTAGTCTGTGTCATCGTTTTCCACTGTGGAGCTCACAGTCAGAGGGGGAATCAAACTGGACAAACAAAGGCTTCTTTATTTTTACACTTTCCCTTGATTTCTGTCCGTCTCATTAGAGGGAATGCAGAGTTAATGTAAGGACTGATTATTATTTTGTATTCTATTTTATAGTAAACCTGTGGGGTCGCCGGTGTTTTTTTTCCACTATAATGTTTGATTGTGGCACAGTAACCTACGTATGTAACAACAACCTGTGCTTGACAAATACTAACTATGCAAAATTTGATCCGCCTTTTATTTTTACTGGAGCAATAATTAAAGAGGCTGAGCCGAGGTTTTAAATATATTGTGGTTCACTTGTAAGGAACCAAAGTCAACATTCTTCCATATGTGCTTGCATCTTTATATCTTTATATCCATACTTATGCCACTACATGGAATCTGAAAACACTATTCCCTGTCCTGTGTGACTGATACTGACTCGCTCCCCCGTCACATTTGTGAAGGGAAACGGAATTCCCCTGTTATTCCCGAAACATCATTCCATCTTTCCCTTCCTGTGCACACGACACGTGACATACCAAAGGTGATAAGAGTTTCTGTCGGCACATAGTCCTAAGACACACGTGTGCCAAAGCAGACGGGCGTCGTCTACTGTCAATGAGACCAAACGCACCTCCACAGTGTGAACGTGTCTGATGCGGCTCTCCCTCTCATCAGGGGTTGGACTGACATTAACCTCTGCTCTTTGTTTGTGCTGCGTTTAAATTTCTAGGCTTAAAGCTCAAACACTAATAAAGATTTTACATTCTGTACAATCATACTGTAGCTGGAGTGTTGTGTTGAGTAGTCGGTGTAAAAGGCCTTGGAACGACTCCCCGGGTGTTGGAAGCTTTAAAGTGTGTAACAGGAGGAGAAAGGGGCTCGTGCTTTAGGTAGAAACTGTAGCGTGGAGTTGTTGTTTTTCAGCCATACATCTAATCTGCTGCATAGCGCTGCATCGGTCTACAGGCAGGCGTTCAAACCCTGCTGCGTCCTGCGCTCCTCAGGCTGAATCTTACTGCTGCTCATTTGACATCTATGAACTGTAGCAGGCGAAGGCACTCGTGCGCTTGTATGACAGGCGTGTGGGGGTGTTGCTTGCTGTAGATCCAGGCGTTCAGAAGGTCGGGGGTAGGGAGGGGAAAGGGGGGGGGGGGTCTTCATAAGGTCTTTCTCACATTCTTATGTATGTAGTCGTGTTTGAGTTTGAATCTGCAGTGTTTATATTATTTTGCTGTGAAATTGTCATTGAGAGCTCACTTCCACTTTCCACTGCACAGCTTTGTCATATTCATGTCGGCTTTATCTGAATAAAACATAGAGATGGAGACACGGCTTCTTTCTGTCTTTCATGCTGTTTCTCCCCCTGCAGAAAGTTTATTCCTCCATTCAACCTGAATGGATGCCTATACGTTCCTCCACAACACGCCGGCTCTCTGACGCGGGTGTGAAAATACATGCTTGTAACTTCTGTAATCCACTTGCTGCACTGTTGTGGGTAATCTTCACCACTTCGTTCGCAAATTCCTCAATTTTCTGTGCATGTTTTGCTGCAACAATTGGCTTAGACTGAAAAGTACAATGGTGGAGCTAAGAAAGAGTCACGACTGAATATCTGAGACACAATCTCTGGGAATGAAGCGTCTGGTGGTGGAGTGGTAAGTGGTTGTTTGAGCCAGTCGGGAGAAGACGAGAGACAGAGATCTATGTCTGCTTTAGGTTTTGTCCATTACCTAGAATCATTTTGGACGGCCTCCAGAAAATGGGTGTAAATTTGTAGGTTTTACAGGTACAAGGAGGGAACAATGGTGATAACGGGGTGAGAGGTGTCCCAGCTGAGATAAAGCAGGTTGTTCTCCGCTTATTAAGGCAGGAGCTGCTCCGAAAAGACTAGAGCGGCTTTTAAAACTGATTGATTTGAAAGATATCTTTGTGAGACCACTTGTACATATACTCACATTACAGTATTAAACGGAAGAGGAAATAAAAAGGAAAGGAATCACAAAGCGGAGGCCAGGGCTCAATGCAGAAATGTCAAGTGACGCCAGACAGCTGTGTGAACTTAAAACCATTCCAAATGATGTTAATGTGCATATATTAATCCCTGCAAAGATTAATGAACCCTCTCCTCCATTCATTGTAGACGTAACCCTAACACACCCCAATGTCATTATCCTCCATATCATTTTGAAATCTTTCCCTCCGGTCTGTTCTATCCAGGCTGGCGCTCATCAGCCTGCAAGTAGAAAGACGAGGTTGGAATCTGTAAACTCTTTGCACATTTTAACAGAAATACCTCTCCTACATATTGCAACCTGCGATCCCTGTGGCCCCTGTGACACGAGGTGACGAAGCACAGTGCGTGAAAAACAAGTAACCCCCTGTGCCCTGTTTCCAAACGTCTTGTCCGAGGCTCAATTTTGGTTTTGGGACACGGAATCCTTGCAATCAATGGTGCACTGGTAAACGCCGGGTCACAGAACATTGTACAGACTCCACCTAAAGCCCTGCAAACAAATACTCAGTAAATGTTTCAGAATCCGGGCCTGAGATGGATGCAGCTGTCGTGCTGGAAAACAACTTTCTTTCTGCATTCTGGTGGACTGTGGCCACTGTCACTGTCTGTCTTATCTCAAATGTATTCCTCTCTGCATGCTTATTGAATGTTTGTGAGCACGAAAAACTTTCATTTCAATTCCAAGGAACTGGCACAACACAAAACTTATTTATTCATTCACTTTCCCATTGAATTATTTGTGCATGAATGAGAAATCTTGACACTCTTCATTTTGTTCACGCTTTTTGGCTGGAGCCCAGCTAATGAAAAAGACATCACAAAACATGAGAATCTTCCTGGAAAGGCAAGGCTCAGTACACCAACGGCAGCTGTTTAGGGACTGTATGAAAATGATTTGCGTGTCGAGCTGATATCTTGACAACTATTGAATGGCTTGTCATGAGATTGCGTTGAGCTGTTCATTATCATTCATTATCAACATGGCTCATTATTTTCACGCAGCATCAATAGCTGATAGATGCCTCGAAACTAATGTTCACACTCCGATGAATTGAAGAGTTGAGTTTGGGATAAATTGCATAGTATGGAGACGACCTTTGACCTTTGGTCTTGCTTCAGGGCTAAGCTGGCGTACATAACATCTCAGAATATGTATAGCATAAGATTTGCTGAAGGCCTCCATACTGCCCAGGAGCTGGATCCTAAGGATTTGAATGACCTACTGACCTCCTCTCCTCTAGCCCAACTGTTACACATGTGGTGGTCATGGTGACGCTCTATCTCAAACCCCTGAACACCACACAGCCATTACATTTGTTGAGAAGAACCTTTTTTCTTTAGGTGACCTTCTGACCTCATCAGTGGCTTCAACCTGAGGCCATCATTTGCATTTATACAGAAGATTCAGGGTAGATGAGCTCATACTTTCTCTCATGATATAACTTCATCTATAGAGACAGTGCATGGTGTCGTTTCCTGAGAGCCGCACCCACCAGAGGGGGGAGACGAAGACGGGAGTCAAGCAGTGACTCAGCTCAACTAAACCTCTGGTGACAGATGTCACAGGACTATTTTGGTCCCCAGGAGGAAGCAGCAGCTACCTGGAGGATCTGTGTTGTTGGAACTCCCTCAGTCTCCTTTGTTCTTTGCTTCCACATCTTGCAGAAATGATTCTACTGAATGGCCAGAAGTGACTCCAGCACTGTGACTCCTCTCACAGAAGTGAACGCTGTCACTGTGCCTTAGTGTTAACTTATAACATGCAGTTCTCCTTAAATTGGCAATTGTTTCACGCATTTGATTTACTGTAGCGGTGACAGAGTGCACGTCAGCATACGGAGCATCAGGATCCGGCGCTGCCTTTTCTTTCAGTCTATACCTGATGACTTATTTTCCACGTCTGGTTTTCTCTTCTCGTGAGCTGCATTTATGTCTCAGCTCTTTATCTCACTCATGTCTGCGTTTGCTGCCTCATTCGTCGTGCTGGCAGCAGACCAGTGTCACTTCTTCCATGAATGAGTCACCTGCTCCTTATCTCCTTTTCCAATTTGAATGTGTTGTAGTGTAATATATAATATAATAATGTATTTTGAATATCTAACCCATATCATTTTATTTCAGTGAATAAGGTGTATCAATGAAAACATTTCTTGCTTGATAATAAAATACATCCATATTAAAAAACACACTCCATTTAATTACTTTACATGTATTTAATTTCTGTTTGTTATTTACATGATACGCTGTACCTAAGCAGTATAAGTACATTTATATTAAGATGCATGTTCACTAAAGGGCTGGTGGACCAATCAGATCAAAGCAGGATGATGTCACCTGTGTGAACACCTGAGCAGGCCTCTGCAGTGCTCTAGCCACCATGCAGGAGGAAGGACCATTTAAAGTGTTTTTGAGTTTTTACTTGGTGAAATAACACAAACTTGGACATTTACCTCTTAATGAAAATGGAATCTATACTTGGAGCATGGAGGAAACACGGAGGTTATATCAGAGGAGGCGTTTATTGAATTCCAGTGGGGAATTTGACATGATTATCTAGGACTTCACAGCCATGAAGGGCAGCATGGTGACTCTCCTCTGCACACACGGTGAGTCAAACACCTTCTCTCTCTCTTTCTGTCTCTCTGTCTCTCTGCTCGGCCGCCATGTCTCTGTGTGTATGTTCATTAACATGCGGTGCAGATGTTGACACAGCGCTGTGCCTTTTTGTTTTTGTGTCTTTTATTCCACTGGATGTTTTGTATTTAAGCCCACAAACTTGCCTGCTGGGTCTGAATAGATCCAGGCACAGGTGTGTTGGATTAATGAGTCACCGTGTTAATTGGTGGCGTTAGCGTGAAAGCCCCTCTGGTTGCCTGTAGTAACGCAGATTCAGAACACGGGTTTAAGACCGAAACGGAGGTAATTTATTTCATTTTACGTTTAATTAAAATAATAAAAATATAATGTGGCGTCTTATGACTTTGAACTGTGACACTGACAAGAAATACTTAAGTGTTAGCTTCTTCAGCATGATGCTACACACTATGAGCTGCATGAAACTGTCATGGCGTCTGTTGTATTTTGTTGTATGTTGTTATCCTACAGTACAATGTCACCGCCAACGGTCACCCTGGAGCCCATTTCTATATTAAGATAGAAGAAGAGATGTGGGGCTGTTTGTTTACTTATGTATAAATGTGTTAAATAATGGTTTAGGCCAACACACATTGACTAAGTTGTTGTTTTCACCGTCTTGCTGCGCCACAGTAAAGCTTCACCTTCACTATGCCAACATGAGCTTTAGTTATTGTTCGTCTGCTGTATATGACAAGTTATCAGACATTAGATGGTCGTTTCCCACTGAGAGTGACATTGCGGTGTTTGTGTGTTGTGTGCGAGTGTGTGTGTGTTGTGCCTGGTACAGGTGAGCTCACACACAGCTTGTTTACAGTAATGGACTCAGACAGGAGGAACTTTCCATTCTTGCCTGCTGTGTGAATGTCATCAGGACCCACAGAAGTCAGTGCCTGGTGGAGAAACACAGCTCCACTCTCATTTCATTCCATTTTTCCGAATGATTTGGTAGAATTAACCTGCTTTGAAGCCGAGAGCGTCTTTCAAAACATTGACAGAGTTCGGGTCAATTTCCCTCCATCAAGCCTGGTTAGCCTGCTAAAGCGATCACACTGCTAATTCCACACGTCCCTGGATAAAGGATGTTGAAAGCAGCCTTATGTCTGAGTCGCTTTTCATGTTTTCTTACATCTCCTCTGACAGAATCGCACCAAAGACTAAGGTCTAACATGTTTCCCACTCAATATATATATATGAAAAAAGGAACTTGTATTGTTTGCAAACAATTTTATACTTGCATTTCAAGTCAAACGCCAGCGCACAACCGACATGACACATTATCAATATGAAGGATAAATAGCGTTTGAATAGATGCTTTAAAGCTCCCTGTGAGACACACTGTCTGCTGCTGTCAGCCTGTTGGATATACACTAAATTACAATTAAGGCTGCTTGAGGACAGTCAGGAGCGCAACAGTGCTTTCACCAGCGTTACCACAAAGTTTGAGCAAAATTGAAGATCTGTTTATACAATTCTTCTGCATTTGTAGTATGTAACCAAGTTGACCCAAAATTAGCAACTGGAATAATTCATGTCATTTTCTTTGAAACATCACGTATACTTCATACAAAGTGTGTTTCCTTTAAATAACACTGAACTAAACTTAATTATTGTAAATGTAAAGCAACGTATACTGGCATCCGCGTTCATTTCCTCAGCAGATGAACTCTCCTCATGCTGCCATTCCACACGTGTTCAATTAACCGCAGAATCATATTAATGACGTCCTTGTATTCATCCGACTCCCATTTTGCCCGAGTTTCATTGAGTGCATGCAAATTGGGGCGGGTGGCCTTCATCCACACCAGAGTCTTTAACACACTGCTCACCACAAACAGCGCAACAGGTTACAGAGTTCACGATGAGCCGTGTGTCAGATAGAGGAGTGGGTGGAATCCTGATTTACATTTGAAGCAGCCATTCCTTTGTGGTTAATGGTGGAATTTATTCTGTCCAGAGGTTTGTTTCAAATCAGGTTCTATTAGAAGAAGGCAGTGCAGAGACATGATATTACTCTCAGAGCACTCTGATCAGGATGAAATGGGGATTTGAGACAAACACACTTTGTAATAAATAAAAAAACCAAACCATTACAAATTCCAAAACATTTCCTCCAGATCTGGCGAGAGAAACATGATGGTAATATTCCTCTACACACACGTTGCACACGTTTCTCTCACAGGCCAGAGCATCCCTGTGTTTCACTCTCTGTTTCTGTTCTGCAATCTATTCCAGCTGCACAAACACGCCGCTGATAAGGAAATGATATTCATTTATTTTGTAACCTAGTCTGTAAATCAATGGCTTGAATTATTGCACACACGTCCATCTGTCACATCCTGTGCATGAGTACAGATGTGTAACCAGGATTATTGATTTATTAAAGGCTCCACCTAAAGTCAATAATCATGTAAATCATCACCTTATAACAACACTTAGTCACACATTGATTCAATAGATATTGATATAGTTTCTGTTTGAATCTCCGGGTGTTGGGTTGAATCCCGTGGTCCTTTCCTGCCTGGAGTTTAACATGTTCTCCATGTGTCTGTGTGCTTTTCTCCCCCCTGCGTCACCGCTGCGTTAGGTTAATGCTTACTGCCATTGCCCTTGAGCAAAGCACGGAGCTGTAGACATGACGTCGGTGCCTGGGAGCAACCCTGTGGCTGCCCTCTGCTTCTAATAGTGAGATTAGATCTGTGTGAGACCTGACAAGACGATAAGCAACAGCGACCTTGCAGAGACTGTTTGGTGTTATGATGTATTTAAATGCAGACTTGATTGAAAGGCGATGGCACAGAACACCCCCTCAGCTCCCAACCCCCGCTGTGAATTTCCTCCCATTCCTGTTCGGGTTGTCAGTCAAACTCCTGTCGACACACACGACGTCTCTGAGCGACGTCTCCTCTGTTACATTGGCGCTGCGTCACCGTTTAATCTATGGGGGTAAAAGTTGTCAGAGGTTCTTTAGGGGGGAGTGGACGTCTGTGTGTGTGTGTGTGTGTGTGTGGCGGGGTGAGCTTATAGTTGTACATAAATTCAGGAACAGGGAGGCGTGCAAAGTCTCAGCCCACAACCTAATGGCAAAGAAATGGCAATAAACAAAGGCTTGTGGACTGACAGACTGTCAGTGCAGGGGTGGACGTCTCAGACAGATTGACTTTGCTCCGCTGGAGTATAAATGTTAAATATGACTGGTTGAAAGGGCCGGTGAAGCAGACCACACAGATGCCAGAGTGCAATCATGCCGAGTGTGGTAGTCCTTACTAAAATGTCAATAGCATTACAGGGGATTCAAGAGTCACGCCGAGTGAGTCCAGAGGCACTGCGAGAGAGGCAGATGTTTCATCTCTGAAGCCCACAAACACACCAGCATGGCCCTGTTGGTGTGATCTGTGTTTCAAATATCAAACCTCAAAGGTGAATATACTTTGAGGGGCCTAGGTGTACAGATGTCCATGCTCTTAATTCCATTCCCAGGCCTTTTTTGAAGCCTAATTCTTTAATTTGCAGAGATGCCACACACACTAGCTCGTACTCTTCCTGGTGAATATGAAAAAAATTCAAAAAGAAACCCAGTTGGCTTTATACTTAAAGTAAAACACATGTCCCCTTAAATGAGGCTAAATTGAAGCACCTGAGGTATCTCAAAAACAAAGCGAATGTGTGTTTTAATCCAGTTTGAAGGTCTCCCATCAGTGCCTCTGACCTCACAGATTAACCTTTCCACTGCATCATTAATAGTGACATCGTCGCATTAATAACATTTTTGTGCCAGGGGCTTTCTCGAGGACAAAGACTCCAAATGTCCCCTGAAGCCACAGCCCAGGGCGGGGAGCCGGGAATTTTGGAGGACATTAATAACCTGAGGGCCATCAGGAAAAATGGTTGCTGAATTGTATATTGAGCCGCCCGTGTCAGGTTTATAGTAGCACAGTAACCCACTTATCATGTTTAATGGAAGTATTCTCCTTTGGGGGATTTCGCTTTGCTTTTTTCGTAGAAGTGTAATTAGTGATGTGGTGTGGTGCTTTCAATCTCCTCGCCGTCCGCCTCGTAAATCCAAGTTTTCCCCTCATTGGCTGATGTGAGGGTGTCGTCAAACAGCCTTTTATTGTGACTGCTGAGTCTCACGGCTGCTCTTTAATAGGTGCGAGCCGGCCGTTGGCTTGCCAGGTTAGCCACGGACGGAACTGAGTCCGGTCCAGGGCGGAGTGCAGGACCGGCCCACCCAGCAAAACCTGAATGCGCTGGGAATGAGACTTCTCAGGCTGGGTTTTTAAATTCATTTGATTCTTGTTGGGATTTTCTCCATCCATCCTTCCATGGCAGCATGCTAAGCAAAGGAGTCCACATTTCCCTATCCAGAGATGTTTCCAGGCCAGATAGGCTATACAACTTGCATATCATATTCTAGGTCTTCCCTGTTGTCTTCTCCCAGTTGCCATGGGTCCACCTCAGGTGCTTCTTCACCTTCCCAAGGTTTAGAGCTCTTCCTGCTCCAATAACCCTCTTTAACCAGCTGAGAACTGACATTGAAAGTGACCATGAGCAAGCTTGAAGTGTCACCATCACATCCAGACCTTAAACAGTCCCCCCATCCCCCCCAGTGTGCCTCTGATCAGCAGCTTGTGTCGGCAGTCACCCACATTTTGTCATTCTGGCCCAAACGGCGCTGTGTGAATGAGGCATAAGGGCAAGCCGGCCTCCCTGCAGAGTGACCTCGTTTCACCAACTCGTAACGGCCACCATCTCATTCATTCAGTCACTACCCAGAGCTCGGGACCAAGCGGTGAGGAATTGACCGCCCATCAGCTCAGGTAGAACCAGCAGAGTCCTCGCCAGTCTGCCCATCGATCAGACCCTCCAGAGAACCCTCGGCACATACAACAAAAATAAGATAAAAACACATAAACTCCTGCAGCAGTAAATACTTACACTTTATTACTTGTTATCGGTATTTCAGTTACATTTTATATCAAGAAAAGCGTCGAGCCATAATATTCAAGGACTTTCCTCTCCTGTAAAGAACCCACACCCTCTTTCCTTTTTTTTTGTCCGACTGAACACAATTTCATATCTTCACCTTTTTGATTGCACAGCGTTTGAGAGCAGTTACATAAAACGTCCCTGTGTGATGTGAGTGCAGGCCGGGGTCGAGGGTCCTGCGGGTTGTGCGGGCCTTAAAACCACTCCGCCTGCCTGCCTGCCTGCCTGCCTGCCTGCCTGCCTGCCTGCCTGCCTGCCTGCCTGCCTGCCTGCCTGCCTGCCTGCCGCCGGGTTGCTGTGTAATCCAGCGAAATGGTGCCAGCGTCAGAAAAGAGCACTATCTGTCCATTTGAAGTCACTTTTTATAATCGGCTCCCGAGGAATCGCACACACAAAAAGAACGGGGCAGTAAAAACATAATAGAATCAGCAGCGGCACATACGCAGGTAATTATGTTAAAAAGTGCCTCTACAATGGACGCTATAGAGAAAAGGTTAATACTGAACCGTGTGCGCCGCCAGTCACTGTATTGCGAGTAAATGGCTGCGGCGAACGTGTGTGTGTGTGTGTCTGCTGTCCGGGACGATTTGTGCGATGTAATTAGACGTAAAATGCTTTTTAGCTGGCTCTTTAATTGACTTTTGGCGAGAGTGATTTGTGGAGCATCAGGTTCTTCTCCCTCGTGGCACCGCGTCGTCTTCGCTCAAGGCCGGGGCGGATTATTTGCAAACCGCTAAATCCAGCTTCTGGGGAGGGATGGGGACTCTGTCGTTCCGTCGGCTCGTCCGCCGTCTCTGGTGCGGATGCGGTTTCTATCTATAAGAGGAACTGTTTTAAATATAAATTCCTTACTCTCCGGTTTTAAGATTCCTCAATGATTCCCGGGTGCTTAAGTTGAAATACATCCTGACAGCTATTTAAACAGACCCAGATATGAAACATTCAGTCGAACACTTTTGCATAAGGTAATCCTGTAGTGTCACACAGCATTGCTGACTACCAATCATCTCATATGTATTCCAGGGACCCACTTTAGCAGGCACTGTATTTTAATGGCTGACATCTCAGGGCTGCAATTCAAGTGTGATTTATATCTTCTCCAGTCATCAGTTACAATCGGATCCAAGGATCTGACTTTGCGTTCACTGGACAGGCGGAGCCGAGGCGGAGGGGAGGACAGGGAGGAAGAGTGCGGTGTCACACGCTCGGGGTTTTAGTGGCACAAATGTGAATCAAAGGAGCGGCGGTGGAGGTGGAGAGGTTAGATAGAGGGAGTGAGGCATGTGACGGGGGGCCCACATTGGTACGCAGGTCTGTTTCTCATCCTTAAACCAGTTTCCTCCCTCCGTCCTCAGGGGAGTGGCCTGATTTGCACCGTTCCTTTCCTCGGCGTACAGTGTTTATCCCGCTTTCACAATTAGATCTGGCTCCCAGCTGCAACATTAATCAAATCGCCGGACGCATTCTCTGCATTTGGAGATTGAGGGGAACGAGTCCTGCGTGTCTTCCGCCCGTGGTGGAGTTATTCGCCTAATAAGCGTCTCACACACACACACACACTGTCTGCACATCCGACAGGTCAGGAGGTTAGAAGAGCAGTCAGTCTGGTTCCAGGGTGAAGGTTACCACGATGTGCCGGGAGCCAAATTGGTTAGATTTGCGTCGGCCTTATTAATTATCTGGGCTTTGTATTTTTCATTTTCTTCCACAAATGAAAACCTGAAATAGTTCAGAATAATATCCGGCTCTATAATGTTGAACCTTCTAAAGTAAAAAAGTAATTCCGGATATTTTGATGCAGTTTGTGTTCACAGCGCTACACAATGGAGAAACCCTGGGCTTCATAGTTCATGGTTGCAGTATTTTGTGTGTGTGTGTGTGCTTTCCTCTCCCTTCATAGCACAATGTCAATAGAAATCCACTACAATCACTTAATGTACTCTGCACTGCTCCACTCTACGTATGGGCTTTAAACGCTTTAATCGAAGACCTGCTCATTTTTATTGGTGTTCTTTATAGGTAAGTTTAGTGATGATTTTCAAATGCACCCCGGTGATTTGTGGCTAATTAGGGCAAGAGTTAGTTAAGACCTCCAAAATGTGTGTCTGTGCGCGAGCTTGGCCCGCAAACGCACACCGACGCCAAATGTCCCTTTCAGATCGGCTGATATAGTCTGAGTGCAGATGAAAGAGCGGCACGCGCTGGAGTTATTACGACATCAGAGAGACGGGGAGAGGAGAGGAGGTGAGGGGGGGAGGAGAGGAGGGGAGAGGAAAGGGGAGGAGGGGAAGAGGAGGAGGAGGAGAGGAGAGCAGCGTCGTGGCGCCTCGGTGAGCGGCATGATTGGCCAGTCGGGCCGCTGCCTCTGTCACCATGGCTACCTGGGAAAGTTGTGACATTCTGGCAGAAGCTTGCCTGGCGAGTGATTTATTAGTCTTGAATTATTTCTGATGGCCTGAGCATTAGGAGTGATGGAGTCTGATGCTTGAGAGTGTTAATCTGTAATTGATCTGTTTGTTTCCCCTGCGATGCTCCGTGCTCCTTATGTCACATAATAATTATCATACGCAAGAATCCTTCACCTACAGATCTCAAACCCGGCCTGCTGAGGAAAACTCCCTCTGCACCGGTGGCCCTGTTTTCTTCTTCTTCTTCCACCTTATTTTAATTTTTTCCCTCACAAACAACATTTTCTCTGCCGGAGCATAAGCAGCTATTTTGCTGCGTTAGCCGAACCGATCTGCATCCCGGTTGTTACTCACCGGGTTTTTATTTACAGGAGTGCCGGTCGGGTAATGCAGCCCTCAGGTGGGGTGTTAACATGTTATGTGTATTTCAATATTTAATGAGGTAAATGCCACTGCACCATCACGGTGTCATAAACCGCCGTGAAATGAGCTCCGACTCTGCAATGCAGATTAGATGCTGTGGGCAGGAATATACCAGGATAATGTCCACCGCAAATTAGACCGGCGACTAGCAGGCAAACAGGGAAACTTACCCTGGATAATGTGTTTATTTATTTCATACCTTGTGTCAAAAAGGGTAAAAACACAACGTTGATGATATTCAGAATGGTTCTTAAAGGAAGAAGGTGCGGTTTAGGCTTTAGTTATTCTTAAGCCTATAGTCTGTGTCAGTGAGTTGTTTGTCGCCTTTACTGTTGTTTCAGTGTGATTGGAAGAGGAAGAAGTTGCCTAAGGTAATCAACAATCAGTACGTGACAATACTCACTCTGCTTAGGAAAGTTTGGAGGCAGGAGCGATGAATCAAAACAGAGAGACGTTGACTATGTTGGGGTAATGAAACAACACGGAACAAAGAGGAGACTGGGGTACGTTCCTTATGTCCCTACGTCTCATGGCTCATATACCAAGCGAAGCCGTCAGCAGAACGCCGGATGCCAATGCCCTTCAAGCCGTCGTGAAATAACATACAACATGTAAACCCTCAAAATGTCAAAGTGACGAGCTGTAAGATTTATATACTGTGACATTTCACAACATCTGTGGGATTCTCTGTAATTAAAGGGGATTAAGGTGAATCGCACCCGTCGTGCTCTCTGCCTCCAAACTAACCAACGGACAAGTGTGTTGTTGGTTCAGAACTAGTTTAGATTATGTTACCACCACAAAGGAACTGCTTCAGACCAGGTTTGGATCTGGATTGAGAGAGACCAAGTCTACCAAAGAGTTCTGGAACTCACCCCGCTGGAAAAGGAACCTTAGAACCATTGAGTTAGACGATGTAACATGGGTCACGGTATGAAACAAAGTGGCCCTGAAGCACTCGTTACTGTGTGAACGCTGCTCCCACGTTTTGTCTTTGCAGCATGTGTGACATTCCTCTAACTACATTTCAGGAGAGCAGATTTGTGCCTTAGGAGTGAATGAATGAACGAATGAACGGTGGGTGAATGCGATGAAGGAGATGAAGGGCAGTTTTACCTTGAGAGGAACACACACACACACACACACACACACACACACACACACACACACACACACACACACACACACACACACACACACACACACACACACACACACACACACACACACACACACACACACGGGCATAATGCCTGCTCTCCTTTTAGTCGGAGGTCATTGCGCTTACGCATTACAAAGACCTGTGACATTCCTATCCTGCTGTCAGTTCCCATATCATTGCTGTCACGTATGTTGTAATGTATGCAGGGCTGTGTGTGCGTATGTGTGTGTGTGGGGGGGCGGGATTGACTGGACACAGATGCAAGCACAGTGGTGAACTGAGCTGTGCCTGAAATCCGCCGAGTTAATCAACCTTCCGTTGTAACGAGCTGTTGTGTTGGCTGACTTTAATTAAATGTGATGTTAAATAATTTCTCTGCGGTGACGGCGCAGTGAACTCGACCTGTACTCGCCGCACGACCCGGTAGTCTCTTTCCACGCGTGATTGCAGTCATCATGCACACTTGAAAAAGCCCCAACATCAGCACGGCGACCTTTAGCTCCGCGTCGAAGGCAGGAACGCCGCCAAACGTGGAATTTCGGCGGCACTTATTCGTTTCTGCTCCACCATTATAATCTCCAGCCGGACGAGAGAATCAGGGTGATTGTCCATCTGTGTATCTGATTAAGCAGAGAACAAAAGGCCGTTAAAAAAAAGGAGACTGTGCTTTGGAACGCTGCCTCAGGACTCTCTCTCTGTGTGTGTGTGTTTGTGTGTGTGTGTGTGTGTGTGTGTGTGTTCTCTCGCCCTGATTGCTTTGTCTTCCTGGAAGGTTCTGTAAGACGTAGACAGCTTGTATGAAACCAAAGGGAGGGTGTGATATTACATTTGTCTGAGGGTTGAATGAACTTGTCATGGCATCCCACACACACACACACACACACACACACACACACACACACACACACACACACACACACACACACACACACACACACACACACACACACACATCCTCCTGGAGATTGATTGGGTGACCCGGGCTTTAGATGAAGACATATATTACGACGTGATCCAACCTCATTACAACTCCTTCACGTCGGTTCTTTGATGATGTCAGCACGTTTTCCAGTGTCGCCTTAGAGGACGAGGAAACCAACATTCCGCTATTTTTCATCGTCTTGAACCGAACAGGAAGCAAAGACTGATTGCGTGTTCATACGTGTCATAATTAAGGCGTCAGACCCGAGTGAGAGAGGCACGTTTGAGTCGTCTGAAGGGGAATCATTACCAATTAACCAACGCTGCATTATCCCCCTTTCTGAATATGAAGATGTTTTAATTTCAGACGTAATTATTGTTGGAAGTGTGTAATTTAATATATTTTATCATGTCATATCCTCTGTCAGCCGCTCCTCACACCACCGCCCCCTCCCCCTCCCCATCACCCCGCAGCACAGAGCAGAGTGCTGACGACGCACCGGCCGTCACACTGCTTTTATAATAGCATACATCAAGCCTTAAACGCTTTGGAGAAACACTCAAACATCTGCGTGTGGGTAATTTTTGTTGCCCTATAGATTCTAGTCCAGACAGACAGAGTGCAGAGTAATAGGCGTGCAGCAGGATGAAGGACACACAGTGTTTCTTAGCGGCGGTTAGTGATTTTTGGAGTTTTGTAATCAGTGAGTCATTGGCATCTGCAGAGAGAGAGGACTCCTTGCTTCTTCTCTGGCCGCGGGCGGTGTGACTTTACTCCAAGTGCTTCAGTGTGTTAGATGCCTTTAGAAAGGGCTTCAGTGTAAATACTTCATAGCGTGCTGAGTGGCCCTATGAATATGTGATAAGGATTCGGGCAGCCATTCAAATTAAACGTTTACATAAATGCGCGCTTTGTTTGAATGCTCCTTCTTCCTCATCCGACGCGTTTACATCCCTTTACTTTTCTGTTTATCTCTTTTAAAATGACCTTTTCAGTGACGTGAGCGGTGATATTTGTGAGATGTGAGTTTGCGGCGTGACAGCTGCACCGGTGGCTCGTCCCTGCACATCGTAACCCCGTGTTGCTGAAGTCAGTGACCATGACTGCAAAGATTTACTGGTTGATTGGCCTGCAAGAAGGCGGCGGCAGCAGCAGCAGCAGGCCTGCATGGCTGAACGTGGCCTGGCCGCCTGCTGCCACAGACGCATGCATTGTCCCGCTGTCCTGCTTATTTTTCGCCTTTCATCGACGTTTATTCTGTCCCTTTTGTCGAGAAATAAGAAAAGCCTTAATAGCAGGCCTCTGCTGGGGAGCACAAATATGTTACGGCTCCAGAAACGTATTAGTTTCTGCGTCAATGTCGGTGTCCAAAAAAAGTGAAACGTTTTGTTGCTCGACAGAAATGAGAATACAAAAAAGTGCTCGGTCAATAATTGCTGCCGAGTTCCTTGTTGCAAAGCCTCGGCGTGATGTAGGTCGGTTGTTGCATCTCCACAAACAAACTTGTACAATCAGCAAATTCAGAATTCCCACATAGGCCGGCCGCTC
Source organism: Genypterus blacodes (assembly GCF_046128005.1). Taxonomy (NCBI): domain Eukaryota; kingdom Metazoa; phylum Chordata; class Actinopteri; order Ophidiiformes; family Ophidiidae; genus Genypterus; species Genypterus blacodes. Next base: position 1,494,628 of record NW_027466930.1, read on the forward strand.
GTAACCGACGACTCCAACGTGCAAGATACAGAGTTTAACACCCTTCTGTGGCCAAACATACACTTTCTCGCTGAGCATCTCGTTTATTTCCATATCTACTCTCTAGAAACCGTAGGAGATGTAAGCAAACAGCGATCGATGGAGGATTTAATCCGCCGGCAGCCTACAGAAGATGCAAAATCTCTAAATAAGCTTCTCTGCACGGACGCCAGCTGAGTTGGTTTGCACCGCTCGGCCTCTGGCGCTTCTCTCTCTCTCTCAACGCCAGAAAAGTTTGGCAAAGTCCGGGCGTCCGTCACCCCGCGCGAGCCGGGGGCCGCCGGGGCCCTCGTCTCGCTCCTCCGCAGCCTTCCAGTTGCAGATTGCGGGTGATGCATCGCCCGCTGCCGGGCCGAGTCGCTGGTTTGATAAACACAGAGCCAACTCAACGTGGAGTCCGTGTCTCCCTTATCGATCAGGTCACGCGCCAGCACAACTCCATTTGCGTCTGCTGGAGTGCGCAGCAGTCGTCTCCAGGTTCAGCCTCGGGGTCCTCAGACGCAAAACCCAGCCGCCTCAAATTCTATCGCTCATGTACGTTACATGACAGAAACAAGGAGATCTAATACCGCCGAGCCTCCACGTTTCATCTCCCATGATTTCTTACAGGGAAACATTGTTCAACGACACGCTGAGCTTATTCACATTCATCCCTCTTGTGCTTAGCAACCACGTGGAGTCTATTGTACTCAAGGAATTGTATGACAAGTACAATGTCAAGTTGCCTTTATTGCAGTTTTGCTGCCAAATCCCAGCAGTGTTTAAAGTGGATCATAGCAGCTCGGGGAATGATGGATGTTTAGAGCTGCATTTCCTCCGTCTGGTTATTACACAGCTGCAGCCTGAAAGACCCTCCGGGACGCAAATTCCCACATACCATTAAGTGAAATGTAATGCCGGGAAACGTATTCATCCTCAAATGAAACGGCCGGATTACAGAAGACGTATCGAAATAGATTGGCGAAGGAGTAGAAATTGAAGAGGGTCAAAGACACCCTGGTGTCTGAAGGAGTCACGTGATCGCGTTCACCTGCCAGCGTCTCACCTACAGACGCAGAGTGCATCTTTCAGCCGTTTGCTTTGTTGTTGTTGCGTCACGTGGTTTCTTAATCTCCGCTAAATATACTCGACGCTGTAAACAGAACGCTGCTTACTTACAGCTTAGAGCACAAACCTGCATCTTATCTGAGTGCCGTCGCTCTCCTCTCCCTTTTCTCACAGATTTAAGGACTCTGGACTCCTCATCTGCATTTATATAAGCAGCCGTAAAAGCCAGTTTCTCGTCTTCTCTTTTCTCTCTTTGCCTCGCTCTTGCCTTGGACAGTCTTGAAGAACAGGAATAGAATTGAGATGCTGGCATAGGCTACTTACTGGGCCGAGGCAGCAGCTGCATAAACAATGCTTTATTTCACATCCTCTTAATGTTTATTCACTCGCTTCCATTTGTACACTGCGAGTGCTGAGTCACAGCCTCATGTGCACACTGTCTAATTATTCTGTACCATAGCAACCGTAACTTAGCAATTGCAAAACCTCTTCCATTAGAGAGGTTCAGAAAAATGTCATTATTTCCTCTATTTATCACCTCAAACTCAGGAATGTAGAAAGTAATGGTGACTGCGTTGTTGTTGTTGTTCGGGCTGAATGCAGTCGGCTCACAGGATCCCTCTGTGCAATGCTGATTTGAGCTTTTAATACATTCACGTTTAAAATTGACTTAAGTGACTCATTAATGCAAACAAATGTTGTAACGTGTAAGCGACTTGTTCCGGATTTGCTGGCTGTATTGTCGGCATGAGAGCCATTAGGAATTAGACTTTAGACTTCCCTCTGACTAGCTGTGACACTGTCCCACGAGTATCTTGCACAAATGCGACGGTTCTTACCTAACACACACACACACACACACACACACACACACACACACACACAGACACACAAAGAAACACACACACGGCTCCATAGCCCCTAAATAGATCTGTGTTTATGCTGTAACCGCTCAAATCAAAGACACTAAGCAACAACTCTGGGGAGAGAATGAGAGCGATCCGTCATTTGTCATGTGGCGCAAACCCCGAGATGAATGACTGCATGCTTTTGAGGACTGATTGATTTCTGCAGGCTCTGAGAAAAAAAATCAATTAAATTAGCAACTGTCCTTAGAAGAAATGCCTTTAAACTCATAGAACCTGTAAGTTGTGCAATCTATTGTAAAAAAAGAAACAAGTTTGAGAGTCTCCCAACACACAGGAAAGGTCAGATTAGCATACCTGCGCCACACACAGTGTTCCATGTGAACCTGTTCTCCCCTCAGCAGGCTGTCAGACTGTGAGGGTGGTTCGAGTTCACGCGTTTGTTCCAAGGATATCACCACGGAACATTTCAGGCTGCAGAAAAACGATTCATGCCAAATTTCTCTTTGTGTTTCGGGGATTTTTCGCCATATGTTTACAGCAGAGATGTGAAGTTAGTGTCACATAGGCACCAACCTCACTAGAACCTTTTAGAAAGCTTTTTGTATTCATATTTCCTAATTAATTTAACGTCACCTGACTGCCAGTCTTCGATACGATTGGCCAAGAAGCATGTGACCGCAAACAAATCCCTATTGGTCGCTGTGTTCCAATAGATTTGTGTCATTTTCCTGTGTTCTGATCCACATCCGGTTCTGGGCTCTGATCCATCCGCTCTAACACCGGAGTGATTTTCAGTGTTTTTCCCTCAGCTCCTCATTTCTATGGTGATTTTTCGGGTTGTCTAAGGATAAAGACCCTGGTAGCGGCGGGATGGCAAAAGCTAGCGGGCGGCTGGTGGAGATGTGTCACATTGGTTCTGCCGGTAATGAAACACGCCACAGTTCACTTGGCAGGAGACGAAGGCAGGCGCACCAAATAACCTGCCCAAGTAACCAAAGTCATTATAATGCTGCAGAGCGCCCCAAAAAACAACTCCAGTGGCGCGCCGGTGCGAACGTGACCCTGTGACTCGCCATCACATTTCCTGTTTCTTCAGCTCCGTCTTTTTCTTAAGGGCCCCTGAACGTCTCTCCTCTTTCCCTTCGCCCTGCTGTCTTATCTTGTTTTTTACCGCTCGGGTCCCAGAGCTCGGCTGCATGGAATCATTCTAGACATGGACGCACACACACATGTATAGGCACGGACTCGGAGCCAGTCACATAACCCCACACACGCACGCACACACACACACAGTCCCTATCCTGCCCTCGCCTAAGGGTTTAGTTTGATTCATGCCCTTTGTCAGAGTTTGAGTGGAGTCTCAAAGAAATAATGGTGTGACTTCTCTGCGAGTGTGGCTCCCACTTTAATTGGTGTCTTTTCTCGCATGTACATCACATTCGACCTTGTTCACCAGAAATCGCACATCAAACGGATCTCCAAACTCCTCTCCTGCAGCGCGAACTTGAACTCCACGCCGGCGAGGTCTTCATCGGCGGCGCACATCAAACATGCTGGCGAGGGGGAAAAGAAGCGAAGTAAACAACATAATGGCGGCAAGCCAGCGTCGTATCTGCTGCACGGATCTGGTGCGCGGCATTGCATCGTTACTTTGTTCCTTGGGCTCAGACACAACACGCCTGTAACCGCGTTCACTGCAGAACGCATATAGAGGCGTCAATGCAGTTGTTTTGTTTGCACGTTTCAAACATCTGTGACACGCTCATGCGGCTCGGCGCTCCACTGTAAACAGACGTCGTGTGACAAAACAGCGGTGATGAAATTATTCCAATGTAACCTGACACATGGCCTTTAACGGGAGAAGTAAAAATATCTCTCCATTAAATCCACTTAACACAAAGACGGAGGAGGAGGCACAAGGCGTTTCAAAGTCATTTTCTTCAATTCTTGACTCATTAGATCAACATAAATCCCCGCTGTGGTAACGTTAGGAAACTATTTCGCTAACAAACAACGCAACTGAGCCAAAGGTGAGAACGCCTCTTCACCTTGTTTACTTTTAATTGTCTTAACTAATCATTCAAATATGAAAGAATGAGCTAGAGTACTTCATGCTGTCTGTACCTTGAACCTGTAGCTGGTTCCCTTCCCAGTGTCATGTCTTTGATATCTCCTGTGCTCACTGGAAACACTGGATTCCTCCACGTCCACAAATGAGGCAAATTGAAAGTTTAATTATCGTTAAATAAATATCATCTCCTCCACAGCTGCTTCACCTCTCCTCCTGAACGATGGCTAACATATGTCTCCTACGCAATAGTTGAATTTAATCCGCGAGGTGTTCCGCTGTCAAGAGAGAAAATGAATGGTCATGTTTTTACCCACTCAGGTGTGAAATTGCTGTATTTGGCAGAGCGCTGGGTTAATGTACTCTCTGTGGTCCCACTTCCTGTCCCCGCTCGTGCCCGTACGCACAGGCGTGCGCCCGCACGGTTCCCCGGGTGGCGGGAGCAGGCGCATCAACACATGCAGCTGGCGGAGTAGCGGCTTGTCCCACTGGCCACTTTGGTGATAACGGAAGATTTGTGAGGGGTCCTTGTGTGCTGGAATGTGTTCAAATGTGTGTGTGTGTTTGGTGTGTGTGTGTGATGGATCTGCCTAAATGGCTCTGACTCCCCAGTGCTCACGCCGGCTCATTTACCGGCTCTTTCCCGGATGATGACAAGTCCTGGAGCTTCCTTATCACCGTTACGGTGACGGCAGGAGTGGATGTGTAATCGGTGGTTATTGTAAGGGGGGAGGGGGGTCAGGAGTGTGGGGGGAGGCAGGGGGCCATTAAAATAACCCTGCACCTGCTTTTTCCACGCCGCGTGTGCTCCTGCTCTCTTATCGCTCTGGGTTGGAGTCATTGGTAGCTGGTCTCATCTGCAGACTGATGGCTGTGTGTTGGATCCTCTTTCATCTATAAACAATGTAGTTATCTGCAGATTGTTCTCCCTCTGAGACCCCCCTCCTGTTACCAGTGCGGGGGGGCCACGGGGGGAAGGCGGGGGAGGCAATCAGCTCCATAGGTACACCGCGCCTTTCTTTCATAGTTGTTTGATGCGATCCGTCTCTGTCTCCGCCTCTGTGTCCGTCTCTCTCCCTCTCTCTCTGTCGTCTCGTCTCACTTTCTGGCAGGCGACTGGGGGCTTCAGGTGGAGCCGCCGCCGCGCTTTACTTCCTCCCAGTCGTCCTGCATCAGTGAGAGACATCCAAATCCCCTCACACCTGCCCCGTGTGACGCTCGTCCATCAGCAAGTCGCAGCACAACCAGGGGTAAATAAAGCCAAGAGTGGACTCTGGCACATGTTTGCTGCGTGTGTGTGTGCGCGTGTGTGTGCGCGCGTGTGTGCGCGCGTGTGTGCGCGTGCTGCTGCTGCTGTCTGTGTTTGACTCGCTCCCTCATTATCAATGCTTGGTTGCTTATCTTACCCAGTGTACTGTAAACGCTTTCAATAGCAATCTGGGAGGGCTGAGAGTGTATCGATTTCCATTCTGCTGCACATTTCTCTCTCTCTGCTGGTCTCCAGAGGTGTGTGTGTGTGTGTGTGTGTGTGTGTGTGTGTGTGTGTGTGTGTGTGTGTGTGTGTGTGTGTGTGTGTGTGTGTGTGTGTGTGTGTGTGTGTGTGTGTGTGTGTGTGTGTGTGTGTGTGTGTGTGTGTGTGTGTGTGTGTGTGCGCTCTCCCCTGAGGTTGGACACCAGGCCCCCGGGCAGTGTGAACAGATTAAGGCTAAGATGGAAATTCCAATTTATTTATTTTTTTCCCCTCTCTTCACATGTTTTGTTTTATTTATTTATTTTCTTCCAGCTGTAAAAATCCATAGTGTTGTTTACATGCCAGGGGGCAAGACGGGCTTTAGGTCTGTCATCATTCATCACATTGTAAATGCCTGTAAATAGAGACGCTGTCATTCACGCTGTATGTTCTGGCCGCAGTATATAAGGTGGGAGATTTCCTGTGTGACGGGGGAATAAAGGCTTCCTGTCACGATGGAGGCCGGTTTTGTTTGTCCTGAGACTCACACACACACACGCGCACAACACCGCTGTGCTTCTTCTTCTTCTTCTGTTAGGATCCAGACCTCACTTTCCAGTCTAATCCGCTCGCCAGGCCCAGAATGGTGCGAGCGTTGCATCGATAAAAAAGAAAAAAAGAGGGAATTATCCTTTAATCTTATCTGTGGGTCGCTGCTGAAGCACTTGACATGATCCTTTTCCCCCTTATGTGGCTTTGTTATAGGGATTAGGGGACGAGATCCTGCGGAATGAAATGTGATGTCTTAAGAGAGAACAAATAAGACACAAATAGTTAATCAAGTAGAAGAACTCAGCGCTTTCATCTTTTTACCGTCTTTTCTGTAAATCTTTTTCTTGTAAATCTGTGTGTGTGTTGCGTCTGACCTGAATCTGCCCTCTGTTCCGTGTCGTTCTGTAAGGTGGATTACATTACATTACATTACATTACGATCATTTGGCAGACGCTTTTATCCAAAGCGACTTACATTACATTACCACCCTTCGCAGAGGGGGGAGCAATTGAGGGTTCGGTGCCTTGCTCAGGGGCACCTCGGCAGGGGCTCGAACCAGCGACCCTCCGGTTCCCAAGCGGAAGCTCTACCCACTGAGCCACTGCCTCCCACGGATGTATGGATGTATGTGTTTTGACAGCAGGAGCTCATGAGGGAATAGATCTGCTCCTATCTGTGAGTTACATACTTGTGTAAGCGTTTGTATATGAAGTAACACATAAATATTTGCTAAATCAAAAGCTGGATTGTTTTGCTTGATCGGCCTGGATATTGACATTCATCCCGTTAGCGCTACATTTGTTTGCATTCTACATACCGCTGCATTATTCTGTTGAGGTTTCGACGGCACGCCCGGCTAAATGGCTGCGAAGTAAACAGACAGAGTGGAGCTGAATGGATCTCACTCATCCTGCCGCTCATTCAGGCTCGTTTACAAGTACAAATCACTTTTCCTACCAAAAACTATCTGGAACAAACTGCTGCGAGCTCACGGCTGCTTATCCACTTCGGTGACTCGGGTGTAGCGCCCCCTGTTGGAACGCTCCAGGCCCAAAGCTGGCCCCGTTTCCTCCTCTGTGTTGAAGTCATTTCATGAAGCTGCAGGCTTTCAGGGAACTGAAAACCAGGGATTTGAAAAATGGAATATTGTTGTGGCTCGTCTTTGTCTTTACTTGAGGAAGATCGCATTTTATTTACCACGACACAATGTGCATTCCTAGTGGATTCTCCAGATTATACATGTATACACTGTATGATCATTCTGTTCTTGGATAGAATTCAATGGCACCTTGAGTTACACACAACTTTCAACTCTCTCAGCTTTAGTTATTGTCTCAGTCACTGTGTGTTGCCTCAGAGAGTTCCCGAGTCAGCAACACACCGGGAACTAGAAGGACCCTCAGACAGAACCCGCCCAACCCCATCATTCCACTTTGTGCAGTCAGGAGACCTCGGCCGGTTCAGACGCCGCAGCATTTGCATGTGTCGGATCACCTTAATGGAGCAGCAGTTAAAGATATCTCACCCAAATCATCTCCCTGCCTTCCCTCTGGGTGAGTCAGGCTCAGACCCAAGACCTCAGATCATCACCTCGTCTGTGCCGACTCCCACGGGCCACTTTTATGTGATATGCAAACTACTGAAAGAGGAGATCAGAGAGACTCGCCTATATGTCTCTCAGCTTGAAAACGTAGACCAGTGCAGGAGTTTGAATTCTTGCCTGTGAAATGTGTTGCGATTGGCAATGAGACCAGACTCATGGCGAGGAGAAATGAAGGGGGAGGAGTCTGTAGCATCACATCAGCAAGCAAGCAAGCACTCTGCTGTATATTGGGTTCTGTTCTTTGTCTTTTTCTACAAACCAGTGCACAAGCAACTAGGATCACAAGCCTCTCCTTGACATGGATCTGTGGATAAAATTTCTTCTGTCTGTCTCCTCTGTAGTCCTGCATCATTTATTTATCAGTGTTGTGAACAGCACACTGATCAGAGGACTGGATGAAGCCGGCGGTGTGTGTGTGTATGTGCTTGTTTGAGAACAGACCGCAATGGTTTTGAAGACACAAAGAGTTAAAATGTACAACTGGGGCATTGATACTTCTAGGACGTGACACAATTTCAACCGACTTTCAACCCCGATCACTACAGTAAAGGAAACGTGTATTTTTAAGTTTTTATGATCCTCTGAAATGGTGAAAACCAAATCAATAACCTGAGCTCCACTTGATACTGCAGAGAGAAACCACAAACCCCTGCCAACAACAGACACAAACTGGGCTTGAACACTGGTTAAAGCCTTTAGCCCCGGCCGTCCCGGGCCTCTGCTGGAGGGAGATTACCCGGGCCAAAGGCGTCTTTATGGTGTTACACATAATCCCTCATAATTGGTAAAGGAAAGAAAAGAACAAAAAGAGAAACGATCCTCTGGGGAGACTGTATGCAAAAAGTACATTCATCCCTTCAGCTCGCCCTTCTTCAGAACGTCTCATTAGACTCTCGGCTTTCGGCGCAGGTGAACACGAGCTAAAGCTTAGAAATAGAGAGAAATGCGTATTATAACAAAGCGCTCCTTTAATTACCGTTTGAAGATGTCAATGTTTCCACGAACACCCAGGAAGTTCAGGCTCTGGGTGTAATACTCGTGATGATGCCTGTCATTATGATCACCATGACAAACAGGAGCTGCTGTGTGTGTGTGTGTGTGCGTGTGTGTGTGTGTGTATATACAGCAGCAGCAACATAAAGATTACCGGAACATTCGGTCCCTCTGCTCCTGCTGCTTTCCACCGTCCGGTCCCCGCAAACCGTCTCGACGCTGTCAAGCAAGAATACTCATGCGCCAGATTAAAATGACAGGAATTGTGCAAGTGCAACAAAATATCAAAGGGAAAGCGAGGAAGAGAGAGGCAAGGATGTAATAGCTGCTGGATAAATTGTGCTTAATCGTGTAAAAACCTTTAAAATTAATTGAGCAGCCAAATGTTACTCCATCCCTCTCCTGCCTGCTTGCAGCGATGGAAAATTCCTGCTGCAAATGGAAATGGCTTTGTCCTCTGTGTCAGAGCCCGGGGAACATGTGGGCATTGTATTCATCACATTATTCTTTTTTATTAGCGTGTGGGATATTAATGTTGCACGGCGCGCTGGCCCCGCTGTGTGATTGCGCGGAGGAGGAGGCCGGGCTGTAGTGGACAATCAATGCAACGCTGCTGCAGTGTTTTACTGCGATCGCGTTAAACAACAACAATCAGTTACAGAGCAGTAATCAGCAGCGATTAGCCGCATGCATAGGCTGTTTGCATAAGGAGGAGATAATTTACATGCTGGTGGTATAGACTGGGACGCAGGCCGTGCAGGAGATGCTCCGATTGCTTTCTGGCAGAGGGCAAGAGGTCCTCAGAAACCTCTGGACTCCACAAGCAAGGCAGCGATAATCCTTTTTAATAATGTAGCAATCAATTCCGTCGTCTCGCTACTGACATCTAACGGTAGTTGGAGGTAATCACAGCTAGTTTGCGACTTGTGTTTCCTGCCTATGTCTCTCTATGTTGGCTTTACCCACAAACATCTCCTCCTCTCCTCCCTCCAACAAGTCACCGACAGCTTCAGTCTAGGATTTTCAATTATCTATCATCTCAGTTTGGCGGGCAGTAGGTGTGGGTCAATATGAAGCTGGGGGCCACTGTATGAGCCGCCCCTGTACGCAGCCTGGACTTCATGCTTCACAGAGCCTCGCCGCAATCTAGTCCACTGTACCCGAGACATTAGAAGAGGGAGAGAGAGTAACGGTAGCACTGATGCATTTCATTTCTCTCTCAGACTCTCTCCCTGTCCCTCTCTCTCTCTCTCTGACTCTCTCTCTCTCCGACTCCCTGCTAAACCGTTGGGTTTTTACAGCCTATTCCCTGGGTAGCAGCAGTTATTCCATTGTCATGCATGCGTACACAACTGCGGTGTGCCATAACCCACCACCATCCTCCAGATTATGAGCACATCCACTGCTCATGACAAACATTTGTCTCTTAAAAAACGATGGGACGTGCCGTTGTTAACACAACTCCCTTGCCGTGGCCAGCAGGTGGAACGTTTTTCTTTCAGTTGGAGTGTGTGTGTGTGCGCGTTTGTGTGTGTGTGTGTGTGTGTGTGTGTGTGTGTGTGTGTGTGAAGGTAGACAACCTGAAATGACACTGATGAAAATATCTGCGCTGATGAAACATTCGTAGACACACAGTCGTAAAGGCGACGCCCATTTATCACAGAGGAGACGGAATCGTACTTGGACCACAGCAAATCTCCATGCGGCGTCCCCAGAGGCTGAAGGCTTCCTTGTATCAACTCATCCTCTTCCATCTTAACTCAACGAGTGGGTAATGCGGATGCAGCCTCAGATAAATCATATTGCTCCAAATTGAGCAATGATCTAATTTTGTAGTGCTGAGGGAGAAGAGAGGGGGGAAACACCGATCCTACAAAATGCAATTTTATGACTTCTCCTGTCACATCTAGTTGCTTTGTCAATTTAACGCTCACGCTGCTGCCCGGGGCCCTCAGGGCGGAGCTTGGTGGTGCGGGGATGCACCAGCCTCGGTCACCGCAGCCGCTGGAGCGTGCAAGTGTCCACTCTACATCTCTCCGATTTACTGTTGGTTCAGAAGGGCAGAAGATATTCAGTACAAAAATCACAAGTCTGAGAAGTGACATTTAGAAAGTGCAAGCATTTTTCTTCCAATTGGCATTTAATTAGTAACTTTTGCTGTGGGGCGTCGTGGCTCGGGGATGGTGGAGCGGTCGTCTAGGGGTCCCGGTTTGATTCTGGGCGACTCCTAGAGAGAGAGGGTTGTCGAGCGAGACACAGGAAAACCCCCGCCCCACTAACTGCTCCTGATGTGCAGGCTGGCTCCCTGCCCCGGCCATCAGTGCATGAATGGGTTAATGTGAGGTCATTGTAAAGCGCTTTGGACGAAGGCGCTGTAGAAGTACAGACCATTTACCATTTATCGTTTACTATGAACGCCTGAAACCTGACCTGACCCGACCCGACCTGCACGTCATGCTGCTTTAGCGCCAGTTTGCCACACACACACACACACACACACACACACACACACACACACACACACAGATCAATATCCAGCCTGTTATGCTGCAACTCTGAGCGAATCAAACTGTGCCCAATGTATCAAATCAATAACTAAAGGGAAATGTTATTCACAGTATAAAAATTTGTAACACATGGAACATTTTCTACTTTTACTTTATTTTAGTGTCGATAACGGGGCAACTTTAAAAACCAATGAGTCACATTGTGCAGTAAAGGCCACTTACTGTCCCTGAAAGTGAAAGTTTTACGGCCGCAGTTTCACACGGACTGATGGAGGAATTTTATCGTGGCGATATTATCTTCAGAATTATCAATACACGGCACCTCTCCGTGTCTCCATGCTATGTTTTTATACTTATTAGATCCTAAATTGGACTTTAAAAGATGAAGTGGCGTCTTGAAAGTGTATCTGCTCGTGTCAGTGAGAGCAGTTTGTCACTGTCGCTCCCCTGTTACTGCTGCTTAATGAGTGGAAGTGAATAGAACGTGCTGCTCCTAATGGCTGTAGCTGGTTAGCGCAGGAGGGATTCTTCTTAGGATAATAAGACTGTTAATATATTTATAAGCGTGCGCTGTATAGGTTGGTTAGTTACAGTCTGCCAGCTCCATGCCTGTGATCTGAGAAGTCCCTCCACATGACCTGCTGCGACGTGTTGACTGTGACATCCTAACCTTTGTTATGAATTTTCCAGATTAACGTGGGTTGCAGGTGTGTGTTGGGCGCAGGTACGACGGGAGCACAGGAGAGGCGGCCTAATCTGCTTAGAAATGGCAGCGGAAAGGCATCGGCCTGCGTAGAGGTGTCTGTGGCCTTGACAACAACATTACATGCTCACCAGGCGAGATGTTTGACCCCCGCTAAACACACACACACACACGCACACACACTGCACGTTTCCTGCCATAAAAGGCTTATCACACGTGTTATCTTTACTGAAGCCTTTAGAGAAAGTAATCATGAGATGTGTGGCGTCCTGAGTGCAGCCTGTTTGGCGGCGCTCTGCTGTCAGATAGCACTGCTCTGCTCCGCACACACATGCCAACATTAGGATCCCACTTCAAAGCAACCATGCATGTCAAATGGAAAAGGCAACACACAGCTCTCTCTCTCACTCTCTCACACACACACATACGTACACACACTGATAACATCGCATTGTCAAACTTTATGTAGTAGAATCGGCTCTCTTGTTGTGGCCTACAGCCTGATTGCTGTCTCAGTGAATACAGATTCTCTTGCGGATGAGTATTTGCACAGCGGCAGGCGGGCTCCTCGTCCCTGGAGGGGGCTGGCAGAGCCTCGCCGCGCCCGGAGCCTGGAGCCAGGAGCCCTCTGGGGAGCGACGGGGGCGGAGAAACCTCTGGGGGGGCAGATGTAGATGGGGTACATCCCCGGCAGGCACTGGGTTCACGCGTGATTGTTTTCTATCTACTTTATCACTGGCACAGACTGTGACATTAAGGTCTTGGAAAGATGGTCGGATATGCCGCGTGCGTGTGTGGAGGCGCGTGTGTGTGTGTGTCTTTGCTCGTGTCCTAGATAGAAGGAGGCTGAGACATGATGTCTGCATGCTAAATTGGTTGCTCCTTGGTGACAGTGACATTTGAGCTGCTAATTATTATGTTCTCTCATGCAGTGTTCCTCCGCCGGCTCTAAATCTCTGCTCGAACATCTAAGGTCAGCAAAGGGCCATTTCTCCGAGTAAGACAAAATTGGAGTCTATTATGAATCAGAATGCAGTGGAGTAGTCGTGAACATGTTATTAAGCGACCATTGTATCGTCGGACATGTCTTCTGGAAAGTTAGATTTTTAATTTTCACTTTACTTTTTACATTTCGGCCTGAAAGTGAACATTTTAATTTAGATACGCCACTTTTCTAATGCAACTGAAGTTTTACTTTATCTTTCAACCTGACAGTGCAAAACGCAAGAACAGAAAAGAACTTGTAATAGAAGGAATATTGGATATTGGAATTCAGTCCTTTTCGTCCTCCATTTTCAATTTCTAAGCGTCCCTGCCATGTCTGTGGTACAGAAACCAGGCGGGATCACAGGGCGACAGACTGAAGTGACCTCTGTGCTCTTCCTCTATAGAAGCATTCTTCATGTCACAGGAGCAGGAAACAGCTCCGGGCTATTCAGCCGTAAAACACGTTATCGCAACCCTGATCTGCTTTTCATTTGGTGCGGCCCTGCATTTGGAAATTAGCTCTATTAGACAAGGACACAATCTGCTCAGGCAATCCTCAGCACACCTGTCAGACAGTAATGCCTCCAGCGTCCGGGGTGACATCTTCAATCACCAACATATATCTGGACTATTGACCTGTGTGGAAACATGTTCTCCCGCGACCCAGCTGTCATTATCTGCTTTGGACGGGGGGGGGGCCCCCGCATGCCGGTTTGACCCATTGTTTCCGCCTGACCACAGGAAGCCTCTGCTCCGCTCTGAGCCGCGCCGCTCCCTCCGGGACGCAGCCAGCCGGTGCCAATGTAAGACCATTTTTCATCTTCAAAGGCTCCTGATTTGAAATTTAGATTTCACCGGCATGTTTGACTCTGACACAATGAAGAGCCCCGGCCTGAAAATATTCCATTTGAACTAACTTGGACCAGAGAAACAATGTTTATGTAATGGCTTCAGACGCCTCATTTTGGTGCAGCGAACAGCCAGAGGCGAGGAGGATGAACCCGGGCACCTGCAGCCTCTCCAGCTGCATTTTAATCTGCCATCACCTTTGAAAGAGTCCTCCTGTTTTGTACATCGGCACAGATTCTCTCCGATCTGCAGGATTAGAACAAGATGACACAAGTAGGAGATGTGAGACGCCACTGTCCCGCTTTCATTAATGGGCTAATGTGTCTCCCCCTTTATGTTTCCGGGGACATTGCTTTTAAAAGCTTAGCCTGTCGTGATTCAGAATTGGGGGATGTTAACAATTGGAGCAGGTTATGCAATCCCATGGGAGACGGCCACCTTTCAAACCAGCTGCCAGCACTTTAGGATACAGCTGTTTTTTTCTTCTTCTTCTTCCTCTGTAGAGTGGAAGACTTTTTAAAGTACAAAATGTTCATCTCTTAGAAAATCTCTCATCAAGCACTCTCTTGCCACCTGACCAACCAATCACTATGACCAGAAGAGAGCAGACTACCTGCATGGGATACAAACACACAACACATAGAGGCTCATGTAAATTTAGGGATTTTCCTGATTTTCATTCATTTAATTTGATCAAAGCAGAAGTGGAAATATTCTCTTTTCTAATTTTAGCTCAGATCTGTTTTCAGTTGGTTTGATGACAGATCAGATCAGATTGTGTTATTCTATCCTGGGGCTTGTAACAGTTGGGGTATTGTGTTGGCGTCTGTTTGGCACATGGGGTTGCAGAGTAGTTGGCCATTGTTTCCGGCTGCATCTAATTAAAATGAACTCCCGGTATAATGTTAAATGTGTGAGCTGCACTCCAACAGACCTCGTTTGACAATTGTATGCTCTTCATAAACTCAAATTTCTCCTTGGCTCCATTGTTGTGCTGCTCTTTCCTGCTCTGTTGCTTGGGAACAGTGAGTGTGCTCGACTTTACCTTGCGCTCTCAGAAATATCTGACTGGGTTGAATTAATTAATGGCATCCGGCTGCAGCTAATTGTCAATCAGGCAGTGACCTATTTACAGCGTGTTTCCTTCAGAGAGGATGCAGTGATGCCTACTGGATGCAAACTGACGGAGAAACCAGAAAGCTGAGAGGACAGAATTTAGTTTGGAGAGATCAAGAGCTGCGTTTCCTGTGCAATAGTGCTTAGTTAGAAGTTCAGTCTGTTACCGTGTTCGAGTTCTTGAGTGTAAATTAAAGTCGTGAGAGATCTTTGGTTGGCAGATAGATGGTGAGCTGGACGAGTGACTTCCTGGACGGCTACATGTGTGTGAGAGTGTTTGGTATTAAGCTTGTTGGCCTGAGTGTCCTCATGTCCAGCAGTGGCTTGCTTTGAGTTCCATCCATCTCGTCTGTCTTTGCTTATCTGGGTGGCAGAAGAAGCCCAGATGTTCCTCTCCCTGGCCACGTTCTCCAACCCTTCCTTCATCCCCAAGACGTCCCCAGGCCAGATGGGGTATATAATCCCTCGGCTGTATTTTGTGTCCGTCACACGAGACGATATTTACAACAACAGTTACGAGCGTCTGTCAGTGTAGTTCATCCAACAGCGTCACAAAACTCCAGTTACGATGATGGGACGCACAGGTGGCTCAGGGGTAATATACTCGCCCGCCACCAATCCAGGTTTGCTTCCCAGCAGTCGTATCTTCTTTATCGCGTGTTCCTGCGGACACAATTCTGCTGGTCCACTGGAGCGACAGCATGGGAGGAGGCGATGATGGCAACATCTCCCGTCCCTCGCAGAGGAAGCGTGTGGCTGAGGGTGACACAGTGTAAGAAACCAACACAACTTCTTTCTTAAAGTAGTAGTAGGTGCTTGCTACATACAAGTACTTTAAACTACATCTGACTTGGAGATTATAGTGTTAAAAATGCTGGACTAACTTTCTGAAGAGGCTGAAATAATGTTATAATAAATCAAGTTTATGTGGCAATAACACAAATATTGGGAAATCATATGGGAAGCCAGTGCACCAGACACAACCCAGCAGAAGCCAACACACATGGTCACACACTCACACACACACACACACACGCTCCTCAGGAAACGGGGCCTTGGCTGCGATGCTGCACAGGTGCGGGTCGACTCCAGGGAGGCTCCGAGGCTCCGGGGCTGCAGGCTGCCGCTCTGGCCCGCCCACAGTCACAGGCCTCTCACACACTCTCTCCTCTCCTGTTATGCTAATGCCGAAGATGACTCGGGGAAAAAAATAAAAACACAAGCTCCACAAGGGCAATCTCCTCTGCAGGGTCACCGAGCTGGGAACGTTGTTGTTTGTGATGATGGAAATTTGAGCGTCTGTGGATATGTGCCAAAGTGAAGTGAAGTGAAGTTTTTAAGGAGGCGTCTGGAGTTTGATTTACAGCCGTGGTACGGTTCCATTACTTAATCTGTGCTTTCTCTATCAAGGAGCTCATAGAAAATCTGTTATCGTAGTGCATCGTATTTTCTACAGGACCGATTGAGACCTGCTGTAACCACGTCAACCAAACTGCATACTTAATTCCTGCATCTCACTCAGCTGTTAATACTTCAAAGGGAGACTTTAGTGAGACCTGATGTTCATGTCATTGATGTCCCCACTAGGTTGTTGACATTTCTTTAGAGTTGGAGCATCTGGAGGCGTCACAGCTCCACGGGCCTTTGAATGGACCCTTATGATCTCTGTGCCAAACACAACAGTCGCCTCTTAACGTTTGGTTTAGTTAGGCTAATATTTTCACAGTAGCCTCTGAAAGTGTTTTCCTTTGACATTTTGTGAAACATTCCTATACTCTACATACTAGGAAAGGGTATGAAGGATGGCAGTTAAAGGTGGTAAGGTCACGACAGCATCACACAGTAACATTTAGCTTTAATTATGGTGTACCTAGCTTATATTTTTAGCTCAGGGATCCGTAGGGTTCATTTAAAGGCCATGGACCCGGTAAGTGAACGGCAATTATTTCCAGAGCGCCGCAGTATGGCTCTAGCCTGTAAATCATTCATACAACCTGCATCCCAGTGGCACCTTCGTCGCAATTACGCATTTCTTTGTAGGGATTGTGGCGCGCGCCTCAGGTGAAGGCCCGTCTCTCTGCGCCAGGCAGACGGAGCGAAAAAAAAAGCAATATGAGAGCAAAATGATGTGGCATTTTTGTGCAGTAAACTGTGTGAGTCATAAAAATGTTGGCTGAAAGATGTTCGATATCCCGGGAGGGAAACATCCCTCACAGCGCAGTGTACATAATTAGATACATCCAGTGATTTACAAGCAGGAAACTCTCTTTGGTTTACACACTAAAACTCTCTGTCAGATGGGTGTGTTTACTCTCTGATCATATAGTTATAAAGCTATGTATCGCCTTTATACAAGTGCTGTCAGATGTTGAGCGTATATCAGAGCTCAGCACCGACTCCACTCACTCCACCATTAGCAGCCTTCTCTCAAAATTAAAGCTCTGTTTTTATTATCTGCTCGCCTCTTAAACAACAGAGGGAAACGACTCAACTTTAATTGTCTGATCTACAATTCACATTACCCGGTTACAATCGTTATTATTAAGTCGATATCTTCCTGTAAAATCTGATATTGAATCCCATTATCTGATAACACTCCTTGTACTCTGGTGAGAACAACATAAACATCAGTTAACTGTCCGCTTGATGCCAAACGGTCCATCACACTTACACAATCACATTCCAATGCAAATGTTGCGCCGTCGTGCATTTTAATTCCCTACAAGTTTGGACTCGGTTACCTCAGTGTACCAACAGAAATAGAACATGCAATAGTTCCATTATATAAGGTTCATTTATACAGAGATGCTTGTTTAAAGCTCGCCGATGGCCAGTGAACCATGGACAGGAACGCAGCTTTAAATTGCGTAACTAATGACACACATTATGCACTGAAGAATGACTCAGGTATGTCATTTTTATGAGTGTGTGTGTTCCCTAAACGCATCTCCATCAAGGACAATAACTTAATGGGCTGCAGCCAGAAAGCGAACCCTGACCAGTGACCTTCATCTTTGTCTCTCTCTACACAGGATGTACATTAACTCAGTTTTGCATTTACTCGTTTATTAATGTTGAAGTCCAGATTTGATTAGTGCAGTCAGATCACTCATTTAGGGAAGCGTACACACTCGTACACACTCGTACACACGATGGAGATGGATGTGAATCTTGTTCTCACCCGAACACAATTGAGTCGGTGGAATTTACATCATTTCTAAATTGACTCAACACATTTAATGACTTTTCTCAAACTAATGTGCAGTCTTAAAAACAACAACCATCTGAAACCATAATAATTTAGCAAACTACTACTTATGCCTGTACAGAGTTTATCTGTTTAATAAACTGAACACTCTCCAAACCTAGTTTTTACAAAATCACCTAAAACAAAGATCTTACAAAATAATTTAACAAATTTTTACGAGCACTCCTTTTGTTCCAATTTCATCTCATTTATAATTTTTTCTATCAACTTTACAAAGCATATGTTCACTTAGCACCAGCAGCTGGGCTGGTGGAGCGAAAACAATTGCGCAACTTGTTCAATCAGCACTTCAGCATGGATGAAACACAGGTGGTTTCCTCCCCGTGCTTCATCCTCCCCTCCTCCTCAGCTTGAGAGGCGGAGCGCGATGCTTCATCTTTCACGTTTTCAAGTATCTCCAAAAGAAACTGATTGTGGCGTCTGATGCAGCTGAAGGAAGAATGACGGCGTGTACGTATAATGATGAAGCAAGACTCTACAAACCTTTGGCTTTGTTAGATCCCCATGAAGGAGGTGGACGACTAGAACAGATGCTGTGTACATATGTTTGATTCCACTATTCATATATATAACGGCTCCGTGCTCTGTGGCCTCTTTTTCCACCACATTCTGTATTTCTAAACCCACTTGAGGAGTCCTTTTATCCCCCCCGAGATGAAATGTTCATGAATGCAACCCGCCTGACAGGGTGCGAGTTCTCCAGGATGAGATGAGGCCGGCAGACAGAGACGCAGCGGCGGATGCATGTTTGGGATGAATACAACATTCATTCCTCTTTGTTCCCTGAATGCCGGGCCTCAGGAAACATTCCGGCCAGACATACATGGACGTCCTGATGAATAAATTCATTGGTTACTGCAGCAGACGTGTGCGGCTTCTTTTTGAAGTGATTTATGATTCATGGACTTGTGCGAGAGTCATTCTTCCTCACGCGGCGTTACCTGTTTGTGAGGCACGCGGCCAAGAAAAAGGATTTCTGCATTCATTACTCAAGTCTGGACCGACCTGCCTAAACTAATAACACAGGAATAATTGTGCTTTTCATGTCTTTATTGAACGTTCTCCTTAATCATTCACAGTCCAGGCTGGTAAATGTATGTGAATCATTTATCTAACACCTGGTCCAGCTGCCACCAGCAGCAGTAAGCACCAAATGTTTCCTGTAGGTGCCACTTAGACTCGCATAGCTGTGAGGAAATCATTACTTTATTTGGATTTTGTCTCTCTCCAGGTGTCGAGATCGGAAATCTGGGCCATTTAAAAACACAAACTTCCTTCTTTTCATGCCGTTCTCATACTGCCTCATCCTGACTAACCCTGATAGGAATAACCACCTAACAATGTTGACAAACTGCAGCACATCCTGCATCACTTCCACTCTGCAACTCTGCACTGAACTGCATTGCAATATTAAACCGTGCGTCGCAAGGGTGCACTTATATCAAGCACAGATATAGCAGATGCACGCAGGGGGGTTCTTTGAGATACGACTTCAAGACGTTAACACCAGTGTCAACCTATTTTAAGCTCCGCCGCTCCGAGCTTTGAACACGTAGCCCATCTGATTATTAAATGTCACAAATAAAAGAAAGAAGAACCCCAGCGTTGGACCTCAGGATGATATTAAACAATGATCCTCTAAATCCAGCTTAAGCCACAAACCAGCGCAGGTTTGATGCTGGTGAGCCTCATTAGGTCGTCTGTGTTCAGACTAATGCAGGCGTGTGTGAGGGGACGGGTGTGTTGTTGCCTCTTATTACGAGTTGTAGTAGCTGTGTTGTTCTTTAGGTCTCTGTAAGTGTGTGTGTGTGTGTGTGAACGACAGTTGGTTATGGAGGGTGAATGTAAAGTTCAGGCAAAGTTTATTCCTTTATTTGTTCTAGACTTAAGCTCCAAATAACTCTAATTATTTTCCATTGTTATTATTAACCGTTGCGCAATACGTAGCGTTAGCTGTTTGGATGTTGGTATATTAATGTAATGAAAGTGTTGAAGCTATAGGCTGCCTGTGTGAGAGCTTCAGCAGTGCAGTGGGGCTGCTGGAGTTTGGATGGCAGAGTTATTTTGAGAATATGGACCCTAGTTTGGAGGGAAACGCTGTAAACATGTCACTCACAGGGGGAGACTGGAAATTACAAATAAATGAAGCGGAAATTATGCCAACAGAAAGTAGCTCCAACGTGCCAGCGATGATGACAGCATCTGCTGCACAGGAAACATACATATAGATATAAAAAGACCCAGAAGTAGTTTGGCAGCACAACACAAATATAAAGTGATGGTGAAAACACGGATAAACCTGGTGTGTGTGTGTGTGTGTGTGTGTGTGTGTGTGTGTGTGTGTGTGTGTGTGTGTGTGTGTGTGTGTGTGTGTGTGTGTGTGTGTGTGTGTGTGTGTGTGTGTGTGTGTGTGTGTGTGTGTGTGTGTGTGTGTGTGTGTGTGTGTGTGTGTGTGTGTGTGTGTGTGTGTGTGTGTGTGTGTGTGTGTGTGTGTGTGTGTGTGTGTGTGTGTTGGACAGTATATATGTTTCAGAATGAGAACAGTACGCAAACTTTTTAAAAGTCACCAGGTTGAGTTTGACGTGAGGTCAGAGGTCAGCAGTAAGATGCTCCCACATTAATAAACATTAGTCCCGGCCCGTCAGGCTCGTCCAGAAGGATCAGAGCTTCCATCTATTGATCCTGATCTTGGTTCTGTTGGGCGTCGTGGTTCTATCCTCTGGGTCTTTCCTGTGATGACCCACCAAGCGTTTCAGTGCATCACCGTTGCCGTGGCGTCCAGTTTCCCCCCTCAGACTCTCTGTCCTGTGGTTTCTGATTATAGGTTGGCATTGATACAGAAGTCCATGTTTCATAAGCATGACATGTTTTTGGCTTAGGCTGAATTTAATCTTTTTTATTGAAGGAAGATATTTTTTTCTCCTGCTCATAGTTCTTTCTGTCGTGTGTGTGTGTGTGTGTGTGTGTGTGTGTGTGTGTGTGTGTGTGTGTGTGTGTGTGTGTGTGTGTGTGTGTGTGTGTGTGTGTGTGTGTGTGTGTGTGTGTGTGTGTGTGTGTGTGTGTGTGTGTGTGTGTGTGTGTGTGTGTGTGTGGGGCTCTTGAAGCAGTTTCTCATGTGTTGGTAATTCTAATGTAATTGTTGCATATAATTATATCATTAATCAGTAATTGTAATTATTGTAATTGCCGTTCCTTTGTCTTTCATTAATTAACTCTGCTGCTAGTTTCTCACACACTCACCATGTGATTCATTTAAACCTGACAGATTATTCTCCTCCATTGAAGTTGGATTAACCATGAGAAGTGGCTTCCATTTCACAATTCATCTTTATTCTTAATTTTTCCAATCCGTTGTCTAACGAAGCCCACCTCAAAGGAATTGATGAAAGTATCGATAAACGTCACCTCCCTGCATTAAGGGATCATTTAGAATTTCCTGGATTGGCTTTTTTGATGTGTTGTTCATCATCCTCCTCCTCCTCATCTTTCTCCCTCAGCTGAAGGAGGAGATGGAGGTGAAGGAGATTAAGCGGAGGACAGTTTGGAGGTGAAGAATGAGATGGAGGAGACACGAGGAGGAGCTGAGGAGGAAGATGACGGTAGGACTGACTGACTCACTCACTCACGCACACACACACACACACACACACTCTGTGTATTTGAGTACTAGATCGCAGTCTACTATGTAGTTTTAGGACAGTTGGATGTTCATACAGAATACAAATGGGGATCATTTGACCTTGGAGAGAAATCACAGACAATACAAGGCAAAATTGGATGGTGATGATGATGACAGCAATGCATCCACTGTCTCCGGCATTTCCATCAATCCAGGCAGGAACAGCCCATTCCCTATAATCTAGAACTTCATAGCTCTGGTGTTGTGAACCAATAGACAGTAGCCTGTTTGTGTAGCAGGTAGCTCAGCACACCGCCGTGCCGTCTGAGGCATCCAGGTGAGACGTGGACAAAATGTTACATTTCTATTATTTAACCTGGCAAAACTCTGCGGTGTGTGTTTGCACTAATGAAAATGTATTCTCACCAAAAACTGCATGGATTCGTATTTGGCAACAAACTGTAGACAAGCGGAGACGTTTAACCTTCCTCATGCTGGACACTTAATCACTCCTCATCTGCTCATTGGCTCATATCGCTTCACCTTCAGACCCATGGGAGAGAGCGAGTCAGGGAGAGAGAGAGAGAGAGAGAGAGATGAGCCTTTTATTTTCATCCTTTGAAAGCTTTGACTGGGTCAGTGATCCTTTCAGCTCTGCAGTCATGGATACGGTCAGTAACTTAACCAGAGCAACTCATTAAAATGAAATGAGGTACAATGTGGCAAAGGATTCCCCAGCTCTCTCTCTCTGTGTGTGTGTGTGTGTGTGTGTGTGTGTGTGTGTGTGTGTGTGTGTGTGTGTGTGTGTGTGTGTGTGTGTGTGTGTGTGTGTGTGTGTGTGTGTGTGTGTGTGTGTGTGTGTGTGTGTGTGTGTGTGTGTGTGTGTGAGAGAGATATCATGTCATAGATCTCATTATAATAGGGGTGTGCCTTCAGGTTCTGCTCCTCTTATTAGCCACCTGCCTCTCCTCATTGTGAGTAGAGATTGTTACTAATAAGCCCGATATGCACAAACTTCATAACGCGTTTTTGATCGCAGTGAAAAATCGGCTGCATAATTGAATTTCATACGGCCATTAAGGTGTTCTTGGCTCAGACTTGTAATAGTTTGTTAATAACCATATCTGTTCCACATTTCCCAAAGCAACATTTTGTTGCGACACTCCATCAAATTTGCTTCAAATTCCGGTGATGGCCAGACTCATTACGATGTGTTTATATTGTAATCAATTTCTCCCCGGCTCAGTAGAACGGCTGCTGCACAGGCTTAAGTTATGCACAGCCAATATTCCTTCTCTGAAGTTTGAACAACCCTCTTATTATGAAACAGTTTGCCTTAAGGCCCGGGACATAATTTACTTGTTACGTGTCGGGAGCTTAATAGTTCAGTGTTTTATGCAGACGGTGATGGTTTACCATTGTGCTTTATGGCCTTCTCATTGTGCTGCAACTCCTCTGTGCTTAGAGATATTATATAAAATACTAACTTGATAGCTTCACATTGCTAGTGCAAATAATAAATCTAAAGAAGATATATAATTCAATAAAAGTGGACTACATTAAGAGAAATGCATCTCACAGATTCAATTTGGGACTTATGAGCCTTGAATTATGAAAGACTCCCGCTGTCTGGCTTCTGCGGTGAACACGGAGACGAGCAGGACCCGTTTATTAAAGCCCGCTGACAGTTAATATAAGTCAGCCACATAAATAAACTGTGGTTAAAATTACAATTAGGAGGAATGAGCATTTTAGGGAGATGATTGTCTCTTTGAAAGGCTTAAAAGACAATTAAGGTCAATATGGTGGAGTGGAGTGTTTTTTATCAACTGTGCACTTGCAGAGCATTGGTTGCTGTTTTTCTTTATAGCGATTAGCTTTACTTGTCATGCTGTGTATAGAGTGTTTCCAGGATAACAGCTGATGGGCCACACACTCCTAATAGAATTTCCAAAGAAAGCTCCCCCCCTCCCCCTCGTTTTTTTCCCCTACCATTTCCTGCGGCCTCAGTGGGCGAACATGAAAAGTCTCCTGTATCCTGCCACCAAAGTCTCAATGGAGAGTCGTTTGCATTGTATTGTTCAAACTGCAGTTAAGTGCATAATAGGTTCTAATTACACAGCGCGGGACTGAGTGTGTTTTGGAATTCATGCATGTCATTTTGCAGGCAGCCTCGCACTGAGTGACTCACACAGAGCCAATATTGGAAGGTCGCCTCTGTACAGGTGTGAGGGTTTTGTCAGCACTGCTTGTTTATGCACATAAACAAGCAGTTTATGGAAGTCCGGATGGTTAAAACACTCGCTTCAGCCATGTGTGCCAGTGTGTGTGTGTGTGTGTGTGTGCTGAGTGAAAGACTAGCCTAGTATTAATGAGACGATCAAAGCTTCCCAGCTGGGTTCAGGTAACCTCACGTAATTGCCGGGTAACACACACACACACTGCACCTCTTTCAAAGCCGTCCTCCTGTGAGGTCGTCAGGTCTTCGCTCTACATGACTGAT
Organism: Genypterus blacodes; assembly: GCF_046128005.1. Taxonomy (NCBI): domain Eukaryota; kingdom Metazoa; phylum Chordata; class Actinopteri; order Ophidiiformes; family Ophidiidae; genus Genypterus; species Genypterus blacodes. Next base: position 1,518,802 of record NW_027466930.1, read on the forward strand.
TGGCGACACAGGGAGACACCCAGTGCACGACCTCACCCCAGGATCAATCCCTGACAATCCGTCTCAAAGTTGTGTTTGATCATGAGAGGGACACGGAAAGTGATGAGATACCTTCCGTCTGTAGAGCTAAATAGGTCGTTGGGGCGTAAATGTCCTCCCAGTGCTCCGGCGTCTGTCCGCCTCCTTGTTCAAAAACAGGCAGCTGAGGTGAAATCAATACCCTGCACTGCCTGTAGGTGTGACTGTGTCTTTGTCGGCCCTGGGATGGAGCAGCCTGACCTGTGCTGGGTGGTGTACCCTGCACCGTGCGCCCACACACGACACACACAGATCGTATGGATGAAGGGACTGCAGGCGCTCGCTACATAGGTCGTGTTCCAATCAACTACTTTAAATACAAACAGCCAAAAGTTTTAAAGTGTGACTGACCGGTTCACTTGGTCGCTACCATGTGGGAATCAGACAGAAGAGCCAGAGTGTGGTGAGTTAGCAACCACTGGTCACTTTGCTTTCATCCTAATTCATGAACGTGTCCGTCTCTGTGGTGGCGTGTCAGGAGTCACGCTGCCTGGCACTATTAGCACGTTCAGAAACGCTCTCTATACTTTGCGACTAAGAAATATTGACCACTTTGTCAGTTGGCACTTGTCGCGCATTAAAAATTCGAGTCACCATCCCGGAATCGGCACATTTCACATCCCGCATTTGCATCTGAAGGTCTGGAGATCAATTCTGCGGGGCGTGGTGCCAAGGTGATCCACTCATACTGGAGCCCTGTGCTCTGTGGGGTGAAAGAAGAATTTACAAAGGTTCTGATGTTTTTTATTCCACCCCGACTGCAATTTATAACAATGTACTGTCACTTAAACAAGCTCGGCCCGTTTTTTCTGCTCAGCGTTTGATTCCAGGAACCTGGCAGTGCTTCTGCTGAGACAAATGAGCTTACAGTACATTTGCTTTGAGAGAGTTGGCAGTAAACACCCACAGAGTCGCCTGGAGATGAGCATCAGTCAGTCTGGGTCTCTGTTTGGATTTGTTAAAATGCTTCACAGAGAATAGATTTTCACACAGATTGTGGGAATGCTTAACAGTCACACCACATTCCTACTCATAATGCATTACATTCCTGTAAAATGCATTACATCACCACAAAAAACGCTCCATATTGACGCTTTTATAAGCCTGCAGATGTGATGGAAGTAATGCTTTTCACAACAGATGACATCAGGCTGTCAGACGTTTCCTGCAGATAGCCTGCTGCTGAATTATAGACCATTCCACTTGTCAAACACTTGCTGTATGTATATAATGGAATTAAGTTGCTTTCCATTAGGTGTAGCCGGTGCTTCGGCTGGCTGTGCGTTGCTTACTGGCACTCCTGAACCGAGCAGAGCCGTCATAATGGCATAATTAAATGTTATTAGTTCCTTTTACTGCTCTGGTGTATGACATAGAGTCTGTGTGAGGAAGATCCACATCAGGTGTGTTTGAGAGCTGTTGATCAAGTGGCCATTACTCTCATCGCACCGTGTATTGTTATTTCACACGCTGCACCCCACACACACTCAGCCCCAAACACACAGCTGCTGAAATTCACTTAGCGGCCACTTAAATAGATAAACCTTTGGCCAGAACAGAGTTTTGACCTCAAAATGTCCTGAATCCCTCTACCGCGGTTTGAACAAGTTGATGGAGACATCCTGTAAAGACCCCGGTGTGTGTGTGTGTGTGTGTGTCGCCATCGCAGCGCCGCAGTTTTGCAGATTTGTTGTGCATTCATGCTGCAAATCTCCCGCTCCGGCACATCTAAGAGGTACTGTTGGGTTTCGATGTGGCGAGCATGGAGGCCATTACACGATGGCGTGGTAGTGGATGTGACAGAAGACGGGTAGACGATGGCCATAAAGGGATGTGCATTATCAGCAATGATCCTCAAGTTGGCTGTGGCTTTTAATTCACGCTCGAACGATATTAAGGGCCCTAATGTGGGCCAAGAAAAGATTTCTCCCACCATTACATCACTCTCCTCACCACAAAACCATTGACACAAGCCGACACAGGTCCACAGATTCCTGTTATTGGCTCTACCTGCGTGTGTCTCAGGAGAGCAGACATTATTTCAGTCCCAGACTCTCTGTGCGTTTGGTGAGCCTGCGCCCACTGCATCCTGGCTCCGCCGCATCGGGCTGACAGGAGTGTCACGGTCGGACTTGTGCATTCAGGGCGCCCTCCTGGTTGTTTATTGTTTTTCATTGCATTCCCTCTAAAACCCCAGGGAGCGTTGTGCATAAAAATCCCAGGAGATCAGCACTTTCTGAAATTCTCAAATAAGCGCCTGGCACCAGCAGTCGTCCCCGGCTCCAAGTCGCTTCCATCACATTACTTCCCCATCATGATGTTCAGCCTGCGACGTAATGGAACCTCTGGCTGACAGCTACAAGCTTTCATACACTGTATTTATGTCACATGACTGCTGATTAGATTAACACCTTACATTAACAAACACAGCTGTACCTAATAAATTGGTCATTGAGCGTATATCCATGCGTGTCATTTTTCAGCGTGTGGCAAATCAATGTTTGCAACTCTGCAGTCACAGATTGGATTTGACTTTAATAATCCTGATGAATACAGAAAGCTGATGACTGTCATTTATGTCAGCGCCTTCGTTTAGATGCCGGTAAATAAATAAGACCTGCGATGTCTTGCTTTGCTTTGACTTACAGTTGGTCATAAATGTCGTTCCTCTGCCACAGCGCTGCATCAGACTGAGGCTCCTAAATGAGGGAAATACTGCCACAGTGTATCATGCAATCTTTGCTCTTCCCTGCATTTGTGAGTCAAGTCAACAGCCACATTGTGTTTCTCTCTCTCTCCCTCCCTCCCTCTCTCTCTCTCTCGTTAAGATTCTGCTACAGCAACAGGCCTCAAGTTTGCCACGACTCACCTCTTGTCTGCTCTGCATGTTCCTGCTCTCACATCAGGCAGGTAGCAGCAGGATTATACCCAACAAAACAGTAATCCCTGATCCACCTCCTCTTCAGGCAGCCTTGTCAGGGCTTTTCTTTCTGGACACATTTTTGACGTGCAGGCATCTGTCAGTGAAAGGGCGGCAGACCCAGCCGCCCGGTCCAGAATCCATCTAGTTGAAGGTAATGCGTGGATTATACGGCCTTTGGCTGGCTAATGCCCCAGACGATTACAATATTGAGTCAAGTCGGCTTCCAATGGACCTGTGGCTCCGTTTGAGTTTCAGCCTCTCATGCAACACCACGGCAACGGGCAAATGAGACTTTGATTTGGGCGGTGAGTCAGATGTATTCATAAATTAAAAACATGTGAGGGACTTTATGAAGCTGCATGGCCCGGGGGCCTACGAGGAGAAGACCCTTGATTTTCTCGCATTATCAAGCACGAGCCCTGTCGCCCGGCTCTAAGTGACACATTTTACAGGTTTGTGTCACCGTCTGATTCAAATAAACAGCGGGGCTCCTTACAAGCCGCACACAAGCCGCTCAATCTGTGAACATCTGGCCACTGCAGAGACGGACAAACGTGCGAACGCTACTGATTTCAGCTATGAGCCCAGAAACACAGCTATCTACCGCACTTGATATTGCCAGGAAAATAAGTAATTTGGAGTAATGGCTTCTTACAAACTCCCCTTACATCAGCATGAGTGTAAAGGAGCGGCACGCCACAAGGATATTAAAGGGCCATTTTCACTGCTCGCCAGGAGCGACCACCTATTCCACAGGAGGGCAACCACACACACACCCACCCACCCGCCCACCCACCCACCCACACACACACACATAGCGCGGCTGTGGTTAGTCAACACGGCCGCAGAAACTTCCATGTTAAGGTGAAACACCGGCGCATGCACACACTTAACTCTTAATTATCACGAACGCTCTCGTCATCAATTATTAACAACGCTCCAGGCATTGCTAATGGTATTTTTGGAGAGGAAGCTTTATCTACCGTAAGAAGGTGTGTGTCTAGTTTGGGACGCCGAAATAATTCATGACGGTCCCACAGGCGGTTTTAATGCCGTCTGTATTCAAATCATCTGCAAAGTCTCAGCAAGTTCCTCCTCTTCTTCTTCTTCCCTGACCCTATTCTTGTAGCCATGCAGATGAATTTGCTTTCCCTCTTAGCGAGCGAGACCTTGTTAATTCCTTCAAACCAAGCATTTTACACACAAACGTCACACGAACACGGCGTTGCGCTCATTAATTCCGCAGCGTCGTATGTATTACACGTTGATTTCATCAGTATTTAAAGTGTTTTTCTCCAAAGGGAAGAGATCTGCATGGCGCCGTATACAGACCAGATATCTGCATTCATACTGTATGATTAGTTTTAATAATGGCAATTTGATCGACAGAAAACCTTATTAGAGCAGATTGCTGTGGCGTCTGAGGCCAGAAAAGGAGAGAGAGAGAATATGCAGAGTGAGATTCTGCATCCAGAGGCTTTAAAGGCAATAAAACACCTTAATATCAAGACGCTGTGACAGATCTTTAGATTCACCTCTCAGCTTTGAAACAATTGCTTTCAATTTGCGGCGATCCAAGCATCACCAAAGTGAGACATCACGGCGGGAGGAGGAGGAGGGGGGAGTCGGTATTTTAGGGAGAAGGAGAATGAAGGCTTTGGTGGTGAAATCACCAGTGTTGCTTGTCAGCTCCTCTGTAATGGAAAATGTATTTAATATGGGGTCTACTGGATCTCATTTTACGAATCATTAATAATAAATTGGTGCCATCAATCCTAATGATGACGGGTCCCCTATTATCAGGCCAGCGTTTGGGAAACTTCTGTTAGCTTGGATCAATTAATTCCCCTTTCCCTCCACATAAAACATCTGTTTGGCTTCTCAAACAGTGTTGCATAAAATAAAAGGCCGGTGGCTCCACGCTGGAGCGCCGCCACCGCCACCGCTGCTTCGATCGCTGACCTCGCCGGCCTCTGTTTGCCTTTGGCGTCGACTGCCGGTGCCAGGAGGGAAGCATAGCATAGCAGAGAGAGAGCAGGAAGGTTTATGCTAAGCTCAGGGCAATGGCCCAAAAAATAAATGCTAAACCTACAATAGCTGAGTTAAACAGCCATGACTGTACACGCTGCAGCCATATGACCACGCTAATGGAAGAGATTATTTGGAGTGCTGAGGGCATTATGCTTAGATGATCATGGATATGTCCTTGAACAACATCCATCACTCATATTCCCCCCCCCCCCACCCCCTCGCTGGGTGCCATGTTTATGAGCGCGCCTTGAGATGCAGTCATTACCAGGATTTACATCATGCAGGTAGGTCAGCGAACATGGGCGCAGGTTAGCCCAGATAAAGCGGGGAGCCGTTCCCCTGACCGTAAACCACCGTCAGCCGCCGCATTACATTCATCTCTCGCAGCTAATGTGGGCCGGCTTCCAGATTTGGACGCCTCAGAAGAACAGCGCGCGTCGGTACAGTTCATAGGTTTGTTTATTCTGCGGGTCCCCGGTGGACGGATGATGCATTCTCAAGCTTTATATGGGAAAGACTGTTGATTTATTCACATCAAAGCCGCTATTAAAGAACAAAACACTGCTCAGGGACCGAGGATTTGAGTGTTCATTGCTTTATTTTGACAGAAGACGCAGGAATACAAATGATGTATATTGGATTCATGATATCTAGACTATTTGTCCGCCTCATTAGAAGCTGCTCCTCTCTCGTAGGTATCACTGTAGAATGTATTACTGTTTAACGAATGGAGTCGTATAAGATGGGTTTAAGTTGTGTTTTGGATCGTGCTCGACAGCTGGCTTTGTGTTTTGACTGTTGGGCTCCGTTTATCTCCTGGCATCAGGTGTGAGATAAAGGAGCAGATCCACGCGTCACATAGCAACCTGCTGACAGGCAGCCGAGAAGACGACGACTCCTCCTTAACCTTGCAGCCGCAGCAGCAGGGTTATCTACGGCCCTGAGACGCGCTGAAAGGGTCAACTGAGATATGTCAGACACACACACACACACACGCACTCCGCAGCCCCGCACATGCTCTACATTATTCACGTCTGTCCGGGTCTAAGCTGTCCTGCTTCGGGAGGCGACACTTTACACCACAATTAAGATTTTACACCCCGAGCTTGATTTGTAGGTGAGCAAAGTCCAAAGGCCCCAAGAGTCCGAGTACTTTTTATTATTATTACCTCCACCAAGGAGGTTGTGTTTTGTGTCTGTTGGCCGCTTGGTTATCTGGAATCGTCAAAAAGTGCAGAACCAACTTTAATGAGAGTTGTTTGGAGGAGCTTTGGACGCGGCCCAGAGAAGAACCCGTAAAAGTTTTGTTGCCTATCCAGAGCCAACATCGCCTTTAATTATTCATGAACATTCTCACCAAATAAGGCCGATATGATGCACGTTTAAGTACCTGCAGATGTGACGCCGGTTGAATCATTATTAACAACGTCTGGTTCTAGCTGGTTAACTGGACGGCCGCTCATTAGGCTCCTTAACTCGCCGGGCCGCTGTGCCAGCCCGGTAATTAGGCCGAGTCACATGCAAGAGGAAGAAGCAGAAGTGTGAGATCAGGTTAGAAGCTAAGGGCTCCACTTAAAAATAGAAGCTATTAATAATGAGTCAGATTGACATAGAGGTGTATAATGTGACTTTTCCCTGTTTCATTTTCATTCTAACATGTAACAAGAAGAACGATTGTGTTTCCCAGGTTGATTTCCTGTAATATCTTTGATGTTATTGTCCGGACGAGGTGCTTCAATTTTCATATTTATTCGTTCTCATTTCCACTTTGAGCTCCGGTCGACTTTTCCGTGAGGAAACTGCCGCTTTTCAAACGTTTGTCAGGGAGAAAAAGGTAATTACCTCCATTCATCTGTACCCCCGTGGTAAATTAATGTTTTCAGCCGGCTGCAGCTGTGTCCGTCAACCCATCAAAGGATGAGCGGCTCACACTTCTGTTGGGATGCATACTGATTTGTGACATTCTGACAGAAAAAGGGGAGGGGAAAAAAAGCAGCGTGATTAAATTTGAGTTAGGAACGTCACGTCCACATCAGCAAAGCTCGTGGTTGTGGATGGGGAGGCACATGGGCGGCCTGACATGGGGGTGGGGGTTGTTTAGGTGCAAACTGAGCACGTCGTCTTTCCCGTGCCTGCCACGCCGCTCGCTCAGCCCGTATGGCAGATCTACCGCCCGCAGCAGCAAATGAGTCACGCGCGTATGCATGCAACCAGGACTCAGCCACACAGCGCCTCGCCCCGCAGCTCGCAGGCAATCTGCGGCCATTTCCCTAAAATCCATCAATCAACGCTGACAGCAGCCACGCTACACACATTATGATCAATGGTGCTAAAAGTGTTTTGATCGCCTCAGGTTGGTCTGAGCTGTGATTCTATTACCAGCGTCCTGCACCTCTCTAATGCGGGAGAATGAAAAACTGTTCCTTTTGAACTTCACACGAACGGTTACTCCTCTATTTCACTGGAAAATATTCATTACTGTTTTTGGAAAACGTCTTTTGAGCAGAGGCACGTTGCCATGAGCTTGTTTAATGTCTGAGTCGGTTGGAAATCTGTGTTGAATTGATATTTTTTTTATCTGTGAAAGCACAGAATGCAGCCAGGGTACAATATGAATATAATACACATCAAAAATGTCTTTCTTCAGGCGCTCTGTGTGTAAAAGACCTTGGATAGAAGCCGACTCGGGTTCAGGTTACATAAAGCTGACGTCACCTTGTATAGCTATTCACACACTGATACCTCATTCTCCTGATTTACAAACGGTGGCTCCTTCGGCGCTTTGTGCCCATCAGAATCACATCAAGGCTCGGCGGTGACGCGCAGCCGGCCACTTAGAGCCGGCTGCGATCTGAGGAGGCACGGGGGGAAACAGGTCTTTACCGCCTGAAGACTCAGTTGTCGCGCCGCATCTTTACCGCTGACAAACAAACAAACAAATCAGAGGCAGCGGCGCACATTGCACTTAGTGAGCAGCCACTCAGACTAAGCGGACTGAAGTCGTGCTGAAATGAAGGGCGACTCAGGTAAGAGGCCGCGTCCGAGGCACTTCCACAACACGATCGCCTCTGATGAAGACAAACAAGGCGCTTTCTGTCCCCGCTACAGGACCGCCTGTGACGTTTGTATCCTTTTTAGATGATAGCAAGTGACAACTCCCGTCTTTCGGTCTGTACTTTCACCGTGCCGCCGCCGCGCTCTTCTACTTAAATTATTCAAGCCTTTGTTGGACACCAGGTTGCATCTCTCTGAGGCATTTAGGTTGTTATAACCAGACATTCCGTTCTAGAGCTCATTAGACTCTCAGGTGACACTGATTCTGTCTTGCACAACAGACTATTTACAAATCACTCATCTGTAACTACACGCCGTTTACAATACAAACACAGAATTCCAATATACCGCTGATGGGTTGTTAGTAATGTTCCCCTGTGATCTGCAGACAGATCAGGCAGCCGAGGTCTCAAATCAACACAACCCGACTCCACTGAAGCATTTACATTTGCCTTTATATCCGTTTACATCCAGCGTGAATGTATCTGTTAGTTTACGCCATATAGCAGAACATATGATGTGGAGAAGCCACAAAGGTCTCTGATTGCAGTTTGTACATTTCTGTCTTGTGTCTGCAATTCATCTCTCAGTGAAACTTACTTGCTTTTCTTTACCTGGCCGCGTTCTTTACATAACAGAAAAGTAACTAGCACGTAACTGTATTTCTCTGAAAGAAGAAGGTAAACACTTTAATGGCGCTCAGTTATGTAGACAGTTTATTCCGCTGTTCAGATACTGCAGAATATTTACTTATCGACTGAAACACCAGCAGCTTTACTCAGTGGGAAGGTGCTGGTTAAGTACACGGACGGTTTTCAAAGAGAGAGGGAGTCTTTGCTATTGCTCAGGCAAACAATAGGGACAGACTGGCAAACAGTGGTCAATAACAGCAGGCTTATGGTCTGCAGCAGAGGTACACACACACACAATAGGCGGAAAAAAACAGAATGCTGAATCAGTGGAACAGAGGTCAAACAAATAGGAACGCGGCCATGGACACTGTCCAGAAGGCAGGTGGGAAAGGAAGCGAGAAACACAGAGACTAGTTGGAAAAGTTTTCACATTATTCTTCAACAAGAAGTAACACAACATTAACAGTCCGGCCCGGAAGCTCGAAGCTCGAAGCATCCAGCGTCACAGAAAGGTTCCAAAGAAGAGGCAGAAAAGTTGCCGGGCCCAGAATAGGCCCCTGGGGCACGCCGGGCATCTGAGGTCACGTTACTGCTCGTTAACATCTAAACAAAGACGATCAAACCTTCATCTTTAAGTCAACGACAAGGCCCAGCATGACTCACCTAGCGTTCCTCACACTGCTGCATACTTGTAGTTATTGAATGGATTTAATTGGATCCAGAGTGAAGCAGGAGACACTTTGGCTCGACAATGAGCCTGCCAAATTATGAATTGTGACAAGTCATCAAATCACTGTGTTCCCAGTAATTGTTTCTTGAGTTTATAGAGTACAAAGCAGTGAGTGTGTGTGTGTCTTCTGCTGTGTCACACTGACACATTGATTCCCATCGACCACGTCTCTGTGGACCCACGGCGACTTTAGCACACCTGCTCCGCTCTCATATATCTGCAGTGAGGGAGTGTAAAGACTGTAATCATTTTCTGGAGGTAATACGATTCCATAGAGGTTTTTACACATCAACTGTGATTCAAATTGAAAAGTTCCAGACGTATCCAGGACTGTGTAAGTGGCACAAGATACACAAACTAGATGAACATGCAGTAATTGCTTCCTCCCTTCCCTCCTCAGACTTCGAAAGTTTTCCCCCCAAAAAAGTTTTTATCTGGAACCCAGTCGACCTCAGATGATGATGACAACATTATCAGCTGTGGCAGGATTTCAGACAGTCAAGGGGAAAAAAAAGAACTGGGAGCTGAAACTGAAGCGCTGCAGGCACAAAGTAGTGTGTCACCTTAGAAAGGGATTAGGATGAGAAATAAAACGCTGCCATACCTCCTGATTAAGCTCGGAACTTATCAATCAACTCCTTTCTTACACCTTTGGCGATCCCTCTGACAAATAACATATTAAAAGTGTTGGGCCTGAGTCTTGTTGTTGTGTGAGAGGCGTTTCTTTGAACGTGACGAAATCCAGCGATGAGTCAGATGTTTACTTCAGTCGATGAGCCGCAGACTTCCCCCCCTCACCTCCGTCTCTTATCCTCAGTTTATGAGGAAAGTTTTGGAGATTCATCCTTATCCAGACCCATCTGTCCACCCACTTCTCTCGCTTATCCTGCGCGGGGTCACGGTGGGCAGGAGTCCGTCCCAGCATGCAGTGGGTGAGAGGCGGCGGCTGAGGCGGCGTTCAGCCCTAATCTAAGGTCTGAAAAATCATCTCCCAGGCTTGAAACGTGTCATAAAACAGCAGTAGGGACACTTTAAACAGGGCAAAGTTATTGTTATTTTTATGCTGCGCAGACTTCAAACAAAGCAGTTCATCCGTAGCAGCAGCAGCACAAAATGCCACTTGATCCCTGGGATTTTATGCACAGTTCAATAAAGGTGCAGGCAGGCGGAGTGGAGGAGCATGAAGCGCACCATTTAGCAACATCACACAGGATGGAATGAAATTTTCCGCTGGACAAAGAAGGGGAAAAAAAACTGGCTGGGAAAAAATTGGACGTGGGGATAAATTTAGAACAAAAGAAAGCAATTTGCAAGTTAATGGCACTTGATAAGTTTGTGGCATTAGCGGCTGTTAGAACAAAGGCGGATTGGCAGCCGGATTAGGGACAAAGCCGGGTAAGAGCCGGCGAAGAGGCCACGAACCCAGACTGATACCGCCGCCGCAGGCAGTCAGACCGCCGGGGTGAAGGTGAACACGCGTGAAGTCTTCAACGGTAATGAATCAGCCGTAATTACAGATAATGACGCTTAAATACGTTTGAATACGCGTCTGAAAACACAAACAAGACACGGAGCTTGAACGCCTCACCTGATCCAAACCTTCCCCGCCTGAGCTCAGACTAAAAAGGTATTAGAACGCCTCTATATCCACTTTATGAGAGGATTATTGGGATAAAGCTCCCTCCACCCCACAGGCTGACTAAGCGTTTCTAAAAAATCTGAAATCTGCAGAGAGATTTACAACCTGTAGCTAATGTCTGAGGCGGCTCCCAAGTTTAGACGGGATGGAGGCCAGGATCTCAACTCATTAGTGTGAAGGATATTAAGCCTCCACAGATATGAGCTCATACTCCAGCCCCCAACAAAAAAATTATAAAAGAAGGCAAAAAAAAAGCAATATAAATGGTTAGAGGATGGTTGTGGAGTGTGCGCTCGTATCCAAACACTCATAAGTTAATAATGAATCCTTGGTATAAGCAGAACGCTCAGCAGCAAATATGGAGCGTAAATGACTCAACTCTGCCTTCAGACCAAAAAGGCAAACAGCATATTAAATGTAATACTTTTGACGCGTTCACGTGTCAGGAATACAGCAGAGGTGCATCGCGGCTGCCACGCCTTCCCTCGCCTGCGTCTGAAGCGTTTACACACGTCGGGGCGTTTAAGCGAAGTCTCGGCGGTGACAGTGACGCTCTGAGACGTGACTGACAGTTCAGAGGCGACGCTAATCAAGCACGGAGGTTCATCAAAGGGCCTCGTGCAGCTGTCGATTTCTAAATGCGCTGATGTCATCTTCGCTCTTCAGCCCCGTCGCAGGAACAGGGGGTGATTTATGTTTGGCGGCCTGGTATGGCGCTCTGATGGATATAGTTTTAAATTCTCCACATTGACATCAGCAGCACAGCTTGCAGAGCAGCTGCGTGCGCTCAACAACTTTCCGTAAACATATGAAACTAAACTAAACTACCACATTTACATTTTCATTTGTTAAGAGGCGTTAATCCCCACAACTAACGTCTGCACACATTTGATGCTGGCGTAAGTTAATGAGACATCAGCTTCACCCCGATAAAGCAGGAGGAGGAAGAGGAGATGTTAGAGCTTCTCACCAACAACAGAACATCAGAAAAGGTTCACGGGTCGGATCTCTCTGTGAGGATTCATCCTCTTCATCTTCGTCCTCTTCATCTTCTTCAGCTTGGTGAGGCGGCGGCTGCACTGATGGAAACAGAGCTGAACCTTCTTGAACCTCTTTCCCTTCTCACTGAACGTTGCATCAGAGTCGTGACAGGCTGGAGTTCAGCTCGGGCCAGCGTGAAATCGGTCGCCCCGGTGACGGCTCACAAATATCAGCGGCCATCAAGCGGGGCTGTTAAAGCAAAAACAAATAAGTGGTTGTATCTCGGCGTGACATTTCCGCTTCTCCCGTTGTTTCTTTATCAGCGGCTCCTTTGTGTTCGCTGCAGTTGCGGCTCATCGTTCAGTTGTGCGACGACAATTTGCCTCCACGTTTTCCTCTTTCTCTCTTTTTTATCGAGGGCATCGTTCACCCGGAGAGAGTCTGAGCGTAATAGCAGGGCGCCTCCCCACATTACAGCAGAACAAAAAGGAGATTTGACCTTTGCCTCGTCTGAATTATCCCCTGAGTTTGCATCGCAGCTGTAGATTCCTAGCGAGGTCATTAGGAAACTGGAACATTGCTCCCTAATGCTTTATCTCTTATGATAAATATTCCATCAGGCTCCAGTGTTCCTCAAGCAGGAGCATATATCCAACCACAGTCTCTTAGTTACACACCTACAGAGTTATTTATGTACATTTATATTCTGGGCAGATGATTATTACCTGTCCACTGTTTAACCTGCAGGCTGCTTTTTGTTCCTTTATTGGGAAACATTGGAGCCTGAGCATGTAGGCTGCTGCACATATCCTCTTTAAACAACATGAGTCATGTTCTGCTGTGTCCTCGTGACTCATTTCCAGACAGAGTAGCTGAGCCAGACCCAGATTATTCACTCGGTCACCGCACCGCTCTGATCAACAGAAAAGGGAGAAAGTCCTATACCAGCCGCCGATGAGATGATTGGTGATTTCTCGGAGAGGGGGGGACGCAGCATTTGTGGGGGCGGGGAGGATGGGGTGAGGGGGGGGCTGAGACTCACTCATACCTCCGGGCCATTTGGTGTTTACGTCTGGGGACTGTGGGAGGAAAGAAGGGAGAGCAGGCAAACATCACACCATCTGATCCATGGACCATCGCTCTGCTAACCACAATGTTTAACATTAGCAGAGCCTGCTGACACGCCCCCATTGCATGTGTGTGTGTGTGTGTGTGTGTGTGTGTGTGGGATGCACGTTCTAGCCCGAGGTATCAGCTGCAGTGGTGGGCGAGTGCATCACCCATCAAAACTCTGCTGGAATACATTGAGATTTCACCGTGAGGGAAGTTTATGTTCCCAATATGATCTGCTTGTGAAATCTAAAGAGTGAGAGATGAATTCATGTTACATCTGCTTCTGTTGCTGTTCATCTACTGGGCAAGATGTGAATATTTAGAAATGGATCAGCATCAGTTTGAGCTGTCCTGTCTTGCCTCATCCGTCAATCATCAGCCAGCAGACGGCGAGTTACAACAAATCAAATAGCTCAAGTGACTTTGATTAGCTGGAAAATGCAAGAACTGTCAGTCTCATTTCAAATTGGATGGAAGAAGAAAGAGGAAGAACTCAGGAATCAGACGTGTGTAACTCCAGTATCTATTCATCCACTGTAGAGGAGTGATGCTTGATGCTCCCATAATGGACGGATCAGGACCTGGAAGTGCTGATCTGATAAAAGGATCGATGCTCTTCACTGTGAGGATGCAACTCCTACTCCCAGACCTCCAGCATGATGTCATGATGAGTCACACTGATCTTTGATTCAGGCTGTCATCATCGTTTGCATCTCTAATTCCAGAAATGTAGCAGCTGTGAGAAACACCAACCCCAAAATGAAGCGAGGGAGTTTTGATTCAGATTCTATTATTATCCTCGACTCTCCCTCTCTCTCTCTCTCTCTCTCTCTCTCTCTCTGTCTCTCTCTCTCTCTCTCTCTGTCTCTCTCTCTCTGTCTCTCTCTCTCCGTGTCTCTGTCTCTGTCTGTCTGTCTGTCTGTCTGTCTGTCTGTCTGTCTCTCTCTCTCTCCCTCTCTGTGTCTCTCTCTCTCTCTCTCTCTTCCCCTCTCCCCCTCTCTGTGTCTCTGTCTCTCTCTCCCTCTCTCTGTCTGTCTCTCTCTCTCCCCCTCTCTGTGTCTCTGTCTCTCTCTCTCTCTCTCTCTCTCTCTCTCTCTCTCTCTCTCTCTCCCCCCCCCCCCCTGTGTCTCTTTCTCTCTCTCCATCTCTCTGCTGGAGCTCAGAGTCGCTCTCTCTCTCTCATCCAGCTGCCGTATATAAAGTCAGAGTCCGGCCTGCTGCCTGCGTTGTAAATTCGGCGGCCGCGCTCCCGAAACAAACAGCTGTACTGAATCAGGCGACTTTTTTTTTTTTGTTGCTCGACAGCGTGAGTCACCGTCAGTCGCCCGCCGCCGCAGACACGCCGCCACTTCAGACGCTCGAGTCTTCATTTGCCATGACAACAGTACAGAGCAGAGAGCATGAGGAGAGAGCGTGACACATCTTTGACAGATTAGGGGGTAAAACAGGCTGGTGAGTGTGTCGCTTCCCTGTCACTCTGTTTTATGTACACACACACACACACATTCGCCCGCACACACACACACACACGGCAGAGTCTTTGCTCAATCAGAATAGCTTTACAGCACTGATAATAGTAATTCTGCGTGCGTCCAAACACCGGCGCGGTTCAGGTCCCAGCCTGATGTTTTGCCAGGCGCCAAAGCCGATTGGCCGAGGCACAGATGAGAGATTAGAGCGGCGTGATGGACGCGGCGGGGGTAAATCCATTCCCCCGCCGGCCAACGGCAAACCAGTAAGTGTGAGTCACCGTGCCGCTGGCCTGACACACTGAGTTGGCCTCATTATTACAGAATGAGTCTTTAAATCCTCCGACTCCATTCAGATCACACGCTGAAACAATAAGAAACAACAAAAGAGCACTTGAGCTGCCTGCTGTTCTGCCATAATCACCGTGATACATTAAACACCACCAGTTATGGAAATTTAGTCATTAATTAAGAGAAATAACGCTCCAACTGGAAAACAAGTCTGTGTCGGGGATCCTCTTTGTGCGGCGACAAAAGCGGCGTTAATATTATCTTTGTATATGTCGCTTTGTATCTGGCAGCAGTAAGTGCTTCTGTGGTGTCGGAGCCAGACTTTCACGCTTCTTGATATGCAAATTTATGCAGCACAGTACTCCAAAATCACATCTACAACTTCAAATCATCTACTCTGTACGGAGGCCTGTGGTGTAAGTGTGTCGTTTCTGTCTGCCTTCTGTCCTTAAGGAGCTTTTCTTGTGTCAAAGGACAAAAAGATGCCACTCCAACATAATAGCCTGGATATGAGAGCACGCCCCCTGCTGCCCTGGGGAAGGAAACATAAGGCGGCGAGTCGGGAGCTACTTTGCCGCTCAAACAGACCAAAACGATGTGGCGTTGGGCGTGATGTCTGGCGGCGGCGGTGCTTTGGCCCGACCTGGCTGTGCGTTTACACAGCTGTGTCTGCTCTGGAGCGCCGCGCTTACAGGAGGGGGCGGAGCTCTGACCCCGGCGCGTGGGCAGACGCTTCTCGGCTTAGCTGCGTCGTCGTTCCTAATTACTGAGTAATGGCGGTGAGCTTAATGGGGCGTTTTTCATTTTTCAGCGAGTTGAATTTCTGCGGTTAATTTATGATCGCTCATTAACAAAACTAATTTTGGGTAAGAGTTGCAAGACGTGGGAGGAAGAGAGAGGGAGAGAGCATGAAGGTTACACTCAGATTGCTTTTAGATGAGAGCTTTGTACTTTGGGAAGCTGATGGATGTTAATTTATTTTTTTTGTAAATGTACAAATCTGATTATAAAAAACACCGACAACTTCTCATTGGATCAGGTTTCCCCGGCTCGGAGATATTCTTGTTTTTCACAGTGCAAACGTCTTATTGCGTAAGTAAGAGTGGGGAGAGCTGCCAGCCAAAGTCAATCATGGCTTTAAGCTTTTCATAAGAACTCTATTCTTTGACTGAATAAAGTGGCAGCAGCAGTAAGAGGAGGAACAATACGGAGAGAGGGAGAGAGAGAGAGAGAGAGAGAGAGAGAGAGAGAGAGAGAGAGAGAGAGAGAGAGAGAGAGAGAGAGAGGAAGAAAGTTAAGGCTGTGTGAGAAATGTTTTATTTAATGTCAGAGGAAATATCCTACATGCATTTACACAAGAGTGAGAGCGCGCTTAATATTTAAAGGGACTAAAGTAATTATATCGCTCCTTGATGGATCCAGCAGCTCATTTGAGTAAACACAGGCGGCATGAGGCACTCTGGGGGCTCAGACCTCTCTCTCTCGCTCTCTCGCTCTCTCGCTCTCTCTCTCCCTCACGCCCGTGGTCGAGTTTCTCTGCCGGCGTCGCAGCTGCGTCGACGTGTTGCAAAGCGAGCTCATTGAACAGCAGCTTCCATCTGCAACTAATCCTCAGCCTCTGAAGCCGCCGCTCTCGCTCGCCTTTGAGCGGTAAGGAAAGTATTTGCCTCATTTGTTTGACTGTTTCGGTCTTTGCCAGGCCGATGCTTCAGCCGGGCGCTCCGGGCCCACGAGGCACCGCCGCCACCACCGCAACCATTGTGTCAAAAAGCCCCATTCATGATTCCCAGATTGGTTTTCGGGTCCTCGCTGAAGTTTAGCACAATACCTCTGGAGGAAAGTGGGGATTTGCCTGAATCTTGATGTGTTGTGTTCGGCGCTTTGAGCCGGAGGAGCGCCGCCCAAAAAGGACTTATCCAATCGAAACAATGGTAGCCCTAAATTACTTCATTACGAGCTATTCAGATTGTCGCCGCCTTCGTGTGTGTGTGTGTAACTCAGAAGCCAGAGGGCCGTCAAAGTCGAACATAAAACACAAATGAGATCTTTATGAAGCTGTATTCATTTACAGTCTGCTGCATATTTTATGTTTCATCCTCAGTCTGACTGTTGACGCTCGGGTCTCCTGCTCCGGACGCCTTGCATTAGATGATTAACCCTGCGAGGAAGCGCCGGATACTTTTCCAAATTGGATAAAACAAACTCTGAATCAAGAACTTTAGCGTCTGCATCTAATCGCCATCGAGCTTGAACTTCCTCGATGTTATTCGTTGAAATAACAAACAGCACGTTCCTTCCACTTTCCTGTCGCCGCTGTCTTTGCACAGATAAAAAAAGCTCATTAAACTTCGCCCGCTTCATCGCCGCCAGAACACATTTTGGTAACACACTCGTTACCAAACGGCTCCATTAGGCTCCGAAAACAAAAGGAGCCCAAACAAGAAAGCAGTTATACTTTTGGATTTCTTTAAGAAAAATGTGCAATCAGTTTGTAGACCTATAATTAAGTGCAATCACGGGAAAGACGGGACATGGCAGCTTCTTGGGACAGCCCTTCAGTTCGTCTCATCAGGCGCTGGATCCCATATCCATGGCGACGGGGACTATCGGCTCCTCTGCCGTCACGCCGGGCCTCTGTTATTGTGCGGCTCAGCGGGCTGCTTGTGCTCTCCTAATCACTGACGCAGGCCTTTCTAAAAAGCCACTTTCACACTCGCCGCGTTCACCCGGCGTCATCTGCAGCGACTCCACGCGGCTTATTGATGCGACCGGTGTGTAACGATTCTGCGCGTTCTCTGTTCTCACACTGTCAGCTGCAGGAGACACAGTGGACCCCAGGGTCTGAATACACCAACTTGAGGGAAACCAGGACGCTGATGTTTTCAGAGCAGAGTTTTTGACTGAAAGCGGTTAAAGGAACGCCGGGAACGCCAGAGGGATGAAGGCGGCTGCAGGAAGCGGCGGGTGATGAACGAAACAGTTTTACCGCTAAAAAGCCCATTTGATGAAAACGAGCAGGATAAAAAAGCAGAAAGCTAAATTTGCTCACTTCCTTGGTTCATATTGGTCTGGACTCCGAGCCGCAGACTCTGGATCCATGCGGTTCAGCCCGGCTCCTTTTCCTTAACTCTCACTTTTGCAGGATTACCCTCTGCTGACCCGTTCATCTCAGACGCATCGCTCCTTTTTATTTTCTTCTCTGCCTAAATCTCCTCCTCGCTCTTTGACTTTGCTCTCGCCTCGTGTTTGAAAAGCTCAAAGCTCTGAACGCCTTCACTTTATTGCTCCGACATGAAACTGATCCTATATTTAGACTTTTATTTAGAAAAGTGGAGAAATACTCAAAAACCTAGCAACATAACATCTCCCCAAGGCGGCGAGCAGGCGAGCGAGCGGTGATGTAGCACCCTCGGGCGCCTGCACAAGTATTTGGCCGGTCCACATCATTATTTCCCTGACCGTCTGATTTCGCCTCAGCACAAGTCATAACTCACACACACCTCAATTCAGCAGCCAAGGGCAATTGCTGAAGGTCACGCGCCGCCCGAGGTTAACACAGCGCGGTGAGACACAGCGGAGAGACCGGAGCACCGGCGGTACCTTGGGCACCCAAACGCGTAAAAATGAGAGTACGACAGAAACATTCAGCCGCCAGCATTTCATCTGCACTGATTATTCTTTATTTGGATTCCAGCGTGTGTGTGTGTGTGTGTGTGTGTGTGTGTGTGTGTGTGTGTGTGTATCACCTATCCGCTCTTGTTTACCGGCAAACAGAAAACTGACCAGACATTTTTAGATTTTGGTTTCCATTATGGGGTGAAAAGCACATTTCTGCTCTGACAGGCCACATAAAGTCTCTTTCTCTCTCTTCTCCCCTTTGTTTGAAAACACATTCACGCTATAATTTAGCTATTATCACGTTCGCCGCAGACAAATGTGTTGATGCTCCGGTTGGGCCGGCGTGATGGGCACACAAATCGAGTCAGACAATAGGGGAGCGATGACTCACTCGCTCAAACTCCTGCTCCTGGCTTAATGGCCCAAACGTGGACGCACAGACGGGCAAAGCCAAAAGTTCTGGCAGGACTAAAACCCGTGTGACGGCGGCGTGTTGTTCACCGGTTCGTCGCGGCTGCTGGTCCCCGTGCAACTGCCAGCTCATGATCCTGCAGGAGTTCTGTCTGTCGTCAGGCTCCGCTCGTCTGTGTCTGCAGTCGTCCAGCGTCTTCGTCCTCTCGTCCTCGGCTCAGAGTCGTAGATTCACACCTGCTGGCTGCTAATCGCCCTGCTGAAAGACTTTCTTCAGCTCCGTCAGAGACATCCTGCATGTCCCTCACATCCTGGCACTCCAGTTCTCGCATGTGTGAGGTTCTGAAGGGGCAAAAACGTCTCTAAGATCTGAGACATAAGAGTGAAACATAATGGCTGAAGGGTTTGAGTCTGAAGGCAGCGAGTCGTGTTTCAGTTGAGCCATCGCAGGACAGAGATGATTTTCAAGGCGGAATAGCACAACAGAGGCTGCGAGCCGAGCGCCATCGGAAGTCACGGCCGGCATGGCAACGTGACCCTCTGCACCCGGAAGTCCTGGGGAACTGCTATGAATGACTGCATGGAACTTGGATGTACTTTTCCGTGGTTTTCTTCAACTTCTCCGCTTCTACGCCTTGCAAATGCTGTTTCCTGCCGGCAGATCTCGTGTGTAATTCCCTCCGAGTCGACGTGACGTGCGTGGGTTTTGATCAAACACCTCCCGAGGTGGTCTGAGCAGTCGGGGCTGTTGTTTTCAAGCAGCCTGGTGTGCATTTACACCTGTGCGTTTACGTGTTCAGACTCCATCCCGAAAATCATCCCAACACAGATCCACAGAAATCAACACCGCACTCCTTCCTTTGTTACCCCTCATGACTCGCTCCGGCACATTTCGCTGTTGTTACTGTCAACACACTGCAGCAAGCAATCAATGCTCCACGTTTGTGATGCATACCGGCGTGGAGAGTCTTGTTGTATCGCTGTCAGACACGAGATGAAGGAGAATTCAGAATCCCCCCGCCGTCGCACAACAGACGCGCCGGTGTTTACCAAGCCAGGATGACTTCTTTTTTTTTTAGCTCAAGGTCATCAGACGTGAACACGCCGCTCGGCCCTCACACACTCCGGTGTGGGCACGGTGTGTGTGTGTGTGTTTACAGACGGGGGAGGACTACGGCGCGGCGGGGAGAGCGGAGATGTTTCTGCAGCAGAGCGGGGATGAAAATAAATGAGCGGGTGGATGGCAAGAATTAGGCTCAATCCACCATTGATTCTCTAAAGAACTGTACAGTACAGAGAGGGGAGGAGAGAGGGGAGGAGAGAAGGGGAGGAGAGAAGGGGAGGCGGTTTGTCTTTGATTTCCCGCAATCGGTAATCAGCGCGTGTTGGGTTTTGTCAATTATTTGTAATTTCTCCCTGTCTGACAGCTCATAAGCCTGTAAGATCCAACACAAATGCCGAGCCTCATAAAGAAAGGCAAATCCAGACTTTATAGGATTACCGGCTCCCTCATAAACCAGCAACTCAACACCCTCCTGAGCACATTTTCCATTTATGGGATTTATTTCCGAGATCCCCAAACAGAGTTCACCGGTTTTGTTGAACCCAAAGGGGATCAGATGCTGCAGTGCCGCTATCAACAGTCTGCTAAGCTCCGGCGATATACATCACCTCTTCCCTCCGACGGGGCCGAGGGGTTAATCTGCTGGACTGCTGGGGCGGCTGTGTTGAGAGGGTTAAAAGGGAAATGGCGGCGTTCTGAATGCAGCTTCCTTCGCGTGGCGTCGCGGTCACGGCCGTTTCAGACGCCAGAGCAGGACGGAGACGTGGAGCGTTGCTGTTTTGCAGGTCACGAGTGTGAAACGCTCTCACTCCGCCTCCGACGCCAAGAGAGGAAATCGTTTGCTTATCGTAGGGTTTTTATGAAGCCGGCGGGTTAACGAACGTAGGATTTTGCCGGAACGACTTCCTCTTCAGAAACGAGCCAAACAGCAAAGTAAACAAACCCATCATCTACCTCCATCTGTGACTCTGTCTCCGGTTTGTGTTTCAGAGCGCAAATGAAGCCGTAACACATCCGCACGTCTCCTCCCTTCGCACACGTCTGGCATCTTTTTCATCTCGCATCACGTCGTGCGAGAAAACAGCGTCAAAGAAAAAAAACGGGCCGCTGATTTACGATCGCATGCTTCTTTCATCTAAGTGCAAGCTGTTTCCCCCCCAAACATCCAGCCATGTATTCATTTATAAGAAAGAGACGTTGGGGCGCTGCACGTAGCATTGTTTATGTATAAGGTTGTGGAGCCACATGTAAGTAGCTGTTTGTGCTTCCCACGTGTTGAGGTAATTACCGCAGCTCGCAGCTTCCTTTCTCCTGCTACTCGGCCGTCTCACGCCCGCCTGGACAATTTCGAGAAAAGGTATGTTGACGTGTCGGAGAGACAAACATAAGCTTCTGGCTTTTTGTGCTCCAGGATGACGTGTGTGCGCCGCGGTAACGCGATCGTGTCTCCGGCTATATGAACAAACCTGATAACGTCTCATTAAATGACTCAGTGGAAACGTCTTCTATATGCTTCCAAAGCCTGAATCTATTCTTTCATACTAACGGGGCTAGTTGCCTTTTTCTTTTGAATTGACGCTAATGATAACATGGAATACAGAGGTGCTGACAGTGGTTTGTTTCTCTGTCAGCAGCGGCGGCGGCGGCGGCGGCGGCGGCTCTCTGCCCTTGCCTGATACTTATCATGACTCCGCAGGGCTTTAAGATGGAACTTTCTCAATTATCACAATACGCCGGAGCGTCTTTGCTGTCGGTTCCTCCGTCTTCCTCGCCGAGTCAATAACATTCTCGCTGCGCTGAAGAAAAAATCAATGTGTGTGTGAGGCAGGGCTGTATTGTGCATTCGAGACACACAGGGTCTCCACTGCAGAAATGTCTCCTGATGACTCGGGACGCTTTCTGTGTGTGAAAATCGCACATCATCGAGCAGTCAGCCAGGGACGGATGCATAGGAAATAAGTCAAGGTGAAATCGAGCGCCGCACACACAATCACACGCACACACACACACATGCAGAGACGCGGTGCATGAGAACTCACGCAGGAGATGAGAGAAAAAAAAGAGGAAACACATCAAGCATTCTCTGTGCTTTCTCTACAGTCGTGTCAATATGAGGGTAAGTGTCTGTTCAATATTCTCCCCCCGACCTCCAAAATGATGAGGAAGAGGGGGGGGGGCTGATGTAAGAGTTACAACTACTGCAGTGCACGAGAGAGAGAGAGAGGGAGAGAGGGGGGGAGGGAGTTGGCGCAGGGAGGAGGAAAGGGAGGAGCAGAGGAGGAAGAGGAGACAGACAGACAGACAGACAGATGCAAACACAAAGACTGGCAGAGAGAATATCTTAGTGTGGCGCCTGAGAGGAAGGAGACTGTTTACATGATTGTTGTGTTTTAAATGAGTCTTAATGCTTTAATGCACCCCTGCATCTGCAGCCTAATTAATTATTTACACAATATTTTCCTCTTAAACTTGAGGCAGCCTGTGGAGCCCGATGATAAAATGCTAAATCTGAAACGCTTTTGATTGAATTCTGGCTCCTGGGCGCCCGGTGATGTATGGAGGCTTATCAGACGCTCGGCCCACACTGGGTGGATCACAGCATCAGATCACAATCCACAGCCCGTGCCTTCTCTCAGAGCTGTATAGCGACACATTCTCAGGGGGGGGGAACTCCCACACACACACATACACACACACACAGGCAGACAGACAAGCATATTCTGTTCCGCAGCTGTGTGAAGATGTGTGTTGTGTTAGATGGGCTGAGGTGACTGGTTGATAAAGTGCCGCTCTTGTGCAGAACACATCAACAGAACGTGATGCTGCTGGTGTGGGAGGACATGTGGAGAGTGTGTGTGTGTGTGTGAGATGTATTGAGCGATGCTGCATGTTTTGTTGTGGAGGAGAGCAGAAGGAAACTGACACTTAATTAGTACCTGAGATGTAATTGGAGTTATCTGAATGAAATCATATTAAAATCCAAAACGTTCAACATGATGCAATAATTTCACTGCCTGCAATGTTGCAAGAAGACCATTTTTGAATTTTAAAGCATTTTCTTTGGTCGGACCATTCTAGATCCCCCCCGGCCCCCCAAAAATTATTTCTTTTCTTACCTTTTGCAAATCTAAGGTGTAGAAGTTTCCACAGTGCATCATTTAGTAAAGTGTTAAATGTATAGAGATGGATCGGATAGATGGATGGAGATGGGAAGAGGAATGGAAGTTCGATTTAATCTGAACTCTCTAAATGAGACTCCGGTTCGACTTTGCAATTCCGGCTAAATTCCTGTGGTTGACTTCCGATCTCTAAGGGAACATTGCAGCTTTGTAAAATAGAGGAGTAATGATGACAAACTGCCTCCAATCTGCTCTGCAATCATGGATGTGAGGCGGCAGATCTCAGCGCCGGTAGACTGCAGAATCTGTTACCTGATCACACAGGAGGTCAGTCAGCTGGGTCAGGTGGACACGAGGCAACAGGAGCAAATTTGAGGTAGTATTCAGTAGTTTTGCATGAAAACCTCTTTTAAAAGTTTCCTCCTTTCAAAACAAAACAAACAGGAGTTCTGACATTGATCATCTGTAGAATGAGGCTCTTCTCTTGGTGTTCTGTATGTGAGAGCTACTACTCCTTTTACTACATTCCTCTCACAGTGATCATCTAATTATGAGTTGAGATCATATTTTGTGTAATTTGTACCATTCCTTTGTTTGTTTACTCTTTAATTTCATTGATCTTAGAACCAAAAAGGGCTCAAATGCGCATAGAGAGTCGTTTCTCCTCAGGTTCCATCACGTGGATGTGCGGCCCTGTGATTGTGATCCCTGCCTGTCTCATAACTAGCTTCAACTATGTTTTTAAATTTTTAAATAAGGAAAAAATACTTGAAAAACTTTGTCAGCACGGGGGGAGGGGGGCTGATCTCTCCCTCTGCTACATTGTTCCCGTCCTCATTTGCGCTGCGTGTGGCGTCTCTCAGGTCTCTGCTGCAGTCATTGGAGCGACTCCTCAAACAGAGTCTCAGGAACTCCTCGCTCCGTGTGAGGAATTCACATCACACTAAAATAAAACTCCAGACAGAGGAGGTGGAAACAGAAATCTTGAGGGAAAAAGGGGACAGAAAAGGGGAATAAATCAAAACAGAAAATGTTGAATGTTTGCTCTTTACGCTGAGAGCTGCAGCTTAGCGACCATCACAGGTCAGACCCACGCCTCTTCAGGGGCCCATAGAGAGGCGCCTCAGCTCCCTGCGGCTCCGTGTCAGGTAGTCGCTTTAAGGGACCCGACTCTCCCCCTCTTGACCCGCCACACACTCGTCTTGTCAATAGCACTCGATAGCGCCACAACAATGGGATCGATTCCCTCCGACTGTGCCTGCAGTCTGTGGTCGCGGCTCGTTCTTGTTACCGTTCAGCTCCGGTCCCTCGAGGAAAGATGGGGAATCTATGCACCGTCCCTGAACTCGTCTCAGCAGGCTGGCTTTGCTTGTAGATTAATCGTAATCCCAATCAGGATTAGTGTAATGTACAGATTAATTAAAGGATAATTCTGTGCGGGCTTTTGTTTGTGGTGTTGTTGACATAATTGGGTGGTTTTGCTTTGCTTTGCGTCCTGGGGTTTTTTATTTATCCCAGCATTCAAGATGTATGGACTCAAAATTCAGATTGGATTTCTTTGGTTGCTTAACAATCGAAATAATTGGATGTAGATAATTTGATTTAGGATATTGAAATAAATCACAACACGTCTTCCTCTCTGAATGCAGTCGATCTGCTGGGCACACACACCGATAATAACAATGTTACATCCAGAACGATACGACTTGTTATCAAAGCTTTGTGCAGATGGAGTGGTTAAGTCTCATGTGGCTCGACGTCTGGCCACCAAATGTATTCCATTCTCATCGAACTGACCTTTGCAGAGGCGTGTTTGTCATTGTCAAGTGTCCCCAACACACACACACACACACACACACACGTCCTCTCCCAGAATAAATGTCCAGGTCTTTGAATCATCGTCATCTTTGTCTGGGAAGGTGTAGAGGGATTCACTCTGGAGATCTGAAGAGAAGGGACGGATGGCTTTTCCTTCAGACTGCACTATGTCACGTTTGAACATCGTAAGCAAACTGGGTCATGGCTGTCTCTTAATTTGTACCTCTTACATACATGCACACATATATAGTATGTAATCCATAGTTTTGTATGTCTTTAAGGAAATGAATGGCAATGACTGAACACTAAATGTCTCCAAACATCATGCTGCTTGAATATTTGACCAGTTATGGTGATTTTCCACTCTAACACAATAATATCAGTTGTTTTCCCAGCGATCAATGACAAAAGATCATATTTGCCTTTCTAAGTCAGGACTTTGAGGTTCCTCTTGGCCAGCAAACGATGAGAAGAAATGTAAATGTATTGACCTTTAAATTCCAGCTGTTATGAGTTGAAGTTTCCTTCTGTAATATCAGATCAGGGACCGCATAGGAGCGGAACACAAATTCTATTCAGAGCACTCAAAGAACATTTGTAATAGGATTTTTCCCATCTGCGATATTACAGCTGCAGGATCTGTAGAAGACATTGGGTCTCACGCTGGTCGGACATTAAGGTGATGACAGTTTGTACATAAAAAGTTAAAAACTGCCAATCGCAAAGAACCTAATCAGACTCATCCTCCGAGTTTAAACCGCTCCAGTTCTCCCTGCAGAGCTGATACTCACTCTAACCTCAAGGAAAAACAGATTCTCCAACCCAAATGAACAACTGCAGGCAAATAAACAACGTATTGCGTTGAAGGTCAAGTTCTTAAATCTGAAAAGGCTGTAATCCAACATCTACAGCTTTGCCAAGGCCTCGGCAAAACGAATTGAAATGTCAGAGTCAGACACAAAGCCGTCTCCACAGGAAGCTCTTTTCATCTCGGCGGCATAAAGGAGGAATAGTTCACATCATGGAGGAGCTCTAGAAACACAGCACCAGTAGAGGAGATGGAGAGACGGCTGGCAGGCTGCACACACACACACACACACACACACACACACACACACACACACACACACACACACACACACACACACACACACACACACACACACACACACACACCACGCACACACACGCACACGCACACACTAACACACACACATACGAACAGTGAGCCTGGAGGCATTCAACTCTGAGTGAGCGGCTGAACCTTAGGTTAATAATGTGCACCAACATACAGCACACAAACCAGCTGTGATTGGTCCCCTCGTTACATGAGGTCATCCAGTTTAGCAGCGGGACTCAGGACTGCACTGTGCTGCTGTCGTGCCATCCTGCAGACGCATTTAAAACATACCATTATGACATAAAAACAGATGTGCTGTGAGTGTATTTACCTCATTATGGGAGCAACTCTCAGTGAAAACACATTTTCCTGAGAATGTTGCTCCTTTAACTGTCCATAAGGACCGACGCCCACAGCTACTGAGAACATCCTGGTTCACTGACTCCCTCACTTCATCATAATATTTGTCTCATCAAATCACATCATAGTTATTTCCCTCATGATGTTGCAATTTGTCATTGTGGGCTCAGTGGAGTGCTTTCTCAATGCCCTGAATCCACCTTTGTATTTCCTTTCTTATTATAACCTGATCAGCTCACAACACGCAAAGGAAAAGGAGCTATAATATATAGCACAACACCAATGCCAGTGGCTTTTACAGCAAAAACACAGGCGTCCTATGGGAGGTGGCCACCTTTCAAAGCTGGCTGCCAGAGACTTGAGACGTGCGTGGATGTTGGCTGTTTCCTTTGGCAGAGTGGAGCCCATTTTGAGTTTTAGAAAGCACAACTACTCTGGGGACTAACTGTTGAGCGCGTTGTGCTGATGGTAATGGAATATGACTGTCATCCAGGAAGTCTTAAAAGTGGGAGCGTTTAACACCACTCGCTGCTCTTTTCCTTGTATCGCTAAGCGTCCCTGTGTAATTGCACCCTTATGAAATATTATTTAAGGCTTCACTTTATTTCCTGAGCTGCTGTTTAAAGCTGCACAGTGTCATGTTAACAGCCCTCTCAGCGGGGTTACTGTCATTTGTTTACATTTACATTTACTGCAGCACAACTCCAAAATGCGAGCGGTTCTTTCATTGGGCGGTTGAAAAGCTTTAGTAGTAACACATCATGTTACTTACTTCTGGATTAGAGCGGGCCAGTTCACCGTCACAGTCGGCTTCCACCACTGTGGGACCTGCACACACACACACACGCACGGGTGGGCCGGTGATGACCCGAGCTCCCTGATCCTTCAGTGGGAGTTCTGCGCGGTGCAGCCTGCGGCCCCGGGGCTCCGTCCCCCTGTGAGGCTGCTGCAGCCGAGCCTGCAGTGCCACATCCATCCATGGATAAGAAGGCAAAGTCTCCATGTCCTCTCCACGTGTTCCTGTGGGGCACCAGGGGCACCAGGCTGTGCCGGTGTTGGGGCGTAGCTGCAGGGTGAGCTGAGTCCAGCGAGGAGCCAGAATGCTGCTCAGTAACTCTGGTAGATGAGTGTTTGTGTTGAGTCCTGGTGTGGTGCAGGACATGGATATGTGTTGGAGAGTTTGCCATAAAACAAGGAAACTTTTTATTTGTGTTGTCTGTAATTAAATCCACTTGAACTGCAAATCAGACTGTTGAATGTTAATAAGAGTCACACATTTGGATCGTGCTCTGTGCTTTGGCTCCATATTGCACTTTCCAGAATGTCGCCTCATTAGTCAGCTGTGCGTTTCGCTGTTCCAAATGAGTCGACTGCTGACACACACACAGGCAGAGGGCGTCCAGTCGTATCCGGGCAGAGGCTCTGCAGCGCCGGCTCCAGGACCCAGACCTCCATGTGGGAGTCTGCAGGATCCGCAGCCGCTCGTCAGTTCATTGCGGATGCTTGCATCATCAGGTGTCCCCTCATGGCAGCAGAGGTCTCAGATCCGTTTGCTCTGATTGGAGGATTTTTTTTCTCTGTAAATATGTTGGAAAATAAACAGAGCTGATACAAGCAACAGCACATGTGGATGATTTTCACATTAAGAGCAGGTTACACACAAATGATCTCATTGTGTGTATAAATTGAAGTGCTTGGGGTCTCTTTTCTCTCACTCTCCCTCGCTCTCTCACACACAAACACACATTTGTTTTACTTAAGCTTTTATCTCAATTTTATGCCTTTGATTAAAGTAATTTTTCCTTGTTTTGTTTTTTCCACTCGACATGACGACGGCTTTTAAGCCCAGTGGGTTGTCTGCACAGCCTGTTGTTTGTGTGCCTTTGTTTGTGTGTGTGTGTTTGTTTGTGTGTTTGTGTGTGTGTGCGCATGTACGTGTGTATTATTAAATTTGGTAGCCAATTTATGCAACAAATATAAACTACACTTGAGGATTAGTTGTTAATGCATACATAAGTAATGTTTGTGTATTTAGCCTATATATTGTGCGTTTCCACATTCAGTCCCTCGACAAATTTGCAACCTTGCGATTGCAGGAATTACCACCAAATCCTCTAATCACTCATTATTATATCATTGCAGTGTTTCTCCCAGGAACCCGTTTGTAGCGGTTGGCCTCTACCCCCACCCCCCAGATAAAGGTCTGTCTGTGTGTGTGTGTGTGTGTGTGTGTGTGTGTGTGTGTGTGTGTGTGTGTGTGCGTGTGTGTGTGTGTGTGTGTGTGTGTGTGTGTGTGTGTGTGTGTGTGTGTGTGTGTGTGTGTGTGTGCGCGCGCTTTCCCGGGCTGCTTCTGCTGGAACTGTCAGGCGTGGGGATGTGTCAGGGTTGCAGTTCCGTGCAGATCTGTGACCCTCTGATCAGAGTCACGGACACGCCAACTCTGAATTATGAGTTCAGTCGGTAAAAATAACTCTTGAACTTCATCTCGGTGCTCATTGAGGAAGAACCTTCCCGTCTATCTGGCCCCCGCTTGTCACTCATGCGTGTCAGAGGACGACGGCAGCAATTAAAAACTTCATGAACTCAACTTACAATGTCACTCGCCTCTTTGCCTCTTTGAAACTGGGTTCATTGGCTCAGTGGGGATATGAACACTTTTAGCATGTATCACTATATCAAGTAGGTGAATTATCTTTCTTACTTTCAATTTGGGCTTTTCCCCTTAAATCCTTGTGTGGATGACGGGGGAAAGCCATGAAAGAATAGGAAGAACATGGAAACGCCACAAAGAACAGGGTAAGGGATTCGAACCCAGGATCTTCCTGATGTGAGACAGCGGTGTCTCAGCGGTTAGATATCTGCAAACAATGGAAGCAAACGTTAACCAAGTCAGCATGGCTTTGTTCCATTGTGAAAGAGTGTAACCAGAAGACTGCGACTGTCTGCTGGCACCGTTCAATAAGATTCATCCACGGTTCCCCCGAGCAGAGGGAAATAAAGTGTCGCCGCATCTGTGAGCTAATCTTACAGTAACTCTGACCCGGCACTCTGCCTGGCAGTGGCGCCCCAGCTGCCACGTGCTGAGTAAATTCTCTTCACACAGCTGATTGTGCCGCACACACTGACAACGTTTCCCATCAGGCGAAGATCATTTCCAACATCACATTGTAACGTGTTGATGGATTGCGGTGAGCGCGGTGACGGGTTCGGACAGAGTCTCGTGTTTTGTGATCACTTTAGTGATTCAGTGATGGTCTAAACAGCTGCCTCACCTATAAAATATATGGCCTTCAGCGAGTGAAATAGTGCCTTGGCTCCCTTCCCCTCACCATTAACATTACATTTGATAAAAGCGTATTAAATTCCTCCAACACCGGCGGACGGGGGCATTGTTTAATCCTCTGCCATGCTGCCGTACGGAAAAACCCTAATGTGCCAGTGTTTGCAATTTTGTTAAATCTGAAAGAGGGAAGAGTGCTGCTGATTTTCACCTTTGCTCATAAAAGAACAGGAGCGGCGGTCAAACAAGACCAAGCCTCCTCTTCAAACAAACCAACCTCCTTGCAAACACATTAACGTCGGAGGAACTTTATTTCCCCTGAAGTCAGCTTCTAGCGCAGCACTTTCTCCCTGCCAGTGAATCACCCTCAACCCCCCCACCCCACCTCTTCAACCCCCCCACCAGTTAAAATCCAGTAAACCATTTCCAACTTTTAGCCAAACCCTAATCACCAAAACAAAGCATCTTATCTGGAGCTCTGCTGGCTGCTGTTATGTCTCGCAGTAAATACTTTAGTTTTGTGTTTAGCTGCGTGCAGAATTGTGTCACATTGCTGTCGCATCTCCTTGGAAACGCTTTAAAGAAATAATAACTTTCATTAAATTCACATTTTGGCTGCATTGATCACCTTTGTGACTATCATCTCATAATTCTACTCTAATATCAGGCTTTTTTCAGGACTTTTGCCGGTATGTGAATGTCATTGAAGCCGACAGTAACTCATTAATTTTCCACACCACCACAATAATGCATTACATCGTGCCAATGCGCTACATGAAGGCAATTTTATAAACTAGCATGAAGGTGATCCTCATACTGTGGGTACATTTTTGGAAAACTTGGTTGTTTTGACCTTTGGCAGCTGTAAACAGCAGGAGGTCAAAGGTGAGGGAACTCCTGATGAGGCAATAATCCCCTTCTCTGAAAATTTGCCTCTACATCCTGTCATTTTCCTCACGTAGCGATGAAGAGTGAGGTAGATGAGGGTCTGTGTCCACTTCCACGCTGCTTTGTAACTTCAGATTTCTCCTGTCGCGTTTATTAATCAGTCACTATTAAAGTGACACAAAACAACCTCAGCAGAAAATAGAAAACTATAAAATGTCCATAAGCATCTTTGGATCCTTCAGTGTGCACAGCGGGGCAAAACCAAAATAGAAACAAGAGGGCGTTGACATTTAGAGACGGCAGATACGTTATAAGGAAGGAGGCTACAGCTTAATTATGCAAAGTATGGAAAAACACAATTGCTATTTAAAACACACACACACACTCTTGGGTTGGCTCCTAAGTGACTCCTATAGCTTTGTGCTGTGGCTCGGGGTCATGCTTTATAAATGCATCACTTTGAAAGCATCTGACGAGCAAAAAGCCCTCAGTCTGGGGACTCGTGGGGACGGCTGAGAGAAAGAACCTCCACGCCCCAGAACCAGCTTAGCTCAGGCCTGCTGGACCCGTCTGTGGGGTCAGCAAGCTTAGAACTTTTGAAACTATGAATTCTCAAACATTGTTCATCATTTCTTTGGCCGCGCTTTCAAATGGGAATCTGCAAAACTGCGACAACAAAAGATAAAAGCTCCTCTCCAAAGTCGGTTCACTTGAGTTCACGTTCCGTCTCTCTCTCTCTGTCTCTCTCCCTCTCTCTGTCCTCTCTCTGTCTCTCTCTCTCTCTTTGTCCCGTGATTTCTCTCTTGTGATCCCTATTAGCAGTTGGCGAGGCAGCTCATTCTCTGTGCTTGTGCTGCGTTCACTTAGTATGAAAAGATAGAAAAAGCTACCTGAGGTCCTGAGGTTGGAATTGGACCTTGACTTCCTCAATGTGCCCAATATACAGAATATTTGAGGAGAAAGTTCTTTTTAAAAAGATCCCAGAGCACATTCAGGCTCCAGCAGCTCATGATTCAATGATTTGTGAAACTCGAGACAAATTCATGAAACGTTTAATCTAAATCTGTCCAAATTTGAACTGCAGCAATCATTGAAGTTTTCTCCTTTTTACCTTTAAAGACTTCTGTATCAAATGAAATTATTCCCCTCTGAGGATCGATTGCTTTACAAACAATCTCTTGTGAAGGAATTGGAATCTTCTCCTCGGCAACAAAGGATTTCTCTCTGAATAACAATTGAACTCCTTTTGTGTGAAATGAGCTCATGTCATTCATCCACTCATCCAAACGAATATGGAACATTAACTTCAACCCTCTCCTTCAATCTGATGTGCATCTAGACGCAAACACAGCAACACAAAACGTTGTGTTAAATGTCATTCCTTTATGGGGAAGCTTCCTCAGCTGCGCCACAAACTGCACTCTCCTTCCTCCAGACAGTGCTGTTAAAGTTACACAACGCTCTTTGTCTGTAAACACACTCTCGGCAACAGCAATGAACTACCTTAAGCATCATTGCACAGCTTGTTAAAGTGGCGTGTTTGCACCCTTTGCACCTTAAGCAGCAGCAGTTTCATGATACAAAGAGCCAGGAGGAAGCGTGTTGCAGCCGCTCACAATGGTTCTTCTCTGAATTGAGTCCACGTCTCTGCAGCGCCTCCTGCTGATGGAATCTGACTTTGGCGTCCCCAGAAATACCACCGTTTACCACAAGGGGACTCAGCGGGTTAACTGTCAATCATGTGACTCATTCTCTGGTGGGAGGAGTCACAAAGAGAAGATTAGGGTCCCAAACACTCAGATCACTCAATAGATTTAGATTAAATAGCCGCATGGAACCCAGCAAAATCAAGATCGGTCAAAGTGAATTAAAAGGCTAAAATGTCAATATGATTTCTTGGTTTTGTACCCAGTTGTCAGGCTTGCAGACTGACTTGTTCCCTTAGCAACAATAGGATGTAGTAACTCTATTCATCTACTGGTTCAGTAAATGGAAAGAGAAAAGTGCCCCCAAGTGTGTGGGAGTTCATTTTTAAAGAATTCATTATGGTCCAAATTCCATGTTTTGCATTTTCACACCAAAATATGACAAGTGAGCAGATTTCATTTGTTCTATATCTGCTTTGTATTCATTGCTCTCCTTACGATTTCTCTTCTTAAATATTGGAAATGGTACCAGGGAGTAGCCATGCCAACGCAGAAGCCTGAACCACACACACACACACTCGTTCACACGCACACACAGACCTTCAGCGGGTGACTGTAAATAATGAATGCCAGTCTTCTGTTGTCTGTATATCATACACGAGAAAGCTTTTATGCAGCCATGAAGCAAAGTCTGAAAAACTAATGTAGCACAGCTTTAGGTCAGTCGCCTTTTATTGTGTCAATGTAACACGCAGACAGAAGCTGCTGGAGTGCAGCGAGGAATACGGAAAAGTGTTACAGAAGGACATGATGACTGCAGTTCACTTACATTATATACAGCCTGTGTGTATGTCACACAGACACACACCTACAGCACTACACATGTAGTTACTAAATCTGTGTGACTCCACTTCTACTGCACCGACCAAATCTCTTCATCTCGACCTACATATCACCGTAGACCTGTATCAGTGTGTGCACCAGCAGAAGGACAGTCCTAGGGAAGAATCTTATAAGCAGCACCGGCATCTATAAAATCTCCCCCGATTCTTAAACACTAACAGTGTTACTTTACTACAGTGATGTCGACCCCAAACACAGTCTATCAGCCAATGAATTAGCCGATAATTGGCTACACAGGGAGCCACGTCAGCTCTGATACAGTCTTTTGTAGCTGTGTGTGTGCTGCGTAATGCAAACAAGGCTTGTATCGGCTTGTGTAAGTCACTGAGACACACTGAGGTTACACAACTGGCAGCTTGCTGTGTCTTACCGCTAATCAAAGCTTTTGTTTTCACTGCCGTCTCCAGTAAGGAGCCATAAACTTTTTTGAAAGCTTCTCCCACCAGATGACACTCAACAGGATTATAATTTCGCTGGCCTTGATGGCACCACATCCAAAGTTCTGTTGATGTGTATCTCCTCATTTGGGGGTGGGAGCTGTGATGCACACATGGGTGAAATCCTGCCTGCAATGCAGTTTGAAGCAGATGGCTGTGGTGGTGCAGTTTGGTTTGTTGGGGTGAAGCTCATTAAAAAGCCTCGGTGTGTTTCGGTGCCTGGGTGTGTTTTGGTGTCCGTGAGAGTTTGCCACCCTGCTCTCTAATCAGATCATTGAGACTCGTGCTTACTTTGTTTGCGTCTCCAGCTCTGTGAGTGTGAGCGGCCGGCTCAGCCAGGCTATCTCCCCTCCTCTCTTATATAAAAGCATTTCCCTTTGTGTTTTGGGTAATTTCTGATTAAGGTGCAGTGTGTAATAATGACACGGCGCCAAACAAAGCCACATAAGACTCTTCCTCCGCATGAAAGGAACTACACATTTCTTCAGTCAATACTGTCAATAAAACAGTGGCTAATCTTTTCTTCTTTTACTTCTAACTTTCAATCTCCCTTCAATTGAGGCAATTTTTCCTCAAGGCTGAGGTTTGTTATTGTTCCCCTCAGTCACTCTTTCCCTTTTTCGATTTTCTCCCTCCAGAGTGGCCGCGGTGTGTCTCTCCTTCTCTCCTCCCGCATGGCCTCCACAAAAGCTAATTGTGTGAAATTATGCTGTCTGTCTCACGTCATTAGTAGTCCTTTAAAGTCATTGCTTTTCCAATGAATATGACAACTTTTACTCCCGCTCTGTGCTGCACATTGTTTGACAATCCCGTTTACTGGTCCCTGGTCATCTTCAAAGGGTTCATTATGAATGTATATTATTCAGGGGATTAATACCCCCTGAATGCAACGCCGTATTGACTTCTGCATTCATTTGAGGTAACATTTTTACAGTATGAATTGTGCAATAATCCCCATCCACTCTGCCAGAAATAGCTGGAAATAGTTGCCATGGTTTGCATTATGTGACAGGCTGGCAGGGATTATACAGGCCGTCCACGCCCGGCAGTTCAGGAGCAATCAGGGTCGTCATTCACAATGTAAACATGTGTTAACACTTCGGCATAATGACTTTGATTCAGCAGACAACAATATTCTCTTTTGATATGTTTGCGTAATAAGAAGAGAAGAACATTAAGTCTCATTACACACTGAAAAGACTCACACTTTGGATTTTAATTAGTTTTATTTTCATAGAATCCATTTTTCTGAGTTTGAATGATATAAATATTTCATTCTGGAGCGATCATTTTGAAATGATTCATTCAATGATGTGGAAACTAAATCACAAGCCCCATTAAAAGTAAACAAACAAAGAAATAAGCCAGAACCCCCCAAAATTTTGATCACATGAACCGTTGGAAAGTGGAGGCGAACACACGGCAGTCACGTGACTGGGCAAATAAATAAGATGCAAATTGAAAGGCAGCGGTGAATTGGAGTCTGAAGTTATTTGCCCTGTGGAGAGGTCCACTGGCAGCCGCTGCAGCGTTAGCATGCACGGCAAAGTGAGTGACTATGAAACCATTTGGCGAGATGCCTCCCATTCCAAACATTCAAACCCTCTGTCAGACGGCACTTGAGGGAGAGGAGAGTGCTCAGCTCCCATTCTGAATTAACAAGATTTTTCTATATACCCTCCGACTTCACGGACAGTCTAATTTCCCTCATTTTTAAAGAAAGCCACCTCATTCTCAGGACCCAATGTTATCATAATTCATTCCTTCGCTAACCCTGGAATCTCATTTGACTGATTCATACGACCTTATTACTCACAACAATCACACTCGGCCTGATTTAAAGAGGAACTCCACTGATTTTGCAGACCGAGTTGATCTATAGGTCACAGGGAGCCGTGTTCACCATCTACTGACACCATCATGTATTTAGAACGAATATCAATAAGACTAACACACTCATTTTCTCACAGTCCTCAGTTTCTCAGTACTCACTTGTCTCTACTAAGCAGACGAAGGCACTCCACACGATGACGGCTTCATCCTAAATACCCTGTTTGATTTATCTGTTTGGCCTTTTCAGAAGGTCAAAGGTCCTGCGGGGTTAATAGAGTGCTCACACAGTGACACACGTGTGCAAAGCAATTACTGGAATACACTGTTGAGCGGCGTTATTATTATTCAAAATAATCCTAATCATCGTAAGACTTAAGTAAATTCAAACTGTAATTACTGCAGCACCAGATCAGCTGTGACGCGTACAAGTGTGTGCAAATATCCGTTTATCAGAGAGGAGATAAACCCGGCATGTTTAATTTAGCCTGCTGCTCACTAAATTCACACATTTTGTCTTCATACGCCGAATTGTGAAGAGTTTGTGGAGAGAAGTGCCCGAGAGAGCGGAGACCTTGACTTTGATATGATGACCGAGGGATGAGGGAGCTCGTTTGTACTCATTTGTTCGCTAAGATGAAAACTAATAAATTGCTTGAAACACGCCATCTATTTACAATAGAATGAGCAACTCACTGATGCGTGAAATCATTATGAGACTGTGGCATATGGGAGAGAGCGGCAGGCGACCGCAGAGGATTCCACTCCCTCGCATTCTTCCTCTGAAACAAAACCTCTAAGTCGAATCACACCGAGCAGACTGTACCAATATCCCTCATTACCTACTTTACATATATACAGCAGTGTGTGTGTGGGGGTGTGTGTGTGTGTGTGTGGGTGGGTGGGTGGGTGGGCGGGCATTCATTGCCATCAAATATATAATAGGAATCTATTATATTTTGGATGGCATTTTGTTTTATGTATTTTATATGCTTTAAATTTTTATCCCTGTCAATCTGGAATGGGTCGGTGTAATGGGTAAGACTCATATTTAGATACTTATGGTCTTGAATTGGGAAGGAGGGAGAGAAATAGGCAGTTTCCCTCGACCTTCACACATGAGGTCAAGCTCTGAGTTTTGGTGCTGCGTTTTATCCTAAGATTCTGTTTCCTTGATTTCTTTTTCATTCATTCAAGTGTTTTATCCTTGGCGAGTCATCTGGGTGAAACTCATTCAGGGCATCCTGTGACTCTGCCGTGCTTCATTGTGCGAAATCCATCAACAGCCAATGTAAGGACACAATGAATGCGCCTGGCCTTACATCATCAGAACGTGTAGGCTTTTTTGTAACACCCTCGGCGAACCTGCGTGTCTGAAATGAGCACGTCGGCGCCGTGCGTCATTCAGCAAAATTGCCACTCAAGTCAATAATTTCTCGCAAATGTGGGAGAGGGGCGAAGCTGTCCATCACGGGAGAGATGGGATTGTAGAGTCCCTGACACGGTGATGCCTGGCCGCCAATCAACTGAGAGACGTGTAAGCAATACAGGAGGAATTTCCCAGGAGAGGGTTCATGCTATTATCAGGGACGATCCGGCAAAGATGACAGTCGGCGGCTGTAGCCCACGTTTAAGAACATAAAAGGGACAGCAGAGCAGGAAATCTGGCACACGCAAAGGCCAGATGTTCTATAGGAGTCAAACATGACCCACACTGTCCTTGCACTTTACACAGACTCTGTGTGGAAGAGGAAGCAATACCTCCGCTTCTCTCCTGTTTCTCTGCTTGTTTGTTTGCTCACAGCGTTTGCATTGCTGACGTGACTCCAGCTGAGCTCTGGCACCTCTGTGTCTCTCAGACTGTCGCTCTGTTGAGCTGATGCTCTGCTTTGTTTCATTGTTAATACGAAGGTGAATTTTCTCCCAATGGTGCCTGATAATTACTTGGACTTATGCTGCGCTTCTGAACAAACGCTGCTAAATAATTAAGTGGAAATGAAGTCGGCAGCTGAGCAAAGGTGTGTTCTCTCATCTGGGCGGTGTGTCTACACACACATTAGTGTTTCCTACCCGCTATTATCCAGTGGTGTTGCATTGAACTACCTCAGCAGCTCCCTGCTCCCCCTGCGACCTCCACCTCTCACAGAGCCAGTGGACTTTGTGCGAAGCCAAAGCCGGGCCGCCTCTGGTTCCCTCTGTGTCTGTGTGCAGGGACCCGGCCCGTAATTGGGCCAGAGATCACAAGGCCGGCTGTGTCAGCGGCAAGTGGTCAAGAGACAGAGTCCGGTTTTGTTTTGGCTCATCCACTCGTTTCTCTGCAAACATGTCCAACCTCATACAAACACAAAATCCACCGTCTCCCCTCCTGCTTAGATTTATACAACCAACATATTTCTCTGCTTTGGTTTTCTTGTTAAACAGACTGTAGCTGCTGCTGCCACCTCCTCACACCAGCTTCCTCCTCCTCCCGCCTCCATTGCAGGTGATTTGTGAACATAATGCTCAGTCTCCCTAAGCGCTACAGAAGGTAACACGTTTTCCCCGAGTATCCCACGGCGTGTTCTAGAATTCGTTCACTGCGAAACGTCTTTCATCGTTTCATCTCGTGTCTTTTGAAGTGCTGAGGTCTTCAAACTTTAACGTCTTCCCTGAACATAGCACAGCCTTAGCTCTTACCCGTTTTAGCCTCAGGTGGGGATGTCATGACAGTTCTGTAGGATTTCTTTGGACAACCGACCAAAAAAAAAGGATTTCTGAAAAACTGAGTCGGTCTCCCTGCAGGGTCTTCAGCAAAACATGTGTCCAGTTTCAAGGAGATCTAATGTTACACCGTCTATTGGTTCTAGCTTTGTATGTCAGGTCTTATATGTTTTAAATCTCGCAGGATCCCAAACTCCTCTTCCTACGAAAAATGATTTTGACCGCTTGAACAACCAAAAAGTAAACCAAAGCAACACACTCACAACTCCTCCTGCAGCTTCCTCACAGCAACACACCCATGCCTCCGCGCATCAAAACTTCTCTCACATCCCAGGTTCGCGGTTGTGAGTGACATCTACTCTACTATTTTATAAATATGCAAACCGCCAAGCGTTGAAAGTTCTCTGCATGGGAAGAATGAAAGTGCTTGGAATTTGACACGCGTGGTAGAAAAACGCGAGGCTTTTTACTGCCAGTTTCAGAAGTTCACAAGAAGCCCCGAACGAGAACCTCAAGGGCTTTCGGACGCTCTCCGGCACTCGAGAGAAACAACACGCTGAGTGAAGTACTTCATACAGCCTTTAGAACTCGCGCACCTCTGGAATATAGATGGAAGTAGAGATGCATTACCATCCTGTAGACGTTTAAGGTTTTAAGCTTTAAAAAGGGCTTGAGAATGAAAGCGGTGCCCTGCAGAAATGAGCCGCAATGGTCGTTTCTTTGTTGAATCCTTTTGTCTCATTTAACCGTAGAAGAAGTAACTCCCATGACATGTCCCTAAATAACCGGTTTGGAGGCGCTGGTTTTTACTGGAAGCATGGGGTTTTTGGTTCATAGCAGTCAATTTGTTTTCTATCAATGTTTGCCAGAGGAGAAGAGTAACAGTCTCATCATCATGGAGGGATAATCAGTGATGCGGCGCACATTAGAGAGGAAGTGCTATCGAGCCGCGCGTTACCCTTTTTCTCACACTTCCTGGGAGAACAATTACCGCGTTTGAGTAACCGATGAGTTAGACGAGATGTGCTCACAGCGTGTGTAATTGATGAGCTCTGTCGCATGGAAAACATGGCGGGCTTGCTCTTAAGGACATTGCCGGCGTGTTGTGTTTTGGTTCTAGATTTAAGCTCCGCAGGGCACAAAGTGAACGCACCTCATCTGACCTCATGTCAACACTGTAAAATAGAGAAACTTCATGTGTGTTTGTGTTATAGTTCCTCTTTCTGACTCACTACAGCACTGATATAGTCTCAAACCCCTTCAACAGCTGATTTACAGTCGTTACATTATTCAGCTCTGACATCCGTTCAGTTCAGGCCTCTATATCAACTATAACATGGTCAACTTTAATGATGTTTTTGTGAATTATATCTGTATTTGTGCACTAGCAGCAGTAAACAAACACTCCCTCCTCCCCGGTTTCCTACAATAAGCTTATTCAGCTGCTGGAATTGATAATACTTAAAAAGAAAACACTGATGACTATGATTATTACAACTAATAATACTAATAAATACTGCACACAGGCAATAAAAAGTTGGAAGGAGGCTTTACAATCTAATACCTGAAAATCTAGTAATTAAATCTTCTCATTTAATTCCGGATCCTTGGTGGTCTCCCACAGCTCCAATCGCTATATAATGGCTGGATATCTTTTTAAACACGCCTTTTTAAAACTCTCCATCTTCTGAGAACGGGCTTTATTTTTAGTATTTGCTCAGGAAAGGCTGTTCCAACGTTTGAGCGGTGTTGATTGCAAATGCTCTGCCCTCTCTCGCCCCCTTCTCTCTCTCCCTCTCCCTCTCTCGATAAACTCGATTCTGTAATAGAAGCAAAAAGAGTTCTATCTGCAGATCTACAGGACACGCAGCTCAAAGTGCTGTAATATACTCCAGGCTCAGGCTATTAGGGCCTCAATGTAATCAGCCAAATCCTGAAATCCATTTTACAAAAGACATATTCACTTCCTACCACTACTCTCAGTTTTATTTGAGCAGATTGTGAGATATCTACCAATGAGCGTAAGAGCTTTTAATAGAGTACAAAGTATTCGCAACCAGGAAATATTTCCAATATAAAATGGGTTCACAAGGTCTTGTGTTATTTTCTGTTATTCGAGCGCCACAAACAAACAAAGAAGTATTCTGTTTGTATTTGTGCGATGTCAAAAGTCGGCCTCAGCGTCTTCATCTCTGAATGCAACCAGGGAATAGAACGTAACCAGGGAATAGAACGTAACCAGGGAATAGAACGTAAACGTGCCGTCCTCTAAAATCCAAATCCAAACCATAAGCTCTCATAGATTTCTCATGATCTCTCTTCTATTAAAAAGATCAGCAGCTTTATTGTAAAATAGCTGCAGAGTAGAAAGCACTTGATGGGGTTTTATCTTCAAGACGGCAAAATCCAGTTACAACAGGAGATGAAATCAAATCACCAATAACATTCTCAAAGCTGCAAGGTGAATGCAAAACTTTATTTCTCACTCCACTGTATTAGACTGCAGCAAAGCTTCACAGTTTAATTTAGACTGGAATCCAAACTATTTTTTTGCTGGATTACACTTATTTTATGATGTTGTTGAGTTTATTCTTTAGGTGGTGGTGTGAGTGTGTGTGTGGGGTGGTGGGGGACGGTCTATAGTCTTTATATGTTGATAGATGTGTGTGTCATCAGCAGCAATATAAGGCCAGGAAAGTAAAAGAACAAGGAGACAGAGAATCCAATCTGACCTTGGATGACATTATTATCATTGCAGCTAAAATCTTCTTAAAAGGTTGAAGAATCCAGCATGGTGCCAGAGGATTATTACATGAATCACTTAAGAATGTCCCTTTCATTCTGTCTTGAATAGGCAATGAATGGCCTTGAACTTCAGCAGAACGTCAGTGCCTTCTGCTCAACGGTTGCAACGTCCATGTACAAAAGACAAGATCGACCATTTTCAAAGTCTTTTATTCTGCTTATCTAATTAGTTTGTGTCTTCTCTTTATATTAGAGTGAAGCTGCAATCAGGAGAGGAAGCTGAGCGGAGGAGTAGACGCACTTTATGACTGTTGCATACATTATATTTCCATTTTATGTACATTATGTTACAGCGCCATACTGAATTGGACACTGTCTGTCCTCGTCTGGTCTGATGTCAACAGTTGGAGGAGAAAATCCTGAAGCGTCTGACAGAAAGCGAACCGTGATCACGAATTCTGTCTGGTTGGCACAGCTTTAATGGCTGCCAGCCCGCCATCAAGGCTACACAAACATACCAAATGAATTTAATGAGAGAGGGTTTTGGTGCAGATTCAGGCGCCGCACGACAGCACGGTCAAGGCTGGAGCAGATCCTGGCGGAACGCTCGGCAGGGGGGGTCCCAGCAGGGGGGCTGGAGTCATCTGGTGGAGGGCCTGCGAGACACACAGAGGAGAGAGAGAGACAGAGAGAGACAGAGAGGAAAGGGGAAGTTTGTGAATGGGCTGAGCCGTGGCGAGCTGGAACCAGACGGTGACTGAATGGATGAGATGAGGTGGGCGGCAGCAGGAGTACGAGGAGGCGTCTGTGTGTCTGTGAGAGTGAGAGAGAGATGTTGACCATTGCAGAGTTTTGATGTATTCCATCCTTGTGTTACCCGGTAGG
The DNA here is from genome assembly GCF_046128005.1 of Genypterus blacodes. NCBI lineage: Eukaryota > Metazoa > Chordata > Actinopteri > Ophidiiformes > Ophidiidae > Genypterus > Genypterus blacodes. Next base: position 1,560,566 of record NW_027466930.1, read on the forward strand.
TAGGAGCACCTTTGTGAATCTTAAGAAGCGAGGAGTTGAATGTCTTCCAGGTTATCAAACAGGCTCCTGCAATCAGAAATATTTTGCCTTTTGAAAATGAGCTCCATGACACCGCGCTCGCTCCTCATCTGCTTTGCTTGAACCGCCCAGTGTGCAGCGCAGAAACTCAACTGAAGCAGCAATCACAGGCGTGCACGGGGAGGCCGAGCCCTCTGGAAGGAAACGGCCCACTCAGCAGCCCAGAGTGAGTCGTATCAGCAAATGGCAAATTTAATTATATGACACAATTCGACAAAGAGCCCAGGAATCTTTGGCCTGGTAATGGTGTTTGAACGCCGTGGCTGTCGTACGCCTCCGTGTTCCTGCAGGTGTAAGAATTGGGATGTTCCTATAATACTCTGGAACCCAGTTATTGTGCTTTGTTTTCACTTTAGGTCACCGTGTTTAGTGTTGCTGCAGAAAGTCTCTCTGTCTGCTGTGAGCCTACGATCACACTGCTGCGTAGATATCAAGACAAATCCAAAGGCTACGGCACGTCTGCAGGAATTTTCACCCCTTAGTTATCAACCTTGGATTGTTTTTGAATAATTGAGTTTATTTGTTGGGTTTTTCCAGCTCCGGCTGACTGGAGAAGTTTGGATGAGAGCACATCATAGTTTGTTTCGGTGATTCATCTAAGTCGTGTTTGCAAACTCTTCTTCAGTGCCGCTCCTTTCTTTTTGAATTTTTGCACACCACGCCTTGATGCTTAATTGTGATGTGGCGCTTGATCTCCTCCACCGTTGCAGTTGGGAAGGTGTCCCCGTGACAATCGACCAGATCAAGAATGAAGCTGATCAAGGCCCCTTTTTCAATTTCATCTTGCGTCAGCTCTGTAAAGCCAAATCAACCTCAAATACTTTGTTTACTTTCTGTTTGGCCGCTTGCCAGCTGTCACAAATTCCCAACTGTGCTCCGTTAAAATGATGGAACCCAAAAGGAGTGATTGACAACTTTGAAGCCCGGCGAGAAGAACTCAAGGGTGTTGCAGGTTTGTTTCAACATAATCTCCTCCCAACTCCAAACATGTTTACAGACAACTGAGTAACTCTGCCGCTACATATTAGAGGAGTTAAAGTCTCCCGTGGTGACACTTTCAAAATAGATGTTGCGGCTTTTACTGTGGGACTTTATTGGAGGGGGTTGCAGTTGATATGAAGGACTAAGCACTTTGGACTGTGGAGGGATAAATGTGAAGTTAGTCGCCGCGTCGTAATGCATCAGGCTTTGGCTTGCTTGAGGTCTTGGGGGCCGTGGAGTCGCGGCCGCCTGGTTGGTAAGCCTTAAGAACATAATCACAGCACGTTGGCCTAGTTTGTGCCTCTCGCTCAGACCTGACACTACTCCTCAAGTTACTGTAAGTGAGCTGGAATGGATCCTGTTGATGCGGGCAAACACCAAAGGAGTTCATTTGCAAAAGAAAGTTAAACAAGAAATATGTTCCCTTTATATCAGAGTTCAGTAACGCTCTGCAGACCTCTAACGCGCCGCCGCTGCTGCTGCTAGTTGAAAAGCTTCATTTGAACTTCAATATTTCGTACCATGCTGTGTATGAAAAGACGCAGTCCAATCCTTCCTGCCTCAATATTTAGACTGACCTTCCTTTCTCTCAGGCTATTATACTGAAGTGGCTCTGGTGATTTTTACAAAATGAACTGATTTCCAAGGAAACCACTTTTGTTTGGGTTTTTTTTGTTGTAAGTTAAAGCGTGTTTGGCTTCCGCTTACCAAGGTCATATTAGTCATGTCGCCTGATTGTCCTTTAGTAAATTTCCGGTGCCTTCTCACATCAGTTCACTGCTTGCATGATGTCATCCCATAACGTGGAGGAGATGTGGCAGAGATAAACATGCAGGTTGCTTTAAGGACAAACAGCAAGACCAATGAAAATAGATCTTACAAGGCGTCATTAGAGGATAACATCCATCTTCGTGTGTCTTTGAAAGGCAAATATCGGCAAAAAGGCTCCGACTCACAGTGAAAGTCAATGTCAGTGACCTAGTTTGAATTTTATTTCCCCCCAAAACCATTAAAATTGCTGAAGTATCACTTTAACACCATAGGACACTGAGGAGAACATCATAGGAAGCCATTAAAGAGGAGCTGTGAATCTGCTCTTTCTGTGCCGCTATTTAGCTGTCACACATCTCAGCTAAATTGGATTTAGGTATTTTAATAGAAGCCTATTTACAGGGAAGTGGCCATTGTGCAGCTGTGTTGTGTATTCAGGAGTAAAGATATTGGATGAGTACTCGTGCCGGTAAGCTGTTGAGGAAGAATTCAAACGCTAACAGTATTTTCTTCAATTCGTCCAAGGCTAAGATGCTAATGCACTATGGCTGTGTGTGTGTATGGAGATATCTGTCATTATTAACCTAAGTGAGTTGTGTCATGCTAGGATTGGAATCAGCCTTTTAATGTCATACTTTGGCATTTGAAACCTTTAGATTGCTTTGATTCATTGTGGTTGGTTTTTGTCCTCAGTGGTAAAGAGGCTGCAGCTTACAAATCCTGGTTTCCCACTATTTTGCAACAAACTTGCTTCAGAAAGTTATTAAACATGGATGAGACACCATGTTTAGCTTTAGGTGAACACGCTCAGAAACAAACTGCTTATACAAGTGCTTTATGTTTTCATTTTCAGTTTGGTGTCATAACTTCAACAATAACAATAATAGTAACACACTCTGGTAAATGTGGCGACCGGGTCCAGGAGGCAGCTTCAGCTCCGTGCCAATGTCCCTTCTTTACTAATGGAATATGAGCGGATTGGTTTGGGCTAAAGGGCTCAAATTGGCTCATTTAACCCTTTTTCATTAAAAAACATTGTGGCAAATTAGCTAAGTGTGCTTAAATCTCCACAGAAAAGGGGATTTATGCTCATTAAAACAAGTCTGGACAGGATTTCTTTTGGCCTCCGACTCAATTATTCTACACATCCCAGACCCGGACCCAAAAGCCGCTCAACAATAATGTAAATGATATCCCAGGTCCAAATGGTCCGTAGTTTATTAAGCAAAAAAGCGCATTAGTGCAATATTACAGTCGGTGCCAACAGGAATTTTCAAAACAAGAGACGTAGGGAATAATAAAGGGAGAGGGATTGCGTAAGAGCAGCCAACAGGCCCAGATGACCCATTTCCTCTGCAGCAATCATCAATCAAACACTGAAAATAAAGTAAATGTGTGTTCAGTGCTCCTGTTCTCCCAATGTGTGTTTTATTAAATAAACCAGGGACAATGGATTACATTAGCTCCATTGCAGTCCACATGATCTACTGTTTACTTTCAGAGGCCAAACAAACAATGAGAAGTCATTATTTTCATTTTCTATTATGACTTTTGCTCTTCTCTCTTCTTCTCCTTACTCTGGAGAGACGTTGGATACTTCTCCAACCTGTGGTTTTGTGTTTCTCATCGTTTTCTTTGGAGGGTATTGATTGTTTAGTTTACTGTATTGTTGGTTTGACTTTATTGATCGCCTCTCCTTCCTACAAATGCTGAACTGCAATAACATGCGTTTCCCCCTCCCCTGATCATATACTGTACGCTTTTATAGACCAGATTTACGAGGAAATAAGAATTGATTTATTATATATTTCAAACATTTATTGCATCCGTGATGTACTACAGCCTCATTAAATTTGAATAAATTAATGTAAAACAAAACATTATGGAAAGCTTTTTACTGTTAAGCGTCGCGTAGAAATATGGGCCAAAATAAAGAAAGAGAAGAAGACGGCGTGTTTTTATCTGCTGTGTGTGTGTGAGACGTTTGGACACCGACGCCATCCCAAGTTCCCCTGTAGGCTGTGATACCTGCATGGCCCATCCTCCAACTTCAGTCCAGGAGAATATCTCCATAAAACATTTAAATTCATGAAGCAGAAGAGGATAATTCACTGTGAAATTGCTCTTAGCCTCGTGCAAACTGTTCCCTCCCGCCAAACCAACGCCATAATGTTTTCTAATCCATCCTCAGCTTGTCTGTTTGAGCGGCGCATGAAATGACATTTCGGAATGCGCGCTGGTATCTACTCAAACATTACAGGTGAAAGGAAAACAGCAGGAGGATGTTTAGATGATGTAATGTATGGATGACACGCTGGCATTTTCCCTGCAAAGAAAGAGAGCGAAGTTCCAGCCACTGTGGGTTTGCAGGCACGGTTTATATTAATATACCGTCTGGATAAATAAATGGAATAACCAACATCCTGCTGAGAAATTAATAATACAGAAGACAGAGTGTTTCAGATGTGGCCATTAAGACTCGTCAATAACTGGCCTAAAGGGGAAGAAAACAACCTTAGTAAACATGATATTTTTCTCAATTTATCTCTTCAATTATTAAAGATATGCACACAGCTGTTAGTGTTAGTGACTAAGCATCATCTCAGCTGGATGTTTCCTTGCCCTATTTGTTACTATAAAGCAATAATTTGTTTTTAAATGATCAAATAAATTACTATTGGATTGGATCAGGTGTGTGTGCTCCCGGTCTGAGGGTCTAGTTTGGGCCACCAGCTCCAGGTCTTACCCGGGTCCAGAACAAATACGCCTGTTTGGACCAGAATGTTGCAAACCCTCTGTCTAAAAAATTCCCGCTTTGGCCGCCGGATCACAAATGAGGATATCTGTAAATCAAATACAAACCAATCAACCGAACCCTCAGAGCGGCAGATTGCAGGTGACAACACGGCCTCCTTGTTGAACACAATGATAACAATTAAAAATGGCCGCATTCCATTCCGGGGAGCCAGTGTGGAGCACCTGGTGTGAGTGAAAGAGAACAAAGCAACTGCTGATGTGAGCAGTTACACATTATTAATTTTATTAGTCAGGTCAGTCATGCTTTAACTCTTTATCTGCCTATATGAGCAGATTCCTAACACACACATCCTGAACTCGTCTCCTGCTGCATGATAACAGACATATCCTAATTTAAACATTTAGAAAATATCTCTTACTGAAATGTGAAAGCACCAGACTGAAAAACACACACACACACACACACACACACACACACACACACACACACACACCCGTCATCTCCTACCTGCAGATCAGATGGGCTCATTTCTTGTGCAGATCCCTGGAATGTTTCCATGTCCATTCTCAGATATCACCGTCCAGTCCACACCACCTGTGCCTCAGGGGGGGGGGGGATCCCGATTACACTCATTGTTTTGCCCGCTGATGTTGCTTTCAAACCTATGAATAGAGCCTGGGGCTAATGGGCCTAATCACAGCCAATAACCCTTACGGCTCAAAGACACCTGGGCAGACAGGGCGGCTGAAGCCTCTGCACGCTGTGTAATTATGGTAATTTTTATGTTCAGGATGCGACGACCCTCCTCCTCCTTTTCTCAGCCTGTAAGTGCACGGCGTCGGCACACGTATGCACCTGTAGCGTGTGGCTGAGCACTGCACTGGGATCCGTGTCACAAGCAATTGTGACATAAGGGATGATTGCATTTTGACTTGATTGCAGTGGGATTTAAGAGAGGATTGTCAAGAGGATAATGCAGGGGCACAGGCACGATTGCATTTTCAAAGGTGATATCACTCTCGTTATTCTAAATTGACTTTATCTGAGCTTCTGCTCTTGGGAATAATGATGGAATAGTTTGGGCAAATCAGGTCTGCGGGGTAGCCCGAGCAGAGAAGTGCAGAGGATGCCGCTTGCATTTCTCCCCTGATAACCCTGATTAACTCAAATCAAATTTATTTCTCTTTGCCAATATAGCATAGAATGTCTCAGAGGGCTTCACAGGCCCTTAACAGCAGACGGGTCCCCACCCGGCCCAGAGCTCTGGAGAAAGACGAGGAAAAGCTCTGAAAAACCTTAAATGTGTTTGTGTTTGTGTGTCTGAGAGTCTGTGACCAACTGGTTCCATTTGCTATCAACACCAAGAAAGCAATGACTGGAAATAAGGTTTGAGCTTCCACCTGATGAAGTGACTCAAATGTGTGGACAGTGGGGGGGGGGCAAAGCAAAACCTAACCAAGGGCCTTAAATAGTCTAACTCAGCCCCTGCTAGTAGATTATTGACCTGCGTGTAATCGGATGTAGGCAGAATGATGTAATTTGTTTGTGTCAGCAGATGTCATGGCTGGTGTTCCTCTGCTCTCATAAGGTGGCGCCACACCCGAGGAGAGCAGACGCTTTAACCTTGCCGGCCAATCAGTCGCACTGATTGATCCGTGCGGCAACACGGCGAAAAACTCATCAGGAGAAGGCACCCCGGTGTCCAGGAAGTGGGCCTCGCTCCGGCGACGCTCACCCCTCACACGTCACCTTTAATAGGACACAAACACCATGTGATTGCATGTCAGACCTCAATTAGAACACAAACAACACCGATGCGACACCTAATCGCATATCGGATTGAAATGGGACATGAAGTACGCGGGAGAAAGAAACTGAATGACCTCCAGTCCCATTACTGAGCCCCAGCCAGGGAGAAATCAAAGTCATTCTGCCTTTTGATCTGCGTGCGGTCATTAAAGCTGCATTTTCCTCAGCAAAGGTTGTTTACGCCGCACAGACGGGCTGCTGGCGAGCGGGGAGGTGAATTATTGTTGTGATACGGCAGGAGTGCGAGCGCGGCGCCATCGGGGCAGAGGAGGAGCAGCGTGTTGCTATATTGGAGCACGTTTCCCGCCGTGTGACATTCTTTACCATATTTCAGATCTTTGCCTCGCCGTGTGCCGTCTCCAAGCCATTACAGAACACAAGTACAGTGTGATTTCCTTTTTGCCCCTCTTTCCCCCCCTCCCTCCTCCCTCCCGTGGAGCCTTTCTCACCTGGTATAAACCCACTCGGCTGAGGCAGTCTGGGAGCGCTGTCTGGCTGGCTGTGTGGGTGTGTGTGTGTGTGTGTGTGTGTGTGTGTGTGTGTGTGTGTGTGTGTGTGTGTGTGTGTGTGTGTGTGTGTGTGTGTGCGTGCGTGTACAGCTGGTTTGAAGTGGAGATGAGTAGCAGATCTGTCACCACTCGCATCTCCCAAACTGGGTAACAGCGTCAGGAAGAGTCTAAGTGACATTACAGCCAACATTTAAAGACGGCACACTGAGCCTTTCTCACATACGGAGGATCTGATGCGTCGTCGCTGCACGGCGGCGAATCGAAACTTTAGCGTTGTATCCGAAGAATTAAAGGTGCGACTCCAGACTGGGAGCGTTTGCCTCCAGACCCACATGGGGGGTTTGATATTTGGATTGTGTGTTTGAGAACTGGTATCAGAAGAATGGAATAAACACATATCTCACTCCGACTGTGCCGTATTTACACACACAATACAGTCTGACACAGTAATCTATAATGATGTAACAGAACTCCGTAAGTTATCTAATATGCAAACCTGATAGAAACCAGTAGTGTGTCGCAGCTGGAGAACATTTCCAGCGTTTCCAGCAAACCAAACGTAACGGATCTGTGATGGATGTTCAGGTGTGTGTTCTTCCAGCCCAGTACTTAAATGAGCACCAGTTGAATTAGCTTGTTACACACTTCCCGGCGTCTGGAACACGGCGTGCAGATGTGCTTTTTTAGATCACCGCCACCAGCTGTGACAAGCCCGCTTTGATTGGCTGACAGACGCCGCCGCCGCCGCCGCACTCCCAGCAAAGTGCCTCCGTGCGGATCATCAAATATTGTCAGAGAGCATTTCCTGCTCAGTGCGCATGTCTGTCAGAGCGACGGCTTCTTCCCTCTAATGTTGTGCAAGTAGAAGCTTAATAAGTTGTCAACAGAGCGGTTACACATGCCGCAGTGTGGCGCAGCGTGATCAGCTGATGTGTGTCACAGTTTTTGTGTGTGTGTGTGTGTGTGTGTGTGTGTGTGTGTGTGTTTGTGTGTGTGTGTGGTACACGCACGAGAGAGTGAAGTCTGTTGTAGATTCAGGCGTTAACTGCTGCTCCATCTGTGCTCACAGCAAGAGTTTGAAAAGTTTGCCGTCTTTTGTTGACAACCACAGATAAGTCCTGACAGACAAGTAAACAGGTACTTGTCTGTCTGTCTGTCTGTCTGCCTCTCTGCCCTGCCTGCTTGTCTGTGTGTCTGTGTGTCTGTGTGCCCTGGTGCTCATGTGGTTCATGATATATATAGTATATGAACACTCTGAGATGTGTTGTTAGTCCTGTTATATCCTCGCCTACATTAACTCCGACTGTAGAGTCTTAATATATTCTTTATTCCCTTTTTGTTCCTTTGCGACAGCGTTGATGCTTAATGACACTCCTGTACTTTGGTAACCTTTACCATGACACTCTAAAGTACAGTGCAGAGGCTCACTGTGTATAAATAGTATATGTAGAATAATTGAATCAAGATACAAATAACATGAGAACGCAAATACTGAGCCAGACTGAGGCGACATGTTAAACACGCTCAGTGTGCATGGTGCCGCCAACAAGCTGCAGCCCTCACAGATATTCTGCCTCTCAGGCTGATCAATATTCAATCATTCAGGTAAAAACGCCTCCTCAAGGTTTCAATCTACAGCCTGCCTCAGTGACGGACACCTGCTTGCGGTCGTCACCGACAACAACAACAACAACAACAACATCTGCTGTGTGAGCTGCTACATTTGAATCGCCATTGCAGTTGAAAAGTTTGAAACACAGGAGAGTTACTCAGAGAATTCAGAGGTCAACTATTCTGTTTCTTATTTGAAAATAATACTTTAGATTTGAACGCCGCATCCAGCTCCGTGTTCCCTCTGCACTTTAGAGCTGGAGGAGGATGAACTTTCTTCCAGGTTCCAAATCCATCACAGAAAGAAACGCTGCACATAAATAATGCAGAAGCCTTTAAAGATGTCAAGCTAAACAGATACAGCACATGTTGCTAGAGTGACGGTATTGCACTGATTCGCGCCGCCTCATGCCGTCTCATGCCACCTAACCCTGCGGCGAAGGTGACGGACGAACTGCTGCAGCCGCCGCAGACGGCTGCTGATGGAGTCGGATGAGCTTTAACAACCTGCAGCGAGGATCCAGCAGCCGCGCCGCACTCTAACCCTGCATGTTCTTACATCCCAGCGCCTTGTCCTTCATCTGTACCTGCCTGTCCTGTGCAAAGGGTTTATGATGGCTGGATCGTGTCCCAGCATTCACTGGGCAAGAGGCACGGTACAGCCCACACACACACACATACACACACAGGGATTCACACTCGCCTACCCAAATCAACATTAAGAATGGGAAACCAAACCTACATCCCTGTTAATAGCACAAGGCGTGTGTGTGTGTGCGTGTGTGTGTGTGTGTGTGTGTGTGTGTGTGTGTGTGTGTGTGTGTGTGTGTGTGTGTGTGTGTGTGTGTGTGTGTGTGTAGTTGAGGGAGAGGGAAGCATTAGAAACCGCAGACATCAATGTTTGCCCAAAGCTACAGCTGTAACAGTAAAATATGTGTCGTAACAAATGCCGCCGCCACTGCCAATTCATAATTCATTTGGAAATATTCATCTGTTGCTGAGCTCAACATAATGCCAACAATGGATCCGCTGGCACCCGTTGATCCTGCACTAAAATGCCCGATTGGTTTTGTATTGAGGTCCTGGCTGAATTTCCCCCTGATGCATATATTTGAAAACTTTCCCACACGGTGACAAAACGCCTGGCGGACGCTTTGGGAAGTGAGCGGGACATAAAGACTCACAGAGGAGGGAGGAAAGGAAGGCAAGCAAGCAGATGTCGGCGGCTTTCGCAGCAGCCGACACATTTAAGACCTCATTTAATTAGGAATTCATGATTGTTCCCCAGTTTTCCCCCGGAGCTCCAGGCTTCCAGTAAACTGACGACAAACCCAAACCCAGGCACGTCGTTGGAAAGTGAGATTATACAGGACAAAGGAGGAGTGGAGGGGATTTTAAAATGATAACACGCTAAAGGTAGTTCCCCAAACTTCAACAGTCACGGAGGTAGAATCTGCTTTTCAATATTCCCTTTTATTTTAATGTAATTGGAAAAAAAGTCAGTATTCCTGCTTTTTCAATGTTTCCATTTCCAAGATAGAGAGAAAGTTAGAATGTAGCCTGTGGTCGTGAGAGATCAAAAAAATCTAATCAGAACCATGGGAACTGAACACACACACACACACACACACACACACACACACACACACACACGTCTCTGCAGAGAGGGATGCCATTTCAGCAGCATGCAGACGCCCTGTAGTCATGACCCTGTTTTGGATTGTAGTCGGTGCAGTGCAGCATGGCAGCGGCGGCTCGACACGATTGGCTCGACTGCCTTCAGCCAACCAGACCGGGAAAAAAAATAAAATAGAATTAGCTCTTTGGAAAGTCTCCAAGCAAAAAGAAATCAAGAAAGAAGGTGATAAGCAGAGCAGTAAAGCAGGAGAACGTCCTGTTGGTGCTTTACAGAGACGAGCGTGTCAAACTCAACAGATGCAGCCGCACAGACGACTTTCTAACAAATGGGATCTGTTACTGATGCAGAAACGCAGTGTTGTGACAGTTGTTATTATGAGCGGGGTGAGAGCAGGCTGAGGTCTGAGGCTGGCACGCTGACAAAATGGATGAGGTAATAACCGCCGCCGTTAACATGCGGCGCTGCACACAATATGAATGTGTCAATAAGTCCCAATTCCCTCCGAGACCAGATCAAGACCGGGCCCCCCTTCCACCCACCCGAGCCCCCAGATCAGAGGCACGGCGTCACTCTCTCTCCTGTGAGCTGAGATTGCTGCTTGTGTTTGTGTTTGAATTGTTCTAAATCTGGGAGCGTCAATACAGGCGTCAGACTCCAAGGCAACGGAACCGAGGGGTCAGATTTGTTAGTGCCTGTAAACAAAACTGAAACAGTGAGCGCAGCGTTGTGCCTGCTGTGCAGTCGGGCGTGTGTGTGTTCTCTCCTCAGACCACACAGACGTACAAAAGGAACTCATCGTACCCACTGCCTCTGATCAGGCACGTCAAGTTTGCCAAACCGCGGCACAGTACGAGATAGAAGCGTGTTTACGGGGAACAGAGCAGCAAAGTGCCGAATGTGGCGTCTTCACTGTGGAACGTTACAAAATGGGAACTGCTCCGTCTGTCATTCATGTACAAGAAGTAGAGCAGAAAGAGCAGAGAGAGGTTTGACCGACTGCTGCACCCTCTCAGGCGACAACAACGCTGTGTTTTCTTACACTGTGTCGCTGTTGTTAGGAGTCTCGGCTGCTCTCAATGATAAAATACGTTTCTTATTTATACTTACACGGAGAAAACACGCAGACACGGCAAACACCAGCAGCCGGATCCAAACCCGAGAGGTGCAGACTGAGCCACTGTGTCGCTCCAGACTCAGTTTGTTCTCTGTGTTTATCTGAACCTCTTTTGTTTTTCTGCACACGTTTGTCACCAAACGCTATGGGGAACGTTCCATGATTCTTAGTTCACAGCATTTCTGATTAATAACCCCGGGAAAGAGTTCCTATTTACCAGCTGGAAAGCAGAACCCTGCAAAGCCTAGCAACGGCCAAATTACATGTTGTTCTGATTTTAAAATAACGCAGTCAGAGGGAGAGGACGAGTCCATATTTAAAGATAATGGGCCTTTCTGACGCCGTGTGTTTTGACTCGTCAAACACAGGTACAGTTAATAATAATAATAATAATGGCTGCATCCCGCCGTTGACGTCAGTGCGTGTGTGAGACGTGGACCTTTTGTCTGTGCCGCACAATAAGCCAGCAAAGACCAAATACTGTTCTGGTGGCTCCGCCTCGCAGGCACGCAGCCTGCTGAGCTGAGCTGCTTTGATTTCACTGCGTTTGGCAGCGAGGCCTGTGAATTACCTGAGCTTGTAATATTACTTAAATATGTTTCCTTGAATTATGAATGCCACTGGCAAGTTGCTGTATAATGCAAAGGAAGCCGGCCTCTGAAGGGTAACCGAGACCAAAACACAAAGTGCTGCCTCTACATAATGCATGTGCCTTATATACTGTTCAACCAACGCTTTTGTTGTTTTGTTCTTAGCACCTTTCTAAAGCCGCTATTTCCTGTGAAAATCTCCCCCCAGCAATCAGGCAACGGCGCTCTTTACATTGATGAAAGCAGCGCTGGTGGGTTGTTTTGAATAAATCTAAAAGGCTTCACGCTGTGAGGATGAGCCGCGAAGCCCGCTGTTTGGAATTCGTCATCACAGGAAATAAATATATGGAAAAATAAACATTAATTGCTCAGAGGAGGGGAAGTGATAAAAGTGATATAAGGGGCCCAGGGGTCAGAGGGGAGGGAACGCCGACATCGTCTCTCACAGATGAGAAGATGAGAAGCAGAGGAAGAGGAGAGGAGAGGAGAAGTTTGAATTGAGCTTTTCCTGTTGCTGGTGGCGATTCGCTGTTATCAGACGAACGTGCAGTCATGGAATCGTGTCTGTGCTGTAACTGTAAAATGGTTGCTAGTGGTCAAACGTGCCGGCTGTCTTTTGTCTGCTTCCTCCGTCCTCAGCACGCCGTCTGCAGAGTCCAGTAATTAATATTTGCACGACGTAATAAGACTGATTTTTCTTTAGCGAAACAAATCATGCCTCAGTCTGACTCATTCAGACGGAGGAAGGTCCAGGAAGCTCTCAGATTGCTCGGTTCAGGTGGAACGTCCCACTGCAATAATGATGGAAATCAGCATAGGAGGTGTCAAAGCTGGCAGACCTGCTGTGTTCTTAGTCTGAGCTGCAAAGTCCAATTTTAGATTCAATAATCTTCTCTTATAATTCAGTATTGAACAGAACAACGTTATTCTCTGCTATGGTGGAAATCTGTTGACTTCACATCATGGATATTACCTCAAACGCACAGTTGTCGCTATTTTCTACACAAAATGACCCCTAAAGGAAGCAAAGCACGATGATGAAGTGTGATAAATGTTTGCTTATAGAAGCTTAGCAGCAGTGATGAAGTGATTGATGGCGACGATGTGAACAGTAATGCTCTCTTGAACTCAGTGAATTCATTTTGCCAGGCTACAGTGTGTCTCTTACCCTTTGGCAATGTATAAATTGTTACATCAACCTGTCACCCCAAGAATAACGGGCGGAGATTCCACACATAAAACAGAGGAAAACATCTTAATGGCATACAGTATATCTTAATAACTGATTGGTTGCTGGAAACGCGCTCAGAAAGGCGACCTTTTATTTGCAGACAGGTGCACATTATTATACAATTGGTGTTTAATGAGCACGGCGTGTTTGTGCAGATCGTCTTCATTCATTTTAGATGGCGTGCCTGGAGAGATCCACCATCAATATTCATGCACTGGTGATTACAAGAAGCAGGCAGAGATATTACTGCACTGTTAAGTGCAAAGAAATGTCAAATGTAAACATGTACAATATGATTTATGAATGACGAACAATTAGATTACTGGCTTGAAGCGACCTTACTGACCTCCATTAAAGGCCTTTCTAATATTGACCCGCCAATACTTTGAGCACTTTGAGCACAAACCATTCATAAAGAGAGATTAAATGTTTGATATGAGCTTTGGTAAAGGCTGGATGCGTTTTCCATTTCAAGACACACATTCACTCATCACAATACGATAGATCCACTTCAGTACTTCTGCTAATAGCCGACCCTGGCAGTGATGAGAGTGACTCATTTCCTTCTTCTGAGAGCTCAAACACGAGCAGATCCACCTGGAGACGCTCGCTCGCTCACTCACTCCACGTTTTCAGCTTCGTGCCTCTGAAGCATCACTTCCCGGCTGATGTGTGTCTGGATGTCAGATTCCCAAAGTAGCTGAGTGAGGTATTGATTTGCCGAGGATAAGAGCGGGATAAGAGTATTTGAGTGGGACGGTGTGAGTGAATACTCTGAGAGAGGCTGCTGAGTGAATCTGAACATAAAACATTTGGTCACGAAATGAAACATTGGATTTTATTTGAAGACTTCTTATCTTGGAGGAAAACGAATCTTCTCCTAGGCAGAGTGTGTGATACTAAACAAGCAGCTCTATAACACTTCTGTCCTCATGAAACAATATAACAAAAGTATACTTAATAACTGTAAGAGGCGCCCATGTAGAAAATGACAACTTTTTTATTTATTGTCCCTTTGTTTGCTTTACACACACACACACACACACACACACAAGCCCTGATGATCTGTGAGTCCTCGGCCCTGCACAATATGATGACATCAGGTTAATGGGAGATCTGCACCAACGTCTTACTAACTAGATGAATCAGATTGCTTATTGTTTGGGCCTAATTCACCCCAGCCCCACCCTGCCTCCGCCCGGGTGATGGATACAGAAACACACCCATGAATAGCCTTTTTGTTTTCTGAATTAATAGAACAACAACAATTGTGGCGATGTCATTACAGTAAGCCATCTCCACTGACAAAAGGAACGGAGTAAACATACTTAATATTCATCAGTGGCCGTCAACAGATTAAATGAAGTGGAAAAAGAACAAAAACACAGGCTTTGTCATTATTTACATCTACTGGAATTAAGCGGAACATATCTATTTCACCTTCTTTTACCCTCTTCACTGCTTCTTTTAATCATCATTTAGCTGTAATGTTTGAGGCGGTGCCAGCTAAGGACACAGTTAATCAATGGTGAAAACTCCTAATAAATCACAGCCCTGTTTTTCCACTTTTTTCCGCGGTATTATAGCACAAAGATTTACAACGGTCTGAGAGATGGCTTTTTAATTTCATTTGTTTATCATGCAATTCTCCACACCCTTCTAAACAGAGGAGTAGGTTAACAAACTCCCTAAGAAATGTGATGTTCTTACGTTCCCAGCAACCATCTGTTAGTCGATGCTTTCCCATCCAGAAAGAGTGAGCCTGTGTGCGTGTCTGAGTGTGTGTGTGTGTGTGTGTGTGTGTGTGAGTGAGTTTGTCCAACCAACTTAAATAGAGTTGGAGGAGCGAGGAGCAGCTTCTGTTCAATATTTATAGTCTTATGTGTAATAATTCTAGTAAATAGCTCTTGTACATGGAAGGGAAACCTCACTGGGTTTTGGGGGGAATGAGATGAAGAAAGACACATGATCACCCGTGGAGCGCCGTAATTGCAGGTGACACAATATTTCTGAAATAATTACCCAGACTACTGGAAGCTGCCGTTACCCACAATTACAGGCTCTGACCCTTATTTGCATTCATGAAATATGGGGGAAATGGTTGAGCCTTGGGTGAGAACCGATCAAGGAAAATTAATCAGGAAAATTAATGTGAAGCTGTAATATCCCATTTGTTACAATTGCATTTTATTGTCATGAGCTGTGAGTTGCGTTTTCCGTCTCTTCTTGGCTCCTGGTGTAGTGGAACACGTACAGCAGGTTTGCTCCAAGCTGCTTTTCATGCTGAAGAACCTCCAACTGTCAGCCAGTCAACAGATGGAAAATTATTCATTATTCTTGATCGATGACAACCAGGTTTCTAGTTTTGGATGTTGCTTTGTTGTGAATCTCCCCATCGTCATGCATGCAGCACATTCTGATGTCTAGAGCTGCAAAGTCCAAATCCCTCATTTTAGCATCAAACGCATCATACGACCTCAGAACTCAGCCTGTCCGTTCCTCCAAATGCAGTTGACTTAACACGGACATGTTGTCAACTGTTTACATGTCAAGGCTGGAAACTTCAATGACCTCGTCGTCTTTACCAGCTAGTTGCATTCAGGCGGCCCTCCACAGCTTGTATACGTTACTACAGGATTTATATAATGCCCCCCTGAGCAGCAGCCATGTTGAAAATCACGCGTGCATGAGCTTATACAGTAAACTCATGCATCATAGAACTTGCCCCAGTTTTCCACTGGAATCGCAGCCCTCAGAGGGCAACGTTCTGCTGATAAGCTTTTAAATATTTGTCTTCATGACTTAAAAGTGACCGTCCAAATGCATCACTGCTTTGGGTCTCTGTAGGATAGACTGGGAGGAAGCTCAGATTCAGCAGAGCCTTCAGGGTCCTCTGGAACACGGATGAGTCCTCTGGAAGACCCTGGTCTACCTCTAGAAATGGGACACGGCTGCTGCAGAAACGGAGCAGCATGCGTTCCCTGAACCCATTTTACACTCCAGCTCCACCATCACAGTGTCAAAGAACCTCTGCAGGATGGCGTTACCTTTACAACCTTGGCAACAAAATAGAGGATCAAGGGAAGTTGTTCCTGTTCCCCATGGGACCTTTGCTCACCCAGTATTTCTGAACGGGCAAGAAATATGTTGATATGGTGATTTGAAGCAGCCAAGCAACGTTATCCTCCATAGCAACAAGGTCAGAACAGAAGGAATCTATCAAACATTCGCTCTGGGCTGCAGCCTGACTAATTGGAGATTGGGGGGATTTTAATTCAGGCTGCAGTTGTTGGGGTCCGCTGTGATTTGCATGACGAATGGCGCAGACACACAATGTGCAGGATCAATAATATCACTTCAGATTGCTCTTTTCTAATGATCCAGGCGAGTGTTGTCCTTTTTCGTTACAGTGACACAGTTATGGCCTGAAGCCGAGACTCTTATCCAACTTCAGCTTTGTGTCATCATTCATTGAAAGTAACACTTTGACTTTCAGCCCTAGAGTCAGCCAAGCATCCACATCACCTCAACCTTTCCCTTCCCTTCATCATGATTACAAAGAGTTCTTGCTTATGTAGAAACGTTTGTGTTTAGAGAACTGGAGCTCAGCCCGGCGGTACCAATGCATGCTGGTCCGTGGGCGTGAGTGCAGCACTGAAGGTTAATTGCTACCAGATGTTCATCCTCACTAGTTTGTTAATCAGGTGAAATGATCAGTCTCCCATTGTGAAGGGCCCGAGCTGCATTCAGGCCATTATTACAGTCACTGGAAGTGAGCACACAGAGCTCTAGCCACTTTTCTGGAATGTTATGATTGTCTCTTTCTTGTATTCTCTTTTATTCAGATTTCTCCAGGCATCAGTCACTCCTCATAGCTTTGACTTGTCTGTTGATCCTCTCTTCATTTCCATACATCCACTTTGCTCTTTTTTTAATCTGGTTCTCATTTGTAAATGGACATTGAATCTATTTGTTTACTCTCATATACCCAAATTTTTTAAGTGGATGGAAGTGATATTATAAAATGGACCTGAGTCATTTAAAGCCGTGTTAGTCATGTTTTAATAATCAAAAAAGGGGATTACATCATACTTTGCAGTTGCCAGTGCATTATGGCTCCAGTGACTGAAGAAATGAGACTTGAAAGCAAACTGAAGCATGATGATAGAGCTGAAGCGTGACGGTAAACAGACTGCTTCATGCAACTTCAGCCAAACACTTTCCTGTAACTTTAGAAGTTGGGAATCCAGCCTATATGACTAACAATGGCATCGCTAGCAAGCAGTAGTAATGGTTCTTATGTATTAGCTACAGACTCCCTATTCCATGTTCGGCTGGTTCCAAATCTGCTGGTGGATTTTACAAGATTAAACATTACCGATTGATCAGACACAATCTGTTCCAGCCAACAAACTGGGACGATCAGAGACAAGTTTGCTCTTTATTTTCATCTTCTTCATTTTCATACCACTTTGGATTCTTATTTACTCAAGCAGCGAATTTAGTTCTGAGCTTCCGGTCTGAAAACACCTTTTCCATATCTTATATTATTGACAAATGTGCCATCAGGGCCTTAAATCCGTCAGATTTGTCCTTTACAACAATGACAAGTAGTTTCGTTTCATTTCATTTCAACCACTTCACTGTGAAGATGAACCTGTGCGGAAAGTTGAACACACTGCACAGCCCACTAAGCCAAATCTTCTTCACTAAATGTATTAAAGATGTAGAGGATCCAGTCTGTGAGCGTATTACCCCGACAGCCTGTGACTTAATCCACTCGATTGACTTTATATGACAGCCCTCTGACATGAATTTTCCTGACCTTGTAATGCATTTTGCCCGTCCATTTTGTATTTTCTTCATCCCCCTGGCTGCACATTTGGCATCGTGGTGGAAGGAGAGGTGATGATGATATTGGAGGAGCGGCTGAGGCGTCGGTGTTATAGTGAATATAGGGTCGTGACCTCAGAATAAGATGTTTACGTCAATGTTTAGTGCAACATGGCTTATAATTCTGCAGTCTCACCAGTAGAGTGCGAAAAATGAGTAACATAAATATGCAGCGATCGCATAAACGTTTCAAATAATGTTAATAAACACTTGGATTATTCTGCAGATTTCAAACCACTAGACACATTGAGATTCATCGAAAATACATTTCAGGCAGGAAAATGCAAAGAATAAGCAAAACCAAGCAGGCCCAGTGGAACCAAGCATTATAACTCAACTGCATGGAATTAAATGTAATTTGTTGTGTTAAGAATACCAACACTGAGCTTAAGATGAATGATTTGTACCTGAATCTGACATCTTCACCCGCTCCACACAACTGTATGTGACAGGATTCCCCTTTAGGAGACAAACAGTTTGAGCTGCAGCCTGTAGGTTTTACAGCGCTGTGCACACACGATTATCCTTTGTAGGAATTGTGGTTAAATAGAGAAAACAAGACTTTGCCGGTGCAGAAACGCTGCATTAATCCCTGCCTCACTGGACACGGGCGGTTGTCGAGATACAAAGTTGTTATTCAGCACTTGTAAGTTGTCTTGCAAAGTGTTGGAATTTTTGATTTCTGAAATGCATTATTAATTACAGCATGGTGTGATACAATTATGACTGCAAGTGTTTTGACAGTGGTGAGTCAATAGACAAGTTAACAAACTGTTTGTCAGTTATAAGACTCGAACGCAAAACGACATTTAGACAGCAGTGGCATTGTTCCGCCTACGTGCAGCCGAGCGGGCGTATTGGAAACGCTGCTGTCTGTCTCTCAGTCAGTCTGTCTGTCTCTCAGTCCGTCTGTCCTCCACAGCCATAAACTGTGGTCTGATTTGGATCATGTCGGGCAGGTTGATCGGGTTTAGGGTCAGAACCTTCACTTCCTTTTGACTCCATTGTGGCAAAACGTTTACATATAGATTATCTGGGCCAATTCCAATAAAAGTTTATCTGTATGTTTCCTACATTCTTTGCTGTTTTGCCACATGTGGCTGCTAGATTGGCTCATTCTGCAAAAAAGTGCTGTATCTCATGCATTAATGAGTGTATTGTGCTCACTTCTTATGCAAACAGAGTTGACCTGAAGATGGTGCTGTAGAAACAACAGAGTCATTTCTCTCATTACTTCTGACTCTAGCATAATAATATTATAATAAACTCACAAAACTTGTGGCGTGGGCGTCAGTCCGAGTGCATTTCTAGTTGAAATGTGTAAACATAGCCCAGAATAATTTAAAGCTACACTTTAATCTGTGATGTTTGTCAGCCTTTACCACCACAATATGAGAGATATTGAGCTGATTTGATGAATCAAACTACAGAGGAGGTTCTCAGAGCTCCCTCACCCTGTTTATATGCTGGCTATTATATTACAATCATTCTATTTATATGTTTATATTGTTATTTTTAGAATATTAGCTTAATATTTTGTGATTTCATTCTACTTCATTAATCCTCTCTATCTGTTTCTCCTTTGCAGGCACATGAAGAAATCTACCCAGCATCCACTTGGTAAGAACACCAGTCACACACATACACACACATACACACACACACTTGTTTATTCACACTCACACTCGTACCTACACAACATTTCAAAGCTTCCATTTACCTAACCTGCATGTCTGTGGGAGTGGGAGGAAGTCAAGTGTTTACTGTAATTTCGCATCTTTCACACACACATTTTAAGACCTCACACGGCCCCGTGATGGCGAGGAGCCGCGGCAGATAAGATAAGTAGATGTATGAATTAACTGAATTGATGTGGAGCTCAGTGAGGTGTTGGTTCCCTCCATCCTGAGTGGATACACACTCAACGTGAGGGCGACGGGGGGCTTACCTTATTTTCCCACTATAGCAGGTTAGCGAGATGTTTGCCGATAGATATTTATCTTGTGTTTGCAGTGCGGCCATTTGAATGTCGATTCTCTGCCATGAAGTATGATGTGTGACCTCGCACACGCAAATTCCCTCAAACAAAACCAGTCAGTGGCTCTCCATGAAGTGTGGAGGAGAGCGGCTACGTGCTGTAAACGGGGATTTGGGGATTAGCTCTCCTTTATGTGGGAAGATAAAGGACAGGCGGGATTAGGAGGGGAACGATTAATGTAGAGTTGTGCATGGACAAAGAGCAATAAATATTCAATTATAATCCTCTAGCCTATACTCAAGATGACAAACACGGGAGGGGGGAAGTTGGAGATGGAGTTGGGAGGAGAAGAAGAAGAGGGAAAACATAAATATAAATCATGCTGAGGCAGGGCCACAGCGAGTCTGTGTGCGTGTGTGTGTGTGTGAGAGAGAGAGAGAGAGAGAGAGTGTGTGTGTGTGACGTTTTTAAACCAATTTAAATTTGAGACCTTCAGGGTGAGGATATTTTTACAAAGTGAGGACACAGAAGGGTCGACTTAGAATCAACAATCAGTGAGACTTCTCGCGTCGACACCACTTATACTAATACCCCGGTGTGTGTGTGTGTTTGTGTTTATGTTTTTTTATATTGAATGTGAGAGGAGTGATAAGTCTGCCCTCCACACGTCTTTGTCATTGAAAAACAAACTAAACCCAGCAGGACAGTCTCGCTCCAAAAGTCAGTCAGAAATGTATTCCTGCTCTGATCTCCTGTTTGTAAGTTTCTCTGTAAACACGGGAATATCCAAAATGATTTCTGCTTATAATTATATTAGTTTCGGTTTTTAAGCCCATCAGTTCCACTCATTATGATTTACATTGTTCATTAAATTCTTCATTACCTAAGGGAAGCCAAATCAAACTGCAGCCTCTGCTAATGCCATGTTTGGGTTTTCTGACTTTGAATCTGCACACGCGCGCGCACACACACACACACACACACACACACACACACACACACACACACACACACGCACACACACACACACAAAGGTGGATGATATGTGCTTGTTTTGACAGTTTCATGTGACCACGAGCAGAAAACAGGAAATAAAGCAGAAGGGCAGCGAAAAAACAGTCTAATTGTAAGAAGCTGATGAGCTGAGTCCCATATTTACAGCCTCATTAATGAGGAGGGAGTGGAAAACAGAGGAAAAGCTCCATAAACCAAGCTGGTATGTTGATACACCGAGCTGTGTGCGAACTGTTGGGAAATAGCAATTATAGGAACGTCGTAGCCGTTGTACTTTCCAGCTAAATTCCAAACGGCTTTAACGAGTAAACGGTTTGTTTTGTACAAATTGCCGTTAGCCGCTGTGATCTGAGGGGATAAAGGAGACTCTGAGCGGGATGTCAGTACATCCTCACACACTGCCCTCCGCTCTTACCGAGGTTAAGAACAACGCAAGGGGGGCACTGATGAAGAGATATTTAGTCCTCTTTTTTTTTTTTTGCTCTGAGATTTATCCTGGGCGATTTAGCAAAGACAAAGAAGGGTAATACGAGCTGATCCTCGGAATACCAAGGAGAGAGGCAAAATGAGGATAGATAACCAATTAGCGAGATGGGAGCGGGTGCAAGAGTCTCCAAAGACCTTTTAACGCGGCACCCAGGGTTCCTCCTCACTCTAAATTGTGAGTAATGGGGAGGAGACGGTCCAAGACATGTTCATAGACGCTGCTGCCATGGACCCCCGCTGACCCCCCAAACAGCCCCATGCGGAGGAGGATTAGGACTTCATTGGAGAATTGAATATCGAGACTTTGCAGAGTTTCTTGTTTGCTGTTTGTTTGATTCTTCGTTGCTCCTGCTCGCCCTCTTTTCTCTCTGCGGCTTCTCGTTCTGACCTGCATGACATAATGCTAACAACAACAACAAAAAAAGAAAAAAAATCCCTTTAGTGGTTCTAAAATTGGGAGTACATCTGCTACATAGAGCGAGGATTCATATGTAGCGGTACTAATGAGGTTGAATCATGCTGCAATATATTCCTTCATTTCCTTCATCTGTCTGTTTCTGCACTGTGGAATCAATCTCCAGGAAAGAGGAGGTGCAGCGGGATGGTGTCGCGTGTGTGTGTGTGTGCGTGTGTGCGTGTGTGCGTGCTTGCGTCTGCTCTCCTGTGAATGCTTGCACATGTGTACTGTGAAATTAACAGCTGTGGGCTATGATCTTCCACAGTCCAAGGAGACAAAAAATAGGAAAATTGAGCACATGAAGAGAGAAAAAAAAGTGGAAATGGAGCTTTGGTAATGTTTTCACTTTTCTTTTTACTTTACTGCCTCAAACCCGGCGACCTTCATCCCACTGGGCCAAAGTCTGAGGAGTGCGTCAGTCACTTCTGCCTCTCATTTGTAACTCCTCATCCTCCCTAATTCACATTTCCTCCCACTCTGTGCTCGTTTGTGGACGTATTAACGATGACGCCGCATCGCCGTCACTCACAGCCGCGTTCAAACTCCGCCGCCAAACTGCTCTTTAATGACCTTAATGTCGCCAAAGACTTTGACATTTGCCAAGGGCAGAATTGACACAGCGATGCAAATGACATACGAGGAGGGTGACGTACTGTAAGTGACATGTCTGTGTGTGTGGGTGTGTGTGTGTTGGGAGGGGGGGGCGATAAAGGACAGAAATGCCCTAAAGCGGAACATTGGCAGAAATGGGAGGAAGGTGCGGAAGAAGGAGGGGAGGCATGGAGGCAGATATTGGCAGGCGGGGCGTGCGAGTGATGGTATTTGAGAATCGCTCAGGCGTCAGGCCGTTCACCTCTAATGTCGGAGATGATTACACACTAATTGAAGTAATCTAGTGCGGCTGCTAATCATGGTTAAAGAGTCCGCCCTTTTATCACCTTGGACTGGGTGTCATTCTGACTCGATGACCCCTGCACCTTTAAATCAAACTGCACAAGTGGAAGAAACGGTGCTCAGTGTGATATAATGGAGCCATCTTACAACTCTCAAGGGCATTTGGCTTTCAGTCAATTTTAGCCTTTTACACGGACGACATAGGCTTATATTCAGATTAGAATAAGTAGCCCTGCCACACACGTGTGTTTTATGTTGGCACCCTGCAGGCAAAATTACAGATGGTGAGATAGAGTCAGCAACTGGAGGAAGAGAGGGAAAAGATTGGCTTTGCTTTTCTGACAAATTAAACTTCATGTATTTGGCTGAATGTGGATGGATGGAGCGATATAACTGTTATTTACTCTAAATCAGCATCTATTTGTACTTCAGGTGCTTTTCTAACATTAAATGGGGATGTAGCCAGGTTACCAGGATGAGTCAAAACGTTCTGGACTGATTTTGATGAAACCATGTGGATCAAAGCAGCTCATCAGGATCCAGAGCCAAATCCAGTTCTTTCTTTCTCTCTAATAAACTAAATCTCCATTTTAAAGAAGAGTATTTAACCTTTGATAGACTATAAATAGGCACAGTTTAATCTGGTTTCAGGTACTGGTAACAGGTACAGTATATCATTAGTACAGAACACGTTTGTCTGTGCCTGTTTGGCCTTGGTGGTGGTATGAGCTCTAATTTGCTTTCCACAGAGGAACAGATAATTTCTAAATTCTTCATATTTGTTTGTATTTATTGCTGAATTATCCCGACACATCTGTATTTGCACAGAACACACTGGGCCAACACAGGCTGACTGCGACGCCGGGCCGTCTGCTCGTCCTCGTCACATCAAGGCGCTGGGTGTAAGTGGGGCCTCAGTTAGACGTGTATTGAGAAATCGTGTGTCCCCACATCTGTGATGAGATGCTCGGAGAACAGGAAATAGGGGTTGCCGGTCAGCCTGACTCCTCCACTCGCCGCAACCCCAATTCCCAATATTATTACAGCTAAGGTCAGGCTGAGAGAGACGGAGCAGGAACACTGAACGGAGGAGGAGGAGAGCGCAGGGTGGACGACAAGAAAACGAGCATGTGAAAGACGTAGCCGGCGAGAGGAACACGTCAGAGGAAGAAGGTGTGTCAGGGTGCTATTCAACACGTCTGATAAGTTTATGGCAGCTGAAACGGAATGAAAGTGCGCTGATACAGATCCTGCTCTTTTAACTGGTTTTGATGTTGTTCTGTGGACCAGAAACCTCAAAGAACAAGAGGCTGTCATCCCTGTCAGAGTGAATATAGACGCCCCGTCCTCCAGCCCTGGCTGCTATGCTTGTTGCTCTTTACTCCGTGTCCTCCTGCAGTTTCCAATAGCAACCATCCGAACTAAAAGAGATTTTTTTTCATGTGACAGATCATTGTGAAAGCTATCTTTTCTCCCTTATACCGCATTTACGTCTGTAAATCATTGTGGAAGATGCTGCGCATTTGTTCCTCAGTCGGGAGAGAGGAGTGTGGGGTGGGGGGGTTGAGTGAAGCAGGAGGAGGAGGAGGGGAGGGCAGGCTGTTGCACATGTCTGTTGCCATGGGGATTCTTGCGCAGTGACTATGCAGTAATGCGGCTGCGGGAACGGAGGATTTGTTTTCGCAAGGGAGGCTCCAGCGAGAAAATAGAGTGTGCATGAGCCCGAGCCTCAGCCACCAATTATGTGGAGGGGGCATTTGTTTTAGAAGGAGAGTTAGCGCGGCTTCACTTAGACGGGGAGCAAGGTGCTGCCTCACAGAACCTCTGATGTTTTCATACTAACTCGCCCTCCAGATTAAATTAAGGATCGGCCACCACGCCAACGGTTTGCAGCAAAAATCCATTTCAATAAGGGGAAGACAATGGAGAGCTAATGGAGGCTTCATAATTGCATGTTCCCAAGATAAACGTGTTAATCAAATACAAAGCCTGCATAGAAAACAGTAATTTACTGTTTGAGAAGAGGAGACTGCTTGGAATATTGCCGATATAATCACCAGCATGGATGAATTAATTTTAATTAATAATAAATAACTCTGTGGTTGATTTGCATATTGTGAAAACTAACACTCCTGTCAATGAAGGCTTGGAAATGGCTTTAACCCTTTGGTTGAAACGTAAAGCTCCTCTGGAAACATAAAGTTTAGACGCCTGGAAAAACACTTCAGCTCTCCCTGGCATGCTGTCATTTAAACAGGCAGCCCTGTGATGATCAATGCTGGCGGTGTGTTTACTGTATCTTCCTCCCTCCTGACATCCTCACTAATTGGCTGTGTCGGGCTAAATTGCCCCACGTTCTGTCCCAAAACAAGAAAACACACATTTGCAATTTATAATGGGGCCATAGGATGGAGAGAAGAGGAGACTTGTTTTAGGGAACTGGAATCCAATCGTTGGGAGACATAGTGGGTGTGTGAGATCCAAAGGAAGGAGTGACTCTGGGTTTGTTTGAGGAATATTGCTCAGATATTTGCACACTTGCACGGAAAATAGCTTCCATTTGCAAATTATGAAATAAGTCTGAAATGTGATTATCCATCTCCAAATGGAACATTGCACACTCCCGTAATAGAATCAGTCTCAGGCCGGTCATCTTCACTTATCAAACACGGGTGGAGCTAATAACATTAGTAATGGCTGCTTTCTATTTAGGTGTTTATTTCAATTTCGGCTGTCCTGGTGTTAGAGCCTCGCCATCCTGCATCGCTGGTTCACCGCACGGCCGCTTAACGCCAAAATGATGTTAGTTAGACCTGTGCTTGGCCTGCTGTCACACCGTCAAAACACACTTGACAAAAATGTTTAAAATCAGCATTACTGCAAGACAAAATGTTCTGTATAGGAACTCTGTGGGAACAAAGTTTGACCCTGATTTGAGAAGATCAATTATTTAACATTATTGCCTCCATCAAGTTCAATTTTCTTGTGTAGCCGGATGGAGGTGTGGATTCTATACCATCAAGTTCTTCAAAAGTAACACCAATATCAATGAAAACATGTATTTACCCCATAATAGAAGTTCTATAGGGGCGTTTTGGCACAGATCTGGGTGAGGATGCATATCTGGCAGGCGTGCATAACATATACACTATACAGTATGCATGGGCACAGGAAATGGAAGTGCTGTGCAGGAACAATCAGGGCAGAAACATGCAACAGCCACTAACGTGTTGTAGAGTCGCTGCTGAATCAGGAGTATGCGGGCCATGTTGTTGTATCTTTAATCATTTATAGATCCAGAAATATGTTGCGAGACCAAGTTCAGCCTCAGATGTACGCGGCGTTCCTGCTCCGTTCTTTATGTTTCACATTTTACCTGGGATGCCCTGTATCCAGCAGCATGTGAAGGGTTTTGTTGTGTGCGTTTGGCTGTGTGTCAGCGCTGTGGAGGGCTGCGATGTTAGATATGGCTCATAAGCTTACATAAAGGTTTTTAATGAATGTTAATGAGAGCCACAAAAGGTGGAGGGAAACGCTTACGGCTGAAATCTCCCACATTCTTCATGATGACCACACTCATTATGACTTTTTGATTGAGGATGATGGCACCGGGGGCATTCCCCCTGGAAAACAGAGGGGACATCTCTGCCGCCAATTACACACACACTGGCTTTCACCGACAGATTTTCTTTGTTTCAGGGGGGAAAAAACGGAATTCCCAAGACTATCCCTTGTATCCCAGGGTGCGAAACTCCGAGAGGCAATTAGCCTGGAGTCTCCCAAAGGATCGCATCCACAGGGACGGCATATGTTTGTTGTTTTGCTAAGTCCTCTATGTTCAATTGACGTCAAGAGTTAACTTTATGCTCTTTTTAGGCCAGAGGCACAAGTACTGTCATTAACTCTCAAAATATCCAATCCATAGTTCATCTGAGCGGCGTCATGTTTTGTGTGCACTGTGTAGTGGGTTGTGTGTTATGTTATTAGCAGGCGCTGGTTTGAAAAACAGACTAATACAGAGGTTGAACACTTCTAATTGGCTTCATTAGCGATACATTCAGCGCCTCATGATTTACGTCTCTAAAACGTGTGAATGGATACATTAGCCTCATTGATTCTTATTGTTTCAATCTTTGCCACTTCTTTACACTTGAATGTGTTTGAAAAGTTCCACATTAGACTGCTAGATCTGCTAAGAATGTGTCTGCACAGTGTGAAGCTGGCCCGTCCCTCACTGTCGTCCTCTGCAAGGACACTCAAAGGTAATACGCTGTCTAAATCCCTCTTCACGGACAACTGTCATATCAAAAACTCTAAACCTAATAGCTTGTGTCATCTTAAGACTTCATGAGAAAACATCCTACATTATACAACGCTCAGTCTACTGTAAGGAATGCTTTGTTTTTCTTGGGTTTCCCGGCTTGATTGTGCTGGATTAAGACAGTGTGTGTGCTGTGATTGGGCTAGAGACAGAGCGTCTAAACCCCAGTTACCTTTGACAACTACATGAAGGTTTTGTCATCTCATTATGGGAGGAGGCGCCGGGCGGATCAGAAGTCAGGTGATGATGTGCAAAAATAGGATTTTGCATTTGCGCGGTGTATAAAATGCTTCAGATTAAAGTGTCATTCAAAGGTAAAGCTCACACACACACACACACACACACACACACACACACACACACACACACACACACACACACACACGCTGCATTATGGGAGTGTATGAGCCATGTAATGTGGTGGCGAGGAAGAGAGAGGGAATCAAAGCAGCCATAGAAGCTTAGTGGAAGATTCCGGATTGTATGTGAGTTAGTTTGGTAACGTCATGTGTTCAGCCTAACTGCATCTTTCTAACACACACATTCATCCGTGAAAGAACTTCACCGTGTCCTGACGTTACCTCGCATGAAACAACAAAGACTCCTATTGATTATTCATCATTCATTTACAATCCAAAGTGACTGCTGTGTTAAGGACACAACAGTGAGCCAGAGAAGATGATTTAGCAAAACAAACTCGGGAGATTTCTCAATTTTTAAACCGCAGTATGATGAACAGACATCAGTGTTTGCTCTTGTGTGTGTTCACATGCTGCTGTGACACTCTAACCACATGGCAATTGATTGTGTTGCCTTTTCATTACTTACACTCTAACAAATAGCCACAAAGTCATTTTCATCCAGTTTTGGCTCTCTCACGCGGCTGCGTTACACTCAGTGTTGTCCTCCTGCACAGAGACAGAGAGCTGTTGCATTGTCTGAGTGCTCGTCGTTGAAAAGGATGTGGGACACACACTTGTATGTTTTACAGTGAAAGCAAAAAGGTGCTTCATACAAATTAGGCCAACCTGGATGCTGTGTAATAAATAACAACAAAAGGTTTTTACAATCACTATTGAATGAATGATTTTCTAATAGCTAATGACTACTTAGTCTGCATTGTTGTTTGTCCACATTGTTACCCCTGAATTATGGATAATCATTGTGAAATTGGTTCCATTTCTTCTATGTATTATTCTTTGCTGCACGTTGTTATTCCACCTGAATTTACAAAGAATCGTTCTCCAAGCGAATGTTAAATATAAATGAAGAGTTGATGACCAATGGGAATAACAAAAGACTGCAGGACACTTAAGATGGAATTTAAAGAATAATTGTACTTCACTTGTTTCATCAAAGCTTCACATGTTCATGCTTCATGCTGTTCAGATCCGAGCGGTGGTGGATCTTTGTTTACCTGCCTGTTGTTATTATTCTACCTTTCCCATTTCACCCAACAATGGTTCCAAATTTACAAAATAAAGAAATATTGTTCCTTACTCTTTGTTCAAAGAGGTGCATTAACATCCCCAGCAGTGTAAACATGCTGTCGCTACTGTAAACAACCCTGAAATGCAACAGTCTCCCTGTCTGAAAGGCCATTAAGGGGTTGGCTCACATTTGGGCCACTTGTATCTGTGATCTCATTCTTTCAGTCATTACCCAGAGCTCATGACCAGGTTAGGGCTAGAACTTGATGGAGCGGTAAATTGGGATGTTCCCCTTTTGGCTCGGCTCTGGCACAGTCTCTGCAGCGCCGCACCATTCTGCCCATCCATCTCAACCAATTATTACCTACTGTACTTCTAAACGCCTCATCGTGCCCTGCATGTTTATGTTTTGAGGCTCTATACGTTGCTTTTCTGCCTCTGTGATTCAGACAACAATGGAACATTTTGAGCTGCAGAGATTTTGTGTAGTGAAAGCAAACATAAGGATGAAAACAATGCTGTAACTAAACAAGTTTGCAAATTGCTCAATTCCTTGTGGCTGTTTAGTATCTCCGAATCTTTGTGGAAGTCCTGACTGTAATACACACACCGCTGAGCATTCCCCAAAGTGCCCTAAGGGGGCGCCTCTGAGCAGCACTAACAGGCTTTTTGTTTTCTACTCTCTTTTCCCTGTAAACATACACAGTGTTGAATTAAAGAGACAGCGCAGCCTACAAGATTTATTTTCTCTTCCTAGTAAAGTTTGTGAAGGTCACGGCTCAGTAAGGACGAATGTAAATGAAACCCTGAGAATCCAGAGCGAAGGTCTGAGAGAGCAGAATGAGAAGTGATCCAGTGGATTTTGGAAAATCAATTGTTGTTGAGAAAGATTCCATGCACTCTGATCATTTGGACAGCTCGGGGATCACAGAAGTTCTTCACTGTCATCATCATTCATGCATGCCTAACATCCAATTCTAGTTGTTCTGACAGCAACAGAAGGCAACAAAATGTCCACTGCTTCCAATCTAGGCAGAACACAGAAGTGAAATGAAAGTGAGCCGGCATGAATATCTGTTTCCAATATTGATGACCATCACACTGGAGAGGCGGCGCTGCAGCTGGAGTGTGTTTGTCTTTCCCACTGGGAGCGTCGCTGCTAGGGGGCAGAGCGGCTGCACTGCTCACATTTCCATGCCATATTGTCTTTTGCAATTGTCACTGGCTTTAATTTCCACGGTGCAAGTTGTGAACCGAACCGCAGAGATTCTGTATTTACACCTTATGCAATGCATCCTGTTGCTCCTGTGTGTTTAAAGTGTGGTTGGTCACCTATAGGGAGCTGTAATGATAGTGGATGTCCCGAAAACGCTCGTTCAGTCTGTATATATGTCCGAGAAATGCTTTTTGCCACATTCAGCTTGCAGCAGGAAAGTGGAAAGTGGGGAAAATACACTCCTCCCTCCTCCCGGTCCTTTTTCAGATCCTGACCTAACTTGGCCGAACCGAGCAGCAAGCGGCGACGTGTGAAAGGAGCATGAGTCGACTCTGAGAGAAAGATTAATGTGACGTCATGGAATTGCACAAGAAACACTCACACTTCTCCAGATTGCCCATCTTCCTCCTTCTCCTCCTCCTCCTCCTCTTCCTCCCCTGGCAGAGGTGAAGCATCAGTAAGCCAAACCTTTCACAACCAACCTCTATCTAATTCACTAGATGGAGAGTACGCCAAGAAGAAAATAAAACGGTGCGTAAGCCAGCGCTTTCTTTCAATCAGGCTCAGCCCACAAGCACAAATCAATTAAGATCGGTTAGTTAGTGCGGCTGCATAGAGACCAGATCATCATCATGAGAAGTTGTTAAATATGAAACAAAAAACAAACATCACAACCATGTGTGTCAAATAGAAATGACAAACTGAAACTAACAGGATGATGGAGAATTACAGAAGATTAGGTTTGCTTTTGTTTCTCTCTCTGAAACATAATACACAGCTCATAAAGTTGATTAAATGACATTGGCAGGTCATTTCTGAGACTTCAACATGTTTACAGGGCCCAATATCAAAGCCACTAACCAGCCTCCTGTTGGCAAAGGTATTGATCCGTATGTATTGTGTGCAGAGACAACATGAAGTGAATGTAGCGTGGCAGTAATCTGTGTGTGGATGAATACGTCCTGAGCAGCAGAAGTGATTTGTATTCCAATATTACACATTTTTACGCCCATAAAAGGTTAACAGGTCTTCACATTTGTCAAAGCAAAGTTCAATACTGGCACCGGTAAAGCAGCTGCTTCGGATCTGGCACCAGAAACAGCATCTGGTAAATCCAATTAGACTAGGAATGATCGTGACATTCTTGAACAGACGGCTTTATTAATATGATATTCTTGACAGGAAGGTTCGATACCGACGTTGCATTTTAAAATGGGCCGCGTCTTAATGTCGGCGCGCTGCAGAGAACATGGAATCCTGGCCCCACACACAGAGAGAGAGAGAGAGAGAGAGAGAGAGAGAGAGAGAGAGAGAGAGAGAGAGAGAGAGAGAGAGAGAGAGAGAGAGAGAGAGAGAGAGAAACTATCAAGTAGACTTAACCCTGCCATTTTGTCCATCACTCATCTGCAGACGGCCATTTCCTGTAATGCAGCATTTAGCTTATCACATCCTGCTGCTGGAATGAAGCCACGTCCTTACTATTGTTACCAGAGTTATGCCAAAGGGTTTGAACTGTTCACTCCCCGGGTGTCACTCACACGGCCGAGCCACTCACTGCTGCAACACACCAGAGGGACTTCATGATCTTTCCCACATTAGAGATGGAAGATTTCAACATTTTAAACCAGCAAAATTGTATTTATTTGAAAGAATATCAGCGTCTGTGTCAATCAGTGTCATTACACATTATTTATAACAGCATTTAGTCCCTTTTTTTTTCATCCAATTATAATTCATCCATTCATTCCGTATGTTCAAGAACGCGTCGTCTTCCCTTTTTATGTCAAACCGTAATTGCTTTCTGTGATCCAAATTTGTACAATGACAGAGACAATT
The DNA here is from genome assembly GCF_046128005.1 of Genypterus blacodes. Taxonomy (NCBI): domain Eukaryota; kingdom Metazoa; phylum Chordata; class Actinopteri; order Ophidiiformes; family Ophidiidae; genus Genypterus; species Genypterus blacodes. Next base: position 1,592,182 of record NW_027466930.1, read on the forward strand.
AGCCGTCGCTTTGTGGTGGCAATTATTGCTTTATTACATTTTTTTATTTGGTGTTTGTACTGTGCGTTTATGTGCATATGTCCCATTAACTGCCATTTATTCAGACTGCTGTTCCTAAGCCTGTTTGTCCTCCTCTTATGTTGGCGCTGTACAGTTTGGAAGGAAACGGTTCATCCCAAGGGTTCTATTTCTAATAACGCATTAGAAATAACACTAAAAATCATTTCAGTTCATTGCAAAGACTTGTAATTAAATGTTTGACACCATGATTATCTGAACTAAGCATGATTGGTGAAGAGATGAGACGTAAAGCTGAAACGGCCCCTCAGTGTGTTCCCCTTATGAGTACTTCCTCTCCAATTCCACCTCAGTATGTTTGCCTGCTGGGTTTTGTAACGTCTACGGGAGAGATTTGCACACAGCCGAGCGCCGTCCGCATCTCTGCTTCTTTGAAACGGCGCGGCGAAGGTGCTCGCTGCCAAAGAAGCTGACAACATTTTCTTTGAGGATTATTGGAGTGGAACATTTCAGGAGTCTTATCTCCAAAGCCTTCTTACTCTTGTTCTGGGCCATGGCGATGCTGCGGCACCGTCCCCTCGTCACGTAGAGAGCAGAAGGCAGCGACGCAGTCTGGAGCATCTGGCTGTGACACGACCGTGTTTACAACTGAGCAATCCTCCTGTCCTGTCCTGTCCTGTCCTGTCCTTACTTGATATTGTCTGGTTTTCCAGGCCCCACACACTGACCGGTACTCTACACCGCGGTTGCACCACAGGGCCTCCAACAAGTGTGAGGTGACAGATAGTGGGAGTCTTGTCATGTTAGGTGATGTAATCTGAAAGTCAATTGTTTATAGTCATTGTTGTTTACATCCTAGCCCGGGCTGATGCATTTACGGCCCAATATATGGCACTATTTCATATAGTGAGCAGTGACAGGCCCGCCTAATGGGACGCCACCTATTACTGCCCATCACCTTGACAAAACGGCTGACTGCACTACTGCATTACACATTCATTACATCAGTAATCTTATAACTTGAGGCAGAAGCGCCCATGTAAACATGTGCAGTATGTCAAACTGATGAGGAGCCGCAGCGAGGCCGTGCTGAGGACTGAGGCTCTGCCAGAAGTGGCATTACACAAAAATAACATCAGCTTCAGTGTTTGTGCAGGGCCACTTGCATTAAAACTGGGAATGTGGCGGAGGGAAATAATTGAAGCAGAGTTCAAAATAGCTTAAAGAGCACCAAGTGTCAAAATCCTGTTTGTTTGAAGCGACCTGGCGCCTGGCATGTGGATGTTTAAGAGACGCGTGGCATTTTTCCAGCCTTATTATTGTCTTTAGAGCCTGTATAAGCGTCTGGCTCTGCCCGCAGGCTCAGCAATGCAGGAGGATAGCGGTTGTGGATTCGTGGATTAGAGACGTCAAGGACAGGGCACGGTTTGTTTGTTTAGAGATCAGATTGTCCGACATGCTGCAGAGTTGTGCAGGGCTGTAAAGAGGGGCCATACCTACACTCCTACACTCCTAATCTAAAGTGTGAGCACATATACCAGGATCCTGAGCCACGAATCCATCCAGTCACGCTCTTTGTTGGATCCAAATAGTGCAGATTTATGACTATTTAGCACACAAGCTCGGTCCTTAAATGTCTCAGAGCCGACGTTCCTCTTTACCAATCATTGTCTTTTCAGCATTTCCGATTCCTTTGCGTACAGCACTGACACATTCTGAACCCCTGCAGTGTGTGATAGATCAACTGTCAGATAAATCACAGCTTTTGCTTCAGGTTAAGAAGTGAAACCCTCCATTGTTTTTTCATGACCATGATCTCATTGACCCTATGAATAAACGTCCAATAGATGAATAGTTTGATCCTGCAGTGTATGTTCACAAAAACGTGGATTTAAGCAGACGAGAGTTACTGGTAGCCTAAGTTTGAACTTCAGATTGGCTTATTTCTTTACAAAGTCTCATATTAAAGCTTGCAAACTTGGAGATGTGGTGGGAATCACCTTACATCCTAAGATCAGCAACAGGAAGAAACAAGCAGCGTTCCGGGGGTGAGGAGGTTAAGGTTACGCCTTCCTTTGAGTATCTTAGGTGCACATCAACTGACTGGCATAACAAGCATTATACCCAAAGGCGAGAGCTAAACTGAACTCCATCCTAAACCACCCCCACAGAGTCTGTAGTGACTTTCTGTTGTTAATGGAGAGTTCTTCCTCTGATGCTGTGGGCACAAAAGCGAGTGTATTAAGCGCTGATTCGTGCACCAGCTCTCCCAATGTGCTGGGCTTGCTGCCTAAATAGTGCCAGCGTTGGCTCTGTCTGTTACATAAACTTTCTTGGCCATCCGTAGCGTTTCTTTTCTCCACACTAATCTATGTAGTATTTACTTGTTAAGTTTATGCACCAGTATGTTCAATCAGAATAAGTGAAGAGGAGAAAGAATCCAAAATAAATATGTGACTTTGTGAGTGCATTATGAATTCCCTCTTAAAATAAGCTGGGAGAAGCATAGGGGGTGGATAAGGAGGAGTTGGAGGCAGATAGATCTCTGTGACACCTTTGTTTAGATAGACGCCGGAGGAAGAACACCAATTAAATGTCGTCTACAGAAGAAAGTTTATCACGCTTACTGAACCACCTGAGAAACTGCATCAAACTTTCCTCTTTGTGTGTGTGTGACGATCGCTTTATGACTTCTATTAAAGGAGGGATTTCACCGTTCATTTTATAAGATAAAACAAATGTAAACCACAAAAACAACCGTTGCCCGGGGAACGTCTTTAACGCATCAGTGTGAGGAAGAACAGCAAAGCAGTTGCAAAAGAAAATGTTGTGAATTTTTTTTTTTTGTAGGTAATATTTCACCTCTATTCCTGGTTTGGGGAACTTTAGGACCCTGGATATCTGAGATTTACAGTAAGAACACAGAGCCACCAGTGATGTGATCTACGGCACAGGCCAATTTATTTACACTGAATGTCCACACACTGATGTATTGTCTTCATGGAATTATGGCGAGAGTAGGATCTATGGGTTACTGAGTCTATTCTTCAGGTTGGCTTGGTGCGTTTTCAAGCTTAAGATGGGAATTTAAGGCGGCACAACCCAAGGAAACCTGGTGAACACGTCCTAGAACACCGTGTGCAGTGTTCTCCTCAAGACTTTGGCTTTTGATGCCATCCTGCCCCTGCAAACGCTGCTTGACAAGACACAGCTTGACACTCTTCAATCTTTCCCTAACTTTTGGAGTTCTCATGACTGTTTCTCGACGTGGGTTTGCAGAAGTCTAGATGGTTGAACTCATCTCAGAGACCTTCAAACTGCTGCGGATCGATAAGCATGAATATGATGTTGATGGACTCGGCTCCGCGTCTCTCCTTCGGCAAACGGCGATAACTGAAGCAGAACAAGAGTCAGGATCTCGCTCGCTGAGCCGTCAGCCGGTGACACGAGCAGTCACGTGACGTCATGGGAGAGCTGTGAGAAGAAAACAAGGAAAAAAGTTCAGCTCAGCCTCTGCAAGACATATTTCTGCCCTGAAAGTTTGGCCCTACATACTCAGCAACACACTTTAAGGAGAAGTTAGATGAGGCTGTGTGTGTGCGTGTGTGTGTGAGTGTGTTTACAGTCTGAGCTGACAGGAGGAGTGTTTTTGATGGACTGCTTTAATAAAATAAAGCAGGTTCTCACTTAGTGTCCAGAAAGACTCTTGGTTAATACCGTAGATTCATCTTATCCCGGCTTTTCATGTTTTATTACCCGTGTTGATCCGCTCTCTGTGGCATTCACACACTTTGCCCGGCTAAATGTATGGAGGTGGGACCTGGGCTTTTGTTTTGCAGAGGTACTAATTGGAATTGTAATAACTTTGCTCCGAGCTTTCAGCATTCTTATGGTCGCCATGTGGTTTTGGTGTGGCTGCATGCTGCCCACTCCTAATTACAACAACACTTCTGGAAAAATACACTTCAGTCTGAGGAGTTTTCCATTTGATCACAGCGCTCATAACACTGCACATCGTTGATTATGAGAGTGTTGACTCATTCGATTGAAGACGGCGCTTCTTCCAGCAGCATACGGTGTGTGTGAGTGTGTATGATTCATAGGGTGGATTCATTCCAATTCCCTTAATTGTCTTTGCATTTCCCTCACTTGCATCTTTTACTCATATTTTTGTGCCTCGCAATCATGACGGAGGAGTAGATGTGAGGAAAGAGAGATTGAAGAGACGTATTTCAAGCAGGGAAACGTCATCTGAGTCACTCACTGATGACGGCAGAACAGTGGGAGCGGCTCTTCCTGTGCCTGGGCCGGCTCTGTAGAGGGATTAGATCTATATTCCCAAATACACAACACAGAATGTGAAATATTAACTCAGTGATTTTTCCAACACTATTTACAACAATAGAATAATAGAACAATAAAACTGTTTCTCTGCATATGCACAACACCGAGCTGTGAAGTCTGTAAATGAGTCCAGCAGAGTGAACACTGTTTTATGGTCCTTGTATCATTTAGATGAGCACTTAACACATTGGGTAATTGTAAAACAATGGGAGTAATTTGACACCCTTCTTGATTCAGACTGCAGGCTCTAGTCTCTCTGGCCTCCTCCAGGAAGCCTCGTCAGAATTGTGAGAATTGGAAGGTCCAAGGACTGAGGGAAGTTCACATAACAGAACTGGAAAGTCCTCATAGACTCATTTACCCGTTTCCGTTCAGTGAGGAAGTTGTGCTTTATAAGTTGACCCCTCTGCTGAAATCAATTTATATTCAAATTTTACAAACTGGCAGCATCAGTCTAACATTCTATTATGTCGAACTATAGTGATGGTAAAGATATGTAGGTGTTTTAAATATCATATCCCCCCACCTGGATGATTACTGGCTGACATGGACGCCTGTGAACTATCCCAGAGTTGATTAGGTCATTGATTGGCCGAGTAGTAGAGGGATGAGGAAATTAGAACGATGATAGTCCGGGAGCTTGAACCAAACACCCAAAACTTTATTAAACTGAATTACAAAGTTCATCAAGGTTGATTGGGTGGAAACACACCTGAAATGATTTGAACTTTGCGAGGAGGCGACACCATTAGGCCGTCAGAAAATATTTGGCGAGCAATTTCCGAGGCAATGTTTCTCGCATTAAGTTGCAAAGCTTGATACACACTGTGCAGCGTCAAAGTCGCATAATTGATGGAGCCATTATCCTTAACACTAATCCGTCTTAACGCAACCTTCGGTGCGTCAGCAAAAACAAGAGGCTGCCTGGATTCACGGGCGAGGGGTGAAGGAACGGCCCTGTTGATTGAACGACGCCTTTCACCGCCGTGATTAAACATACCAAACTGGCAGCCCGTGTTTGATGAACAATCTATTATTCTTTTAATAAATCTTTCAGTATGGAACATGATGGACAAGCAGATCAAGCGGGGGCGGGGTCAGATCAGAGCTGAGCTGAGTCGACGACAGTAACAGCGTATGTTCTGCATAACTGCATTTTCCACCTTTTTTTTCTTTCAAGCAACACACTTTCCCTCCATGCTTGATTATGGAGCCACGAATTGAAATGCCAAACACATAAATATGCATAATTCCTCACACTTCTGAAACTAACAGGACCCCCCCCCCCCCTAAACACACACACACATCTCACAGTGGGTGGTACTCTTTTGGATGAATGGCTTAAAAGTCTTCAATCTTAAAATGTTAATCCGGTGACATCTTCCTACCTGGACCACTGGGACGAATCTCTGCATGCTGACTTCATCCCAGCAGGGGAGCGAGGTCACCTGAGGTCTACCTTTGAGATGAGACCCTGGTCCATACTAAGCACACACCTCCTCCATCTTAAGCACAGCTAGGTCATTACAGTACAGTATGGTTTAAAGAACACTTTACGGGAAAGCTGGGAGACCATTTGAGAGAAATCACTGCTGATTACAGTGGATGGATCTTGTTGTTTTGCGCTGGTGACCCACAGGTGACAAGATTCAAGGTCCTGCAGAATCCATGAATGGGCCCTGACATGAAAAACAATGTTGTACGCTCTTCCTAAGGGGAGCCATACACCACACCGGTGAAACACATCAAAGGTCATCTGTCTCCATGCTACAAGATCAGCAGCTTTGGATCGATGCTAGCACACCACCCGCTGTCTAACAATCTGAGTTTGTCCCTTTATGTCCAAACACAACCTTATCCAATCTTTGACCACCTGCTTTGAAACAAACTAGACATGCAGGACATCAACCTGTTAGTGGTCATGTCTTTTAAATCTATAGTTTAGACCTCCAAAGTCCTCTTCAAGTTACCTTTTAAGTCTTCGGCCTTCACTGTACTCAATAGATTCCATGAAGATATCTTCAATCATACCTTATTGATCCTCTTGAGACTTGTCATCAGCTTTTGATCAATCTAAAGGGCAATACCATGCTTAAAGGTAAGGGCAGGCGTATTTGTAACTGCATATCTTGGTGTTTGGGATCGGAAACACAGGCGTCTGAAGAGAAAAGAGGCAAATGGAGAGAGCATGCAAACAGAAATGCATCATTAAACCTCGGTGGTGGACCGACTGTGGACATCCTTGCTGTGAGACAACAGTTTGAACCGTTAAATCACTGTGCCACCGGCGTGAGCCAAGTCCAAACCCGACGGTGGCACTCGATGAAAGGTCGCTGGTCACCAAAATCAATATTTGACTCCCTGCTGGCAATGTGAATGTGCATAGAGAATGTCACTCCAAAGCTGTCTTTAGTTTTTGAGATGCACTGCATTGGTGGCAGACAAAAGATGGATAAAGATCGTCAAACATGACACAGATGGAGAAGAGGCTCATTTGGAATTTAGCGTATTCCAAAATAAGCATCATGTCAGATCAATGAATTAGCAGTTTCCATTTTACCGCAGCTTGAATACGTCAACGTTGCAGAGTTGAGATACGCTTGCAGCTTAGTTTAGTTTCTCTTCTTTGAGCTCTTTTGATTCAGATTCCTGGTCACTTGAGAGAGGATGAAAGCAGCTTTGAGTCCCTGATCAGTGGTGGCAGATCGGCTTTGGACTCTTTATCTCAGGCAGGCTAAGAAGGCCAGAAGAGAAGAGAAGAGAGCGATTCCACCTGCCTGCAGTCACAGTGGAGGTAAACGATGGGCTTTCACCTCCCTAACAGAGCCGCGTCTCTCTCAGCATTCTGGCTTCTGACATTTGGCTATGATATTAAAAGTTCTCCTCAGATTTAGACCTGATTTCCATATATTTTTCAAGCCTTGTATGCTTGAACAATTCCGAAACAGGGACTGTTGAGCTGTGCTTGTGTGTGTATACTGTATGTGTGTGTGTGTGTGTGTGTGTTTGTGGCACCCACGCTGAGCTCCCTTCACCAATCAAACATGAGGCTGTGTTTTCCTGCTGGTTGTAGCCGTTTCCCTCTTCTCCAAGGAAACAGAATGGGGTTAATGGCTGGCTAAGTTTTTTTGGAGGCAGAGTGCAGTAGTGTGGGATCAGGTGCTGGACAAAATGAGCCTATCGCAGGAATAAACGAGGGGAAGTCTGCACACTGGCTTTGCTCTGTGGCTTTACGTAAGTAGGTGACACTTTGTGTTACGCCATGGCCCTAATTGAAGGTGAGGTTGTCATTCTCTGATGGCGTAACCCTTTCCTCCCCGCATGGCTTGTTTGCCTGGTGGTGATCTTGCAGGCTGGAGCTATGCATAAGCAGTGTGTTTGCAGGAGCATATATTATAGAACACAGCTCGGGGACTGTACCGCTGTTCTCTCCACCAAGCTTTTTTGCCCCATACACACGTCCCATCTTATCATCAAAGTGCATCTACAGTAAGCCAAGTCGTTCAGGGATGCATCTTTGTACCGCATATATGTTCTTAAATGGAGGAGTGAACTGTCTAACAATTCCCCCCGCTGAAAGTGAGTGCGACATCTGTCTACTTTAGAGGAGCTTTTCTTTCATCATGTCAGGAGTTTACACTTGGGACTCTTTTAGATGAAGGCAGATTCAGAGGGGGAGCCACTGTCCCGGGGGGGCGTCGCTGAATCTACAATCAGCAGAACAAGGAACCCAGTGTTGCTTTTCAAGGGCAATATGGAAGTTCAAAAGGGAGACGTTGCTCATTCATAGTCGATGTGTGTTTTGCCTCAACCTTCAAAGGTGTAAGTGATCGTCTTTGACTTTACTGTAAGTGCTTGATGTGTGTTTGGACCTAGTTTACAGATTAGAGAGGTACGAGCCTGTATTGGTTTAAGATTGGTTAGAATCTAGACAATTGTTTGATGTTTAAATGGGAGTAACGCTCTCCTGGATTAGACTGACAGTGTTGTTCGTTTACCGGGTCCATAGGCCTTTGAATGGATCCTTTGCTTTTATCTCAACGCCGCAAATAACGAGATTATCAACGCCGCTATAAAAGTTAAACGTATTATGTGGATTTCCAAACAGAGCCGTTCTGCTTTACTGACTCTAACACCTTGTAAACTCACATTTCTTTTGGGTGCTATTTCTCCTGCATGCGCATCTCTAGCAAAAATCTCTCAGCTACTTCACCTCAACAATGCAGACAATTCAGGGTACAAAATGTCACTCTGAGACGCCGGTGAACATACTGGCGTCTCCAAGTCGAAGTAGCTTTTAGAGATGCAGCACACGGGTTCACTCAGAGGCCTGTGAACCTGGTATGTGAACACCACATAGTGTATCTCCAGAACACTTCAACTTACAAAAAAGTCAGGGACCTAGCTCGGGTATAAACTAATCTAAAATACACAAAATGTTGTAAAATGGCTTTATTAGTATCATTTTAACAAAGAACATTTTGCAGAAGGCTTGAAAGCTGTAACTGGATCACTGAAAGAAGCCATTAGTGTTCTGTTTTCATACATAGAACGCCTGAAAAACAAAAAGTTAGCGCTTGAAAGAATCCCTCTGCTTGCCCTTGATGTTTACCCACAGCAGGTCACACTTGCTTAGAGAGCACGAGTGGCTCCTAGGGAGATGCGAGCAGCTGTAGGAATCAAAGCGAAGCACAAACCGAGATGCTCCGGCCCCCTGTGTAACTAATGTATGACTGCATATGCCCGCCGTAATGTGATCTGACAACCCAACACAGCGCTTTTGTAATGGGATAAGGATAAGTTGTATACTCGCGTCCACGCACGGCAGGAATAGGCGGCTGAAGTCGTACAGCTTGATGTAACTCGACAACGCGGGATTGTATATATAGACAGAGGGAAGTATGGTGAATGAAAGCAGCAGCACACAGCAGGTGTCTGCGCCTGGAGATGTCACCCCGCTCACATGAATCAACAGCGGAGCGCCAGGGACCGCCGGGCCGGATGGTGCCAGGGGGCTACAGAGACCTTATCATATAAACATAGCCATGCACTGCAGCATGCTATGCTGTTTGCAAATGTGTCCTTTAAATTTTTACAAGCAGCGGAATCATGAATGGTGCTATAGAATTAATTTCAACCACGTAAATTGAACAACAGAACACCAGCAGCTGTAACTTTAATCACCCATACAAGGACACACACACACACGCACGCGCACGCACGCACACACACACACACACACACACACACACACACACACACACACACACACACACACACACACACACACACAAAGGGCAGATATTTAATTTTTGTGGGGGTTAACATAGTAATATACGATACCTTGATTCAAGGTCAAAAGGGAAATATATGCGGCACAAACACGGCACTAAGTACCTACATGATATTATGTTTGTTGGATGGTAAAGGGCGCCGTCATAAAGGATGTGTGTAAAACAAATTGCAATCTGTCTGTCAGCTCATGTTAAATGGAGTGCACCGTTGATGAGACATACAATCTGGTGTCTGCTTTTGTTACCGCCGCACGCTCTCTCATCAGGCGTGACAGTTAACATAGATTCCATAGATGGCGTGCATTTTAGGGACGGTGAAAGTGGGCGAGAACGCGCAGCCGATCATCCAATGTTTCGCCCGCGTAGTTGTCGAGCAAATGTCAAAAATGACCTTCAAGGATATTAAATATTGTGCAATAAGTAATTCCATTTTCTCTGATAGATGCATGGCTGATACGTATCCGGTGAATTACAAAGCTGGAAATCCTATCGAGCATCAACACACACACACGCACTCCTCTCCGGTGTCGCTACAGGCTGTAATGACAGAATGCAAACGCTGTAATCCATGCAAATCAGCCGAAATACGCACAGTCCTCCTTTTTACATTCACCTCAGCCTGGTGTTGAGGCATTAACTGTCAAACCCGGCGGCGGCGGCGGCGGCGGCGGTGGCGGCCTACACCTCAGTGCCTTTTTACAGCACATCTGAGCAAACATCTTATGAATTTACTTCCTAATCCTCACAGTCATGAAATTCCTCCATTTTATACCAACAAGAGCATTTATTATTCTGCCAGCGCTGCATTCAAAGGGGTCGCGTGGCAGAGAGGTCAAACATGAATCAGAGCAGTCCTCTAATATAAAAATATTGCCTCAAAGCAGCCAGCAGGAGAGGCTGTTAAAGTTATGGGCAAAAGCCAAGAATACTGTTTGCAGTATTGCTACTGGCTATTGGGAGCTGTAATACTTTTTATAACAGTAATAATACCCTAACCAAACCAAACTAACAACCATTGTCGTTCTCATTATCTGAATCTGCCTCAGTGACTGGGGATGCGACCACTTAGAGCACCTGTTCTCCGTGCGGCGGCGGGGGGGGGGGGGCTCCTGCTTCTGTGATGTGTTCTCCCTGAACTCCAAACATTTTAAAGGGCTGCCTGTCATGTTTGCGTCTCCTAGTCTGATGTTGCTTAACAGATGCTCCTTTTAACATCTCACTCAAGAATCACCACAGTCCCCATGCCGACGACAAAATCAAACAAAGCAAAGGGAAAGGGAGGGAATGAAAGAGCAAGTGACATGTTGTTTAGATGACAGGTTGAGTGTTATTGCATCCAAGGAAACCTTCCTTTTTGTTAGCATCCCCTCTCTCTCTCTCTCTCTCTCTCTCTCTCTCTCTCTCTTTCTCTCTCCCTCTCTCTCTCTCTCTCTCTCTCTCTCTCTCTCTCTCTCTCTCTCTCTCTCTCTCTCTCTCTCTCTCTCTCTCTCTCTCTCTCTCTCTCTCTCTCTCTCTCTCTCTCTCTCTCTCTCTCTCTCTCTTTCCCCCGCTCTCTCTCTCTCCACCTGTGCTTTGTCAGGATAGACATTGTGCCCCACCATGACTCAGACGGCCCATGCATGCTAATTCGGCATCTCATACCTCTGCAGCCAGACAGCAGTCAGAAGTGGCAGCCTGCCTCCTTGTGTTGCTGCACGGCACCAGTATGCTGCCTGTTTGTGTGCACGTGTGTGTGTGTTTCCTGTGGCCCCCAGTGGCCTATATGCTATAGGGGTGAAAGATTTCTCCGTGTATTTACTTTATAGCTTTGGGTTTATGTCTGCTTCTCAGAGGACTGGACGGAGGGAGCATGGGAGTGAATGTGTAATTCCTACCCACCGGGGCCTTGTATGGATGTGTGTGGACATCTTTCTGACACATATAGGAAGTGTTAAAAAAAAGAAGGACTGCTGTTTTATGTGGAGTGCGCTGACATCAAAGCATGTGGCACTATTGAGCTTTCAGGGGAAAAAGGGTTTGCATCCATCAGAGTAAAATATGTTCTAAAGGAGCCCGGATAGCAAATATTCTCCGTCCTTCAACGCTCGGCTGATAAATATTTACGCCCTGTAAATATTTGAGGGCCGAACAACATGCGGCGCCATTCATTCTAATCATATAGCACCTTTCATTATTTTTCTGAGGCTTACAAAAATCAATCTGTGCAGAGTGTGCAAAGATGCATTTAATTTTCCCCTCACTATTAATCTCTAACCCAATGAGATGATTAATTATGGTGTAATAAAGGCTTGTTGGAGGTTGGAGTTGGAACTGTGTCTTTATTCATGAAGGCCTCCACGTGGAGCTACATTTACATTTAAAGTGCTCATCGGCTGGATGTTCTTATCTCCTGGGCTTTAGGTTAGAGGGCAAGAGCAGAGACAACACATGCGGTTGGTGTGTAGGACCTCTGTGCAGGGGGTCGTCAAACCAAACCTGGGGGTCTGTATCTGTATCCCTGCCCGAGTTCTGTTGTTTACACACTTGCGGGACAAGGGTTTCACTGTTTGGGCAGAGCAAAGACAAACCCCTCTCATGGTGCTATAGATAATTGCTTTATTGAAATAAGAGTTGAAAGGGCCTGTAAAAGCATCCTGTCATCGCTTTTGGAGCAAATGTGTTGTGTGATTACAGATGAGAGAGCGCGCGTGTGGCAATTGTCTGCTAATTGATTTGTGTTTTTTTAATGTTTGGAATACAAGAGGCACTAAGTGGCGTTCAGATTGTGAAAGAACACCTCACACGCTGCTGAAGGGTATTTTGCTCCGGAGGAAATAAATAACTTAACTACTGTTCTTACTTATTCATTTGCATTCATGCCATCCTTCATCTCCACTCAGCACAATTACGATGTCATTTTAAATAAGCAGATCTCTCCGTGAGGGATGACAAGGAAGCCAGGGAATGTTTAGGGAGGAGGACTTTTGATTTCTTCTACCCTTGGAGTATAGCAATTCATTTGACCTTCAGAGGGGTTTTAAAGAGGAATCTCATTCAGCCATGTAAAGAGAAATGGCTTGTGTTAATGCAGAGGTATGCAGCGTGAATACAGAGCAGACGCAAAATATGTTCAGCTTATGGCTTCCCTAATAATGAAGCCCCGGCCAATGGTACTTCAGCAAGAGATAAATGGTTGCAGTCTGTTCATATGTCCAGCACTCCAATTCTACATATATACGTATGCCAAGCTCACACACACACACACACACACACACACACACACACACACACACACACACTCTCTCTCTCACCATATCTCTCCTCCTCTCTCTCTCTCACCATATCTCTCCTCCTCCTCCTCCCTCCCTCTCTCATATTTTTCAAGCATATTTTCTTGCTTGCTCTTGCACTATCACACAAACACGCTCTGACACACACACACACACACACCCTTGGAAGGAGGGGAGGGGGAAAAAAGGGATGAAAAAAAATATGAAATGCATGAGTAAAGTTTTAATAAGGGAAAGAGGTAATTTGAAAAGTCTTTGGAGGTGTTTGGAAATTTATCAATAACAGCCAGCTGGGATTTCACGCATGGGAGCATTTGGTGTAATTGCCTGCACATCCCTGATAGAGGTCCGACTTCAATAACAAAAATATGCTCTTTAATGCAATAAAAAAAGAAAAAGACAGACAGTACTCACGGGCTCTTCAGTTTGCTTTGTCTGAGCAGTTCAGAAGACTCTCAGTGGTTGCTTGAACAAAAAAACGCCGTCTCTTTTTCATTATCTCAGGTCACGTTATGGCAACTTTGCCGTCAGCAGGTTTATTGATTCGCAAAACTGATATCCTGAATTTTCTAAGATCACTGCACTTCAAAGGCGCTCATTAGCATTCAGCCGCGCAGATTGAGAGCCTCTGTTTGAAACAATAACTCTGTGAAACTCATCCCCTTTTTTTTTGGCTGCTACAGAGAAACTCCATTTTGTTCGGGGATCACAGTCTATTTGTAATTACTTCAGTTCACAATGGAAGATGTCCAAATGTAAATGAGAACAGAGAGTATATGCTCCTATGCAGAGGAGAACCTTTATGCTTCACTGCTGCTTTGAATACTTCACAGGAGTTTGACACTAACACTCATGGTGTCAAAGGTCCAGGAAAGGTGGGTAACGTAATAAAATGCACAGAAATCTAAACTATGTATGAACACGGTCATCATTCATGCATTAATGGCAGAAGTGACACGTTTGTTTTCATTGCAAATCCAGATTAAATTCAATTTGAGTCCAGATTGGGAGCGGAGTGTGTGGCCTGAGTGTGTGGGCCGCAGAGGGATAACACATCAATGAGTCGGAGGTTGGTCCGACATAGGAAATAAACCGATAAGATTAGAAATAATAATAAATACGACCGTCAAAGGAGTAGATAACCCCGTCGATACCAGGCCTCGGCTCAGGCGGCATAGATGGATGCTGAAAGGTTCTAATAATGGCAGGGCTAAGAGGCTCCGGCTGCTACTTCATATATCACAAAAGGCCTGCCGTTATTATCAATCTGATCAATACAATGACTCACCGGCCATAAAACACAAACGGGAATCAGGCTCAAAACAAAAGCTGCGTTTGATTACAGATGAGCCGGTTTGCCTTCAGATCAGCAGCGTTGAAAAGTTCTGGTGTCAACTTCTGGGGTCCAACTTTTTGCAAGTGATGTATCTGGCTTATATTACACCTGATTGATAAGGTCACGCTCAATAGCGGTGTAATCATCCAAACAGGAGATTGGCTGTGTGTTTGTCTGAGTATGAAGAGAGTCGTGCAGAGGGAGGTGAGTGCTGTCTAACTGTGCGGGGAACAGGCTCAGGGCCTCACAGTGTGTTACAGAGGGAATAACCCACACTGCCTCGCCTGCTATCAAAATTGCTTGGGAGGAGATTGCTGCGGGAGGCTGCGTCTGTCTCTCTGTGTCCCCGCTTCTAAATTTTGTTCTGTGCCCAAGGTGCTCCAGTGATCTCAGGCAAAAAGCTGTGTGAAAAATTCTGCCAACTCACAGAGGCTGATAGCTCGAGGAGGGGAACTTCAACAATCCAGCCTGCTGCTGGGAAGGGGAGGATGGAGAAGGGGAGTGAAAGGGGGGGAAATGAAAAATGTACTGGAAAACGAGGACAGAACCGGAGTCTGTTATCTGTGCTCGTTGCGACGTCTTCTGAAATAACTACGGCGCTGTCAAATCCACCGAGACGCATTATTGACGCCACTGCATGTTCTAAGGGGGGGCTTCTTGCGATGCTGTCGTTTTTCTAACCTTTGCCATCTCGTGCACTTTTGATCGCTCGCTCACTGAGCTGGAAATTCCTCGACCGCGGCGGTTTATGCTCGTTGCCGCGGCAGAGGGGCTTAGCGGTTAGATAGAGCAACTCGTTACTGAAAGGTCATTCATTTGGTCTTTGCGAGAGCCATTATGCATTAGGCATGGCTGCTGTCAGAGCGAGCTGAGATGCCTGAATGCTCTGCTCAGTCTGCTCACTTAGCATAAGTCGCTGCAGATAACAGCCACAGCAAAACTCCAAACATTTAAATTATAAATATGGTGTTTGTTAATTAATTAGATTATGGCAGCTCATGCAGTGTTACTTTTAATAGAACATTCTCAAATTAGAAAGTTATATCTTCTTCCGCCAAGAGGGTCAAGCGTAGCAGGGCGACACTTCTGTGGAATCAGAAGACGTACTGATGCATTATTGATTCAATGAGTCCATCAATATTTCCGGTGGTTTTACAAACCTTTTTCTCCGGAGTTGCCTGTGACCTTTTTCCCCTGCATGGTGACCTTTCTAGGACAGACAGATCTAGAATTGCGTCGTGACACAGTTGTGCAGGGAGAACAGGACAGAACTCCACTTGGAAGACGACACGACGGGTGGGTTTATGTTGTTTTTACACGCATCTCTGTATCGGCTTCTTCAGAACCCGTAGTGAACCTGACATTCCCAGGATAATGATGCAGGCAGCGCTGTGTCACATGACAACATCACCACCAACTTTTGGTGCAAGCCCGCAGGCCACAAATGCTGCAGAAGAAGAAGAAGAAGAAGAAGAAGAGACGTTTTTGGGTCAACCAAGATAAAGAGACAAGAAAAGGGAATAAAAAACTGTGGAGGCTGGAGTCTCTCACAAACAACCACAAGGTTCAGTAAGAATCGTCAGGGTAACGTAAAGAAAGAGACCAAAACCAACAAACTAAAGCTCTACCTTCACCTAATGGAGACGGGATTACTTTTTGAACTAATTCCTTCATAATTAGTGGATATTCCATTAAGTTTATATTCATTAGTTTGTATTTAGTCTTAGATGCTCAAAAATCCAGTAGTTCACAGTTGCGCCTGCATGGAATAATAGGCACTTTTGATTGCCAACATACTGTTATGACCCCCGAGATGGAAAA
This sequence comes from Genypterus blacodes, assembly GCF_046128005.1. Lineage (NCBI taxonomy): Eukaryota > Metazoa > Chordata > Actinopteri > Ophidiiformes > Ophidiidae > Genypterus > Genypterus blacodes. The sequence continues at coordinate 1,608,264 of NW_027466930.1, forward strand.
CTGAAGTATTATCACTTAAAACATTTGATAGCCCGTCTGACAATATGCAACATAAAAGAAGGGTAAGGCTTGTGATGAAATATTTACGACCAAACCCCAGCCTGTGACATGTTGAGTGTGTGTGTGAGTGTGTGTGGGTGTGTGTTGTGTGCTGGCTGTGCAGATCTGACATGTATGAAACGTGATGTCATCCACATTATGACTAAGATTTTATATGAGCCATTTTATGACACCTATTACTACACTAAAGGTTTTATTCTCTCCACTGTGACATGCAGTGAACTTCTCAGCTGACTGTTACTGCTGTTTGCTGCAGGTGCAATCCAAACAGGGCGGTCAGTAAAACGTCGTGCGTCTCAAATAGCCATTGTGTCGACGCTCAGCAGAGTGAAAACCATTTAGCTCCATGCAACGCCCTGCTCAAAAAGCTTGCCTTTGCAATATGTCTACATGGCCAAGCTGCCATCACTCCAGCAGGCATCAATGTTTCCCTGTCATACAAGTGTAGCTTTCCTGTTCCTAGTTGTTTGTTTTCCAAAGTGGAGCCGTGCTTACCTAAGCAAAACTGCGTATGGATTAGGGGGTTACGCTTTTTCCCTCGGAGGAGCGTGTGTGCACATTGTACATTCATTTAGCCGCTTCACCGTTCCATTGTGCCAGGGAGTGTCACAGCAGAGGGACAGGAGGGGCCCTGCCTCCCCTCGGGGGCCATTTCAGGGCTAAATGAACCCTGATCCTGCACATTTTCAATCCTGCCCCAGAGAAGTGTGTGAATGAATATATTGTCTCAGTGAAGGACAGGATGGATGATACAGATGCTGCTGTGTGCTTGGTGCTTAGGATGCTGGAGCTCTGCTGCTTTCTTCTTGGTCTTTTGTCCAACTGTCTCTGTGCTAAAGTCGCACTAAACATGCTCATAATCACTTATATAAGAACATAGAGACATTGGTTCAATAAAAGAAAAACAAACAATCCACAAGCTTTGTAGGTTTATTGTGGCAGGTTTAGAATTTGTTGACGTTTGTTTTAGCGCCACCATCAGGTCAACTAATGTTTCTGTGCAATAGTGAGATGATGTCGTAGGTTTGGAAGAATGAGCGACGCCCACTCAGCAGCAAATATCAACAAATCCTGTTCAAAATATGATCTGACTTGGACCAGACAAACTGTTTCAGGAGAATCTAATCAGGTGCAAATGGGCGTGGCCTTTATGCTTCAGAATTACAACATAATAGATATAAATAAACAAAGTGGCCATTACAGCATCAACACCAGGGCTGAACGAAAACAGAAGAAATCGATAGCGAAGGTCCTGACCTTTATTTGATCCAAATGGGATTACAAGCAGCCAAGTTATCTCTGTGACAGACAGACAGACGTGATTATAATACACACACTCGGGTGTAACGTGCAGGGGTTTGCAGGCCACATTAATGACCACACAGTAGGAAAATACACACAATGAGACAATAAAGTCTGCAGCAAACAGAAGCACATTATTCCTTTTACTCAACCCTCTTGTGTCTTCAATCAATGGATCTCGATGTTTCAGATCTGCTCTTGAGGTTATGTGTGCAACGTGGGAAATCACACACAATAGGCCGGTGGTTCAAGTGGTTTGACCCACGGCTGCAAGTAACAATATGTGTGTGTTCTGTTTTCATGATGAAATGTGTGTTTTCTGCAGAATTCATAGGGACGAGAGAAATGTTAGATTGTACAAGGAGGGTTTACGTTTTGACGCTTTGCCTTGAAAATGTTCCGTTCGCAAAGTTCTGAATATCAAAGTCAAATACTTGAAGGCATCGATCCAAAGATGGATTGATGGAAATCACACACACAGGTTTTGTAGGTTCAGGGTGAGGAGAGCAGAGTTAGAAGTGCTGCTGCCCCTGTGAATAGAGAGGAGACATCAGAGGAGCTTCAGCCATGAGATCTCCTGCACACCTTCAGAGTGGGAGTGCAGACCCCAGATGGATTAAATACATCATATATATATATATATATATATATATATACACTGTATAAAGAAAGATAGTGAATCCTTTGGAATTACATGGATTTCTGCTTCAAATGCCATCTTATCTTCATCCACGTCCCAACAACACAAACACATTCTGCCTCAAAAACACTTACAGTCCACTCTATATTCCAAGTGTATGAACCTTGAATTGAATAACAGGTAGAACTTCCTTTAGCAGCAATATCTGCCATATTTCAGACCATTCCCTCGCCATGAAACCGATTCACTTCCAATATTCCTGAGATTTCCTGCATGAACGGCCCGTTTCCGCTCAGGTAACAGCAGGTCTACTGCCCATTCCAAAACACAAATGACCTGCTGCTCTGTTCAGTTTGGAGTTATTCTCCTCTTGCATCATCCAGCTTGTATTCATCCTCGGGTGACAGACGGCCTCCCTGACAAAGTTGTGAATTCATTTTTCCTCTCAATGACCGCGAGCTTCCCAGGCCCAGAGGTTGCAGAGCGGCAGGAGACAGACCGTACTATTGTGCGTTTCTGACAGGAAAAGTTCATCCTTTGTCTCATCCGTCCACAGAGTATTGTCACGGTAGCCATACGTTACATCCAAGTGGTCTCTGCGGTGTCCTTCCTCCTTCATCCTTTTTGTTCAGTGTTATTCTTACCCTGGATGCATGTACAGAGACCCTCAGCGAGTTCTAAACACTCCTGTAGGTGTTTGACTGTTCTTTTCTTCCTCCTTCATCACTGCACATTCTGCTTAGAGTGGAGTCTTTGCAGGACACCCACTCCTAGGATAAGAGGCAACAGTAACAATGTTCCTCCATTTGTAACATTTCAAATTGACAATTTCTGCTGCCGTGGATTGAGGAACAGCCCACTCTTCAGTAATCAATAGCCTTTCTTTGCAGTGTGCATCTCCACAATTCCTCCAAGGTCCTCCTGAAATCTGTTCTAATTGGACGGTGGTTAATAGGGACAGAATATTTCTTGAGAGCAGAATGTGGCAAAAAGTTATTGAATCAGAAGCTCGGTCAAACTTTTGCTGAGAATTTTCACATCCATCCACTGAGTAATTAATAAAGAAATCCGGTTAATTCCAAGGGATTGATTAATTCTTTTTCCTGGGACCGTATCCCGTCTGACCTGAGGCGCCTCAGGATCCCCCAGCAGGAGCCTCGGGATGGAGCCTGTTGCCTCGGTGACCAGACCTAGATAAGTGCTGCACAATGGACAGATAGATGGAAGTTTCTGCAGCGTAGTAACTACAAGGGAAACATTAAAGGTGGAGGATTGTAAATATAAGCTGCGGGTTATGACAAATTCTCTATGAAGTCTTAATCTGAATGTAAAAACGTTTGACTTTTGCCCCGAGACAAGATTTGCAGTTGTTGTATTTTAGGTTAAGTGAGTCGAGCGTCTGCAGACTTTTTCCTTCCTACTTCCTCAGATTTGCGAGTTCCCTTCCAAGAAAAATCTCCAGTGCAAATGTTTTGATACTTCACTGACCTCAGCCATTCGCCCATTTCAGAGGAAGTGACTTTAATTCCTTTTATCCTATTGATCAACTAAGAGACTGCGTCAAACGGAGCTTTTAAGATCAATCGTCTTCAGTGTTATGGCGTAGGTAGGAAGGACGTCTAATTCACTGTGGAGGCCATTAAGGTTGCATCAGTGCTGGGATTGTGGCTCACAGAGGAAGACAGAGGGAGGCCATGTTATATTTGTGTATTTTGTCAGACATTGTGCTGTGCTTTTCTTCCAATCATCTCCTTTGTCACCAAATTGCTTTAGCTTGAACTCCCACTCATGCACACAAATACATGTATAAACAGTGTAACCAAATAAAGCCAACACACAAACACAGAGACATTGTGTCCAATATGATTTCTGAATACATCTCCAGTAGGTGCAGCACAGCGACAGCTTGTTAGTGCTCACATAATGTATAAATCAGGTTTAGCCTCCTATCTGTGCTGATGCGTGTTCCTTATAACCGTGTGTCTTACAGCCATGCAGCATAATTGGCCTTTCTGTAACAGGTTCTGTTATAAATCAGCTCTCTGGAGCAAATTGCAGAGGAAGGAGTTGGACGTTTTTAATGATGACCAAGTTCTGTGAACACACATTTTATATACTGTAGTTTGTCCTAATGACGTTTCTCAGTTTAGTCAGACGGACAAAATGGAAAAATGTTGCTCTGTTCAAAGCACCGTCAGAGAAACAGAAGACCCATCAAGTCGTTAAATCTCAGTGAGTGGATGATTTTTGTTCCCCCGTATCTTAAATATGCAACAACCACATTCTGTACAGATTTATCAACAACTTGAAGCATCAAAGCCAGAATATTCATCTCATTTTGAATCCTGGCCAGAACAAGCAAATCGCTGCCTGCAACATAAAGCCGCGTTGATAAATCGCTCCCTCCTACCAGTGGGCCGCGGACTGGATTTGCATTTGCGCAATTACCTCGGGTTGGCAGGTGTTTGCAAGCGAGAGAGAGAGAGAGAGAGAGAGAGAAAGTCCATCCGATTAGAAACCCGACATGCTTCAACATGTGTCTGCGAATAAAGAAGCTCCCGCTCAGTCGGAATCCCAAAGGAGCATTTCACCCTCCCGCGTTCTTCCTCCAAAACAAGTGGTGGAGGCATTTGAATTACAGGAAAGACAGGGTAATTCATCAGGGCCCGATCAAAGCGTTCTATTGGAGTCAGCACTATTGGGGCAGTGTTTCTCAGCGATGATAGAGAAGGAGAGTGAAACCTTTTGAAAACAAATTTGTCACGGGGGATTATTTTTATCTTTATGATGACTTTGCAGTAAAAGAAACAAGCAGCAAAACATCATATTAGTGAAGCTTTCAACTGCGGCCCACTGCTGGGGTTTGAGCCACAGAAGCAGATGAAACATTCTGATTCGCTGGACCCCCTCCCCCTGCCCTTGACTCATGAATTTGGATGGACATAAAAAATACATATCAGAGGAGCAAACTTTTCTCTTTCATAACGTTTACTTTACAGTTTTAGCCAAATATGTTGTAGATATCAGCCCGAGTTGTTTTTCTATATATTCCGCTGTACACTGAGACAGTTTGGAAGACAAACCATTATCTGGCCCCAAATAGGTTTTCCTTGCACTTCTCCGGGCCAGTGATCCCTGTTGCACCGCCGCTTGATGGATTTGACTTTGGCCAACAGTCTCAGCGTGATTTATGAACAAACAGCACCTGAACCCCAGATTTATTATCCATTACCGGTGTCTGTCAGGCAACATTACATTACACCGCCCTGCTCCTCTCACTGTGCTGTGCTGTATTGCACTTCCACAAAGAAACACACTTCCAAACAACTTCACCACATGCAAACACAAAGTGGCTTAATCTCTATCAGAGAGTGTTTTGTGCGCTTTGTCGTCACTCTCGCTTATTGTATTTTTTTTTCAAGGATGAACCTGATTGCACGCTGCAGGGAAAATCCGACGATGTACTTTAAATCGAATCAATTTCTGAAAAACAAAACAAGACGCAGGTATCCTTGGGTTTCATCGGATGAACGGATTTCAAACCTGCAGCTGTTAACATCAAGCAATTGTGAATATTGTGTCAAAGTAGGAAATTAAAAATAAGTCTCCCAGTGAGCACAGGGATCATATAAAAGGACTGATGCTACAAACTCAGCTTAAGCCATAAAACGCCACATATAACGCAAACGATCTGGAGGTTTCAGGGTGGCAGAACTCTGAATTGTTGCCTTTTCCTGTGTGATGCTGCTTGTGAACGTCCTTATGTGTCAGAGTCCATCCTGAACATGCAGGAGAGCAAAGAGTTTCAGCCTTTTGTTTACTTTTTCATTAATATTTATGTACCACATCAGGTGAAGATTGAATTATATTTCTTGAAGTGTTGAAAAAAAAACAAATCAGTGGAAAAACTCCGGCGGCAGAAACAGTGATTCGCTTGTAATTTGGAGGTTAGGAGACAAAGTGTAAAGGGACAGATTAATTGGTATCTCGGGTAACAATTTGATGGTGTTTTTAAAGATATTCTGCAAACAAACAGAGTGATGAATGTGACTGAAAACACAACCTTGAAGGAAGCTAATAAGTCAGCGGCGCTCCTGGCCAGATTCAACCTGCAATCAAGTTCAAAAGAAAAAGGAGCTTTTCTCTCTCCCTCTCTCTCTCCAAGTTTTAGGATTTTCTGGCAGAGGAATCCAGCTTCAATAGGTCTGTTGGCATGAAAGAGCCGTGACTGACAGAGGGTCAAGTGTTCAGTCAAGAAGGTCCTGACAGGAGTGACAGGAAGCATCTGCCAGACATTATATTTAAACACAGGCGGCGTATAAATAGAGGGCAGGAGTCCATTAATAAGCTCCAAATATGATTCACTCTCACTATTACAACCATGCATGCCATTCACCTCTCTCTCTCTGCTTAACAGTGTTCCATAACAACATTCTATATTTACTAGGGTTTGCATGTTGTGGAGTATATCGGGGGTCATTTAAAGTGATGTCATAGACCTGCAGAGGAGTGAAACTTTGGCCTGTAATTGAGTATAGATGGGTGCGGTGGTGCTGTGTGTGAGATCCCTGGGTCTATGTGGAAGGTGACCAAGAGTATTTGTGTATTTTGGGCTGGAGGCAGGGAGCAGAATGAATAGATTATTAGTGGGAGGAATGCAGGATCAGCAGGTGGAGTCGGGCCGGGTTTCAATCATTACCAATCACATCAGCTCATCTGATCCAGGAGGAAGGAAGTCTGTGAGGAGGAAAGTCAATCCAGACTCTGGATGCACAAATAAATACGACAGGAAATAGAGTTTGACTACTATTTGTTTTGTTGCTCCTTCTAACAGTGAACTCTTGTATGAGGAAGATGAAGAAACAACGTCTGTTGATCCGGCGTATTCATGGCAAGAAGCTCATACAGCAAAGATGAGCCGTTTCCTGTTGAACCTCTTATGCAAGAAGCCATTACGCTCATATTTACACAACATCCATGTTTCTTTGCACGGTTCATTAATTCCACGTTGAGTCACCACAGATGACGTTTGCCTTCCTCAGACTCTGACTGTGGCGCCGTTGGCTCCGGCGTTACCCAACGGTTTGTCATTTTAGAACTCTAGACCGTCTCCACACTTGTTACCATGACAACTTACTCCTCAAATCGTTGGCCTATAAATTAATATTGAGGGGAGGAAGGAAGTAAAGGAGCTAATCTTTCACAAAAACTCTCCAGAGAGCCTTTGAGAGAGGGAGAGAGCAGATGTTGAGGAGGAGCCCGGGCGCCTTTGGCCTCGTTCTGGAGGTGCGTTTGGCCGATTGCAAGCGAGGACACCAGCACAGGAAAGGGACGAGGATGGAGATCTAACACCGAGGCGGGTCAGCATGCCCGCACGCTAATTGAGCGGGTTTACAACGACTGTGCGAGTTGCGAGGAGTGTGTGTTTTCCTCTAAGATCAAGCATGCATGACAGCTTCAAAGCCAAGACAACATGTGAGCCAGGCATGACGCACGAGCATATGATCAGTCGGCATCAAGAGGAAACACACACTCACACATTCCTGTCCCACGTCTTTCATCAGGGTACAAAGATGTGCTGTTACTCTGTGAATACTTAATGGAGGGTAGGATAACGCTCAGGCTGTTACTCTCATCTATCAGTTATGAAATGTCAACGCAGTCCCGTCCTGTGGGACTCGTGCGTCTCATCTGCTGGTGCGCATAATGTCACTTAAGCCTTTTGAGATTTACATCCAGTTTGGTAACAATTCATCTCCAGTTATACATCTGTTCAAGGTCCTTCTTTACCGGAAAGCAGTCGACTCTTAATTGCTCAAAGACGGAGCAACACAAAAGGCTTGTTTCAATGCTTCTGCTGCTGGCATGAGATTACTCAAACGACACCAGCGCACAACACAACAACACAACACAGCACAAACGCCGCTCAGGCCGCTCTCTCACCAATATTTTGAGAGGACACACACACACGGCAGCTGTACGTTTGATAGTGTTGTAAACAAGACACAGCAGCTTTCAATCACACATAATGGAGACAGACAGGAATAACAATTCTGTACACTTCCCCCCCGGAGGCAATTTCCCCCAGGCGCCGTTCCCTGAGGGGAACCGATTTGCCCGGCGTATACTTGAATGTTGGATGTGTAGTGGCCGACATTGAGATCACCATTTCTGAGAAGAGAACGATGCGGAGGAAGGTGGCGAAACGGCAGAAATCCGCAGAGTCCACGCTCAATCTACCGGAACATGATGTGATTTAACAAAGGGACGCAGACGCAGGTGCATGCAGGCAGAGACCAGCTGTTAATGAATATCTTAAAGTCGTATAGTTTTCGTCTGACATACGAGAGCATCCGTTCGGTTCTCTATAGGGATCAGGACGGGCTGGAGCCTTTCCCAGCATTCACGGGGTGAGAGACGCGGTACAGACGAGCTCATTCACACCCTCGTTCACACCTACCGGCTCATTTAGAATTTACTGTTTGCGTTGTGGGAGTAAACTGGCGCCCAGACGCCGGGGGGGAGCAACGGGAACGCCACAGAGAGGAAGAAGAAGAGGAAGAGGCCCCGGTCGGGATCAGACGCACCAACCTGCCACCCCGCCGTGTCAAATTACCACAGGCGTGAGTAACAAAATATGTTGTCGCCGTTTTACAATCTTACAGTTCCCGCCCACTGGATGTCTTCCACTATGACGCTGAATCATTCGGCGCCGCGCTGATCTGCTTCCTGCTCTGTTAAAGTCGTGGCTGATCTAATCTAGTTAAGACTGAAATCGAGCAAAGTAGCGAAACTCAAATTGTCCTTGAATCACGTTTCTATAAACACGCTAGAGGAAGATCCAATAGGTGTGTGTGTGTGTGTGTGTGTGTGTGTGTGTGTGTGTGTGTGTGTGTGTGTGTGTGTGTGTGTGTGTGTGGCCTCTCCGACAATACGCTCTCCAAATACAAAATCCTGGTCCATGATTCTGTGCTGAGCAGGTTCTGGGTCTCTCCAGTTGCACTTTGATCATGAAATAGAATTAATTAGGGGAACCTTTTCCAGGCTTAAGTGGGAGGATCTGAGGTCCAACTGTTTTCCACAGCTTTTTATTGCATTACTCTACACTAAGTACCCCAGAGAGTGGGGCAGTTGCCATGGTGAAATGAAGGGATAAGTGTGCTTGCGGTGAGACGTGTCCTGACTGAGGGTTCAATTTCCTGTGTTACCGTTAAATCAGCTCTGGAATAAAATGGAAAGATTAAACTATTTGGAATGAAATGAAAAGAAAACGGTTACTTTCCACATTAGACTGAGAAAACAACCAGCTCTTTACTTTTCAGAATAATTTTTGGGAGCTTATCTGCTATCAAACTGACTGGAATCAAGAGATATTTCATTAATTTCAGCTTTTGCAGCTCTAATTTCTGTGCATTCTGTCGTTTAATGGGAAAATTCATTCAAAAAAAATCCTTTCCTAATATTTATTTAAGTATCTAAGATGCAACCAATGAGCCGCCCACTTTATAGGCTTGATCAATGTGACGCTAAACGCATTAAACACTTTCTGTGGGTGTGAAAACAGACCAATAATTAGCATGAAACGCATTCACACTCCAAAAGTAGCTGCTGATCTGAGACTCCCCAGCATTAAACGATCCAACATGGTGTTTGAGCATTCAGAGGAGGCAGGAGACTGGAAAATGGAGGAGACGAGGCAAACGACTCGTTAGAGAGACGCGTGACGGCTCCATCGGGCTCATTACAACCTTTTTTGTCCTAAAGGAGAGTTAAACTAAGCACGACATCAATCCAACCCTTTAATCGCTTTAGTTTAAGTTTGGGTTTTAAATCCTTCCATCAGCAGAAATGGGATTCAGTACGGAGGAAATCCAGAAACCTGCGTGGGAAATAAATCCATTTTGGGGGCAAATTGTCTAAAAGAGGATGAAGCACAGTTTGTTTGGGAGATATGGAGCTTAGAAGTTGTGTCACTAAAGTATGTCGCAATAGTTTCCATCAACCAGACTGAGGTACAAAAGGAATACAACGACACAAACACACTTATTATGAGAAAATAAGGCTAATAACGGCGTCTCACAGGTGTCCCAGGTGTGTAAGAGTGACACTTTACTCACTATACTAAGACTTTCATTATTACAGATGGAGGCAGCCACAATAACACAGGTTAATGAAGTCATTGTTACCGTGTTAACAAGAGACTCAGATTATCTCCATATTCACAGGAACCTAATAAAGCCCAACAGAATCAGATCTTTGTCCGGACAGACGAGGCGAGGCGGGGCGAGGCGAGGCGGCGTATGGAGGTTGTGTGTGTGTGTGTGTTTCTCTAACCTGCACTCTCAGATTGATCGAATACTTCTTCATAATTTCATTAAGATGTTTCCTGCTGGGAGAGATAAGCTCTTACTTTTCATTTTGCCCAGATTACAAAGTGCCATTATTATCTGTTTAATTATTCTGGGTGATTAGAGGTTTAAATGATTAAAATGTCTCCGTGCTGTAATGCTGCTGATTGGCTCTCCCTTAATGACGGCTCCATCTCCTCACTGAGAAACACTAAAAACACTTTCCCTGAGTGGAAACGCATAAAATCCCGAAAGAAAATTGGTTTGAACTTTAGATGTAAGAAAAATAGCAACCATTAATTTAATTGTGGGTTTTTTTTCCCTCCCCAAATAGAGAAACTGCCTCTGAAAAGTACAATAAGAACAAATCAGATCGACATTTGACCGCACGCATGAAAACCAATTTACATTTGGATGGCCAGGAACAAAAATGCTTATCAGCTGTGTGTGCTCACACACCGGAATCTGGTGGAAATGAATCTGAGCACAATACAGATGTGTGTGTGTGTGTGTGTGTGTGTTGAGGAGGGAGTTCAGTGGCACAGAACAGACAGCTACAGTATTCCTGCTTGTTAGTTCTTTATGTGATTCCAATTGAAGTGTAGTAATGTTTTTTTTTCGTATGCTGATGGCCCGTACACACACACGCACGCGCACGAGCACGCGCACACACACACACTACGTAAATATGATGTTAAATGGTATCACACACCAGTACACCAGGTCCTGTAACTCTAAATCTAAACTCTTAACAGACACAAAAACTATAACATTCCCCGACGGCGGCCATCGGAATATTTTCCTGCCTGGAGGCAACAAAGGGACATTGGGAGTCGTGTATTTTCCCCCCCGGGTGATCAACTTAACTTGCCGGCACTTGTCACTCATTCTGATGAGCTGTTAAAACCACATAGCGCCCGAGGCAGAGGTAACCATTGTGCCACCGCGGGACGCCGGGAGGAAGAGTGAACAGGAGGAGAAAACCTTCTTCTTCTTCTTGATCTTCATCTGCTGCTGCGGCGCCAATCCCAGACGCGTCCATGCCAATCTGTTTACTCCCCGAGCTCTTCAGAAAGCCCACTGCAGACAGGAAGTGGAGCTTAGTGGCTGTATCTGCACACACGTTGTCACAGAGTGTTAGGATGTGACAGCTCCCTTGTTTGCTCTTTGATTGTTAAAGTTCTACGCTGCAGATTTAAACTTCTCATCTTCTTTCTTTTGATATTTCTGTGGGTAACTTTAAATCAGTGGCTCAAAAGTTTGCGGTCGTTTCTAGCTTCCTAATTACATTACGCCTGATCAAATGACTCCTCAGACTGTTTTCACATCCTCTAACATGTCCATCTCTCAAAAGAAAAACTTTAAATAACTGCTTTTAAACGACTAAAACAGGGAAAAAGGTTGTGTTATAATTTTAAAGCTCGCCACCTGAATCAACAGTGAAGCTGCCAAATAAACGGGCTTTAATTAGTCGAGTTTATTAAGCGGACATAAAAGTTTCCCAATAATTTACTACAGTAGAAGATAAAAGCAAACAAAACCCCCATTAACCCCACTGCACACACACACAAACACACACAGAAATGAACACTCGCCTGGAGCCATTTGGAATGGACCAGGCAGAGAGAGAAGCTTTCAACACCGCTCGGCTTTGAACCGCTCGGCTTTGAGGCAAATCCAGGCGGCCGGGGCGAAGATGCACGAGTGGACAGTGACACCCCGCTGATTACACTGTAATTTATAGATGGCAAATTATTTCTCGCTGCAACACACACATACAATCAGCTGAAACCAGCTAATCCCTTGTAGCCGACAAACCTCCGGTCAATACTGTCAATAGTCAAGTAGCTGGAACTACAACGGGGAGATGTGTTTTTGGCCTGATCCGCAACTTCTCCCTGCCTAATTGCAAATTCCTCCCCTACATCTTATTCCCCCTCCACACACACACACACACACAGGCGCACACACACCCATAAAACCTCAGCTGCTCAAGTGTAATGAACTCGCTGGGCGGCCACATAAGGCATTAAAAGTTCACATCACCTATCAGCATGATTTAATATCGCACCGTATATTAGTTCATTTATTGGCGTTTGATTGTGCAGCATCTCTGCCGTGCATGCTGGGAGCTTCGGTCGGCGGAGTGTGAACCCACATCTGCTCGGCGTCTATGTCAGAAAGTTAACATGCACACGAGAGCTGCGGTTACTGATAGAAATCAAAGTCAGGACATCAGATAACACCTTCACGTGCTGCAACGCTCCTTAATTTGATTGCGATATCTCTTTGAAATTGGTCGGTAATCACATTTGTCCCCTGATTCCGTTGTGCTTCCACATAGAGATCACACTGCTGCAGCACAAAGCCAGCTGAGGAGGAACCTGCTTCATCCTGCAGATGTGTTTTAATCAGCATTCTCTCAATCCTGATAAAGAAAATCAAGTTTCCAAAATCAGGTTAGTGCCAAAAGCAAAAGCAAAAGCAAAAGCAAGGACTAATCGCATTTCCTAAGTGGATCTAAACGCAGTGAAGCAGCAGTTTTCAGTTTCCAGCCACTGGGAGTCTCAGTTTATATGGCAGCTTTTTACAGGGGACATATTTCCCCTCTTTTATATTGTGTAGTGGTAATAATAATACATTTATTTTAAACAGCGGCTCTCTCTCGCCCCAAAGTCGCTTTACAAGATTGGCGCAATCATAAAGCACGATGATGAAACAGCACATTTAGGATAAATCACAAACATGAAGAGGTTGAAGATAAAACAAGACGGCGAAAACATGAAGACCCCAAAGAAACAAGTGGAGGAGAGGGGAGAGTGAAAAGATGAGCACTCACAGAGGTGCTCTGGGGTGAAGCCCTGGGGTGAGACACTGGGGTGAGACACTGGGGTGAGACACGGGGGTGAGACAACAGGGTGAGACTCTGGGGTGAGACACTGGGGCCAGAGGCATTAAATGATCTGGCACCCATGGAGGACACGGGAGTGCAGGGAATAGAAAGTAGAGCAGAGGTCTGAGAGAGCAAGTGTGTGTGTGTGTGTGTGTGTGTGTGTGTGTGTGTGTGTGTGTGTGTGTGTGTGTGTGTGTGTGTGTGTGTGTGTGTGTGTGTGTGTGTGTGTGTGTGTGTGTGTGTGTGTGTGGGTGGGTGGGTGGGTGTGTGTGGGTGTGTGTGTGTGTGTGTGTGTGTGTGTGTGTGTGTGTGTAACTTCATCTATGTACCTCTACACACTTGATTAGACACGCCCACAAAGTATGAGCCAAGGTAATGAGTGTTTGGTCAACATCTGTGCTCTGTGATCCGTCCCACAGACCTGAGGGCCAATCAGAACAGAGCAGGGGGGTTGTTTTTGTTTAAAGAGACAGTACACAAAAATGCTCTGTCCTCAGCAGTAAGAGGAGCAGGGATGGAATCTTTATGTTTTTTTTTTTGGGCAGATTCCATTGCAAATAATTCAAGATAGACGCCTGAATAAAACCTTTAGGGGTCAGCGGTCACCTGACATGGCGGCCCTGCACGCCCCCACCAACGTTAGGCTATTTCCAGGTTGAACTCGGGCATCGAGCTGCTTGCTGAGGTCACCGAACTCCACATGTACTTGCCAAGAATTGTAAAAGTGAGAGTTGCCAAAGTTGGAGTCGGAGTTGGAGAGATGTCACTCAAGTACGGTGTGTGTATGTGTGTGTGTACGTGTACGTGTACGCCCACGCAGTCACTGTCACACTGGCACACAGCATTCCAAAAGACGGTTGTGACTTTTCCTCACGCCGAGTTCAGCCTGATTGTGCCGCAGTGAGTCTAAAGACGGCAACAATCACGTGTTCGATTAAAACGCCAACTTATTCCCGACCTATGCAACATTTTCCCGCGAGCCTGCTAACATCCATCAGCGCGAGTTTACAACTTCCTCATTTCCTGTGATGCTTGCTTTTTCCAACCACGCCGTGCGAGTTACATTTCCGCCTGCCAATTCCGGTGTGAGTGCACCTCGAGAGGAGGTTTAATCAGCCAAAATAAGTGCAAACAGCTGTGTGGGCGTACTGGCCCTTTAAATAGACTGAAACGCGCAGCTATTTAGCAACATTTCCTTCAAGCGTATTTCATTACTGCACACCCACACACTTTCTAATAAGGGGAAGGGGCGCTATTTCTGCCAGTCAGTACATTTTCCCATATCTCACAGGCCTACTCTCTGTTTTGACCTATTTTGATGCAACATGGTGTGTGTGTCATACTGTCTAATTCAGACCTCAGGAGGATCTGAATATAGAATGATATAACAATAATGTAATCTCTCTCTTCATTTTCCGCCCACACAATTGATATTATCACAATGTGTTCATTCAATACTGTCAATAAAGGGCAAAGAAATGACATCATCCCGTAGTAAACTCTCTGATCTCCGTGTGTGTTTGCTGACAGAATCGGTGTGTTTGCATCCGCGATTCTCATAGAGACCCAATAGGAAAAGTAAACACAAAGGCTTGCAGCTCTCAGGTGTGTGACCAGCGCCACGCCGGCTATCACACATTTACGCAAACGCACACGTGCATGCACACACACACACACACGCACGCACTTGTGAATACAATGTATAAAACATGATGCAAAAACTGATTTGTTTTCCATTGAGATTTAGGTTTCCAGCGTAGCAGCACATTGTTGTAAAGCGCAGGTAGGCGGTGTTTACAGTCACATTCTGATACATGCCAAAGTAAACACATACGCACTCTGGCATGTGTGAATATGTATCCAAACACACTGGGAGATGTATTTCACATGTGTTCCTCTAACGCCAGATTCACAGCTGAGGTGGAGAAAGAGCTGACACAGCGGCAGTCCGACCTCAGAGGATAAGGGCAAAAACTTTATACAATGTGCGAATAAGAGCTCCTTTACATTGAAGACAAAAGGAGACGCCTTTAAATATCCATATATTCAAGCTCACAGTATTAAACACAAACTCTCAGTGTGAAAACAAAGCGAGCACAGTCAGTAAATGTCAGACTCTGTGTGAGGGCCACATTACCAAAGTCAAGAAACCGTGCTGATGATTACAAACGGCTGCTCTACGCCGCTGTATTGTCAGTAAACACAACTGTGAGTTGTGGACTTGTGCGCGATTTGTTTGAACTTTCACACTCAGATGAGTTTTATTTTAATGGGAGGTGGTAATGATGTAGACACACACGCCTGCACACCTCTTTAAACACCCCCTGATGCTTTTTCAACTTTGCAGGTAATTTGGGTGGAGTTCCACAGCGTCTGTGGTAATGGAGTACAGTAATGAAGGCTCACAATAACAGATGGAATGGTCCTGGGTCATAAACAAACAGAAATTCCCCTTTAAAAGACCTTAAACAGCAGTTTGATAAACAGCCACCAGTCAGCCAGATGCAAAGTGACACTTCCAGGACAGATGGAGGGGGGATGGGGGAGGGGAGGGGAGGGGGGGTTCAGGGTGGCAGAGCTGGGTGCATGGCCGTGAAGCAGTGACCTGTGCGTGACCTTTGAACTCTGGGTGACGAATGGATTCAGTCAACAAGCCGCTGCAGCTGCTGCCGGACCCAAATGTGCAAGCAGCTCGTCCCTGCAAGCACGAGCGGCGTACATGACGGAGGATGTTTTCCAGAATACAGCGAGCAGGGGCCAGACCACAGAGAACAGAGTTGTAAATACATAGAAGTTCCTCTTCTTCTTCTTCTTATTTTTTACATAATTAAAGTTACACAGCGCTGTCTGTTTTATCTCAAGGCTATGCTGGGCCTTTCAAATTCCTTTGAAATCTGCAGTGACCTAGTTCAGACACGCGCCGTCCCTCAGACTGGGTCCAGAGACACACACACACACACACAAAAACTTCAGCCGTTTGTCCAATCAGCCGTCGGACTCCCTGAGCCTCTCCTGGCCATATGTGGAGCAGCGTTCCCACCCGGAGGCTAATCTCAAGCTCCCCGCGCTAGATTTCCTGCTTGAATGCGCTGTAATGACATTTATATCATTTTGTGAGAAGTCGACTCATATCCCTCCCAATTCCACCCACTCCACAACGTGCATTACATTATGCTGTATTTGGAAGAAGCATTGTGATGATTGCTGAATAAATTGTAAATTGGAGTGAATCGCTCATAAATTGCCCGTTGTGACTCTTCTGTGCTGTGCTGCTGCTTGGCTGCTTATCATTAATTTTCATGTGGCGTATGCTTTAAATATGAATTCTCCCACAAAGCGTTTAATCAACAGTGCATGTGCTTGGAGTGCTTCTCCGGGCCCAGAAGGTGTTAAATGAATCATGGATTGCAGCTGTTAGGAGGGTTTCGCAAGGTCATATCTGTCTTAGAGGGCAGAGGGCTAATAAACTACTCTCCCAAATGACTTTCTCTAACTGTAAGAGTAATGCCCACATATTATCAGAGGGTGTCATTCTTTATAGCCCCTGGATCTGCCGTTTCATTCCTATTTTAATTAAGATTCAGTGTGGCTCCGGTTAAAAATGGAGACGCAGACAGTTGTCAGCTGTCTTCTAATTTAGCAAACTGGGCACAGTTCAGGATTTGGGGAATAATAAAAAGCCCCAGTGTCCAAAATCAGATAAGGACCCAATGCCAATGAGCCAAAACTTGAACTGAATAAGATTAAGACATCAGAGATCAGTAACGGATATGCATGCACCATTTGGATTAACATGGGGGGCGGAGCCTGGAGCCCAGCGGCCTCTGAGTGACTGGCACGGTCAATTTACTGGCCTCTGTCAGTAAAGTTACTTTGAATCAGAAGTTGTGACTTTCCAGACACACACACACACACACACACACACACACACACACACACACACAGACCTTTCAGTGTGTTGTGTAAAGTTGGCAGAGTTGGCTCTTCTGCATTTCCGTTATTAGAAATCAGAAATATCACTCAAACTTTTTCTCTTTGTGAATCCCATCCCTCTCCTCTTATTGACGTTTGCTCTCCTTAATAAATAAATACAGACGTCACATTTAGTACCGTTAGCTTGCCCTTATCCTCTGCTTCTTCATTTTTGGTTTTGTTTTGCTCCACTATTCTCCCGTGAGCCTGAACTTTTATCAATAAAAAAAATTTATACCCACAATGAAGTGCGTACTTCATGGTGACAAAGTGCCACTGCCTCTGTTATTGCAATTTAACACTTTTGTATTGCGGCCGTCGCTCTAGAGGTGATGATTTAGAGAAATATGCCTTTTGGCTTCAAGTTCTAAGGAACACACATTTCCCTGTTCTAATATTTATATACTGTATTTATTGAAATCCCATTAGCTTTACCTTGAGTGATCTCACTATTTGCCCCCTCCGCATTACCTGCAGAGGTGATGGATCTGGATGCACCGCTGCACCTTGATCAGCTAATACAGTGTTCTGAAAACATCAAGATAATTTGTTCACGCGTATTAGCGAAGGAGAGAGCGGTGAGAGCGAGGCAGAGCTGCACGGGGGAAGTTGCTTACATAGCATAAGATGTAGAGAAGACAGAGTTTATATACTGTGTACTAACAAGCTCCATTAAAGGTCAATGGCTCGGTAATGAGTTTGTCCTACTGGAACCGTCTCTATGTAAATGGAGGCCAGCTGATGGTTGCAGGCTGCGGCTCTGATAAATGCGCTCGATCACGGTTCACATTTTAAGGGATCACACAGGATTTGACCCAGTAAAGATAAAATGTGTTTATCTTTCTGTGGGTGGAGACGATTTAACTTTGTAATGTCTGGAGTGTTGAAACGACTGTGGGCTGCTTCTCTATGGTTACATTGATTCTTCATCTCTTTCACTTGAGAGACACATTTTGAAAATTATCTCCCTCTTAAGGCTCCAACAGTTGCACAAACAGTTTTACGGAGAATTTTTGACAGGAGAATTTGTCCTGTCTGCTCATTTGTACAGAGCGATGCTATAATCAATTTTGGCAAGCGGACAGATGCATTTATTGCCGCACTCATGGCAACTTGTGGCTTGTTTATTGAAATTAGTGTCAACACACACTCTCACCCTCATAAACCCCCCCTCCCACACACACAAACACACACAAACACACACACACACACACACACAGACAGAGGCAGATGTTGCTGTCCTACTCACTGCATAAGCACCCATGTGGCACCTTGAATTAGAAACATAGCTGGAACTGCCAGTAAATGTCCTCAGATGCTCCACAAACTATTAAATTTAACATTCAACCAAAGGCACGTCTGGAAAGCTTTCATAAGCCGGAGTGAAAGACTTTTCCTAGGATCTTAATCATTAAAAATACAGATATAGTATTGGAGGAGGTTTTGAAGTACGGAGAACACTTTGATCTCACGGCCATCAAGCTGCAGCGGTGTTATGAGGTGAAATGATCGGCGTGTTGAAACTAAATTGCCTTTCACAGCGCGTACACACGGCCCAGTTCACCTCCAAAGGTTCACTGAACCTTAACAACAATGGACAGCGGATGTTGGTTCAACGGCCTTTACCCATACAATCTCTCCAGCAAATACAGTTTGCCCAGTGCGCCTGTATGTACAATGGGGTCAGATATTGGAATGAAACACACACAAACACACACACACACACACACACACTTTTCATAAATCCAAACAAATCCCACTGCTAAACGACATCACGCCGGTCTGTTTCCAACACAAAAAGGCCGAACAATTAACTTTCTTTTGCTAAATTAAGACGTGTCGACTTCAGTGCCTAAATCAAGCTGATGCAGTATGTTACAGTACGATGAGCTCATCAGCAGGAACTTTGCAAACAACGTGGTGGATAATAACAGGAGCTGGAGGCAATGTACTGTACTGTACTGTTACCAGATCCACGTGTCCCGTCCCTTTAGCGTTGGTCTCCGCTGGGAGTGTAAGTGTGACAGCGCCGCCGCGTTTGCCGCTCCTCCCCACCTTACTGCCTTCACCGGCTTCCTGTGCCACTCTGGGGAGGCTCGTCGGGCTGTTCTAACTTCAGTAGACTTTGTTTTACTTTAATTTTCCTGTCCCCCAGCACACCGGGTGGATCCTTTGGTCTCCCAGATGCACTCTCAGTTGGTTTTATAGTTGTGTTTTTAATTTGCATAGGCTGCACAGGTTCCCTCTGCAGCAGATGATTTAGGAGGAGGACGCCGCCTTGGAAAACGTTTTGATATTGTGTCTGGCAGCGCCTCATCTTTGGCTCGCAAGGATGTTAGTGATTTAAGAAAAGCTTTCCGTTATTGATGTAAATGCAAATTAAACTTTCCCATGACTAAGTATAAGTTTAAAAACCCAAGACTTTTGAAATGTCCTAAGTTTCAGACTCCCACACGGAAAGAAGTTGCAAGTATGTGCACAAAAACAACAACTCAACTATTTATTCAGGCCAAAATAGCAGAATTTACATCATATTTAATTGTATTTCTTCTCCAGTTATTCCAGTTATTCCAGTTATTGCAACACGCCCCATATTTTGAGAACCCCTGCTGTAACATATTGTAAACTCAGAAGGTCTCCATTGCTTGTTTACAAGAGGATCCTGCTTAGCTCGTTTGGTTTATTTATTTTGTCAAGGGCCGAGTGTAAAATGCATTAATCTCAAACAATGACAGGAGATGCTTGTAGTAGATGTCTGCATCGGGTGATTTCCATCTGCAGTCTCTGGGCAGATAATCAATAGCAAGTGCAGAGCCCCTCACCGGGTTCCAACTTTGGAGAGCTGTTCACTATCTTGCTTCTAGTGAAAGTTAAACGAACTTGAGCGTGTGTGTGCGCGTGTGTGTGCATGTGTGTGTGTGTCTAAAACGCCGGTGGTCTTTTCCAGCCTGCAGACTCGCCGCACAGTTAAAGTTTCCCACATCTGTTTTCGAACGTGACCTTTCCATTTTACGGCCTAAATTAGAAACGAACGACTTTTCAATTCCAATTATTTAAATAAACCCAACTGTTACCTATAGTGACAAATGGTGTAGGGAGTAGTGTCTGTGTCAGCTGCTACCCACCTGGCCGTGTTGAACACCTGCCCAGAGCCCGTTTGGTTGAGTGCAGACGGCTGCGGCGAGCTTCCGTGCGTTTCCTGCGAGCGTCTCCCCCGTGCACAGAGTGGCGGCAGCAGCAGCAGCATCTATTCACAGCAGCCACGCTTTCATTCCTGCCCTCTGATATTAACTTCTCCCTGTATTGAATATGAGAAGCTGCAGAGTCAAAGGAGTAAATTGAATTAGAGTGGATGAATGGAGGATGCTGGATTCATCAGCAGCGTTCGGTGCATGCATGCTGCACATCTGATCTAATAGAAATGTTGCCCAATATTGTTTAAGTGTTGTGTAATAAAAATCCTATTATCATTTGCATTATAATGCGTAGGAATACAGTTTTGCATCTTTTTTCCAGCCAAATTTCATTCCCTTACTTATTTACATTAATGAATGAGTTTCCTCTGAGGTGGCTTCCATTCTCGCTCTGGCCAATTATGTATTTTTTGTATATTATGCGGCACTTCCCAATCTGTTAAGTATAATGCCTTCACAGTGAAAATCATTATCTTTCAGTGGCCTAATTAAGACACTTATCAAAATGACATTAATGGATCAGAAAGACAGGCGGCTACTTATTATAAACCATTTATCTGATGAGCTCTCCACTGTAAACAAGAGATTGCATTATAGCGATCATTATCTTTAAGCGGAGCTTTGTTTCAATTGATCTTCCCAAAACACTTAGCTAATTAATGAGTTATTCTTGAACTAGTTTTCATTCTTGACCTTTTTATAGATGCAAAATTCTATTCCATGTCTAATTAAACACTGTTCCCTATTGTTGACCTGCAGACTGATAGACTTAATGATTCTATTACTACTCATCAGAGCTGATTATGGTGCAGATCAACAATTCTTAGAGATTGGCATCAACAGTGATGGAGGGAAAGCCAAAAAAGTGGGAGGACATGAAAAGTATCCAACCGTCCCTTTTCTAGCGCGTATCTGCAGCAAAGCAAAACAGCCAGATTTCCCTCTCCCTGGTATTCCAAGATGTTCCCGAGCCAGATGGGATCTCTAATCCCTCCAGCATATTCTGGGTCCGCCTCCCAGTTGGACGCACCTGGCTCACCTCCAAGGGAGCCAGCCGGCCAAGAGCCGTCTCGATTAGATGCCTGAGCCCCCCCGACTGGTTCCTCTCAGGGCGAAGGAGCGGCGGTTCTCCTCCGAGCTCCTAACCCACTCAAAAAATGTATTCATTTATATTCATAGACTTCATAAATTGTAGTATTTCCGGGAACAAATTGTGTTTCCATTGCGTTATAGGAAAAAGAAATCCAAGCGTCGTCATTCCTCTAATAACAGCCAAGCACAAGGCTGAGAACTCGATAACAAAGCTGAGCCTCTCGTGTGAGCCTGTTTGTTGTTCTCTGATAAATAAAGAGCTGAGGCAGACGTATGACGAGCTGCCAAGTGATCTATAAAAATTAAGCCTTGTAACTAACACAGGCAACCTTTCATGAGGCTTGTCGGAAAAAAGGCATCAAAGACTGAAAGACAAAGTAATCGCTGGAAACCAAACACGCCGGCTCATTATTCAGACACGGGGGAAATGCACGGGGCTCACTGGAGGTCAGGCCACTGTTGTGACTGCAGCGGGGCGACTCGCACAGTCTAATGCGGCTGGCGGACATGCGTAGGAGCGACCGGTGGGCAGAGGGTCCAGGGTCACACACTGACGAGCCTGAAGGAAAGTGTGTAATGAGGCATTAGACCCAGCTGGTGCTTGCCAGGGCAGACCCCGAGTTACTATCCCAAACAGGAGGTCACTGCTTTTTCACCCAAAACTGTTTGGGATTAAAATAGCGTGATTGCCGTCCTGTGGAGGAGGGACGGCGCCCGCCCGGCAGATTAACCTTGGATCGGCGTCGCACACAGAACAACCTAAAGACTCCACAAAGTAACCATGACGGATGACTTTGAGAATGTGCGTTTGACCACCAAACGTTTTTGTCAATGTATCCGCTCACTGTACCAAAGAGCGATGGCTATAGGGTACAGAACAGCATAGCACATCTCATCAAGTAATGTATAGCGGCTATACAATGAATGGCGAAGGGTAGCCCGGGGGTAATCAATAATTTGAGCCACCAATCTGTTCCAGGTGCTTTATGATGTGACTGAGGTAATTATCACCAGATCAATAAAAGAGTTTGTTGTACAGATGAATGGGTGAGGGAGGGGTAATTGCTTTCTGCTGCTGCACTGATTTTATGTATGTATTCTTCCGACCAGTGGATAAGGGTTGAAATGATTTTCTAGAAGGAGGAAAATTCTCTTTTTTCCTCCTTTTTCCCCTTCATACCTCGGAGCTGCAGGACACAATATTCAGAGATGTTTAATGTTTTATTTGTGCGCACAATTAGTCACTCCACAAAGGAGCTTCAGTGAGTCTCGGGGCGAAGAAGAGGGGAGATACAGAGGTAGAGGGATTAGACGAGGGAAGGAAGGAGGGGAAGAGAATGCTTGGGATCGCAGCCAGCATCACAGGAAAGCCAGGAAAGAACAGAGCCACTTCTTTACTCTCATCTTTGCATTTTAAACTAAATAATGCATAGAAGTGATCATCAAAGGGACGACAAATTTCATCTTCAACGATGGTATGGTTGGTATGGTAACGATGGATAGACAAAGGTAAACAAGAGGCCTGTGCTGCAGCGGCATAACAACTTTTGTAAACGTAAAATGTAGGGGAGGGGGTGGGGCAGGGTGACGTCATGGCAACAAGGGTCTCGGGACACCCCCCTTTTTTGGTATAAAAGACCCGCCAAGCGTCAACATACAGGAAGTAACTCGTAAAACACGGCAGCAGATTTAACGTGCAGCACTTTCCTGCCTCATTCATAAACGTCTTTTTTCTGCAGGGTTCACATGTTGGTTCATCTGGAGCAGAGGAGAGAAAAGCATCAATTCCCCGCCGCGTTTCAGTCTGACAGCAGCATTTCTCCGTAATATCCTAAAAGTGTATTTACCCCGCGTGTGTGTATCAAAAACATTGATATCTCAGCCCACACAGCTGAATAGTCAATTTATGTAAATGGCAAGTTTTGATCTGATCTGGCTGACATGCGAGTGACACTGAGCCTCTTCTTCAATTCAGTAACTCTAAAGCTCTAAAGCAGTGATTTAGGCTTTTTCCTTTCCGTCTGTTTTGATGCCAGAGATGGCGGTGTAAAGTGTGTGTGGCAGCTCATTAACACGCTGATGTTCATTGGCTGGGGGAATGGGACACTGTTGTGCTAATCAATGTAGAGGGGAAGCTGCACCGATGAGCTTCACTTATCACCGCACTTACGTACCGAGCCTGATTCTGCTCCAGTCTTCTTCTGCTGTTATAATGTTAGTTGGAGCTACTTTACGTTTCGCAGCACGCTGTAAAATCACAAAAACTACATCCAACAGTGCTGACAAAGGAGGTGAAATGCAAAATTCTGCAAAGGTACATTTCCCTTTCTGCTAAAAAGAGAATCCCAAGATTCCGAAATAGGACAGCTATATTTTGACAATAACTTTGGAAAGTAGTTTTGTAACGTTTGTCACAGTCTAGTCTAGATCTTTCAAACTGTTTTCAGTCTGACAGAATGCACCATGTCAGAATCTAACTTTACTCTAAGATCTGTTCCTCCAGGTAAACACTCTCACTTCATTCTTGCCTGTTGGAGTTCAGCTCATTTCCACATTTGGCTTTTATCTCACAATCTTCCCGATGATGCCACTTTATAACCCACTTACATTCTTTCCCAGCCTGTGATTATCAGTCCGTCCCTCACAGGCGTTCCTCCCTGCGGGCAGACTTAACCACGTCTCCATTCTGTGCCCTCTCCTTCCTATTGAGGATGGATTTAATGTCTTTTGTAATTTAGACTTTGCCGTTATCATTGTTCCAAACCACAGATTGTCTACAGAAAAAAAAACAGCCATCAGCCTAATTATGCATCAGGAGCTTCACTCCGTGTCCTCGCTGTGCACCCACTGAGCAGCTTTCACACACGTACGCCTCGTTTAGCCCTCCTGCTCTCCTGAGACTGCGATCCCACGGTCCTTGTGACAATGGATTGTTGAAGGACAATTGACATGTGCTTAGAGACCAAGTGGATCCTGTTGAGGATTCATCTGGGAGCAGCTGTACCACAGAGCAGGTCTATGGTTCTAAGGCTCGGGCAGGGGAGGGAGATGGAACGCTTTCAACGCTGCATAATTGAGCACTGAGGGAATGCTCTGCTCTGGACAAGGTTGCTATAAAGAGAGAGCTATAACTTTACAAACAAAGGCCAGATTAGAACAAAATTTGGCCCGAACTTACGGGACACCTATAGGTACGTAATTTGTGGCGGCAAAAGTGTGACATCATGATACAAATCGCTCCCTAAACATCCGTAGAATAGGAACATTTTACAGATATGTGACTCCATTGTACCAAATTGATATCGTACTAAAGATTCAGAATTAAGTCTGACTCATTCATTCCAGTCCCCCGTCCCTATTGGAACCCTGATATCCTCTAATGTCTCCAACTAAGACATAGTTTCTCACATTAATGGTGCCGGCGTAACATGCTGATCTGTATCCCAGAATAGAATCCATTGTGTTGTACCATTACTGCCCCATCTTTCAGAGCTGCTTCAATTATTGCAATCACTGTTTTTTAGACTTAGTTTCATTACTGAACTTTCGGTACTGTCGCCGTGGAGCTTAGCATTACGCGTAATCTCGCTTTCCCGAGAGTCACAGTGCACGAAAACAAGGGGAGAGAGTGTGTGATTGTCCCCTCTGAGGAAGCTGGGGTCTGATCAGGTAGCGTTAAGACTTCTGCAGTTTGTGAACCCTGCAGCGAGGACACAACCTGCTGAGGGATCTGTGCCTGGAACACTCCGGTTCCTGAAAAGGTTCCTGTGATGGATTAATGGAACTTGGTCCTTTTTTCGTGCAGCTGGATCGTCTCCAGCCAAAACGTTCGAGCTCAGACAGTCTTAAAGAATAAAGTGGATGAGATGAGATCCAGCTTTAGAGAGTGATGTCCACACCTCCACACCTTCAGTCCCAGGTGTTCTCTGCACAGCATCACGACCATAAAGGGGAACTGACTTTAGGGGGAGTCGCTCTTATAATCTCACACTGCATTTCTGCTCCGACATACATCAAAGGAGGAAGAAAGAGGAAGCAAAGGCTTTCCAGCTCGTTAGTGAATGAAGCCATATCAGACAGATTTAATTTCCTCCATCACTCACGCAGCCGACGAAGGGGATTTGTTGCCTTCCAGTGGCTCACACTCTCAGTCAGGCAGAGAGGAAATGGATCACGCCGCTCGCTGGTTGCAGATCCTCTCTGATTGTATGCTCCAGTCTTTTTCCCCCTTTGTTTTTGCCTTCTTGGATTTCGCTGACAGAATCCACACACACACACACACACACACATACACACACATACACACACAAACCTTCTTGTGGTTTTTGGGGAAACTTTGCATAAAGAAGAAGTATTTTCATAGAAATAGTATCTTTATCTTTGAAGTGTTGCAGCTCTGCAGCTGGCAATCCAACCGCAACAGAAACGCTTCATCGGTATACTTTTATTATATATCTGAATTCTTTGCTCTTTTGGTAATGTGACACACACACACACAGCCTATTCCAGCAACAATGTGTTTGAATTGGACTACCACAGTATATCTGCAGAAAAACAACAACACATGAGATAATCAGAGAAATACATCCAAGGTACTAAGCGAGTTTGGATGAAGGTGAAGATTAATTAGCTGTGTTTACGTTTACACACTGGTCCAGAGAACAAACAGAACAAGAGATCCAGTCAAGGCAGCATCATGCTTGGCACACGTTCCTTGTACTTTGGTGTTAGTAGTATAACAATAAGCGACATAACCGGGAGTGCAGGGGCTCAAAAACAACAGGAAGCAAAGAGGAGAAAGAGGAGAAGAGAAGACACAGGTTGTGGTGCAGGGGTTCTGGGTCCAGGTCCCTGTATTAGATCAGGCTGGGACCAAGAGAGAGAGAACTCATTTTCCTTTAGAAGACCTAAAAATGTTTTGTGCATTTCAAATCAATATGGATTGTAACATGAGACCTTATTTATATTTCTTGTACTCATTTAATACATTTTCAGTTTTTGCCTTCAGACGTTTTCATCAGAATCATGTTGCTTCCAGGAAACAGAGCGAGTTTCATTTTATTGTGCATTTAATTTTATTCATTTAATCTGAACTCTGCACCACACACACACACACACACACACACACTCACACACACACACAGTTAGTTTGTGTTACCGAGCCCATCTTGGTTTGCTCAGCAGCACCAGTGTTTGTCTCTCTGGCCCTTGTAATTCCTTGTTAATGTGATTGATGTTAACAGCAACACTGCAGGACGGTGCTGCAATCAAGTATGTTTGATTTATTGTCTTTTGCTGCTTCCGTTTGCAGTGTGTAACCCAAACTGAAACAACGGGAACTTCTTTGCCGGCCCCCACACTTGTCGAACCGTAAGCATTCCTCAGCCTGGCTCTGAATCCACACTCTCCAGCTGTGCCCGTCCTGTTTCATTATTATAACACACACTGAAGGTCATTTTTATGAATTGACTGAGGAAAAGAGCAGTTTTAGTTTCAAACTTAGTTAAAACCCAGCTGCAGTATTCTGGCCAAAGCTTCCTTTTTTTTCTTTCTTTCTTCTTCTTCTCCTCCCATGATTCAATAATCAACAGAAGTAAATCTTCTACAGGCTATTGCATCAGTCGCCCGCAGGCTGGAACAAATGCAAAGAATGAAGTCTGGCATGGGCTGAGTTACTGGCAGGAGCTGCAAGGTTTCTCTGGGAAACACCTTTATCTCAAACGCACGGCTGCGACGATGCCAGGCAGAGGCGGTTTAAAGCGGCCAGCCCGGCGCCCATCAGCCGCGATATGGCATATGGATTTATTTACACTGCGACGCGGTGTGATCACAGTATATATCCTGAGTGCGACTGGTGCTTCACTAATTACTAATGGTGATTTAATGGAATGGCACGACAATCCCCTCTCCTGCGCCGACTCCATCCCTGCACTGTTGTCCTTGTAAATTAGGTGTGCACCACTGATTAATGGTTAACGGCCACTATTCCAAGAGAAGCATCATCAGCAAAGCATTTAATTAAATGGTTGTCTCAATTACTTAGCAAACTAATGTAGCTGAACCAGAAGCTAACTTTATTAAAATATAGGAAATATCATCCAGATCCATCTGAGTTTTAAGGACCCGAGGCTTTATTTTTCTTGAAGCTTTATTCTTTACAGGTCATCCCTCAAACTGATTTCCTGCCGGGCCGTTTAGCTGTTAGGCAAGACGGCGCCGTTGCAATGTGCGGCTTATTTTTAGCTCCTGTATATTTCCTAAATCAAAAAAAAAAAAAAAAAAAATTCTCCCTCAAATTAATTGCTTCTATCAACCGGTTCAATTCCTGAGCTGCAGTGGGAAAGACAAAGTGCCGAGCCAAACACGGTGCCCTGTGCCATCAATCATGCCTCGGTATTAACTACCCCGCCTCCCATCGCAAAGAAAACAATTAAAGTTAAACTTGTTGATTTGTTATGGTGGACCATAAATCACGCTGGTATGTGAAAAGCTCCGTCCCCTGAGGCCGCTTCTCCTGTTCCTCCGTGAGCGCGGCCAGGTTGGAAAGCTTTGTGGAGGAGCCGCTCTAATGCCGTCTATTCATTCCTGTTTGTCCAACTAACAACGACGGCGGCGGCGGCAGCGGCGGCGGCGGCTTCCGTCTCAGTCTGATTCGAAACGGAGGTCACCTCATCTATCCCGGCTCCTCGTTCGACCCCGCAGTGCTTATACACATATAAATAAAAGCTTTCCATCATTTCAAAACCGACTTCAGAGAGGAGAGAGAGATGCTGAAGTTGTGAGATTATTCCGTCTCTCTCCGGCTTTATGTTTCTTGTGACATCGGCATGGAGACAGGAGGGGAACGTTGGCTGTTTCTCTCAGCGGGATCTCACTCTGACACGCATTGTGACACATTGTTTTGAACAGCCCAAACCGTGGCAGCTAATGAGCTGTTCTCTTCTCATAATGTTCCATCTTCTCAGGGGTGGCTGTTGTTATTTTTCGCCCTCTTACATTTCATCATTTTTTGGGTTTTTGTTTTGACAGAGCAAAGGCGTTCAGTGATGGAGACTCTTCCTTCAGTCTGTGGCGTCTGCGGGCAGAGAGCCTCGGATCCCGGCGGGCGCCTTCCTCCGGTCTGTGCCAGGAGAGAAGAGGTGGGCATTGTAATCATGTCTCGCCTTTTCACAGTGTGGGAGTGAGTCACCGCTTTCAAAGCTTTTGTCTCGAAACATCCGCGACATGAAATGTTTATTCGCTGGCCTTTTGTGATTCACTTGAAGCATTATTATGCTATAGGAAGTACCGGGTTCCCCTTGCCCTGCGGCGTAAGTGGCTCCCCCTCATGACCGCTGACATTCTAGGATCACGCAAAGAGCTGTGAAATTTGAGCGAGGAGGAAGACGAGCCAATTCGATAATGAGATACAGCACAAAGTCTGTGTGTGTGTGCGGCTCCTCCGCCCCGGCAGCCTTGTTACTGTCCAGGCTGATCCACGGGTCAGACAGCCCACGTCTGAACGTCTACAGACGGCAAATCTGAAGAATATCAAGTGTAAAGCTGCTGCACAAGTAATGAGACTTCAACATGTTTTCTAAATTGAAAGCAGCGACGGAAACCTCACCTTGTTAAATTGCTCGATGAATGAAGTTAATTAAGAGAGCCAGCAAATTGCTACCATTCCCAGCTGCTGGACAAATTACCACATCTTGTTAAAATCAAGTCGCACCACTCTTAGCTGTACTTCCTCGCCGCCTGACACTTTATGATGTCACTCGTGGAATTTATTTCTATCTCGTAATTGAAGAGGGGAAAAAGATATCCGGTGCCGATCAGTGTGTCGGTCAGAGAAGCTGATCTGCTGCGTGTCGGGTTCAAGCTAGCAAAGCTGTGGACGCAGGATATTCATTAACGCCGGTCAATAAAAGATGTCAGCGGCGTGGGTTATAATTGTTTTGGCGCGTCTAGTCCTCGTAAGGTTCACATTTGAAATAAATTAGATTCCGTGTAACAAATCTCTTTGTGTCCGAGCAAAACAAGGCGGGAAAAGCGTTTCTATTAAACACTCCGTCATTCTCCTTTTCCACTTAATTGAGAAACTATCTCTGTGTTATTCTCTTATTATAGAACTTTTGTAGTCAGCTCCGTCTTGACCAAAGAGAAAATCTAATTTCTTAACAAATGATCCTCCTTTCTTTAGCAGAATCTGAATCAGAGTCAGCTGCACACGTTCATGTGATCGGACTGATAGATTCAGATTAAAATGCTCTTAGAGGGAATCAGTCTGCAGTGTATTGGCCTCATCAGATAACAGATCCTTTACGTCTTGAGTTAATCGTAGGCTTAGTCACATACCTCAGTCTGGCAATGCAGCATGGAAGCTGTCGCCGCTTCTGTAGGTGTGAATCAGACACACACACACACACACACACACACACTGGCCCAGTCTGAGCCAAACGCGGTGGCTAGAACACACACAACAACGTAAGAACCAGATGCCAGTAAAGTCACTTTGGCGTGTTTTCAGCTCTGTCAGGCTGCGGCAGCTTAGCTAATGAGCGGCCCATCAGAGGGGCTCCAGTCTACCTGATGGCTGCAGCGCACACACACACACACACACACACACACACACAAACACACACACACACACACACACACACACACATACACACACACACAACCCCATAGCAGACACGTGAGCGCTTCCTTCCCTTCCCTCTCTCCTCTCTGATGCATTGCTGAGTTAAGATCCTGAACAATAACAGGTTTGTTGTTTTCTAGATGACAAAGCAAAGATGACTAAAGATTTCTGATTTATTTAGCACGTACTCTGTGTTCGGAATAATTAGCATCTAATCATATTTTGTGCTGGCAGTTTTCTCAGCTGTACATCAAATGAAGTGCTTGTTTGCGTGGTGAGTTAGTTTGAAAATCTAAGCCGCCAACTTCTTCAAAGTTTGCGAGGCTCCAGAAAGCAATTTAGATCAGACGACTTGTTGATATGAAACCATAAAGCTTTGATTTGTGCTAAGACACGAATTTTATGTACTTTGCCACGGCAACGGCGTTGATTGACGACGCTGCGAGGGTCTGCAGAGAGTTTGGGCCATTTGGAGCCGCTCAGTACGGCACAGTAATGAGGTCTGGCTGTCAGATCGGCTCTCTGGGTGCCCGGCGTCCGTTTGAGTCGGCAGCGTCGGAACAAAGCTACCCAGAAGCCTCTTTGTCTCAGCGCGAGCTACCAATGACAGCGTATAGCCGCTGCAATTTTGGTGACGAGGGTGAGAATGAGGATGAGAACGAGGAGGGTCAACCTTTTGTAGCGGAGAGAATCGCTTTGTGACAGATGAACTCAAACAGGTTCATTTCACAGCGAGGGGAGAGAGAACACAGCACATACGTCAGCGCTGACCTCGCCATCGACCGCCCAGCAGACCAGCCGCTCGCTGCTGTGACGCACAAATACGCTCACACTTCACATCAACCACCATACATTCACAACCAAATACTTTATAGCACAGTATTACATGATTGAAGCAGGTGAAGTGGGATTTGATTCAATTTCCCTATTATTGTCCTTTTACTCTTTCATTTCATTTCTTCTTCTGTTATTCTTCTACCTATTCATCTTCTCTGACATTGCAGGATATCATTATATTATCAGGAATCTGTTTTTGTAAAATGCCTCTGAAAGGCACTTTGAGCGGTGTTTGTTCCAAAATTGTGATAATTGTTGTTTACAAATGCGTATAAATATCCTCATATGTGCCTCCAAGTGCGTTACTGTTATCAGTCTTACATTTAAAATGACATTTAGATTCTAACCTTCCTCTGTATCGTCTCCCTCTCTTCCTCACCAGTATTCCATGCAGATGTAATATTCCTCGCCACAGGCAGGATGGCGCTCTGCCACGTCTTTAACATGACTGACAGACGAGTCTAAATCACCTCCTGCCTCAAGGATTGAGATCTGCTGCTTTAATCACAGATGATTGATTTGGTTTGATTAGAGCGCATGAGACAGAGATCCTTGTACCAATATAGATCAATTAGTCCAACAGTCGATGCGTTCACATGTTTCTGAAGGAGTGCAAAGCAAATGCAGAGCGATGGAGGAGCTTTGATTCCAGCGCCGTGATCTAAATGAGGAAGGAAAAGCGGGGAAATCCAGAGTTGTAATCAGATTTAAAGCTAAACAAGCTTTTAGAATCTTCACAAGGAAGTCCTATAGTTTTAAGAATCTGTTCCATTTCACTGTAAGTGGTTTGATACATAAGACGCTGCGTCAAAAAGCCCCAGGAGAGTTTCTACAGCCGCCGGCTCCTGCTCGCGTTTATATTACCACAACTGTCATTCCTTTAATGAGGGTTCTGTTGACCTCAGTTGCTTCCGTAATGTCAACTCCTACATAAATTGCATGTAATGGCACCGAAACGCTACGATGAGGAAAGCGGCGTTTCCGTAAATGCGATGTTTTCTTTGGAGTATTTTGCGGCGGAAGAGCCTCCTACTCATAAAGCTGCACGACTGTGGATACGCTGCAATGATACAGATTTATAGAAGAGATTATACTTCTCTGCTGGAGAGTCTGTACCGCCACTATCCCATCGGAAATGTGTGTGTGTGTGTGTGTGTGTGTGTGTGTGCGAGAGGGAGAGAGGGATGTATTTTTAGAAACACTTGTTGTTTGCACGGTGCTATATGTGTGTAAGTGCAGACTAGATGTATGGTTGCTCATGATCATATGCAGTACAAACATACATCATCTCAGGGAGGAAATTAATTACTAACTGGAATAAGAGAACGTTATATGTTAATAAATAGCTCTCCTCTGTTCGCTGCAGCTGAACAGCGATGTTGCTCTTCATCCAGCTCGGATTTAAATGTGGAAAAAGCTGCATATGCTAAATGTTGTTAACCTCAAAAGGAAACATCTTGTGCTCTGTGTGACATAGAGAGTGAGGACATGTGATCTGGGACTCTGGATACATTATCCTGACAGATCCATCTGATGGCAGATGAACTTACATTCACACATGGTTGATAATCGTTGCCTCAGAGTGTCGAGATGCCATTAACGCCTGGGTTTCCTCTTTGGATGTGAAAGAACCGTCTAAACTTCAGTGCAGTTCCATGTGAGGACAGAAAGCAAACAGCTCTGGATTCTAAGTATCTTCAATAACAAGATGGAGGCGAGGCAGAGGGGAGTGTGTGTGTGTGTGTGTGTGTGTGTGTGTGTGTGTGTGTGTGTGTGTGTTCTGGCAGGTTGAATTACACTCTATGTGTGTGTGGAATTCATTAACATGCATTTTCCTAATCTGGATCACAGATCTGATCCACATCAAATGTAAACAGGAGGAGTAGAAGGACCTTTATGTGAGAGTGAAGTTGTTTTCTGTGATGAACTCTCAGCTCATCAGGGTGAGAAACGTCTCTCTGCTTTGTAAGCTGTTTTAAATATACGATGCAGTAATTTCAGCTGGCACTTTCTTGTCTCAACCCAGAATTAGACACGTCGCTAACCTGAAAATAATGTTTCTGTGCTATTGTCTCGCCGCCGCACCGTTTAGGCATCAGCCCCGTGTATTGGCAGCCGATCCTAGGCTTTGACACAATAATCCCTCTTTGCATAGCAGACATCATCCCCCGCTGATGCTCCATTGTTTTCACCAGATGATCCATACTCGGGGACCCTTCCACCTTAACCACAGAGCAGCGTTGCCCCTCTGTCACTTCCTTTCTCTGCAAATTGAGCCTTGCATGTGGTTAACGATAGTTTACATATCATAAATGATGAACATTCCCATTCTTTTCTGTTTTTCCTCTGCAAGTAGAAACAGATTGATGATAGACCCGTGTGTATCAAATCATCAGTTACAGATTAGAATAAGTATCTCATTAATTAAACGACAAGCCCATCGTGACTTTGTCTAAATGAGCAGAGGAGTAAAATCTCTAAATGACTTCTCCTGTCTTGTCCTTAATTGCATGAACAATTGTGTACATTATAAATTATCCTACTAACCGGACCCCAAACTGCTGACACAACACAAGTGTCTCCGGAGTGGCGGAACAGGCTGAGATATTTGGATGGAATGATCCTCCGCTGCTGTGAGCACATCTAGCCGTCAGCAGTCTCATTCAACCATTTCTTCACCCAAACACACCGCCTCGTGCACAGATTCATTTATTTGGAGGAACCTAAAGGTATTTGCAGAGGTTGGGGAGGAATCTGCAAAAAGGTTTGAAGTTGGGTTTCATTGCGTCGGCGTGACACGAATCCATAAACTATGAAACTAATCTGATATAATTCAGCCATTAAGAATGGGCTCCTTCATGCGATCCTTGGTCTTGTCCCCTTGGTGGTAATTTCCCCAGTCAAGGTCGCAACCATCAGCCATCAAGCGGCCATCAGTCATTTCCTGACAAAGTAATACATATAAGGGCTAATCATTAATTACCATCTCCTGACATTGCCTGCTTTTTATTATAATTTGTGACAAAGGAGAAATCAATAATGTTTTAATGAAATCAATTCTGCGCTGGAAGGTGTAGCCGGCCGTTCCTTCGCACAAAGCAAAGTCACATGGAAACTTTCTCCATAGGCGGCGTGATTGAATGGGATTCGCTCAATCTGTCCCAACATTTCGCCGTTCTTTTTTTTCTTTTGCGTAATCCCTTGAGTGCAGATGTTGTCAACTCGATTACAACTGCTGGCATGAATGAGTACACTTGGCACTGTGACATTCTTTAAGATAAATATCCATCTACTGGAGACGATGCTGTCAAACCTGGAGCTCCGACAAGATGAAATTGCGGGCGTATCGTTTGTGAATCTGCAAATGATTTGGAATGAAAACAATATGATGAAGTACTTCTGTCCGCCTCCGTGCTTTTGCCTCTAGTTGGCTTCTTTCATATCTTCAAATCCTACGATCTTCTCCCGTTTCTGACAGCTCAACATAAACTTTCATTTAACGAGCAGTTATCGTTTCAGAGACATCCAATGATTAAACCCAATGAATGAGCAAGGGTCTGGAGAATGACTGATGAGGTGACGTCAAACTCACTATTGCTCACTGGAAAATCACCAGGCGGGGAAAAATCGCACTCCTGCTATTATTTTCTTCCATCTAACAGCAACGTGATCGTGGCTCCATGCTGCAGTGTGGAGGCGCAGGGAATGGAAATGGGCACAACAGGAAAAGGTCAAGATAGTGTACCCTAATGTCTTCGCTTCCCTTTTTCTCATTCGGATGTGAGGGGAGGCGAAGGATTCCATAAACAGGAAAGAGTCCGGCAGATGAAAAATGAAAAATGAGGGACGGGCAAGAAAGTGGGTGAGAATTACAGAAAATGGGTGTCCAGCAGAAGTAGAATATTTGAGAGGGAGAGGGCAAGAGAGAGGGCGAGAGAGAGGGAGGGAGGGAGAGAGAGAGAGAGAGAGAGAGAGAGAGAGAGAGAGAGAGAGAGAGAGCAAGAGAGAGAATGAAGAGTGATAGAGTCACAGAACAAAAGGAGGACAGAAAACGGGGAGGGAACTGCTGAGGAAAAAAAGTAAAGATGGAAGGAAGAGAGCAGCAGACAGGGAAGAAAGAGGGGGAAGTGCTGCAGTGCCCCCTACAGGCCTGCTGGCGTAGCGCCGCAGCGTCACTCACTGCTCCATGCGTCATTGTAAAGCATTGTCTCAGTAAATTGAAACATTACACAATGATCACCTGTAAGGCTGCAGGCGGTTCCTAATGTGATCAGTGCCATGAATGCATTTCTGCTTTCTGACAGAGTTGTTTTCTCCTCCATAAACTACAGAGACTCCGAATTGATTTACGCCCAGTCAAGGAAAATGAGGCAGCAAAAACAGCAATATTTGACATTCTGCCATCACAAACGTGCCGATTGTTGCGGCGCTGACACGGAGGGAGGACTTAGTTGGCTACGTAGATGTTCAAAAAAGGAAGTGGCACACCCCCAAGGTCAATCAGCACATCACATCCTACTTGTGTTACCATGAGAACAAGAGGCCTGGCAGTCTCATTGATATTCACAGTCACACAGATGTACATTTGGAATAGCAATTAAATGCCATTTTGACTTTGTAGGCTGCATAAAAATCCAAATCACAATGATTACGAAAGCGTCTCAATGCATCCGCTGTGCACAGTCATTTCATTTTAAACAACGAGGCGAGTTTCAGCGAGTTCCCATGCAGCTCTCAAACAAACCCATTTGTGTTGCTGATAATACAGGGGTTTTATTGTCATTATCGATTTCCAGCAAAGCGCATTTTAGAAATCCTGATTAGAGCCTGGGCTTTAAAATGCAGGGAGAGCAATCAGAATAATTGTATGAGGAGAGAACTCACATGAAAGGGCATGCTAATGTGAGAGGGGATCCTGCTCTGAGTCTGCATGCACCCTTCATCCCTGTCTCTTGTCTGTGAAGTTGGCTCAGCGCGGTGGGTGGCTGAAAAAAAATGAATAAGTGGATTGCAGGTTCTGAACCCCGGGGTGCAGAAACACAAACACGAGCCCCCGCGCGTGTGTGTGTGTCTGTGTGTGTGTGTGTGTGAGCTGCTGACTTGACTCGTAGCTGTGAAGTAGCGCTGCCAGGAGCCGGGGAACCTTTGGGGAAATAGGTGTACTTGAAGGAGAACAGGGGCGAAGAAGGATGTGGCTGAAAGGCTGACAAGATAAAGGTGAAGGTTACGGTGACACGTCTGTCTTCTTGTTTTATGATTTCATACGAGAGAGGAACATTTGTACGAGTGGGAGGAGGGCAGCAGAGAAGAAAGACTCTGCCCCGGCCAACTTAATGCAGGTCTATAGAACGAGCGTTTAGGGAAGCAGAAAAGAAAGGAGTACACACATAAAAGATGATTGGGCTCCCAGTTTAATCAGGGTGGACGTTTGGTTGCTCTTTACTCACCTTGTGTTGTTTTTTCCAGGGTAGGAAATTATGACATAAGCAAGTTTGCGGTGCTCAGCTCAGTGGGTTTTGATTTGAAGGGTCAGGTGTTTCCTGCCTAAACATGCTGATGCTCTCTATAAATAGTGCCGAGTGAACGTTCATAATGGCTTTGGAGAGCTTGGCAGGCATGACTGACATTTAGCATGTCCATATATAACAGAAAACTCCCAGACGTGAAGCCGCATTCATCCCATAATAAAGTCTAGGGTTGCACAGCAGACTATTTATTGATCTGCAATTGCCTCATAAAGGCATTTCTCAGCAAATAAGAAACAAGGCATCAAGTGGTCATGCATTTATTCATTCTCCTCATGACCCTACTCAGATGAGAGTAAAGAGCGCCTTTGATCAAAGTATCCAAAATCAAATAGATAGAAAATTGTCGGGTGCACAAGGAGATGAGTTGGAGTGCCGATCTTGTGGGAGTGTTGCTTTCAGGCTGAATGTAAAACACTTGACACTCCGACGGAGACTTTTCCTACCTGTGCTTTTTTTTCTGCCGAGTCGTTTCTTCTCAGCTATTAGTGGAGGATTCATAATAAAGCTGGGTAATGAAGAGTGAATGCGGAGGCTGAGTCTTTGCTTCTTTTGGGTGAAATTATGCAAAGACTAGATCTTCGCCGCCGCCAGAAACTCTCCAAATTACAACAAAAACAATATCGGCGACCTAGTTCAGACATTATATCTCGAAAAATCAGACCATTGTGTAAAAATCCAGCAGTGATTCATGGAGGTGTGTTGCTTTAAAACATCAAATCAGCACTGTTATGTTTGTTTCTAACGTGATTACAGAACAGGCCCAACCTATCATCAACATCAAGATCTGTAAAAACAAATCGAAAAATCTAATTTCAAAGCAGCAGGTGCTTTTTTGCAATTTTACACCCAAGTGATTAACCCTGCTAAACTGGCACAGCCATGCCGCTGCATCCATTGTCCCGGCAAGGACTTGACAACAATAGGTGCACCTGGACTCTGCCATTCAGCCTGAGCGTGATCAAACGCTGCGCGCTGGGGAAAATGCAGACATGTTAAAATCTGAAAGGATGACATTAAGGATGAGAGATGAACAGGATGACAGAGGGCTGTGTGAGACAATAAAATCAAGGCCATCCAAGAACCAAGATGGATTGATGAGTCCATTGAGTGGAGATGGCAGGCAGCCAGCTAGCACAGAGGTCAGTGCAGAAGGATATCTCTTGGAAGAAATGATGCATTTAAGAGGGCCAAGGCTGCTAGGGTGGGCCGGTGAGGCAGGAGAGAGAGAAGCAGGGAGATATGAAGTGAGCGATGGATGAGGAGGCGGGCAGAGG
Organism: Genypterus blacodes; assembly: GCF_046128005.1. NCBI lineage: Eukaryota > Metazoa > Chordata > Actinopteri > Ophidiiformes > Ophidiidae > Genypterus > Genypterus blacodes. The sequence continues at coordinate 1,646,027 of NW_027466930.1, forward strand.
GAGGCTGCTATGTAGATGAAACGGGGGGACGTGAGAAATATTTAAAATGGAGGGGAGAAAGGGATGATGGAGAGTGAAAGAGATCGATTAAAGAAGATACAGGTAGGCAGACAAGGGGAGGGGAATAAGGAAGCTGTGAGAGGCTAGGGAGGCGTTGGAATGAGGAGACGAAAGGCAGAAGAAACACGAGCAGATGAGCCAAGTTATTTCGAATTCCAGCTCGGGCGCATTAATGATGAATGTGTCGCCGCGTTATCCGCTGGAAGATAAAGAACTGAGGGATCCGCCGCTGTATCTCGCAGCGTCACGCCGTACCGCCCGGACTCACTCCGTCTCACCCTGTGGGTTCTGTGCCACCCTGTGTGCCAAAAACATTATGTGGGATGACTTTTATTAATCAAACTGATTATTCAATGAGTCAGGCTCTTGCACAAACAGGCAAAGATAATGTGCTTGAGCCTTAGCCACCAAAAATGAAAAATACCACCCATCTGCCCGTTGTGATTTGCACGGATGGGCCTGGCTAAGTGTCTGCTAACACCCCGGCTGGCTAATTGAGTTGGGGTTATAATGGTGAGGTCCACAATGGGATTTATGCAACCCATCTGCCACATAAATAAACAAAGCTGATGGAGACGAAGTGCATCACTCAGGCGTAAACTGTTCCACTTTTCAAAAAGGTCTGGACTCTTCTCTCTTCACCCCCCCTGTGTGTGTTTGACATAGCGACTCAGGACCTCAGCGTGGTTTCTCCCTTCCGTATCCAATTCCCCGGGGAACGCTTTGCCGCTTGACATTCCCGTGTTGCCCGAGGGCTGTGGAAGTCCAGGCGGGTGGGCACGTGAACGGCAGCGGAGGCCGGCTACCTTCATCATCCCGCTCTCCTCACTTCTCTGACAAGGAGATAAATGCTGCAGCAGTTATTAGTCCAGAGTGACTGATTGATATCCACGGCGAGGATCCTGTTACAAATCAAGATTAACCAACTGATAAATAAAGGTGCTTTAGGAGGGCACGGCCTTAAAAATGTAAAACCTCTGATAAACTCAAGAGCGTCACGTTCCATCTAAAGAGCCAGACAGACGGCGTTTATTTGACATAACAGTCACTTCAAAATGTACAGTAAGTGAAGGGAGTGAAAGGGTTTAAAGCAAACAGCTTAACCACACTTTAAACTTGCCATGATATGTCAGCTGGCAGCGCTCGTCTGTTTGTAAATGTAGTCTAAAAATGAAATGAATCCCCTTAAGATGTCCCCAAGAGAGGTTCCTCTAATTCCCCCCCTCCCCCTCCAGTCCTCCATCTGTCAAAGTCAGCGCTCTCACTTCAATACGCCGCCTGCGGAGTCTATAAAGTGAGTAGATTGTGGCAGACGTCTATTTAGCTTATTAGAAGCACAGTTGACAGCTACCAAAGGCTAAATAGCTCAGCTGAACTAGACCCTGTTTTCAGGCTAAACATCCGCTAACATCCTCATAATCCAGGTCATGTAAACAATCCACACGTGAGCATCATACATGCATGTGTGCGCACGGCCTATGTAGGGGAAACACAAGAGGCAATGAACTTCATGTAGGCGTACGGCAAAGTCACGTCTCTAATCCGTATCAACGTCCTCTTTGTTTATTAGAGGAACAATATAGCTCCAGCAAATACAAAGACGATGAAGAAGACAATGAGAGATTAATGACACCATGCTGTTGTGTCTGATTGGAAGTGAACAATGAATAAAGTGACACAGACGGTTTGACATTTCATCTTTGAGTAATCTTATCGGTGATTTTGAATCAGGAATCAGAGGGTTGTGTTTCTTCCTCCCACAGTGTTGACATCGCTCTGCCTCCTCTGCCTCTGATTAAAGTCCCGAACAGATGCTTGTGCTCGACTTCCAGACTGAACTTCAGTGAAAAGTTAAACTTGTTAAAAAGAAATAGTTCAAAAACAGCAGAGCTCTGGAGTAAACTCACACAAAAATAATATTTCCACTGAAGAACTCTTTGATAATGATGGCAAATAAATAATCCCACTCCCATCTGATTTTAAATTGTTTCACTTTTGTTTCACAGTTTGATCGGTTCAATTAACGCTTTAATTACGGCTGCTAATTGTTGATGGCGTCTCTGATGTGCTGCCTTCTCTTCCTGTCACAGCAGACGAGATGTCTCCGCTTAGACACGTTCACACACAGCAAATTCAATAAGGATGTCAGCCCCACCTCCAAAGTGTCATCATCGTGTCGCTGTAACGCTGAGCAGATCCCACATGCTAAAGTATCCACTGGTCTCCTGATATTTATAGTTAAACTTCAAAGTAAGTTCATTTACTTTACACGTGTAGGCGTTAGCTGGCAACCAACCTGGATCTGCTGCTCTGTATTAGCTGGTAGATGTAAAAAAAAAAAAAAAACCCTGTGATGCCGACGTGGTGCAGGTTTCATCCACGTGTGATGAAGCTGCGGTGGACAGGGGTGTCTCAGGCTCCCCGCTGCCCTGTGTGACGCTGGTGTGTGGGCTTATGGAGAGCATGTAGGTCACTGCTACAAACAGCAGCATACTGTGTGTCATCAAAGCCTCCCGTTCCCACTGACTGACAGCCTTTGTTGTTGTTGTTGTTGTTGTTGTTGATGTTGGCTATCGTCGTCTCGCTCCCTCCCTCAGGGTCAAACACACCGTATTGCCATGTTGTGCACACCTCTGACCGATTGTTTGTTATTGTCTGGCGGTGTGTGTGTGTGTATGAGTGTATGCAAACCTGAGAGGCTCCCATAGATCAGATGCAGGTGCAGTGTTTTATAATCAGTTGCTACCTTAGTTTCTGTGTTTGGAAAGCCCCAGTCTGATTTACCCTGCTGTTTATTTTGCTGTGTCATTTTGTACGACGTCCCTTGAAGGCAGCGCGAGTAAGTTTGGGCAGCTTGTTTTCAGGTTGTTACTACCTCTCCTCATCGGGCACAAACTCCATCTGCTTTAGTCTGTCTCAGCTTGGCTAACGCCCAACAAGCTGTGCAGGACTCCTCCTCCTCCTCCTCCTCCTCCTCCTCCTCCTCCTCCTCCTCCCCCTCATCCTCCTCCTCTTCCTCGCTGCCGCTGCCCCCTCGCAGGGAAAGAAGCCCCCTGAAACCTATAGCAGCGCTTTGAAAATTCTCACTAATGCACCAAATAGCGCAGCTGGCGTCGGCGTCTGTGCTGAATGCCGTCGAGGCACAAAAGAGCAAGATTTCCTGCTTCTTCAACGTTGGACGGGATTACGCTCGGCTCTTTTGACCAGCAGACCCTAGCCCACCTGTTTCTCTCGCTCTCGCTCAGCATCGGGGTTCTGATCCTGTTGATGATGAGCTTTAACCCTCAAAATCAATGAAGCGCCTGGCACTCCTTGTAAGTAGCAGCGGGCAGATTAGTCGCCATCTCCTCATTGTGCTGCAGAGACATGAATTCCCTCAAGGTAACTTGGCCTGCTGCCCCTCCACACACAGCATCAATCATACTCTCTTCCTCCTCCTCCTCCTCCTCCTTCTCCTCATTTTTTCACATCACTCTTTCTATAACTCCGCAGAACTTCAGCTTCAACTACAAACTGAAATCTGTCATGTTCCTGATATCCCTCTTTTGGCCTAGTTAAGTCAAATTTAGCAAACCTTTCAGACGTTTCCATGGCGGCAGATGTAGGAACCATGCATTATTACTGGAGCCCTGAACACAAACACCAGCATCTGGGCCCATCAGGTACAGATGTTAGCAGAACAGAACTCTATTATCACATTTCAACATTCCACTAGGTCTCTGGTGTAACGTGGCGGTGGGGGAAAGGCTCAGGGTGGATTCCAGCTGCTCGGCTGCACACAGTGGGAAACTAAACCAGACGAACTAGGAACCAACATGTCTTTTTTATTCAGCAACACGTCTGGCAAGTGGGGAATCTATTCCGCTCTTTCTGAAGATGTTATCCAAAGCAGCATATAGCATTGGAGTGTAGTAATATTACATGCTGTAGATTCCACAGCACGGTTAATGTTTTGTAAAAACACCAAGCTGTCGTGTTTTAGTTTAAAAAGCAAATCTTAATATTGTGAAATGTCTCTCCCTCATAAGGCCGAGTTTCCTCTAATTAACAAGCTGAGTTGTTGTACAAATACAATCATTCTGGCACGTAGCGCTCAGGAGGGACCGGGGCCGGCTGGTGGAACTCGCCTTTTGGCCGATGCATCCCATATAAAAGGCCCGTAACTTGGCGAGACGTTTACATCTTGTTTGCGACAGACTATCAGCCAATAATGTATTTGTGAACTTGTGGTTACCAGCTTCTTCCATCAGTGTGTATTGGCAGCTCTCCCCGTATCCTTCAGTGGTATTGATGGGAAGTCACCCGGGTCACATGGTGGATGAGAGAGACAGACACAAACACACACACTGGCTGAGGCGCTGGTGGGGATTTGTTGGTATTAGCAGATTGAGCTCTTCGCCTCTCATTGTAAAACCTCTCCTCTTCTTCGCTCTGACAGGGTAATATTTGCCTCTCATGCACCGTGGACTCACCCCTGCTGCTCCATCTCACCTCGGCTGCTTGTAAATGTTAGTTTGCGCAGTGATTTTGTTTATGTGCACGTAAAGCTCTTAGCTGCTCTCGTGAAGCTCTGAGGTGATGGCGCTGGACGTCTGATTCCATCTTTTGAGGAGACAAAGGGCCCCGCGCACACATTACACTTATTTATAGCGTCCGGCTCCGGTCTTTCCACGCACGCAATCAGCTGTTTGGCTGTCCTGCAGGGAGACAGCGGACCGTGCATCTTATTACCTGAGCTTCCACTCTGAGGAACGCCTGGTCCCGCTCACACAATCCTGCATCTCGGAAATTCTTTAAATACATTTCTCTAAAAATAAAAACAAAACACTGTTATACAAAATATACAATAACTCTTTTAACACATTTCTTAGAGTCTACCTTATGAATAAAAGGGTTCCCAGTGTGGCCCATTAAATCCTGCATGCGGATTCCAAAACAACTTCTTCCTCCGAGCTGACCTGCCAGCGTTACTTTATATTCTCCGCACAGTTCGCATTACATGGGATGCAAAGCAGAACGCGAGCTTATCTACATAACTCCGCTTCCCAGAGAAAATGACATGAGGTGCGACAACAGTTGGCCTCCATTATCCCCCGAGGGCTCGGCACGGTACTGAATGAAACTCAGGGAATAAGCATGTTACATTAAATAATTATGGGACTGCAAAAAGGCACAGGGCCTCCATCTGCATCAGTGCCAGGGATGCTCTCACTCATACTGCACTCAATCCCACAAGTTGGCTCCTTGTAGTTTATACAGTAAATGATGTAGAAAATGGATGAGAAGTATTTCATCTAAAATCCTGTAAAAAACGTTTTGGTTTGACATCAAAGCCCAGGGAGTTGGTTTGTTCTGGGTTTCAAGGATTATTAGGCCGGTTTGTGTTGTCAGGGACGTTTCCAGGGCCCGGCCTGTTATAAATGGTGCGTTTCACTCAGGGCCCAGGTATCCTATCAATCTAACACTTTACACCATCAGCACCACTTTAGACCTTGGTGTGCTTGGGAGGGGAAAGGAATTGGCTGTCTTCTCCCCCCGGCTAAGTCATAATAATCGTTCTTATTTCTCTTCTATTTGTTCACCCTCAGTTAATTTTATTTCATGAGGCCCATACAGCACAGACCCTCCTCAGAACCTGCTCCTGTGGCTTTATGCTGCCTCACACACCGCTGTAGCATAGCGTTGACGAGCGTGTGTAGTTCTGCACCACCACACAGTGTTTAAACCTTTAATTTATGTGCGATTTTCCGTGCTGCTGTTTCGGGAAAAAGCTAAATGTGGTGTTTACTGCGGTGGAATCTGTTTACTGTCGCATCTCAAAATAAATATTTCTCCTTTGAAATGCAAATCCCTGCAAAAACAAAAGATGAAATGTGTAAGGCGGGAATCCACCACTGCGATCACACGACAGAGGGGAGGGTGTGTGTGTGTGTGTGTGTGTGTGTGCGCTTCTGCATGTGTGTGTGTGTGTGTGTGCGCCTCTCCAGCTCAAACGCGTGTTTGTAAAGACGCTATCAGGCTGCTCGCTCCGGAGTATTCCAGTGTGGAATATCTGGTGGTTTTGTAGTATTTGTTGACCTCGGTAACAATGTTTACATCATCACTGCGGGGATGAAGTGAATAATGCATGCGTGATGAGTCGCTCCGTGAGCTAAACACACACATAAGTAGGAGTAAATGAAAAACAAATCGGTGTACATCTCAAGTCTGTGGGTATTTAAGTCCAGAAGGAAACTGCAGATAAATGTTATCACAGCTTTCATCCTCATTTAGTTTCCATTCTCTATGTAATGTACAGATTTGACGCAACGTGCACGTCTTCCCCAGACTCTGATAAAGACCAGCATTGCATCAGCACATTAGTCTTTGTGCTGGATGCATAATTAAAGAAAAGGCTGTCTGCTCCACTTTCCTTCTCTCTCTCCCTCTCTGGCCTGTGATCTACACCACATATGACTCCGCACGCTGCCGACATGCTGCCATAAATAAGAGTGACATGGAAGCAGGGTGGAGTTTATTTGCTCCATCTGTCATCTTCCATATCCCGGGTGTGTTTCTGTGCTATATTATGGCCAACTCCTCCTTTTTCCTTCATTTGTATTCATTTTAGCACACGGTTGATAACATGGCTGCAGTGCTCTCCTACACATCGTAATGAATGAATATATGAGAGAAGTTTGTTTGGAGGGACGAGGGACGGGTCAGAGAGAAGAACTCATGAAGTTTGGTTTAAATATTAGATTAAGTCTGGTTCAATAGCTTGAAAGTAGTTTTGATGTATTTTTAATACGTATAAAGCCATAAAACTAGAGAAACATGTGCACTGGATTCATTTCTTTCACTTTGGTGCAGAATATCAGAGAAAGAAAGGTTTTGTCTTCTCTGTGTGCTCATTTAAGGAATAATTACATACATTTTGCTTAAACTTTTTAATTTTAAACACCACCTGTCAGCGAATCAGACACAAGTATATTCTGCTCTGAGTGTATAAAGGCTGCTGGCTGTCCAGACTCATGCCTGCATAGATTTATAAAACTATTGAGACTTCAAACTAAGCTTTGAGCCTGTACTCATTTATCTTTTTGACACATCAGAATCTATTCATCTTTGGTGCAAGTGGTTTGAGAAAAGTCGTAAAAAAGCGCCGTCTTCTCAGAGCCAATCACAAGAGCTCCTGATCAATTGTGAGAGAAATTTAATAAAACATAGACAAACGAAGGAATGAGTTCTCCACATTGACTGCGGCGCTCGGTACGACCCTGCAGATTGATTTCTGTGTTTTGCAGCAGCAGACTCGACTAAATATGTAATAGGCACTCTCAGGAAATTACGAATGGATATTTAATGAACTGGTTGGACTTCAATATATCACTTCTACACACACACATAGTATGTGGGTGGAAAAGATGAGTTTGGAAGGCACATCCTGCTGGTCAAGAGAAGAAAAGTGCCTTATCTCATTACTGCAGGCTTAAATTAGATGATCAAGCACCCGTATAATGTGCTGCCCAGAGACACCAGTGCCTGTATGGAGATAGAAATAAATAAATTTGACCTTTAGCCAACAAGTGTGAAAGAAACAATTCTTCCAAATCCAAATTCACACATTTTCCAATTTTTAGACATTACTTTTCTAAAGCTGGAGGCAAGAGATTCACTGAGATGTCACAGAGCGAAAGTCTGAGGGCTGATAGCAACACTGACAGCTGACAAGGAGGAACTGACTTGAGACCGTGCACACAACAGACCTGCATGTTTTAATGATGCAAAAATGGAATAAAAAGCTCCCAGAAACAAATATTCTATGATTTGTTACAGGGAAGCTTCAATTTTATCTTGCACGCCTCAAAACCCCTGAAGAGGAAATAGGCAGAGAAAATGATGGCTGGTGTGAACGTTTCCTAGATCCCCACCTGCAGCATGGCCCTGAAAAAGTGAAGGTCTGAAAGTCTCCACTGATCACAAGTGGCTGTAAGTGCAGTGGCATTGAGAGAGGCTTTCAATCGGAGAAGAGAGAGAAAGAGAGAGGGAGAGTGAGGGGAGGCTATGGATTATTAAACGATGAAAAGACAGCGGAGTCGACAGAGAAGGACATGTGATGTTCGTTCTCCAAATCTGAGGCAGAAGGAAGAATTTTCTGTGTTTGATTGCAGTTTACAGTTTGGACATGTTGCTCTAAAAGCAGAGAAAACGGTAAATTAACCAATGCACAAAAAAAGCCATAATGGCCTTGTGTGGAGCTGTGCAGGCTGTCTTTGTGCCCTAAATGCTCCATTTCAGATGAACTGGGCCCTTCAGTGGCATAAGAGATTGTTGCCACGGGGTCTATGTCTTCAAATGTCTTCATAAGCTTTATTTACTTTCCGCCCACACATCACACCCACACAAAACACAATCTATTCCTATTCCTCTGTAACAGAATTCATCTGTATGAAGATGGAAACATAATTCAGAGGACTTCCAGGTTCCCCATTGAATTATAGACCATTACCTGCGCTATCCATAAGTGAATGGCTCAATAGGAGGGGGGGGGGGGGGGGGGGGGGGAGGGCTGTGGCTCAACTGGATAAAAGGAAGTATTATATGTGATGCTGACTACCAGAATGGGCTCTGTAGAAGACGAAATTGTCGCCGTATAGGGTTGATTTTATATTTTAATTCATTTTAGAATGTTAACTTCAAGTTCTGGTGAAGGAAAAGCATTAGCCCCAGAGTGCACAGATTCTTTATGTATTCATACTGTACAACTGTGTACAAAGCAAGGCACTTATCTGTAACACGCCTGTCCTCAATTACTCTGATACTACATTACTCTTGCGTTCCAGTCGGTACAGCAACTATAGAAAAGATCTTACGTCTGTGTATGACAGACCCATGGACTCTTTCAGTGGCCAGGGTCCAACTCAAAACCAAATATCAAAGGCAGGCAGAGGTGTTCTGTGAATTCCTCCTCCACACTCAAGTACTTTCCCTTGTTGCTGCATAGAAACGCCTTTGATCTAAAACTTGAGGCTGCCGCGCTCAGACGACAATGAATATTACATGGAAACAGCCTTGAGATGCAATTCGTCTCCTGCAATAATGAAGCATTTGTCAACAGGAGGGGCGGATGGATTCAGCGAGCCTACAAGCCGGATTCACAGAATTAGAACTGCAAATGGTCTAACTCGCAGTGTTGACGGATGTTTGTCACCTGTAATCCATCTCTCCTTCTTGTTTTTGTTTCCAGCACAACGGGCAGCAGGCCGAGGAAACACTTCAAAAGAATTACAGTTAGAGACAGATGAAACCTAACGTTATGATCGGTCTGTCAGCAAAGGTTTTCTGCCTCACAAATGAAAGAATCAAAGTCTGAGGAGAGTACATGAGCTGGTAAACAGAAACTGTTTACACGCTTTATAATTTTCTACCTATGCAGAGCCTAATCACCTCCCATACTGCAGAGGAAGAATGTAAGGAGCGAGAAACAACCATTAGAAAGCCCAATTACAAGTGAGTTGCTCTGGGGGTCCAAACACCCACGACGTGCATTACGAGGAGCCAAATCTTCCTTTTGCCACAGTGAGAAGCTGCACTAAGCGGAGATTATGTCAATTCTTTTCCACAAAGATTTGACATCCTTGAAAAGTCACAAAACATCACACCTGGATTCCCACCAAATTCCTCATCAGTACTCCTGTGATATTTGCACGATCCCTCTGTAGTTATGTAGTGGAAGTTATGTAATATTACACGATAGCTTTGGATGTTTGCACAGATGATGAAGCTTGTTCGGCTGCTCGGAGGTTTTCTAGATTACAGGTATGAGAAGGTAAATGTCATGTGTGAAGATGTGATCACGGCAAAGATGATAAATGCAGCTGCCAGTTATTAAAATGCCCTTAAGCGAAACGCAACGCAAGCTCAGACTTAATTGTAGTATGAAACGTATTCACATATAATTATAAAGTAGGAACGTAGGGAGATGCTTTGCCCGCACCGCTGCCTGCACGGCGACCTCATCCAATAACACCCACACGCTAATTCAATAAATATCAGGAAATGTTCTATCTGGCATTTTGTAGAAAAATGAGTAAAGCACAGAAAGCTTGTCACTGAAGGACACTTTGTGTCCTTGTGGGGTTATTTTTGGATTTTAAAAAAATTTATGGGTTTAACATTTCAAAAAGTCCGAAGTTGTAAGAACTCGGCCGGATTAAAGAGGGAAAACTTTACAGCCTAGTGTCTGAAAATGGGGCCTGGGAGCAGATAGAAAATAACTAATATTGTAATATGAAGGTCACAAAATGTCCAATAAATGTATTTCTGTCATTTCCATAATATATCCCTTTAATATAATCCTCTTGCATTATCATTGGGCTGAAAGTTTGACCTTGCTGTGTGACCGATTTGAAAACAAATTGACAGCGAAGGTCCTAACCCCGACCAACCTGCCACGTTTGATCCAAATCCAATAAAAGCCCTTTGAGTTATCGCCCGGGATGTAATAAGTGACAAATTAATCTATAATCCATTCCAATCTGAATCAGTGTATGACTTATTATTTCTCTTGGCTGTACCCTTGCTTCAATTTGAATATATCACTATAACAAATGTCTCTCATTGGTCAGGAATCGTCTGAGGGCGAAACGGACAAAATCGACATTTGGTTCATATCCCATTTTAAACTATGCAAGCATTCACATAAATATTAATAAATGTTACGTTCTCTCTCTGCTTCTTCTGGTTCTATACTCACACTCGTTCAGATCATGTTTGCGCCACAAACGAGCCGTTCTAGACGAAGACATCTTCCTCCAAAGGGTCTCATTTAGGTCGTCTAGGTCCACGCCTGAGTGCTCAGACCGGCCAAAACAAGCCGTATCCAAAACGACCTAATGGCTTCACAACACGCTGATTACACAACTGATAGATTCTCCTTTCTGTCTTTCTTTAAAGCTGTGATGATGCAGCTCCAGCATCTTGGGTGCGTTTGCAGGGGCGGCGGCGGTGGCACCTGATTACTTTCATCAGCCGTCCATTAGTTATGCTTTAATCAGAGATCATAGCAGCCGATGCACCTGGGAGTGCACTGGTCTTAATGTGGCTGCTGGCAGCTATGAGCTCTCCAGCTGTTTGCTGCCCTCCAAAGCTGTCAGCCTTCATTTGAGCCAATTGCCCCATAGAACCCAATAATCAAACCTGTAATAACATCAAACCCACCTCAAACTCAGCCGTGTGTAAAGCCCGTCTCGCTTTCATCTCTCTTTCTCCGTCTTCTCGTCCGCATTTTTTGCCCAAATCACATTGCTGATTAAATCCATATTCCCTTTTTTGATTTTGGAATATGCCCATCAGGATGAGCGCTCCTCGCTTTGGCTCACACGGCTCGGCTCCACGTCGGTGTGTCTCGCCATTTCTTGCAATTACATGAAAGCGTAACACGGGGATGAGACTTTAGGGATCGGGTTAAATGATCTTTTACTAACTTGCAGTCATGCTGTATGGTGAGTTGTAACTGCAGCAGGGACGGTGTTAAGTCTTATTCTGGGGCTCTTTCCTGTGCCTGTGTGTATACTTCTGCAGGGAATCATTTCCTTTAAGCACGCCGTAGGGTTTTCACTCAACTTTATCTTCCAAACAGATGCTATATCGCAATAAATCCCACTGATTTCCCAGTCAGTCCCTAACAAAGCGTTTCCTTTTCCCTTTCACCTGAATGACGCCTCACTCTATCGCTGATACAAAATGTCACGGTGTAGACGTAAAATGTCACACAAAAATTGTTTTGGAAGCGTTTGTTTAGTGATTTCCTTGCAGTGGGGCTATTAGGAAGTCTCATTCTGAAGGTCCCAATTTCCATTACATTTAAAGGATGTGCTCCCTTTGACTCACTTGAATGGAAGCGTATTAAAGTGCATTTTCTTTACTCCTCTAACGCCAATTATATTAAACAAGCTTTTCATGGTTGTGAAGTGCTGCCAAGTGACTTGTGAAGAAAGGATCCTGCAGTCTTTTGCTTTGAGACCTCGACCGTCTTTTGTGTCTCTTGATAAACTCCATAATTTGAGGGAGCTGTTTGCTTTGTCCTTCAGTTTTCCCGATACAAATAGGAGTTTAATGCATAAAACTTTTCTAGACAGCTTCCCTTTTGTACTTTGCCTAACAAGGCTGGTATTACATTTCACTTTGGAGCCTTCACATACGTTTTAGTCTCGGCGGTGTGATGGCGTGCCAAAAGTACCAGGGGAAGGCAACTCAGCGGAGAGTCTGTCAACGTGCTAAGGATCAAAGCCATTTAGAGAGCGCGCACACACACACGTACACACACATCAAACGCTGCAGCGCGACGTGTTACCTAGCAACACCAGACCAGGTGTTGCAGAGGGTAGGAAATATTAAAGCCCACGTTCTTCCTGTTTTCTGCAAATACAATTTTGAAGGAAATCGATAAAGCGGTGAATGTGTGCTGCATATGAGAGGAGTGGAGGGCTTTCTCTTCCCTCTGCCCTATAGCAGACGCACCGCAGGAGCAAGATAAGAGCCTTTTAATATCAAAACCTGAGGCGGGAGGAAGAGGCGTACAGGGGAGCGACGCCTATCCTCCCAAAGATCACACCGCTAATGTCACTTTAGTGTCTGTGTACGGAAATTTAGACTCAAGTAGCCACTGACAAGACGTGACAGGACACACACAAGTCACACACCAAACACACACTCGCACACACATACACAGACCTCACCAAAAAAAGTGTGACACGTGAAAGGCTGCAAAGGCCCAATTTCACTGAGTGGCCATGTCAGGATGGAGTCAGGCAATTATGTTTGACGCGGCGCCGAGCACAGAAATGGACGCAGCGCTTTGAGCACTAAGGAGATGCCACCAGTCCACCCCCCCCTGCACATCACACTGGCCCTTCATCACCATTACATCACCGCTGTCATATCAGCCGCTAATTAAGCCGCATTATGGTTCAGATGAGTTTTCCGCAGGGCCGAGCAGCAGGCGTCCACGCTCGCCGTGAGGGGTCTCTATCCACCGCTGGCAGCGTCATTGGGGTCACATCCCGCCCGCTGGAAGTCAACAACAGCCGCTGACAATGTAATGTAATGTATTGTAATGACACGCAGGTAAAGTTCAGTATAAGGACCTTCTGTAACGAGCTCGTCTTCGTTTGCTTGTCCCTGTGGCGCCGCGGCAGGTCGGCTTTGGTTTACCTATAAAACAACCGTAGTGGGGAGCTAATGTGGAAAGCATCAGTCCCGGTAATGCGGGCGTCTCCCCCTCAGGAACACGCCGGGGGAGCGCCGAGTGTGTTGTGGCGCCACAGCCGTCACAGCTTGTCTGTCTTAGGCTGCAGAAACAGGTGTAAGCTGTGAAAGTGCCTGATGAATGTGCTCTTTAGTGCCGCTGACTGACTGCCCTTATTCAAACAGCAGACAGCTTCTCTGGCTAAGTACTCTGAGAGCAGATACTGTACAGGGCTCACACACACACACATACACTCGCTCAGCTGTTTGTTTGATGCGTCTGTACAGTATCGTGCAATCCAATGCAAAAAAATCTAAATCTTTGTATTTTTCTGTGTTGCGTCAGAGAATGTTGGTTTGATCGACTTTGGAGGTTCTGAGTCATTTATAGGCGAGTGGTGATGTTGCTGTGGCCTAAATAACATAAAAGCTGTTACTCAGGTTGAACTGTTATTCACACACATAAGGGAAACCATTTCAATAGGCTTCATGTTACATAAGGCTTAAGAATCAACCACTGAATCGATTCCTTAACTGAATCTTTTCTATCTATTCTTCATCACAGTGTCAAGCTCTGCTCAGGTTCATGTGTGTGTGCTGTATTATATAATGCTCTCACATAGCTTACATATTGTGAGAGTTAATTGAAATTATTGACTACAAAAGGCTGAAGTCTTTCCCCCATTGTTTGCAAACTGTACAACTCGCAGTTTGATTGAGGGAGAAGTGTAGAATCCTTGGTTGGTTTGTTTACATGTTGAACTAAGTCGACTTTATCTTGTTAGAATGTTGATTCATGACCGATTTACGTGAAGTTTGGATTACTGCTCCAGTCCATATGGGTGGCGCCACCTGCAGGCCGCCCCGGGGGCTGACTCGCGTGGACGTGTGTGTCAGAGAAGCTTTCATCCTGATAATTAGGCTCTACAAGAAGAGGAAGAGGGAAAAGAAGACGATGGAACCCGGGACATGACAACTTAATCAAGCTGTACAGACCAAAATAGGATTGAAGAGGGAGAGAAGGAGGGAGAGCAAGAGATGTGAGAGACGAGCCACTTTTCATTATCTCTGAATGGAGTCTAAAACAAAAGGACAGCGGTGGATGGAGGGTCTGCGTGATGGAGACAGGCTGGTCCCCTACGGGCCGACGGATGAGTGACAGGAGAGCCGGGTTCCGATCCCACTTCCCCCCAACAAAGGAAATAAAGAATCGCATTTTAAACACCGAGCTCCCCCATCCAAACAGCTTTCATCTCATCGAATCCATGAGAAGCATGAAAGGAAAACACACAGCCACGCACCTACACACACACGCACACACACACCAAGCACAGGCAAACAAATCAGTGCACACCCTTTTAGTGCTCTGCATCCTTTATTACTTTCAGGTTATTGGTTTTTTCCCTTAACCAGGATGGCCTCTGAGCCCCCCCCACCCTTCACACACACACACACACACACACAAACACACACCACCCACCCCCACGATGCACTCAAGTTTTCCTTTGATTTGGTTCTGTTGCCACGCGGCGCCGGTCTATAATGTAAGACAGGGAAACGGAACGCAAAGGGAAACTTGAATTCCCCTGAAGTCGAGTAAATGACAAATATGATGTGAATTGGAGATGATGAGGGTCTCTTTAAGGGGGTGACAGTGGTGTGGTGATCTGGGGAGCTGTCACATTGGCCTCTTGTAACCTTTTCACTTGACACCCTGCCAAATGTCCCAAAGAAACCAATTACTCCCTTGTCTGAAGTCTCTCCACAGCCCTGATACCCCGGCTCTCATCCCCCAGCTTTCATGGCCCGCCAGTCCTTCTTCACAATTTATAGCATTTTTTAAAAATCCTACTCATCTGTTGTAGCAGTTAGATTAACTTTTTGTGCTGACAAGATAAATCCCTTCATGCACAACAGAATTTGGGGAAATAATAGACCATTAGGACGCTGAGCCATTTGCCAAGTGCAGTAAAAGAATCTGCAGGAAATTTGCATTTTGGGACACGGAGACAAACAGAGACTGAGAGAGGAGGCTGAGCCGGTTAGAAGGATTGGAAGGACCCCCACTGCGGTGCAAAGAGGGGCTCGGCATCACATTCAATAGACATGAAGCTGTACTGTAGCCCTACATGCAGTATATATCTATATACGGCTCTCATACATTCATGCAGTGCCACTGTATAATGGGATGGTGAGTCCAGCAGTGCCGCAGTGCTTCATTAATCACAGTTATACTCAATTCAAGAACATTTTGACGTGTAATGGTGGCATAAAATATCTACTATAGTCCGCTACACCAAATAAAGGCCTATAAGAGTGTATAAAATATGTTTTATTGCCTTTGTGCACGTTTGCTAAGCTGCAGAATTAAACTGTTTCAGACACAATAACTTCTCGTTCCCTTTGGATTCAACTCAGCTATTCACCAGGGAGAAATGTTGTTTTGCTGCCAATTTGATACTTCTCTGCGTTGTTTTTGGGGCGATATAGTGTCTTTATAGCTAAGTAATGTTATTTCTAGGCTGTCATTTTCCTTCCTACAGAGCCATTTGACACATTTACAGCAGTTAGATTCCAGTGTAGGCTGACAACTATGACATCAAATTGCGCTTGGATGATTCCGTTGTGGAAGAAACATAAGGTGAAGGAAATATTCCACTCGCCCACTCAGGCTCAGATCTCCATCATTCATTCCTTTCATTTTATTCTCTACAGGCTTCATGCGGAGCACAAACTGGAAAAGCATTAAAATAATTCACTGGATTTGATAGTAATGAACAAAGTGCTTAGTTGAACTCTTCTATAACCTCTGGCTCATATGGGGCCACATGGTAACTAATTAGATTACATCGCTTAATGACTGAAGACATTAATGCCCAATATTTTAGTTCAGTTTATATTAAATGTGTATTTGTACTGAAACATTCTTAACATTTCTATATTACTTAATTATCCTGATAACTCCGTCCTCTCCTATCTTCATGTTCCCTCTAAGTCCTAGTTACTACATCTTCTGTTCACATCCTGGGTTTCATCATTCCGGGGCGGAACATTCCAACATTCCAACCCAACCTGGAAATGTGTGTGGTTTTGTTCTTTTCATCTGTGATCATCAAAGCTTAATAAGTGGATCACACACACTCGGTCCTCTCGGAGTACGTAAAGAGGGAATGCATCGTCTGAAGTAAATCACAAAGAGTTGATATGATGGAACATGATCAGTAATGCCCCCCCCTCCACACACACAAACACACACACCTGCCTACCACACACTGTGAGCTTTATACGATCAATGAAACCTAAAAACATGGAATCAAAAGATGGTGTCAGAGAAAGACCTCAGAGGCAGCGAGTCACTGTAAGCGTTTGTTCTGAGAGACTTTGTAACGTGTAAGAGCTTATCGACTGAGAGAAAAACGTAGCCATGAAAAATGCACCGGATCGGCTTTGACTCTGCCCTGAAGTGGGCGACTCCGCTTGATAAACAAGGTAAACCCTAATGGTGGTGAGGGCGGATGTCTGTCCCATAGCTGGAGGAATTCCTCTTCCGTCTGCTGCGTCTATCTTTGTTTTGTGGATTGGGAGGGATCTTATATAAGCGTTTCCCTCGTGGCGGCGTGTGGGCAGTTCTGTAGGGAATATAGGGCCGGCGGGACATTTGTTACGAGGCTGTCCCTTTCCTGTATAACTAAAGCGCCTCTGCATTCTAGGTCATGTGCGTCTTTCCCCCCTCTCCTCCCCCCGGCTGCTGCTCAACACCGATTCGGTTCATGATTTTCCACGGTGCCAATGTCACAGGTGGAGCCAAAGATGGAGAATAAAGAGTCCAGTGATGCTCAGGGTTGAGTTTCTGCTCTCGTGGAGGATGAGCTTCCATCAGCTTCATCAGGCTATGACCTCCAACACACACACAGGAGACACTTTACTTATTCAACTCGGCTGATAGATGGCTATTAAATCCATGCAGGAATATAGTTTATTTGTGGCTAAACCATGTTATTCTCAGACTTTCATTTCCTTCCAACTAAGATGATTTCTGAAAGTAATTGAACAGATTTACAGCAGTTATACTTCAGTGTCGGCAGAAAGCTGAAGTTGAAAAGTACATTACTGCTTGATGAGTTTGTTGTTGCAGGTGCATAAGATCAAACCTAAGGTAAAGAAAATATTCCACACGCCCACTCAAGCTCTCTTTTTCATTACGAGTCTGTTATTTCTGGCGTACACTCCGAATGAAAGCATTGAGATCCGTGCAGCAACCGGGGAGATTTTTGATGAAAGTTGGAAAAGGTCAAATAAAGTGTTTCTACCAAAAATGTATAATCTTTTACAATATTTGACTGATAGTAATTTAATATATAAAAAAAGAGATTAAATATCAGAGATGTTGGAAAAGGTGAAGCTTGTCTGAAATGAAGTAAACGGCGTATTAAACTAAATAAACTGGATGTTCTTTTTAGCCACAAAACCTCTGAAGAATGAAGCAAACTGTTCATATCATCTTTACAAATGTAGCTTGTTCATGTAGCTTGTTCGCTACAGCTACAAACGTGTATCTATCCAAGCTAGCTGGCTCTTTTCTTGCTTCTCATGCTTTGTGTCACACGTAATTCACTGCTCACGTTCAGATAAGTGGTCAACCGTCAACAGCAGAAGCTGCTTGTTAGCGGTGAAAACTCTTGAACACAATAAACGGCGGTGAGCGCTTCCTTGATGTTTAGTGGGTTGTGATTTGAGTGTACACACAGCTCATTTAGAAAGTGAATTGGTGCCGTGTTGGAGTGTGTGGCTGGTCATCCTGCTTGATCTCAAATAAGGGAGTAATCTCCTCGGATGGTGGTTAATTGTATATTGCTGTTAATTGCAAATTGATGAGTGCCAAGGACACAAAGACACAATCAGCGAGCAGACCAGGAAAAGGCGCCGCTTCCTTCCACTCAGCCAAAAAAGCAACCAAATGGCCACTTGTGACCGTGTAGCGCCGTCATACAATGTCAACAATCGCGTCTGCATTATGCAAAAAGCGGGTAAACAACAGACTGAGGGACACAAATTGGCGCAACACCAGCTGTCTAATTAGCTTTGTGCTGCTCTTGAAAAGCAAACAAACAGTGAAAGCGGGACAGTCTGAAAGGCGGCCAGGCATCAGTTCTAAGTGTTCTGCCCCCCTTCTCCCCTCACACACACACACACACACACACTCCCCAAATCAGGTGGGGAGCTCCAATTCTGCTCGCCGAGGGAGAAGACAGTGGAGTTTTCAAATAACACACAGATTAGATCACATGTGAAGTCTCCAGAGAGGCTTCGCTCGGTTGTGTTAGCAGACTCACATGAGGCTCGGCTTGAATTTACATTTTAATGAAGCTTTAGCTGATTGCTGTTGCGCAGAGTTATCTCGCAACTGCCTAGTTTACGTAAAGCACACAAGCACGCACACACACACACACATGGGCTTGGACAAACAGTGTGAGACACATGCACATGCAGGCCTGCAGGACAGAACTAATCTAACACACTCCTGCTGAGAGGTTCTGGTGGAAACAAATTGTCCTGTAAACATAGGAACACATCCAGAGCAGCGAGGACACCCGGGGTGCGTTACATGACAAACACACACTCAGGCGGGGAAACATTTGCAACAAGTGCCTTCAGATAAAAATATTGCACAAAATGAGATTCACTTATGCCGTCACAGAACACACACATTTGGCAGGAGGGTGTGTGTTTATCCGTTTTTTTGTTTTCCCATCCAGGAGAGCAGGGAGGGAACGGAGGTATCGGTTCTGTTGTATCATCGCAGTGACGAATGAGTATGTGGAGCGCGGTGACGAGCGTTAACCGACTGAATCCCGCTGTCTGAGAGACGAGAGAGTGTATCATGTCAGAATCGTCAAGACTCGTCACTTCACTGTCATTTACCAGCCGCCTGTGTGGGAGAGGAGACAAAATCCACATCTCTGCGTCAACCAGGCTCTCAGCCGTGTGTGTGTGTGTGTGTGTGAGGTGCCAAACGAAAAATTAGTCATGTGCAGTTGTTGCTGATATTTACCAGTCACCGGTTACAAAAAATGTCAAGAGGCAGCACGACTAGATTCTGTGTGTTTGATGACATTTTGGTCTGTGGCATGAGGAAAAAAAGCAGATCTTGGTGCCGTGAGACTCTAACAGCCTGAGCGCCTTTTAAAAAATGATGGGCTCCTCCCTTGTAAATGGTACGAGGCCCCTGGCACATCCAGAACGGGAGACATCTTATCTGCAGCTCCCCTCTTATCACTCAGCCCCAGTGGAAAGCATTGCCAGGTAGAAGGTTGTCATATGACACGCAGGGGCTGTGACACACGGCGGCTCGGCACACTTTGCCACACCGCTACCGGCAGTTCCCATGTGATAATACGTAACACAACAGCACTGCAGAGTCTCAGATAGCGCCGAGGGGAAATATAAAAACCCAGAGGTGATTTATATCTGCCTTATTAAAGAGCTGACCTTGACCGTGGGGAAAACAGGATTAGTCTGTGATTTCTAACAAAGCAGGCAGGCCGATCTTACGCTGGGAAATGAAGAGCCCCCTTTCTATTCACGCTGGCTCTCTTTCCCTCCCTCCCTCCTTCCCTCCCTTCCTCCCTCGCTCCCTTGCTCGCTGGCGTCTACAAGTATACTGTGTTCAGACGCTGCATTGTCCTGTTAAACAAACACCAGGGCTGATACAACAGTCTGTGGCCAATCATCTATGCCGCGGCACAGCAAAAGCACAGCCGACACACACACACACACACACACACACACACACACACACACACACACACACAGGCTCGGTTCACTCACTGTGGGGTAACGCTGCCCGGGCATACGACACACACACACAAACACGCCAGCTGTGCCGCCGTGATCACAGACGAAAGCCTGATGAAAGGATTGTGGAAGTGATTGAAAAGATAAATACATCTTCAAACCCGGGCTCACGGCAGGTAGAATCCATTTCCACGGGGCGGAGAGAGCCGAGCGTGTCATCTCTGACTCTTAGAAGAGTCGTGTGAGAAGCCATCGTGTCCGGCAGCGTAATCATCGGGGATAGGCCCCACATTTTCACACAGTAACAGGTGTCTCACAGCACCTTTGTCGCTTTCATGTGAACAATTTGTGACAGCGTCGATATGCAAAGAGCCCCGTGGGACGCAGAGTGACAAACCAGAAAGCCTCTCACTAACGGTAACCTTGGTGATGGTTACCGCAGTTAGGTTCAAATCCCTCTCACCGCGTTTGTAATTGTAGAATTTGAACTTTTCCTTGTGAGGGTCCTCTCACAGGATGAGGACCGGTCGCTGAATAAAGGAATCAAAAGGTGTTTACAGCTCTGAATGGAGTGAAGGACGTCACTTTGGACCTGTGATGGAGGGTCACTCCTCTCCTTTCCCTTTTCACATGAAACGTCAATTCTCTTTCTCTTCCTCTCCCTCCTTTCTTATTTTCTCTCCTCGGCTCCCCGCTCCCTCCCTCCCTCTCTTTGGTAGTCTCCTCTCTCCGTGCCGTCAGACGATATCTCAAAGACCACATCGCCATGGCAACAATTAGTCATATCGTCATCGCCCACACTTGTATTTGATGGCTGTTTTTATTTTGGAGGGTTTGTCGATGCGCCCGTACCTCGCTGGCAGACGGCCAAGTAACCTGTTCGTCTGCCGGAGGAGGAACAATGTTGCCATCTGTTGGCGGCGTGTGTTTGCACACGGTGAGAAACATCCAGCGTCCTGCTGTGATGACTCATGACAGGCCATCACATGCCAATTAAGGACTTTGGACTCCTACCAGACCAGTATAGCTCATATTTCAAAAGCTTCCACTCCATATCCCTGTGTGAAAGGTTATTACCAAGCGTATCATTTCATCCCTTTTACAAATAGCAGGGGAGGAAAATGAGCGAGGAGAAATTCCGTGAATGCTTTCTTCCTTTCGTGTTTCAGCCTTCTTGGTGTGAAACGCGTAAGGGCGGCGATGATGGAGCTCCGATCCTCGTAAGAGGCCGGTCCAGCAGAGGGAGGAGCAGGAGCAGCTGGAGAGCAGGGTGGTTAATTAAACACGTGACATATTTGAGCTTAAAGCCGTGGTTTCAGATTTATTAATCGCCACCTGCCATATTTGCCATATTGTCCCAAAATGAAGAGCGCCCGGGTTACAACTTAATGTGAGAGATAAAACATTGGCTGAGATTTTGGCTGCGTTCTCCTTCAGATCTTGGAGCCGCCTGTGCTCTCTGGAGGCGCCAATTAAGTTTTTCCGTCTCTTTTTTTTTTCTTCTTCTTCTTACCATTAAGTGATGTCATATGTCTCAGTCACAAATTACTCTCCACAAGTGCTCTTAGTTTGCTCGCTCAAATCCCTGCCCAGAATAGCGGATGTTAAATGTTGACTTTTCATTTTCCAGTCATTGCAGGGAAACAAAGTGCAGAGAAGGAAGCTGCTGTGTAATGGCTCCTTGTTGAGATTAAGATAATGCAGTAAGGGAGGTAAATGAAGTGGTTGTGACCTCAGGCCTGCTGAGAGCACGCCTGCCTTAGCACCACAGGGGGTTGCCGGGCTACCGAGCGACCAAGCCAAGAGCGACTTATTAATTATTCCTCCGCACAGCTCCTAGTGCGAGATCCAATTCAACATCATCGTAATCATATTTACAGTAGGGCTTGT
Source organism: Genypterus blacodes (assembly GCF_046128005.1). Lineage (NCBI taxonomy): Eukaryota > Metazoa > Chordata > Actinopteri > Ophidiiformes > Ophidiidae > Genypterus > Genypterus blacodes. The sequence continues at coordinate 1,668,002 of NW_027466930.1, forward strand.
CCTCTACAGATAAATGACCGTGTGGCAACCGGCGCTGGCACCCGTTGGGTTTGCGTTCAGGTTTTCCTCCCTAGAAAGACACGGCGGCAGCGGCGGCGGCAGCTTTACAGTTGTTGGAGCGTGAAGTTCCGCTGTGCCTGCCAAAGTCTGAGACACAAAAGAGCCAGTTGGTCCGTAAGATACTCAGGAGACTTCAGCGTGTGTGAGAGGAGAGTCCTGTCTCCATCAGCAGTGTTAGAATAATATGTATGAGCAGATGTGTAGTACAGTCAGAACACATATACAGACTCATGAACTAAGATTATGGAAGCACTTAAGTCCTAAGTCCGATGTGATTTGCAGAACAAGGCCCCGTCTCTGCAGTAAGCACGGCGTTATCTCCCAAGCTGTTATGCTAGAGAGTTACTCAACGGTTAAAGTGTCAAAGTTTCAGAGACTTACAAGAGTTTCATTTTCAGGAAAAACTGCACACATTTCACCAAAGCCGTGCCCAGACACATTCCAGGCAACAAGTACTGAGGACGCCTCCTTTTAAAATGAAAGCTTACGTCTGCGTTTCTAAAGTTTCCTCGGCGCTGTGCTGCCATGTTTGGCTGCAGACTGGAACTCCGCGCCGTGGGATAATTATTCCCCACAAACTGGGCTTAGAAGTCAGAATGTTTCTGCATTTTATGTTTGGCAAATTAATGCCAGCACCTCTTTCCTTTTCATTATTTATTCATTGGAAGCAAATGTTTTTCTGAGCATGCAGCGGCCTTTACTTTACTTTCTGCTTCAGAGGCGTGACGGTAACCAAGGTGCCATTCTACAAAAGAAGAAGCATCAAGAATCCCTTTCACATGTTTGTCCTGCATGTATCCTCCGTACCAGCAGCAGATTGGAAACATTATCTCGATGCTGGGGGATCAAAATTGTCTCCGAGTTGTTTTTCCCCAGCTCTGTAGAGTTTTCCATGCGAGGCTGAACGCTCCTGCTTTTTTCCACGCATTTGCATAAAGTTCTATGCAGATTAGCACCAAAGGAATACTTTGACTGCTGATCCCTGGCCAGTCGGTGTTATTGTCAGGCATTGTGCTCAGCTACTTTCAAATATCCTCCAGCATCATATAAGTAGAACAGCAACCACATCAAGGCTGCTTTGAGTTTCAGATTTGGCACCTCACAGGTTGCAAACATTCATTATAGCAGCGATTCCTCAGAAAACGCAGAACACGCCATGATCTTTACTGCTTCTCGAAAAATCAGTAGAACATATTGTTTATGTGCTGCTAATGAGCGCTTAGTTCAATTTGCATTCTTTAGAACGGAGGCTTTAGCCAATTATCTCTTATAAGACATCGCAGCAGTCACCAGACCCCACATAACCTCATTTAATTAAGCTGGATGGAGATCCTAACGTAGACAGACTGCAGTCATTGTAAAGCTTTTTCCCGAACCTCTAAATGTCTGTTGTACTAGACGTCCTCGAGACTGCATTGATCCTCCAGGGTACATTAACCTATCAATGCAGTAGGCACTGTGCATTATGATTAAGCACATGGAAAACATCCACGTTCCTCACTCAGAGGTCAGAGGGAGGCGGCCACAGTAAACCACAAAGAAGAGTCTGGCGCAAAAACTCCTGACATTAATATTGATGAGATTGAGTTCATGCTGCGCCGTAGCCATGATGGAGCAAAGATAGCCTGATTAAGTGTGGCCGACGGTATTGTGGCGCCATTAAGCTTGAAGCACATCTGGACTATATAAGCGGTGGGAGGTATTGATAGGTACGCATGAGACGCAGGCCAGGAGACAGAGGAATGGCGGCGCGGTGTAATTAAAGTGCAGCGGGAGCCATCGACAGGCTCCTTGCCACGTTTCCCATTGACTTTCAACTGGACGAGGAAGGTCAGGTAGCAGCAAGGTGTGTGGAGCAATCTGCACAAATTGTTGGACTGAGGCTTGATAATCTCCGAGCCTTTAATGGATCTCAGATCTGTTTACCAAGTGAGTGCACCTTACAAAGTCATTTGGCAATTGTTTTACCCTCTAACACAATAATAGAACTGGAATGGGCTTTTTGATCAATGACATGAGCGGTTAAGTTGATACATTCAATAAGCACGACAACCTTGAGTCCCATAGAATTACTATATGTGTGTGTGTGTGTGTGTGTGTGTGAATTAGACAGAGGAAGGGGGCGTGTTTATATTGTACAGCAGAGGAATTCCTACCTTTATACTGCAGGAACCTGTTTTTCTTCTTTAATCTCAGTGTCTCATTAAATCCTTCCTGTTCCGTCTCTTCAGTTTGACCCTTTGAGTATTTGTAGGTTATTACACACATTACTTATGCACATTTTGCTTCACATGTTGTTCAGCGCTGAATCCTCTCTGTTTACTCCCCCAAACTCCCCAAACAGCTGAATATTAGATCAAAAGCAGCTCTCGTTGTAAACTGAATGGCTGACTGTACGGCAATTTGAAAATAGCAAGGAGGCGATGGAGCGTGTGCGATGATGTCATGTGCAAGAATCACTGAGTTTTCACCCGAGCCGGGCGTAGGAAGCGAAGGATTCTTACTCTCACCGCCTCAAACTTCATCTGAGGGCTGTAATGTTTCCTCCGGTCGACTCTGGGGCATTAATGGTTGAATGGATAGAATTGGACAAGCCTGAAGACTCAACCAGCCTCTAGATTTGCTTCTAGCAAATCTTGACAGCCTGCATCTTAAGCTCAAATAAGCACTGTGGTCATTGCCCGGCCAATAATTTGCACTGCTCCCCAAGAGCAAAACCTTTTCTCTGATGTAAGACGGAGATCAGTTAGATAGTTTGTTAAAGCGGCGGCAAAACAAAGAGACAGGAAGAGATGACAATCAGACAAACAGCCTTAAATAACCCCACTTCTATAGGGTACAGCAGCAACGGGGACAGGAAGTGGAAACTCAATCCACACATTATTTGAGGAGTCAATGGGTAATAGTTACAGATGGTTATTGCCAAAACGCTTCCATAAATCCAGTTCCTGAAGTCGACAGGCCGTAGAGGGAATGAGCAATATGGCTTCATAAGTCTTTAGCAAGAATTACTTATGAGTTGTTCCGCCGCATTGCAGCTCAGAGTGCTGAGATATTCACCCTTTGGAGCCCTTTAAGGCCAGATCCTTCTTTTTTTCCCCTCCTCCGTCATTGTCATCTAAATTTCACTGCGGCAATATCCCTGATTCACAGCAATTTCCCCGGCTTCCTCGTCTTTCCCATGTGAAAAATTTCAGAGATGGATTCCCCAAGTTCCCAGTCAAAGAGTCTGAATCTCAGGCGAACAATGAGAACACTATTACTAGACTTGGCAGAGAAAAGCCTCAAAGGCCTTGGCACAAAAGCCTGTACAAATTGAAGAAGATAGAAGTGCAAACTCATTAGCTCACACCAGTTTTCCCAATCAGAGCCTTTTTTTTTAATATGCTGGGTATCTCAGAAGTGCGTAGCTCGCATCTGATTAGAGCCGTTTCGCTCCACTTCAAAGGATCTACACTTCAACTTCAGACGTTCCAGCTGACGTTTCCTACCCTGATATATTTTGCTGGAACAAGTTTAAGAGAAAAAAGCTTTAAGTTCCACCTTAAACGCCGTCCCTCGTCTCTTACTCGATCACTTTGCCGCAAACTTTCTGACCAACTCCTGACATCCTGCCTCCCACTTCCATCTTGGCAAGCAGAGAAAATGAGGCATTATTATGTATGGACTGTTGCTGTTTGCAGCCTATTTGGTGCCTTTGCGACTGTGAGACAAAACTTCCCTCTCCTCTCCTCCTTCAAGCACTTCTGAGAGTGTGAATCGTATCTGTGGCGGCGCAATATATAGCCAAAAGACAGCCCGGATATTTCCCAAATGGCCCACGATAGATACGGAGCTGAAACAATACTCGACTTTGTGTTTAGGTGCAGCAGAAATAGGAAATTTGGATGAGTCGGCCTGTTTAAATCTTCCTTCGATGTGCTCTTACTGTGTGGCCAACCTTAGAAAGAGAAATCTGGAAAGGCGACGTGTTTCCAGCCTGGTTCAGGAGGAAGAGAGGGGCTTTAGGAGGAGAATACCGATAATGTCACGGCAGGAAAAAAGGGACAACAAAGGAATGTTTGATGACGTGAATCTCACAAATCCTCCATCCAACTGTCCTCTTTGCAGCTGAGGCAACAAATTCACTTTTGATGCAGCTTGTTCAGACATATTTACCGTTTGCTTTTGTAAACCAAACGTGGAGCCTGGGCCGCTGCCATATCCAATATTCAGTCTGTAGTTTTGAAAATTATGATTGTGCACTCCATCCTGGATTCATTTCCCTAAGTGACTGGATTCACAACTGCAGCCGTTCCTACACACATCCACTGCACCCCAGCTATCAATGTGCTCCACTTTTAATCGTCCCTCTGGGTCCACCGTATGGGAGATGGGTGAGAGATATACTGCTGTCATTTCTGAATCTGTCATCTTTTTTTCAATGTTCTGCCGTGCACGATGATGGTGTAGGTAAGATATTACCCTATTATCCCATTACGCTTCCTACCTCACAATCTGCAGCGTTCATTTTCCTGCCGGCTGGTCTCCTGCACCATTTTGCCTCTGTGCTGAGAGACGCTCCTCTGCGATGCTGCACTACCATCTGGTGGGGAAGCAACAGACGGAGGCGGTCACGGCAAAAAAGCTCCACTTCTCCTTCGTCCTTTCTGTAACAAAGATTGATTTCTCTCCCCGCCGTCGATGACATTGTATGACTGCTGCGTTTAAATTTGCAGCACTCTGATAAATGAATATAAATATATCAAATCTCCCCGAATATAAAAACCTTACCATTTTATTCATTGACAAAATACATCAAAGTGCTGAACACAAAAGCTCCATTCAAAGCGTTTAAAACCGGCTTTGACCTGTGACACGTCCCACTTATGACGTGGTGTTGTCTGCTAGTGTACCGGCGAAGAGTGCTTAACTCTGCACACACACACACACACACACACACACATCCACAGAGACAGCCAGTAGCCACAGCTGGTTGACTTCTCTAAAAGACAGCACAACACATTATGTAATGCAATTATGCATCAACATTAATAGCAGGCAATTGTGTAGGCAGGCAGCCAGCTGGAATGAGTTTATATAAGTGCCAAAATGTGACAGGAAAAAAAGAAAGATGGGCAACCTTTGCTGTAAGGAGCACATTTGTACACACACACAACTTACACGCACACACACAAGCATTCTAAGTTATCGTTGTGCTCATGTGGTAAGCCTCCAGACAGTTTAACAAATTGGTATGACATAATTGCAATATTGCTTCCAGTATATCACATTGTTCATCTGTACAGCTTGGCTTACATTGGCTTGCCGTATTGAGTTCAGTCATTGGTGAAAGTGCTCTCACACACGCTCATTGAATTAAGCCTGCATGCATAAAGAAGATGGAGAATAGCTTTAAGCACTTTGTGTGTACAATTTGCATAATGCCTTTAATTTTTACTACATCTATTATTATTAGTATAATACCCAAAGGACAGTTCCATCAGCAGACTGTATACACGTCTGCTATATGTTCAATGCAAACAGTGGCTAAGAGATTGCTTAAACAAATATGTTAACACCCATTGTTACATAAATTAACACACATTATCAAGTGTGTGTGGGTGTGTTCTTAATGGTAGGAGAAGTTTTCTTTCTCTACAACTTCATGCAGCAGAGACTCGCAGTAAAAACTACAGCAGCAAAACAGATTGCGCGTAAAAAGACATTTCTCCAGTCGTCTGGTCACAGTAGGTTTGGTTATTGTTAAGCTATGTGTGAAGGAAACCAGGCTCTTGTGTGAAAGAATCGATGGCTCTTTTGATTTCTCCTTCCCATCTGTAGCCTGAGTTCATCCATATCCATCTTCAGTATGCATATGGATGTTAAACGCGATGTTATAAACATGCAAATGTGCCCAGGACCTAAGAGTGTTCAGTGTGATGACAGCAGCACCCTGCTAAGCCTGATACAGTGACACTGGTGCTGTGGAGAAGTGTCACATACAGGTAAATATTTCATTCTGTGCAAGTGTGGATGTACATTAAACCCAATCGATTCATGCATGTCTCAGGGTTGATATGTTTCCTGGCGAGTGCTGTGAATAATAATCACACCCTTTGAAAGGACAAATGGTCTCTGCTGCCCCCTGGTGGTGCTGAAACGTGCTGCTCCAGTCATCACTCATAAACATTTCTACAATCCCAATGATTAAAAGCGCTCCAACACCACACACACACACACATACACACATTCACCTTTCTGAAAGCTATGGTAGACTTGAGAAAATCATGCCATTTGCACATTTTAATGCAGTAGACGCACCTAATCATTCATGTGGGCGATTGCTTCAAAGTGGAAGTAAAATTCAGATCTGAAAGCTGTCAGAGGCTGGGTTTTATTTGCCCTGGGCTCGGGAAAGCAGATGCAATTTGTATGCGCACGCCACTGAAAAATGACTTGCAATCCAAACAACTGTAAATTTCAGCTGTAGCCTGGCCACATATGTCAAGTTTTTATAACTCAGATTGATTGAAATTATAGAATGCTTTTCCCGCAGTGACTGACTGGCTGCACTCAATGGCTGTGTAAAAGGAAAAGCATCAGGCTGCAGCTGAGGTTGTAAAGAAGCCGTGATAGATAAGGGGTCGGTTCATTGGGGTCGGAATGATCGCTGCCCACTGAAGGTGAGAAATCTGACTGTGTTGGCAATTTTCAAATGGAGCCTAGGGGAATGTTTTATTTCACAAATTATTTCTCACTGTATAACGAATGGTGGCTTTATTGTGGGCCTGGAGCGGTTTTCTGAAGCTGCACACATTATTCTAGTTCACGTGTTGCCTGCTACTCCTTCATATGTCCACAACTGGACAGTCATAACATTAAGTCATGAGGATATATGTTTGTAGAAATTGTAAATTAAACATCACACATTACTCTATATTCCTGAGTTCAGTCAGGACTGTGTGAGAATGTTTCCAACACAGTCACACACATGAAGGGGGCAAAATATTACAAACACTATGAACAACTACCATCGATTTAAAGCAACACCTCTCTGACACAATCGCAACAAACATTATCTGGCTCAGGAGAGACCGTGTCGTAAAGGTGCAGCCAATGAAGTGCGTTTGATCAATAGACAGTAGCATTTCATCAAAAAATAACACAATAATAGTAGTAAATATGCACAAAAAATGCATCCAGACAGGATAAAACGTCTGTGGTTTTGTTTCAGACGGTCATAAATCAGTCTTGAACTCAGTAAAGACGATACAGCATGAACGTGGAGCAGCATCAATCACTGTCAGGCGCTCTGGAAGTTCACAGAGACAGAAGAGACGCCTGCTGCTTCTCCATCAAAAGGTACAAACAAGTGCACGTTGCAAGTTTCCACAGTCACACATGTGCAATAGCAACAAGGAGGCTGTCAGTCAAAGTTTGAGGCGGGACTTGCTAAATTGGAACGTGATTGGTAATTGTTTTCTGTGATCTTATCTCCTTCCTTTCATAAATTACTGCATTCCTCAGGAGGCAATCAGGCTCAGATCCAACTATAATTTGTTGACTTGATTTAGTCTGATATCCTGAAATGTTGCTATATTTATTAATTTTGAAGACATCAGGATTCAACCGTTCAAACAAAAGGTTTGTGATTATGGCTGATATTATTTTACTTTAGGTGTCATCACAGTGTGTTACCTGTGTGTGTGTGTGTGTGTGTGTGTGTGTGTGTGTGTGATAACCTCATATATGACAGCAGCAGTAATATGAGGGAGGATGTACCTGTATATGATTTAGATTTGAGCTTTTTGGGAAATTTTTATCAGATGAAAAAAAGTGAAAGATGTTTTATCTCACTCATTGAAAATACAGACAAATAATCTCTGTTGTGTTGTTTTACAGGAAATTACAGACTTCAGCCTCAGAGCCAGAGCAGCACATCTCTCTATCTGATGGTCTGAACGGCTTTTATGAAGGCTGGTAGAGTGTGTGACCCACCGATGGGAGTGATAGACCAAATCTGTGACATTAGTCTGCAGGTGAAGCGGTGAAAAGAGGTGAAGCTGCCGGCCCTGATGGAATTCTTGTCAGTCTAGACATTTATATGCTGTTTTTTTCTGATATCCTATCAGGTTCCATTGTGATTTAGTCACGACCTGAAGCCCTATTGTTCCTGCACCATAAAAGTGCCTGTGCCTCTGCTTGGTTGTCTGATTTTTGCGACGGTAGACTGTAAATGAAGAAGCTGGGAGTATGACACCCGTCTACTCCAATCCTCCACACAGATTCTTCACAGGGATTCTGCCTCTGGAAAGTCTTTTGCCCTACAGTTTACAGTTTACTCATGACTGTGATGCTAAACATCATAATAATCATATTGTCAAGTTTGCAGATGGCACAGCGGTGACGGGCTTGATCCGTGACAGCAACAAGAAAGCCTTCAAGAGAGAGGAGAGAGGCGAGGGAGCTGTCACTGTGCTGCAAGAACAACAACTCACAGACAAAACCAAAGAGATGATTATTGATTTTAGGAAGCGTAATGTCAGCCAGTAACTAACATGGGCCCAGCAGGAGTATGGTTCGCCAACTACCTTACATGATGTGACAACACTAATTACACACTACACAAAGCTCAGCAAAGGCTTTGTCCCCTTTGACATCTTCAAAAGTTTGATATGTCCAGGCTGTGTTTACTGTGGACAAAGCATTCTCACCATCAATGTTGTGATTTGTATTGGTCAAAAAGGTTTGGGCTGCAGATTGTTGGAAGCAATTGGACGAGCTGAGAGAGTTAGAGAGCCTCTGTTATTGTGTTAACACCAGGACCTGCTCTCATTATTACGTTCTTACATTTAATAATAATCCTGAAAGGTGCAGTGTCTGCAAAGGTGGCGTGAGTGTGTCATTGTTTTGAATGGCCACAAGAGGGCAGTATCAGCTGGCTCTTAAAAGCAGTCAATGAAGTGATCCTTGACCTCACCCCTGAGTTTATAACATCTTTAAAATAACACTTAACCAGCTGTGTAAAAGTTTATTGTACATCATCTCTTTTACAGTTTTGAGAGAATCACAATTAAAACGTTTGAGGGTTTTGGTCTGTCAGTACTATTCCCACTTTTAAACAATTCTAAACTAACGAGGCCGTAAGGAGCCACAAATCCTACTCTGTACTGTTGACTTGATGGAAAACGACGGCTCATCTTATGTAACTTTTCCATGTCTCGATGTTTGTTTGTGTTAGGTATTGTCCATTTCTTAACACAATGAAAGTCGGACAATTAATACTGCACTGTCCCAATACTCAGTGGCACAGTGCAGATCAGATTGTGCTGATGTACCGACATCATTATTTGCAGGACATGACACACAACTGTTGGTTTTTTGCATTACTGCCACTTTTGTATCTTTGTATTCACGACTCACCTGGGAGTTGTGTGTGTGGTTAATCATAGACTCTCCGTACGGTGGGACGGATTGGCCACAGGCTCTTAAAGTTTCTAGACAACAAAAATGAATCCCTGCTGAGTTTGATTGCGCTCAATAAAACTTTGTGAGCCGCCACAAATTCAACCCATAAAAGCTTTGATGTCTGCTTAGGGAACACGGAGCTCTTTGCTGTCCATGGTGCTGAAGTCAGTCTCTGTCCGTGGTGCTGATTCGCTCCAGTAACTCCTCCAAAGAAGCGGAGGAGGAGGAGAATGCACTGAAAGGAGGAAGGTGAGTACAGTATCTAATGGCACATGTGGCCCTCGGCTCACTGTGCTTTACTTTAACGTGTTGCCTTCATGCTACTGCCAGCAGAAACCACATGGGTGAAGGACGGGACAATGCAGGGAGATGTGGGCTATAGGGGATTTCCTCAAACGGGAGAGGGGGAGGAGGGGGACAGGACTCGTAATCATGTGCCCACTATAAGAGGAATGACGTCACTTTACACACGTCAGGCAAGGGGAAAGGAGGCGGATGGGGTAAATGCAGTTAACCCTTCAGTCTGACTGTAAATCACCTGAATGAGGCATTGAGGCGAAACAAAGTATTTACAAATCAAACATATGTGACCTCTAGAGGACATACACGTGAACGCCGCTCCCATGGAAGAATCCTCTGCTCTGATTGGTCGTTCAGTGTCGTTGTACATGAGAAACCCATATGGTCGTGACTGCATGTTACGTTTCACACACGCAGAATGGAACGACCCGGCGTCTATCCGAGGACTGCGGGAGAATAAACACGCAACACGTTTGAGTTCTCAATTGTTTTTAATTCAAAGATAGTTGCAGAATTGCCCGTTTGTGTTTTGCGTGTTTTTTCTCAACGCAACAAACAATTAATTCATCTCAAATCAATACACCGCGGCCTCTTGTGGCTCACTGCAACATCAACCCCCCATCCCTCACTCAGAATGGTATCATCCTCGGATTACCCTTATTTGGTCAATGCAGGTCTTAGCATGTCAGTGTTGGAACATTACACGGGGCTGGAATGGAACAGAATCTCTAATGACAGCATCAAAGTCACTATTTCTAATTTGTCTGAGCGCAGTGAATTATAACACACCTCCATTCCTGCATGTAGGCTACAAGATGGTGGTTCTGCCTGTTAATAATAGCCTGGAAAATGATAGTATTTCTGCTGCAACAGTCGTAGATAAATTCAAAATGGGGTCTGGCAGGATCCCATCTGGTTGAACACATGAATCCTGTATGGGCAGGATAAAGAAAGAGTGAATGAAAATGGTACTAACAGAGAGATGCATTGAAATAATATCATAAAAATAGATTTTGTCTTTGTATTTTATGTTCTTTTTACGTAATATCCCCCGTTCGTTATATGTTTGTGTCCACATTTCTGACATCAGCTGCTGCAATAAACTAAAAATAACCTAAATTAAAGACAAACTGACGTGATGTGACACTTAAAATCCACATTTTCCTCCAAGAGTACCAGCTGACATGTTGGGGGTGATCAGCGGTGGAGCGGAGGGAGGAGGAGGAGGAGGGGGGTGAGAGGGGGGAGGGGGGGGGGGGCTGTACGTGATAGTCTGAGCCGCACGGTGAAGGGGGCCGTCCCTGTGTGTGGAGATCAGCCCCGAGGAAGGCCCACCGAGCGATCAGAGAGAAGATAGCACTCACTTACGCTGAATTCTGAATCGACTGCGCGGCTGAAGCAGAAGGGGACGAGTCGAAGGCTATTTGTACAGGTAAGGAACATTCCCATGCTCGTTTACAATTTACAATTTCACGTATTTAAGCGCGTAAAGGTCATCGGCGGCTGAGGATCGAGCGTTTACGCGTCGTTAAAGGAAAACCGTCGACCCATATTGGTGTAGATGTGACATGAATGATAGTTTTGAATCAAATTGCGGTTGCGTGATATTGCAAAGGCGATGGAAGCCAGCAAGAGATGGAGGCATGCGTGTGAAGTGATGTCTCATAATGTGGTGCGCTTCATCATTAAAAATCCCATCTGCAGCATCCAGGTTCCAGGACCTCTGGATGGATCAGACTCAGGAAAAATCAGCCAGACTGTCAGGGCTTCTGTCAGCATCTATCACAGCTCAAATCAACAAAATGGTGCCTGCATGTGTGTGTAATCAGATAACCCGTGGTTCCATATCTTACAACCCGAGTGATCACGATCAGCTTTATGCAGCGATCAGACAGAGATGCATAGTTAGATATCAGAGTGTAGATCGAACTCCTCTTCCTCCCTCCTTCCCTCCCTCCCCCTCCAGCAGCTCCATCGAGCGCTCTTTTTTTTTTGTGGCGTTAAATGTCATGATTCCGATCCGGAGCTGTGGAGGCTGAGGGAGGCCTGAGCCCGAGTCGCTCCCAGGCGCGGTGCTGTTATCTGAGAGAAGCATCACAGCCGAGCAATAATTAATGAGAGCCTCCACCACAATTAACCATTTCATTGAAATCTTTTCGCCTTTGAATATTTCATGCATTGACCAGGATGAGGTGATCGCATGAGTGAACAGGAGGAGAGGGGGGGGGGGGGGTTTACTACAAGCTGATGGTCGACCTGCAGCCATAAGGATCGACCACAAGGGGCGTTGCCTCCATTTTCATAACCTATGGGGCCTTATGCTTGAGATCCCATTGATATTTGTGTAAATGTATAGGTGTTAGATAGTGCAATCTGCAATCTGCACAGAGCAGTGACCGTCAGCTCTATGATCCATCTCTCCACAGTAGCTGGGCCAAGATGGACGTGTTCATGAAGGGGTTGTCTAAAGCAAAGGAGGGGATGGCCGTGGCCGCCGAGAAGACCAAGGAAGGTGTCGCTGTCGCTGCTGAAAAGACTAAAGAAGGAGTCATGTTTGTAGGTAAGAGGATCAAAGAATTCAGCCGCAGCTTCCTTCCACGCCCCATCACATGCAGTCCAGTCACACCGATATTGGAAATGTGCCTATTACATGTAGGAGGCGACAAAGCAGCAGTGAGTATACGTCAGCCCTGAAACTGATCTATATTCTCCTCTTCGGCCCAGATAAAGGCCAGCGTCTGATCCCCTTTTTGTGCGTGAAAGAAACCAGCAGGCCGCATCCTTTCCCCTCGTTGCTCACTTGGATTATGTCACAATCGCCTGGTTTCATACGAGTTCAGTTGCAGTGACCCAGTTTTCACTGTGCAGAGCTTAATAAAGAAGGACTGAATCCTCTCTTTAGGTAAATACAGAGCAATGTATTAGAGCTGATGAGCCAATAAATCATTCTGACAGATGATCCATATTTTAGTTGTTCATAGAAAGGCTCATGCATGATAAATAGCAATACACTGTTCTGTATGTGATGGTTAATATAACTTGTTTTGTGGAGAAGCCATTGGGTCAGAGGTTTTATTTTCATTTAACACGGATGTGGTTTGGATGAGCGAGTGTTCTCCTGCCCGCTCGCCTGGCTTGCCTGGGCGAGCGGGCAGAAGGGGGGGTGGGGCAGCAGGATGGGGGGAGCGCTTCTTACCACACGTCTGTTTATTGGACAGCAGCAGACTATAAAACGGTCTCTGCTTGTGGTCTTATCCTGGAGACAGAAAGGCCACAGACTTGCATTTTTCCATTTTAGCTCAGGCTGACAGCATGGAAACAGATTCCATTCTCCTCATCCTGCTCTATCTTTGAGTGGCAAAGTTTATTTCTATGTCTATTTCACTTTCGCTAAAGAATGAGTAAATATGTGTGGTAGGTGATTGATCAGTATTTGTTAGGAAAATAAATAAAATTAAATCCATAATCAATAATTTGCTGATCATTTGTCTGATTTAGTATCAAACTTACTGTGAAATATTCTAATATTGACCATGTTGCCCATATTTCTAGCGTTAATATTTCCCATGCAGCCCAGCCGTGACTCTAGCTGTGTAGTCTAGCAGTGAGGGTGCGATTACAGGTGGGTGTGGTGGATGGACAGCGCTGCCCGAGAGATGCAGGGATGATAGAAATTTGTTGTGTCAGAGCTGTAGTTACGCTGTCATCCGTGTCTACAGTCGCCACCTCAAACTATTTATGTGGTACTGGCGTGTTTTGTTTTGAGTGATCAGTCAGTTTCAGAGATGCTGGCTATTCTGGGAGCACATGTCTCTGGAGATGGAATTAGCTCGGGTTTTTATCACCACATCCCTGTCACTCAATCAGCTGAGGGCGAACGCGTCAGTGTGAGCGAGCCAGTTCATGTTCTGCTGCGTCTTGTCTTTGCCTGTGGTGGATCTCTGTGCCTCTGTGCCCTGCTTGTTGAGCGTGGTGGTGGTGGTGGCCTAGAAAGCTGCGTATGATTCGCTTGAACTCCCCTCGTGGAGGAGGGGCAAGAGTGATCTGATAGGCCTATGGCCCACCTTTAGGCAGCTGCTGCTACTGCAGACCGCCCACCCAGCTGAGCTGAGCAGTCGGCCCGAGTGAGGAGAAAACCTCCTGTGCAAGATGCCATTCAATGTCAGCACCCATTCAAAGAGCAAAGGCTTTTTTCTATACAATATGAACTCATTTCCTCCTTACAAAAGTGAAAGATTGTTGTCACACGACATCATCGTTTGACAGCTTCATTCTACACTTTTAGAATTTACACAATTAGCTCTCTTACTAGTGTTTACATTCATTTGTGTGATTGTAGACACAGTTGTCAGTCTTTTTGTCCTGCCTCAGCTGCTTTCTGACGGTCCTAAGGGACCAATAAGAGATGCCACTGCAGCACAATAGAGAGGATGACAAGGTTTGAGTGATGGGCAGCAGTGGGCGAAGTGTAGAGTGGGGAGTAGAGTGCAGATAAATGAGATCTGTCAGAGGTGAGAGGATTGAACAATGCGGTGTTTATGGTCTCAACCAACCCGAAGGTTCAATAACTCTTTGCTATAAAGGAACCACACAACCCGAGTGCCATTACTGCTCCTCCAGCTCTGGGCTGAGAACAATCAACAGAAGATAAACCAAAGATCATTAGATTACACAGCAGCCTACTGAGATCGCACAACCACACGCATGAATGTCAAGTTTCTCTTTTGATCAGCTCATTGTCTAAAGTGGGTCAAGTAGGTAATGACAGATTACATTTAGTGAGCTGTCATGGACAAGAGGCCGCAGTGCTGTGGCTGTGAATTAATGGGCTCCTGCATCATGTTGGCACTGCCGGATAGATGATAGCTGACCTTTCAGCGTCGTGCTCGAACAGACCTCTGCTTTCACACTGGCTATGTGAGAGGAGCCAGGTAGAGTGAAGTTCTGCTGTAGCTACACCGCCTGTGAACCAACTGAACTCCAAATGTCAAATGAAGTGAGCAGCACAAGGACAAAAGGACCTGAACCTGCTCTGACTTCTTCCTTCTTTCTTTCTCAACTCAGGCAGCAAGGCTAAGGACAGCGTTGGCACAGGTGAGCTCTCTTTCTCTCTCTCTCTCTCTCTCTCTCTCTCTCTCTCTCTCTGCTCTGTGTGTGTGTATGTGTGTGTGTAGAGGGTGCATGTCCAACTGGGTGATCTAGACAAAACAGAGAAACAGGAGGACAGTTCATGTAATCTAATCTAATGTGTGTTGTAATCAAAATCCCTTGAGATAATGTTGTGCGTCTGTGTGTGTGTGTCTGTGTGTGTGTCTGTCCTTGCAGTGGCCGAGAAAACCCATGGAGCCATGGGGAATATCGTGGCTGCCACTGGCCTGGTGAAGAAGGACGAGTTCCCTGCTGACATGAACGTATGTGCTTTATGACCGTGGTCTGTCCTAATACACAGCAGTGTGTGTGTGTGTGTGTGTGTGTGTGTGTGTGTGTGTGTGTGTGTGTGTGTGTGATCATGAGACTTTATGTTTCAATATAATATCTAATATTGGATCAGGTTATAGGCGCCCTGAGGTTGAACGATCAGTCAGCAGAGTGCAGCAGATGAAGCCCTGTCTTTGGTTCACATCCTGTTTAACCAGTCTGCTACCTAAACCTACAGGATCTCTCTGTGGGAATATCAGCTCTCCTCCACCGTTCTATTAATGCACCCTGACCCCCTCATATAGATCTCAACCAAGGTCGCCACACCCTCTGGTCACTCTCAGCTCCAGCTCTGAGGACAGAGGTGGAGATGAGGAGATCAGGTTGCTTTGTATCAGCAGTGCCTGGATCCAAATGCTTTAATTAACAATATCCCAGGCAGTAAAAGTAGCTTAAGTAAAAGCATATCATGTTCTCCTGTTTCAATAAGTGCTAGAACGTTTTGTTCTGAATGAAAATATATCAATATATTAAATCATAGAGACAACATTGGGTCCTATCAGCTGATTTGTTTTGGATATCAAATCTGCATCTGTAATATGAATCTAAAGTCACATGAAGCACAATATGTCCCTTTGAATCTAACAGAGAATCATTTAAATATTCAAGAAAGCACAACTACCTCAGAATTACACTTTCCCTGCTGCTTTAGACTTTGTTCCCCTGTCATGGAGCTGATTTGCAGCTAGACCTTGGCTGTGTTCCTGTCAGTCTCACAGTGAAGTCTTCCTCCTAAGCCTTCGTCCTCCAGAGTTGGACCGCTGACGCACTAATCTAATAACTCTAACAGCCTGCTGTAATAGGCCTCCTGACGCTTCTGTCTGTGATAAAACCAGTCGTGTCGACACCCTGACAAAACACCAGTGAACTGCTGATACAGTAATCAGACATGC
The DNA here is from genome assembly GCF_046128005.1 of Genypterus blacodes. Lineage (NCBI taxonomy): Eukaryota > Metazoa > Chordata > Actinopteri > Ophidiiformes > Ophidiidae > Genypterus > Genypterus blacodes. The sequence continues at coordinate 1,684,183 of NW_027466930.1, forward strand.
AGCTCTGCTCTTCATTGTTGCTGCCACAGAGCCATTCACTCTATTTAACAGCTCTATATTTTCCATTATGTTTAAAGATGTAAATACAACTACAGCTCATAATATTGAAAAATGCTGCTTTTGCGTGCCGTCGGTGATCGGTGAACTCATCCTTCTCTCTTATAATACCATAAACTTCCTTTATGTACACACACCCTAACGTGTGTCTGTGTGTATGTGTGTGTGTTCTTACACTAACAGCCTTTCTAATCACGTCGGTGGGCATCCAGCTTTAACACCGTCTTGATACAGCAGACAGGATTATGCTCTGTTCTTCTTCTGACCTAATTGACTTGATTAGTGTTTGGTTAAAAATAAACGTGGCGACCCACTAGCTCTGTTTTCAGGGCTGGCTGCGTCAGGTGGAGCGACGCCGCGGTGCTCTCTGCGTTAGAAGAGAGAAACACATCTCTACCTGCTGTGGTTACAGCCCTGAATGATCCTGCACCTTTGGGGTTATATAAATATGTTCTGTGCCGGCTCAGAGCCTCACTAAGACGCTTTTTGTTGTTTTTCTCCATTAACCTGTCACCTTGTCTGTGTCTTCTCCTTCACCTCTCTCTCTCTCTCTACTCTCTTGGCAGCCTGAGGAGTACGGGCAAGAAGCCATGGAGGGCCAGGGAGAAGCAATGCTGGAGCCAGAGGGGGAGACATATGATGAGACCCAGCAGGTACGCAGCCCACATGAAGCCGTACATCTACAATACGTCTATATGCTTTATATAAGAGTCCATTCAGGCCCTGCAGGGTTACACGTTTTATTTGTGATACATTTCCAAAGTGCCCCCCACTGTCCCACGCAAACACTCCACACATGCAGGTGATTCATCTTTCTCTCTGTAAGTGAATAGAGAGGATTTAACCCCGGCAGTTAACACACACAGCGTACACTGAGAATAGCACTGCCTACATTTGAAATGGAGTGTGTGCTTGCGTGTGTGTGTTGAGGACTGATAAGAGTCTGATACACATGGTTATTTTTGGCATTTGGCCAAGAGAGATAAACCACGTCAAACCTCTTCTCTCAGATAAACACACGTAATGATGAATGGGACAGATCAGGATTTAACCACATTTCTTTAAATCTTAAATCAAAATTTCTACTGCCAGGCACAAAATATTGAGAATCTATATGATGTTCAATAATTTTCTGTTGAAGGACAAAATCAGAAGCATTAAGTTACAAATGGAAAGTGAAAGCCTGCAAGGCGGGAGCATCTTCCATCCTCGTCCTCCTCCATCTCCCTCTTCCTCTCCTCCGCATCTTTTCCCCTCCCCCATCCTTTGCTACACCAGCTCAGTCTGAATGGGTGTGGTGATGACGCTCACTGCCTCTATGCATTGTGGGTAGTGTCAGGGTCTCCCCGCATTGCTGTAAATATGGAGTCTCAGTGCAGTTCTCACCTTGTTGGCACATAAATCCATCAGAGCTGATATCACACATGTCTTAGCCAGTACAGCAGCTGGCCTGGGCGCATTGCACAGCCCAGGAGTGTGTTTCATTTTTTTCTTATCATGTGTGGAGGAGGTGTGTGTGCAGGTTTTACAGAGACTATGCGTCCTTGAGGCTGGCGTTGACACGTGCTGCCCTCTACAGGGCGGAGAGGGGCACTGACACAGCAGGAGAGCGTGTCTGTTTAAGAGTGACATCATTGCCTTCAGCACAGAGCTGCAGCCCGTTATCATGGCTCATGTGCATTTGTGAAGCGATTGAATTTTATGTGATAACATTGAAATCCGAGTGTGTGTGCAGACGTGACATGCTTGTCTCTGTTATCTCTCCTTCTCTAACCCAGGAGAGCCAGGACTACGAACCAGAGGCGTAAAAGCAACATTCCAAGCTAACCATCCAACCAGCAGCACAATAATATTTCTAATAATAAAAAGGACAAATAAAACTACTACAATTATACCCCTGTGGCAAAAAATCTACAAAAAGCATTCCCAATGAAAAATGTTCTTCCTTCAAGACAAATCTTTTATTATGATACAGTATATTGTAAATGTCATGTTCTTAATGTAATGTGTTGGGTGTAGGTATTTATTGAGATGTAGGAACGTCCTCTCGGTCTCATTTCCTTGATTCCCTCCCAATGAAATGAGACCACAATCAGGGCTCGTGAATTTGTACCCGTGTGTATCTGTATTTAGAAATGTGCAATAGATGTTCATCATCTTCCAATGAGCCATTGGGATGGAAAAAAGTCCGGTTGCAAGCAGATATGAATACAATAATATCCTCTAAGTGTCTACAATGCCTGTATGTGGGTATTTTCTTTTCGCGTTTTATTTGGAGATTTGTTTAATGTTTTTGAAGTAAGAGTTTTTTACATTGTATCTTTATAGTTGCTTGTGAAATCATTCCAGTAATTTATCTGTTAGAAATGAACAGAGTATACATGTTTGTGTGTGTGTGTGTGTGTGTGCGTGTGCGTGTGTTTGTGTGTACTGAAGATTTTAAGGAGTTGAAGTCGATATATTCTGTCTTGAAATCATAATGGTTGTCATATCAATATGTGCTTTAAATTGCAGGACTTGTCAATATAAAGGTTTATGTGTCAAGCCAGACAACAAATCCTCTGTAAATAAAAAGTAAAAAAAAAAAAGAAAGGAAGCTATTTGTTGGTAAATGTTTCTTGATGTCTGTGTTTTTGTGTTGTGTTGTTGGGCTGAATAGGTTTCAGTCCTGAGCCCTCAGACAGAGCAGGATGTGCAGAATCTGCTGAGTTGGGACTGATTGGGCACCGGTCCATGTCTGGACTCAGACATAGCTGGGATTCCAGTCTGATCATGTCTGTTTGGGTGGGTTTTGTTTGGGTAATCCATCTGAAACAGGCGGGCTCAGCGGATGCCCGGGTATTAAACAGCCGCCCCACGCCACTCGGGCTGCTCAGACAGACGTGTGAGCGCAACACACAGGACCAAGACAGCAGCCATGGCCTCGTTCAAGAAGTCCTTCGAGGGTCTGAAAGACTCGAGCCACTCGGCAGCAAAGGGAGTCACAGGTACGCAAGTGTCACAGAGCTTAACGTGACAGAGGAAAGGCATTTGGGACGACACATTTCTTTGTTATTGCTCAAGATCTTTTACAACACAATGGGCTGAAGCTGTGTGTAACTGTGTGTGATGGTGTGTTCAGTGCTGGCAGCTCAGGAAGCCGTGCAGCAGGTGGCAGAGTCCCTCAAAGAAACAGCTGACACAGGTACAGCCAAGACTCTCTCTCTCTCTCTCTCTCTCTCTCTCTCTCTCTCTCTCTCTCTCTCTCTCTCTCTCTCTCTATCTATCTATCTCTTAAGCCTCATAAGTGAATATCCACATGTATTAGTTTGATTTAAGTTATGAAACATTTGGTGATATATTATCTCTTAAATATGAGATGAAGAAATGTTTTAAAAGCAGAATCTGTCTGCTGCTCAATTAGGCTTTAAGTTCTCACTACTTTTTCCTACATTTTCCTTATGTGTTAAGGTCCCTGGCATATGGACATATATGTACTTGTACATAATCTAATAGCAATTGTTAGACTGTGTAGTTACTAAATGTTTCTTTCATTTGATTTCTTTACTTGACTGATTACTTGAAGCTACTCAAGAAGCCAGCAAAAAGACTCACGCAGCCATCGAAAAAGCTGCAGACAAGACCACAGACACCATCAAGGAGTTTGGACAGAAACTGGAGAACAAATAATCAAAAATATGAAAATTGAACCTTTGTGATCTGGACTAGTTAACATGTGGGGAGAGATGAACATGGAGAACACAACATGTTCATCTCTCCCAGCATTCTATAGCTCCAGATGAACACAAAGCTTCATGGGAAATTGTCTATTTTTCCTTCTTTCCCATATTGTTTTGTTATTTGCTTCACGTATTTGTTCATTTAATACAAATTTCACTGTGTGTAACCTTTGGAAAATAAATAAAATAGTAACTTCCGTTGTGGTTTGTAAAATGTCACATCACTCAACCCACAGTGCACTAAACAGTGTTACTGTGTGGAGAGGGGCCCTGTTCAGTGCTGTGTGTGCGCGCGCGCGTGTGTGTGTGTGTGTGAGTGTGTGTGTGTGCGTCAGCACTTCTCAATGAATCACGGCCGTCATTATTAGCAGCACATTGCTGAGACGGCCTTTGGCAGGCTGATAGTTACCGATGAGAGTGTGATGAGCGCTGTCTACCTTGGCTCTCACTCGCACACCTCCCTCCACCACACTACACGTTGCTAGGCAACAGAACTCTGTGGCGACCAGGGATTGGTTGGTGCCTTTGAATTAATGGTGAGAATAGTTGTCAGTACACAGTGTTCTGGCCAGGCTGCAAACCACTGCTACTGTCTCCTAAGAAAGGGGAGGGTCTTACAAGGAGAGAAATAGAAACCTCTCTGTCCCACACATTCTCTTCAGGCTAGTAGAATCGTGAAGAATATGTGTGTTAGTGCACACAAGGAAGGGGGGAAGATGCAAGACGTGATGGTTTACAAGTGTTTGTTTGTGTGGGAGTCTCCACCTCCAGGCTTCTGCGGTTCTTCTTCTTTGATAAGCACAATGCCCTTTCTCTTCATCACATATACAGTATATACACACCTAAATAAATAACGCAATGTAATATTTCGCAAAATTCTCTGCAAGATCATTTAACCATCAATATTTAACATAATTTGGTAGGGGGAGTGTCTCTCATATACTCTCAGTCTGCTTCTACTAAAAATTCCTCATTGATTTTGTCCTACTGACTGTTCAAACAAATGCAGCATTCATAAGACATTGTACATTTTACTCTTAATAATCAATTATATATGGATGAAATCTGTGTGCCGCATGCTGTACCCTCCCTCAGGAAGCCCTCACGCCGAGCACGTGTAGTAACATGAAAGCTTTTATGATTTATGCCTGATCTAATATTTCCTCCGTAAAGCCGATATATCAGTTCACAGGTTTATCTTCATGCACACAGTTGCCATTGTGTTGCTATGAGAACCTGGAGTTAATTACTATGATTTAGAGATGATTAGAGAGCCGAACAGAGATTTTGTCATTACATTACCACTCACTGCCAGTACCCGACTGTGGTTTCCAGGGAAACTGGAAATCTGAAGCTTTTCAATAGACACAGCCACAGCTTAAGAGTGAGGATTGCCTAAGATAGATTCTTCTAGAGGCAAACCTGTAGCCACTGCAATCAGTATCAGTCAACAGAGGAGATATACGGACAGATATGAGTCTCCAGCAACACAATTGCAATGTTTGAGCTCCATCTGGGAGTCAGGAATGCAGAGACTTCAGTCTGATTTGGACGGCTAAGGTATGTGTGTGTGGCTTCATTTCATGCAGAATCGTCTGCCCGTTTGTTTTCATAGCTAAAATTGAGCCAGCACTGAATTTGCTTGCATGCTTACGGTTTCATGTACAGGACTGGAATGGAGAAACGTTTCAGGGTAAAATGAGAGGGTTAAAATGTGAGATATGATCAAACTAGCTGTAGAAATCTTTTGCATGGAATGTAGTTTTTCAATGTGCACAGCTTTTGTAACAACATACCTACAGTGTATTCCAGCCATTTTACCTTTTCTCCATGCCGGGGCTATGCTTGGATAGTTGTTGTGAGAATTTGAGCAAACAGTGTGTCAGTGTGTTTGTTATGCCCTGTAGGTTCCACTGCCACTTTGACACTGAGACAGAATGGGAAGTCTTAAAGACGAGATGAAGGGTCTCCGAGACGATCGCCAGCCTTGTGAGAAGACAGATAATGGAGAGCATCCAGGCAGCCCAGAAGACATCTCTGCTCCTGAGGAAACTCAAGTCAATACCAGTGAAGAGCCAACAAATGAAGAGCACAATCAGACAAAACTCCAAATGAACACCGGCTATGTTGAGGAGAGCGCCGGAGATCCAGCATCCAAAGATTCTGCGTTTTTAGCCGCAGTTTGTGAAAATACTGATAATCCAGACTCTGTAACTGAAAAGGACACCAGCCCTCTGAAACAACAACACGAAGCAGATAAGACATCAACAATGAACTCATCGGATGTGAATAATGACGTGACAATCGTAACTCAATCAATGCCCGATGAGCTCCAGTCTGACCTCTCACCACACAGAAGCGCTGAAACTCCCTCAGGAAAGTCTGTGGATCAGGACGCGGAGATGGATGCAGGATGTGAGAACATAACGGTTGTCGTGCCCTGTACTCCAGGACCGTCCACCCCGGCTCCTTTTGGCCAGCACCACATGCGAACACAGGTCAGCCTGGAAGTGGTCCAGTGTCAGTCAGTGGCGACCAGCCCCATGACGCCTCCTGATGGGGGGCAGTCCTTCTTCTTCCCTAACTCCTTTGGGAGACTTGGGGCTGTGGGTGCGGAGACTAAAGACGCCGAGCTGCAGGTGGAGCACCAGGTGGAGTTCTGCTCTGTCGCAACATCGCCCATGACCCCGAAGACACCCTACAGCACAGCCTTTGCAGAGATGGTTGGGAAGGAGGTGCAAATGGAGGAGAAGGTGAAGAAGAGTCCAGCGGAGACTGTCCCAGTTTTGATATTTACGACACAGGTGGATCGAGCTGAGGGATCAACTGCATCTCTAGAGAAGTCCGACTGTCGTGATCCGGGCACGGCAGATTCACAGGTGGACAGATATCAACAGTGTAAGCAGCAGAGGATGGGAAGTATGGATCAAGATATTACAATCCTGGTCACCCACCATGACAACTTTGAGACAGATGAGGAGGAGGAGGAGGAGGAGGAGGAAGGAGAAGGTGAGAACACAGAGTCAGCCATGTATCCCATTAAACCAGAGATGGTCAAGATTGATGAATACGACGAAGAAAAGAGCGACGACGCCCTGGAAAAGATCTCAGAAACCAACAACAGCGGGAACAACTCTGAGTCTGATGCTTCAAATACAAACAATCAGCAGATCCCAGCTGAGGAACCTTCTCTTCCTGCCAGTAAACAACCTAAAACAGAGGAGGGTACAAAATCTCAGGTTAAAGAAAATAAAGGCGTATCCTTTAGCGAACACATCTGCCAGTTGGACGACTCCCTGAAAAAATGTAATCTCCCAGAATCCCCAGCTCCGTTCGGATTCCATAACATCCGCACGCAGGTCAGCCTGGAGGTGGTTCAGTGTCAATCAGCAGCCACAAGCCCCATGACCCCTCCTGAGGGGGACCAGGCCTTCTACTTCCCTAGCATCTCCGGGAGGCCAAGTGCTGTGGCCACGGAGACTAAAGACGCTGAGCTGCAGGTGGGTCGTCAGGTGGAGTTTCGCAACGTGGCGACGGCACCCATGACCCCGAGAACGCCCACCGCCACATGTTTCCCAGAGATCAAGAAGGAAGAGAGCGTAGACGAGAAGACGGCAAAAGACGTAAAGAAGGTGGAGACTGCAGAAGAAGAGAAGTTAACTGAAGAACAGACCGCTGAGGAAAAAGAGGATGAAGAGGAGGATGAGGAGGATAAGGAGGAGCAAAGCGAGGAGCCGGTGCAGGAGGTGAGCTGGGATGAGAAGGGGATGACCTGGGAGGTGTACGGGGCGGTGGTGGAAGTGGCCGTGTTGGGCTCGGCCATCCAGAAACACCTGGAGAAACAGGTGAAGAAGAGGGAGCAGTCGGCCCCTCCCCCTTCTCCGCTCAGCCCCTCGGACGCGCTCCTCCCCTCAGACTCCAGCCAGGAGGATACGGGAAAGGGTCGGGCGGGAAAGAGAGGAGAGCGCGACGGGAAGGCGAACCGACGCAGGCGGAACCCTTTCCGCTTGCTGATGCAGAACATGCAGCAGCCACACTGCTGCTCCAAAGCTCACACAGCTGAGTGACGCACCAGACAAACGCCATGACATCCACCTCTGATCTGCCATGGCTGTGATACAGATTCATCTCAGAGTCTTTAAGAGGGAGAAATCTCCTCTGTAGACTCGACAAAAAGCACAAAAAGCTTTTCACATGAGACTTGGAAGGTGGAACGCTGGAGATCACTGAGGAGGAGCCACACGAGGATGTGATGTTCTTCTGTCATATCTCTTTCTCACACACTTCCTGTGACTTCTACAGTGCATGGACAAGCAACAGAGATACGTGAATGGACAGTTGAGTAAAGGAGAAAGATGTGTGTGTCTTTAACTCCTCCCCTTTTCGAGTTTTTCACATTGGATCAGTCGAACGTTCGCTGAATCAATTTTAGCTGTTTTTCTCGTTTGGGGTTTTTTTTTGCACCCGAGACGATAAGAAGCCATGGCAACCAGTTTCATTATTTTCCTGGTCTAACATATAGCTTTTACTGATAATGTTAATAGCTGAGTGACAGTTTGTGATTGTGATTTACTGCATTGAGCACAACCTTTATCTTTAAGGGCCTAAAGCTGGAGGTCATCGTGTTGAGGATGGATGGAAATATTCAATTCAGATTGAGCTTAATGTTTCCCTGCTCCGTGTGTGAGAGGAACCAACCCCTGCTATGATTGCGAGCTTTTGTACGTCATTTATTCTGCATTTAGATTTGGCGCGATGTTTTACCTTCAGATATGCATATTTTGTATTGTGAAAAGTATCAAGTGTACTAATGAAAATAGCACAATCCTAATTATTCCTGTTGTAAGAAGGACGAGGGTTTTTATGAGTTACTATCCGGCTCCATGATTAGTGATTGGAGTTGTGTGATTATGTGATCACAATGATTTCTAATGTGTCGTGAAAGTGTGTGTGATGTCTGTGCTTATACTTTCATTTCTCAACACATATCAAGAAATCGATTTTATTTAAAAATTGCACTTGTGGTACATTCTTTGAGATATCAGCGTACTTTAAAAAATAGTTCATTTATTGGCTGAAGGCATTAAAAAGAGTGATCGCGTTCATACAATAATATGCAATACGCATTTCTCACCATTGGTAATATTCCACTGATTTTGCTTTAAGGAGACGCGTCAGCTGCGACACAAACTTAACATTGTGTGCTGACAAAATGTGCCAACAGAAATCAGAATGCAGTTTAAACCATGGCTTAATACATGAAGAAAAATAAAGTGATTGACGTGTGCAACAACCAAACCATTGTCTTGTTTGCTTGAGCTGTTGCCGGTTGTGCAGATTGTGCAGATGTTGTTTTATGTGCACACAGCAACAATGTGAGAACTCTCTGGCCCAAAAACAGACTGTGATTCAACAACCCAGCCAAATTATGCAAGATCCCTCAGATGTGCACCTGTTATATTTCTATCAAGGATTGGATACGAGAATAGGTTTCGCTTCGTCTCTTCAGTTAATTTGAACGTTTAGGTGATAATAGAAGTTGAGCATCTTCAATCAGGAGCCACGGCCATAAATAGGATTTCAGAATTGCATTGTTACTGGCGTGTACGGAACACACAATGTTTTCAACCAAGGCTATTTGATTGGTGGGATTTCAGAGACTTGTGTCTTTGTGAGGCGTCTGCTCACATCCATCACAGGTCTGAGGTGAGGCTGAGTGCGGGGTTGCTATATGCGAGGGGACTACTGCCAGGGTCCGTCTTCCTGCCCCGCTGGGCCAGAGCAGCACCCAAAGGCTCAATGTACTCTGGTGGCCCCTGGTCTTCGTCCTCCTCTTGGATCTTGTTCTAATGAGGTAATTAGCGAAGATTCAGTCATGTTGTGTGAGCAGCTCAGGCAGATCAGTGCAGAGAAATGATATTTAGTTCAAATTGTGTTGATTTTGGTTTAATAGTGTAACCTTACCATGATAGGCGATGTATCCTTCCCCATATCATCACTGTAGTCCAGAGAATTGAGGCTTAATGGAAAAATCAAAACAAACATGATCTCTGTATGCACAATAATTAAGAAAGTATAATCAGATCAAGTCTTCTAAATGTTCTACTATGTAAAATGTTCTTCTCTCAAATCAGCGTTTAGGTCTTTGTTCACAATGAAGGCCACACGCCAGAGTGATCAGCAGAAAGCCAGGTCGCCATCACAACACAGGACTCACACTGTGACAAAATGTTCAACTGGAAACCATCCCAGTTTATCAAGCAGCAAAGAGGAGAGCGGGGTTCTGTGCAGCCGGTTTGACTTTACCTGATTTTGTCTACATCTGAGCTCTGCTCGTCCATGGCTGTGTCGATGTGGAGGTTCAGCACGGGGTTAGCTCTGTCAGTAAACAATCACATGTATGTAAACACTGAGTCAGAATTCGGTCCTGCAGTGAGTTCTTTACATGACGTGGTCCTCTCACCCCTCCATGGTGTATTTGTTGGTTCCAGGCACCATAGGCCCACTTTTCTGGTTTACAGAAGCCACCAACTCTGCTGTGTTCATGGCTTTAGCCGCCTTCAGCTTCCTCCTGTAGCTAAAGTGTAAAGTCATTTCATTAGTAAATATGTCCTCTCACTGTTTGTGCGCTTGTCCTTCTCCACAAGTTTTTGCTTACTTTCTCCGAGTGCAGATCAGGGAGGTCGTGAGGACCGTCAGTACGATGACGAGACCCGCCACCATCCCCAGAAGGATGTACCTCAGTGTCTGGGGTTTCTCAGGTTCCCCAGGGACGGTCCCCTGAAAAATCGCCATCAGGTCTGTCTTTAATATGTTTACAACACTACACTGCTCCAACTGTTGTGACGCATTGGTAAGTATCCATCACAAGCTTTACAGTACATACAAGTACAAGATGAGTGAGATTTCGTTTAATCCTCCTAATTTAAGATATTGAATGAGGCTTGTTCTCATAACATACTTTTATTTTACCTCACATGATAAAAAAGTGAAGTATATTTTGCATTTGTAATTTATCTGCATTAATGTATGAAAAGATCATTAATGTTGTGAAAAATAGTCTCAATTGTAAGAATGTTATCAATGTGATTCAATTCTTCACACAGTTCCAAATATTGCCGCTCATTTCTTACCTTCAAAACGTGACAGGAAATATGTTTCTTATAAAAAGACGATATGATGATGTACTTACAATGGAGATGAGGCCTAAGTTGCTCAGGGTGAGTAAGTATTCAGGTTCTGAGATCTTTTTTCCCACAGTTTCAGAGGACAGGGCCGTGCCATTGGGATAGATGAAATACAGCTCCATTACAGTTTCAACTGAAGCCCTGAGAGAAGCACACAGGCATGAAAAGATAAACATGGCTTAGCTGTGAATAATCTGACCTCAAGTCATGATGTATGGATGTAATCACCAACTATATCAGTAAATAAATACAGTTTATGACTGATGTGTTTATTTATAGGGACAAGGTCACCACCTAGTGGACAAATTAAATACATACAAGTGAAAAGATAAATATCATGTTGCATTTCCTACCAAAGCAACACCATATTATTATTATTATTATTATTATTATTATTATTATTATTATTATTATTACTATCATTATTATTATTATTATTATTATAATAAGTAGTAGTAGTAGTAGTAGTAGTAGTAGTAGTAGTAGTAGTTTTGTTATTAGTATTATTGTTGTTGTTGTTGTTGTTAACATTGATGGGCTGATATTAAACTTGCCTGGGTGGTCCTAATGGCTCTGGAGTTGCAGCCTCAATCGAAACGACTCGGACAGCAGCTTTGGTGGCAATTGTAAGTGCCCTGCAAAAGGAGAAATTGGTAAAAGTGCATTGTGAGCAAAAGTCCGGTTTAAGAGTCAGATAGATAAAAATAAGACAGGGATGAATATTCTCTGAATTGTCCATGCATGCCGTCAGACTCAGGATTTTCACATACAGACGTCACGTCTACTTACAAAACGATCCCGTCCTTGTCTTCCAAAACTTGACTCTTGGAAGATGCAAACCGGAGCTCAATTCTAAATGATTCGTCAACTGTGAAAATCTGGAAAAGAACAAGAGCAGACGTGTTTAAGGCAAGCACAGTCTTACCATCTGCCGGGTTCTTCAACACTCACAATCTCACGCTTTCACTCACATCCAGCACGGTGCTTGTGGAATGGACGCCGTCAGTTGCAGTTACCGTTACCAAATACTTTCCGTTCAGTTTAGCGTCAAGCTTGTCCATAGATCTGTTGAAAGTGGAAGAAACCCACATGTGTAAATCCTATAAACTCCTGCTTGTGGAGAGACCCAAAAGGGAACGATTGGGTACTTACTGAATAATTCCGATATAAATATTATTTTGCTGCGTGGTGACGGCCTCAAAGAGGGTCGGCATGCCCATTATCTGGCTGTTGGTGTCTTGAAACTGTACTAATGGTACTTTAAACTTGATTTCACTGTTTTTTCCAGAGTCGCGGTCTTCAGCCTTAAAACACACAAGTATGTCAATGATCACATATCACATTGCTCCTTAAAGTGATAATCCTTCACTTTTAACATATTAGCACCAACCTAACACAAATTTGGCCGATTCCATGGAAAAGGAAGTAGGCCAGTGAGTGTAATGATAGTTACTGCGAACGCCCAATAGGTGGCACTATTTAGGCTTAAAAAGGAAACTATTTATATTTAGTTTATTCAACATTCATTTTATATGTATTCTTTTCATTTAAACCTAAGAAGCCGCAGAGAAGAACGTTCACGTTGATTTGTTTGTGTATGTCAACAAGTGACATCAGGTGGTTGAGTTTTAGAATGGAATTGTGGTTGCCAGTCCAAAATAAAAGCAAAAATGAAGGATTATCACTTCATCAAATGTTTACTTTAATCTTTTTTTTTTTTTTCACTCATACTTACAGTGACCGCTGCGACTGATGTCCCCGCACTTGCACTTTCTGACACCACAACTGAGAGAAAAAAGAATCAATGTCGTGTGAATAGTGAATATTATTACAGTCAACTCAAGGTTGTTGACGTCGGTCGTCACTTACCAAACACAGAATTTGACAAAATGAATTCTGGAACGTTGTCGTTGATGTCTTCGATGTTAATCACTATTTCTCCTGAATGAATTAATGGGAAAAGGATTATTAATAGGTGTGAGTGTGAATACTGAAGCCTTTAGTATCAGTGAGTGATCCAGTGCTGACCTGGTGTGACACTGTTGTTCTCTCCTTTTTCTGTGAACTGATCCACCACCTGAGCCGTCATGACTGCCTGGTCACACAGCTCATAATCCACAGTTTCCTCCGGGTTGACTATGATATCTCCTGTGGGCTCCAAGGTGAACCAGTCGCAGGGTTTCCACTCGGTGCCGTTGCATCGACACTTAAGGGATTCCAGCGCATAGATCAGCGAATTGTTTGCGTCTTTGTCATGAGCTGTGAATTTCCCGATAGGATCGGTGCTGGTAGTGTTCTCCTTCACCGCCACAGGTGTGGTGGGTTGGAACTCCGGCCTCTCATCATTCACATCCAACACCTCCACGTCCACCATCACAAAGGCTGTTTTCTGGTCCAAATCTTCTGCCTCCACCCGCAGTTTGAAGCTCTTGCGCTCGCTCTCGTAGTCTAGTTCGATGCCCTGGTCCACTGAGATCTTGCCTATGAACCCGTGCGTCTCTGGGGAGGTGCGAATGGCGAAGCTGCCAAAGCTTCCCTCAGTGATACTGAACGTGATGCGGTTAAAGTCTGATGTTTGGTCCAAGTCGTGGGCCTCCACTGATCCCACATATACACCTGTTTGGTTAAAAGAAATGTAATCCAGCTGTGTCAAATGCTTCCAACACGTAGAGAATTTTCGGGCCTGCATGAGGTGAGATGATTACCTTTCTCTCCTTCATTAACAGAGAATTTGTAAGAGCTTGCATTAAACTGTGGAGCGTTGTCATTCACATCCTGGGTGACATCATGAGGGAACAAAGCAGCTATTAGCCTCACTAGGGGAGTTAACATCCACAAGCAACCAGGTGACCCAATCATTTCGTAGAGATTACTCGATACATACCTGAACATTGATGGTAACCGTGACGGTGGAAGACAAAGCAGGGATTCCCTTGTCAGTGGCAGTTACGTTCAGCTCAATTTTCCCATCGAGCGTCGGATCTATGGTCTCGCGGTCCAGTTTAATTTTGTTTCTCAACACACCTGTGTTGGGGTCAATGGTGAAGTTGTTGCTGTACTTGCTTGGATCGATTGTGTATACAATTTGGCTGTTTGCAGTGTCTGGGTCGTCCCCATCAGTAGCCTGTCAAACAGAAACACCGCCATAAGAAATCATTCAGATTTGTCAGATTTTCGTTAACAGTTTACTGAAACAAATATTTATGTGATAGAAATCTCCACAGTTTATTGCTTTGACATCCTCCTGTTGACAGTTACCTCTATTTTTATGTTGACCTGTCCTCCCTCTGGTAGGAAATCCTGGTAGGACTCTCTGTTGAAGATGGGGGCCTGGTCGTTGATGTCGGTCAGAGTGATCTCGAGCACTGTGCTGCCAGGTTTGCCATCTGTGTCTCTGGCTTGCAGAGTCGCTGAATACAGAGATCTGCCTTCACGGTCCAGCAAAGTGCCGTCTTTCACGTAAACACTGCCGTTACTTAAATCCACACCAAAATATTTTAGGCTGAAATCACAGAATACGATTCCGAAACAACAGTTACTATTCAGTCTATTCAGTGCTCAATCAGTCAAGACAATACCAAAGGTGCCGTTGAAGGTTAGACATACATGCTCTCAGGAAGGAGTGTGTAGTTGAGTTTGCCCTGATCCATTGTGTCCGGATCCGCTGCCTAAAGGAACAAAAGCAGTGTGTGCTGTGGAAACGTGTTGTGACGAGATCCAGTTGAAATAGCTTGAAGACTGTGACAGACTTACAACAATGGTTTTGATTATAGTGCCGTCAGGAGTGTGTTCAGCCACATTGATCTTGTATGTGTCCTGTGGGAACTCGGGCCTGTTGTCGTTAGCGTCCTGGATACGTACAGTAACCGTAGCAGTGGAGCGGAGGCTGTCGTTTTCTTCATCTATTGCAATCACCTACATCATAAAGAAGGTGAACAAACACACCAGGCTTCTTGAGTGATTCGTACCCTCCACAGTTTATACACACCCTCCCGCCTCACCACCTTGGTCATGACGCCAATCTTCCCTTCTTAATGCTGTTAATGAGCTTTGGTGTCACAGATCTTAAAGGCTTTTTCCTTCTACCTTCTAAGCTGGGATCACTGCAGCATTAGTCCTTGCACAATGTTTGATCTAGCACTTGAACTCTCCTTACCTGCAGAATCATTTGCTGCTTTTTCTCAAAGTCCAGATTTTGGGGCTCCACGACATTGAGTTGAACTGCGCTTTGTGACGTGACCGACTTGGGCTCCACAGAGAACACGGCCTTGTCGGCTCCGTCCAGGCTCAGTGCAATTTTTGAATTCTGAGAAAGCACAGAAAGATCATTTCTAACATGAAGTAAGTCGTCTAATGTGAAGAACGTCCCATTTGAGTGACTTCTCTGACCGTATCTGCGTCTTTGACCGTCATGGCGATGATAACAGACCCCAGTGAGTGCTCCACGATCTCCCCTGTGAAGATACTCTGAAGCTCACATGAGGGCTCCTCTCCTGCACCTGCACATCTCCAAAACTCAGGCCTGTTGTCATTGAAGTCATCGATGGTGATGTCCACTGTTGTAGTGGTGTTCGCGTAAAGCCCATTGACGTCTTGCTTGACTTCTGTGGCCTAGAACAGAGTGTGATACAAGGCATTACCATACAAACTCTTCAGGTTGTCTCTCAAGGTGACCTACAACACTAAGTCACCATACATACTGTTCATACATAAGCATTGTTATTATATACAGTATACTATACTTGCTGATACAAACACACACACACACAGAACTATACCTTGACAGTCAGGATAACAGAATCACCAACAAGTTCTCGGTCAATGTTCGCCAGAACAGATATCACACCGCTGGTACTGGAGATACTGAACAGGTCGTCTGCTGTGGAAGCTGTTCGATCACAATTCAAACGTATTCACAACTTTATTCTCCTAGTGAATCGCAGCAAACACATTTCCAGTATTCTCGTTGAAGCTCACGTTCAATGCTATAGGTGATGTCGTCGTTGATTCCTGTGTCTTGGTCAATGGCCGTTACTGTGAGCACAGACTTGCCCTGGCACACACACACACACACACATACGCACGCACGCACGCACGCACGCACGCACGCACGCACGCACGCACGCACGCACGCACGCACGCACGCACGCACGCACGCACACACACACATGGGTAAGCCACATATTCATTTTGAATAAAAAAACGTTTGCAAACACACTATATCCTGCACACTCACCACAGGCGAATTCTCCTCCACTCTGGCCGTGTAAGGAACCCTTAAGAACACTGGGGCCAGGTTTGGGACATCCACAACCGTGATATAGGCCAAGGCAGCGCCTGATTTTGCTACTTCCTCTTTACCGCAACCACCTCCACCGTCCTGTTCAGGATCACACAAGAGCATTCAAACTGTTAGGCAACATGAATCAGAGGCGTTTGTGTGTCATACTAATACGTATCGACTAGCAAACCACCATGTCTTCATAAATAGATGCATTAAGAGATACAGTATGATGTTATAACTTTGAAATGTTTGTGAAAAACTGTCCAATACTAATACAAATCATGAGCAAAACACTTACGGTCACAAGTATCCTCAGACGATAGAATGTGCTCAGAGCGTTATAATTCAGACTTCCAGCTAGGCCAACTTCACCTGTTCCAGGAACTATGGTGAACAGGTCTTTTCCTTCTTTTGGAATAACCTAGAAATGACAATAACAATCAGCTTCAATAAATGTCATTAGAATATAATAATTTGGAGATGCATGATTTATGAAACACATGTACCTCTTGAATGCTGTAGGTGAGAATAGAAGTAGAGTCCAAATCTGAGGCCAACACAGAGAACAGTGGGGTGCCTATTGTTGTATTCTGAATGGTTGGATGGAAAAAGAACAATAATACCTGCCCACATCATGCTAAAATACATACAGCATAAAACAGACTACCTGGGTAAATCATCTGTATTTTAATTTGTATCAAACTCCTTGTTTGCTCATTTCAGGCAGATTGAGGTTCTTCATAACATGTCAGCAGGGGGCTCTTAAAGTGGATGTACACAAGGATAAGAAATGAAAATAAAACGTACCTCAAGGACATTAACATCATATGTCGACGGATCAAATATGGGGGCGTTGTCATTAGCGTCTCCTAATAATACGGTTATAGTCTGTGTAACCTGAAAGATTTTCATAAAGCACAAAACCTCAATGAAAATAACAGAACAAACTGGTATGAAGTAGATGAATGAGCCTTTTACTTACATCATTGCGCCCATCAGAGACAAAAAGTGTAAGTCTTAAACTGGAGTCTGAGGCCTGAGAAATACAAACACATCACACAGACAGAATCACATTGATGATAACTGAAGAGGTTTCAGCGGCTCTATCATTCAAATTCAGCAAAGGAAAGGAGATATCACAGCATACGTCTCGATCTAGCAGGCGCTTCACTGTTACCACCCCAGTGTCTGCGTTAGCTTCAAAGAAGTTGGATGGAGGTGTGATTGCATAATTCAGCTTGTCATTTTCTGGATCTGTTGCACTTATAGTAAATGCCTGAGCACCTACACAACAAAAACAAAGGGACAAAAAATGATTTGAATGTTGCTAAAAATCTAAAAGTCAATCACCAGAGATCGCAGATAATGTGCAGCAATATACCTAGGTCGATTTCCTCACACACACGTTCAACAACATTTGATATCACAGGAGCGAGGTTTGCTGTAACAATAGAAAGATGCATATTCAGTAGTGTTGTAAAAGCATGGAGATATTACAACAGGAAAGGTAAACTGCCTATACTCACCATTAGTCACACTAATCAGGCACAATAGTAATATACTCCCTGTAGGCTTCCCCATTTCTGTAATTTTAAAAACAAAACATTACAATTCTTTACAACTTCAAATACATTAAAAGTGAAATGTGAGATTTTGTACATAATTTTGAGTGAAACACAAAGCCGCTATCAATCGCAGTCATAGGTCAGGCAAATGCCATCAACGTCAATCAAGTAATTTATGAGACAGTTACGATGTTTCATAGCGATGAAAACCCAACACAAACAAAAGGAAATGCCTGTTGTGATGTCACTGTCAAGGGTGTGGACAGAAGGGAAATATACAGGAAGCAGCTTTATGTGATTTAGCATCGCTTTACTCTGATAAAGTTACACATTATAGCATTTAGTTAGTGGAGTAAAGGTAGAATGTGACGAGATATTATGTACAAATATAATATATAATATGTTTGTTATCGATCTCACGACGTCATGAAGTTTTGAGCCAAAGTGCAGCAAAGCAGGGAAGCTCATGGTAGTTAGTGCAAAAAATGTTCATATCAAATGTATCCCTGGAGTTTTCCTTAAATGATCCAGTTCCATTCTATTATTGATAAAAGTCAGCTATACAGTAGAAGCAACAGTACAGTGTTCTATCACCTAAGAGCCAAGAAGTTTTCAACCCCAATCTATTAGTACAATTACAACACATCTTCCATTAATTATAAAAATTCTCAGATTACTTTCAAATAGTGTAAATCTGATGTAAATCTGCATGGAAAAGCAGCAGTCAGACTTACCGGAGGACTTTCACACAGGTGCGTCTCTCTTACTGATGAGTCGATGAGACCTTTGACACTTTTTTCTCCTGATCTTCCTTATCGTCTCCCAGCTGTAAACATGAATGATTAACACGCACAAGAAACACGCACGGCCAATAACACAGCACTAAACCTCCTCCCTCACTGTGCCAGTGTGTGCTTAAAAAAAAGCCAGACCAAAGCTGCTTACTGACTGTGTCACCGGATCCATTGCTCTAAAGTAAGCGGGAGAGAGTTTGGTATTTTAAGTAACATGGTACGTGACACCAGTTTGCAAAAATCCATATAGATAGAAAAACTCCTCTGGTACTGTATTCGTGTGAACACAACATGGCCGTGCACGCCTGGATAGTGAGGAAAGACAGTAAGCACCTCATTCAATCATTGGCTGGCCAGTCCCCTTTACTGGGTCTGTTTGGCACTGGGCCAAATGGATCAGCTTTGTCCATCCCAGGAGGGGATGAGACATACCAGCACCCCTGCAGCATCTCAAACACTCTTTTGTATTGGAGGTGTTTTTGTTGTCATAGAAATAACAGCGATCACTTCCTCCTCCACTGAGAGAATGTGATATGACCAGGCGTCTTTCTAAATCGTATCTCATCAGAACCAGGCAGTGGGCCGGTGCCTCTCTCAAGAAGCTCACATCCATCTACCTCCCTCATGAGCTCTTCCCAGTAAGCACCCTCCTCCCCCCCGCCGCCGGTCCTGATAATGAAAGGGCTCCACACAAAGGATTACAGTCTGTTCTCTCATGCTCACTGGCTTCATTCATAATCAGACACTGGCCTCAAAACAAAAGCGTGACACTACCTTCTTTACTTTGACGGAAAACAGACCAAACAGCGCATATAATTTAACTCTGCTGCTTGAGAATGGAGTCCTACATGTGAGAACAGACTAGGAAAGCTTCCAGACTTTACACAAGTTTGCTGTTGAGTAGTTTAAGTTATTAAAGTTATTATTTAAGCATTGTACTTTCAAAGGGAGAGGGGGAATCTTTCAGAATATTTGGTTCAATTGAGCAAATGCTGTGTGTTTTTTAAAGGTGAGAAAAAGAAGAAACTTGTGTTAAAGAACAAAATAGAAATATACCAACAGGGAAAGGAAATAAGAGTCTCCATGGCATTTGTTGGAAATATACAATTTATCTGTACATATCTAAAAGTGGGTCAGAGGAGTATGCTAACAGGAAATACAGATTCATGAAACTTTATAAAAAAATTAGACTTTAGAACCTTTATCCATATGAATATGAGGTCTTTTGAGATGACAAAAACAAAACAAATAAACCACAACAATACTCAAATCCACCGCTCACATATGTAAGTTCAGTAAGAATTCAATGTGCTGGCCTATAATCTTATCCAATCAGACTTTGGTTTATGACTTCTTATTTGTTTTATAATGATGCCACAGTTGGAGATATACAGGGAGGGTGGTGACACAATAAAACACCAGCACAGCAGTTCCAGTAAAAGTAAACCATTAAAAACAAACACATTATTGGACTCATGATAATGGTAAAGAGTTCTTGATTCATTTATGGATTTACTGCACTTGATGACATCGCTGAGTGAAATCAAAGCTGTGACACAGAAAGTTCTTGTGTCTAATGCGGGGGATTTTTACAAACAAGTGACAAGAAGAACTATTCAGTATCGGTCTGAAGGTTTTGTGGCTGTAGGCGGCGCTGTGCTGAATCAGCTCAACTGACCTCAGGGATTTTATGATTGAAACTCATGCGTTGTTCTGTCAGAAGCACTGACCTTTGTGATGTCATAGAGGTCAATATCCAGTCACTTGCCCGATAAAGGGTTAACTCTGCACTGCGCCCTCTAGAGACACAAAAGCTAAATGCTATGGTTTTATGCTGAATAGAGTTCCACAAGATTTATAAAATGAATTGGATGTGTAAATCCCTATTCAACAAAATTCATCAATCAATAATGCATTGACATTGGCTGCTTTTTCTTCACACAACATGCTGCTGAGCTTTATGTTAATATAACATTAATGATTTCTTCAGGAGGATCAGTCTGTCTGCTCTCTCCTCAGAAGTTCCCACAGTCCAAGTGAACGTTGTACGGATCTGACCGTAGATTTGAAGCTGTCGCACTTTATCTGTCCATTACGGTAAACATGGCAGCATGGCCTGCGCTCTGTGCTCTGCAAATACGCAGAAATGGGGGTGTAACGGGGAACTGCAGAGACCAGAAACAGCGGAGGGCCTGGATTCATGTTGCAAACACGAAAAATTAGCTAACACGGAAAGAAATTCGTCTTCTCAAAGCCATTAACCCACGCGATGCACTAAGAGACGGAGCTGGTAACAAGGGGGGGTGTAATGAATCGCACCTTTTTCTACACGAGTGGTGAAATCCACGGAATGTTCCACACGGAGACAGCTGACCATAGGATGCCGCACTTAGCCTAACGAGATGTGAACATTTCAAGGAAAATATTACCGATCGGATGTCGCCATATTAACAATCAGGTAAACCGCAGGCCTGTTTTTGTTGTCGTGTCGGCCCCGGGTGAGTGTGTGAGGTGAGCGGTGCATGTTTACGCGGTGTGTTTGTTTGCAGGTTATTCAGGCTGTCATCCTCCAGCTCAGCTCAGCCTCCATCCCGCCCCTCCTTATTCTGCTGATACCGAGGGCGATGGTGTAATGTTTACATTCAGTCTGCTCTCCGCTCCACACTCCTGCCTGGAGATGTGTTCAAAGCAGCAGATCTGCCCAAATGTTTCACAGAACAGGCGAAGGAATTATTTATGAACTCTCACTGGATAGATCGGGCCCGTTAGGTAGCCTGGTAATGGCCTAATAATGTCTGATAATCTTCTTTTATAGCACAGATCTTGTTTTAGCAAATGTCGTCGTTGGCCAACAGAAGCATTTGGAGAAACTATAAGTGAAGGATACTCGCGTTAAAGCTGATGAAGGATGTTTCCTCACTTGATCCTGCAAGTGCTTATTACATAACCGGATGGTCTCTAGTGGGGACACAGTGCCAGTCAACACAGAGGGACGACAGAGAGAAAGGACGCGTGTGAGTGTGTGTGTGTGTGTGTGTGTGTTCAGAGGAGTTAATCTAAATGAGTTTGCTTTTTGGGTCGGAGTCGATAAACGGATAACGGATGTCAGTCTGTTAGTTGGTTAATCCTTCTTAAAACTGCTTAATGTCGCCGAGAACGCACAAAAAGCATTTCATCTATACTACATTTTTTGCAACTCTTTGCAACATTTCTGGGGGGCGCAGTTAAATAGTTGGTACACGCTCAGCATATAAACTTAAAAAGTCAACTTACCTATCATATATACTGTGTTTAAGCGTGATTAGAAAGCAGGAATAAAGGAAGTTATCCGAGCAGAATCTTACAGATGCACAATAACGCAGTGTATTGAGAGAATCGTGTTTACTATTCATTAAGCCGTTTGTCAAACTTCTTCATGCAGAGGAGCTCGTTATCTTCTCGTTAAGAACCTTGTGTCAGGACTGTGTAACTGTGTAACAGGGCGGGTGCAACAGCTATACACAGCTGTATTTCGCTCGCTGTTGCTGTCAAGAAAGATACTGCGTCAGTTTTGTTTTTATAAATATGTATTTAGATAAGAGGAGAGCGCTTGTTTTGATCCAGACTGTCTCTGTCTCTCTGTCTGCTGTCTGTGAAGGCGGCGCGGTGATTGGTCGAGGTATGAGAGTAGGCGTGGTTTCGCCACAACAATGCACTTCAAGGGACATGCACGCGCCAACTAGTGTTTCCAATTAGAGCTAAACTGTGGCTGTGTTTTGCTAACGGACGCTCGTTTTCTACGCGTTCTGACGCTCAAACCGTATCGAGTGAACTCCGGAGTGAGCTGCGGCGCCATCGAGCATCCGCGTCTAACGGAACCGAACCGAACCTAATGCAGTTGGGGGAGCAATTGTTAGCTGGCTAACGTAAGCGAGCTAACGGTAACACCACCGGGACGTTGTGGGAAATCTATCGGGGAGCAAACAGCGAATCACCCGAGGAGTCTGCTCTGTACGTCCGCTGCTTTCTACCGGAGAACGTCTCTCCAGCCGAGCCGACTCTATGCGGGGATAAGTGGACGGGACTCGGCATTTATGAAGCTGAAGCACCTGCTGTCTCCCCTTGTCAACGAGCGACTAGCTAACAAAGTAAGCTGTGGGTTGTGTTGTTAGCTTACATGGCGAGATAAGTGTAGCGTTGACAATGTTTACTGCGAGTTCAGCCTGTGAAGTGTGTGTGCTGATCACACACTGATCCCTCTGTGTCAAATAGAAGGAGGCTGGATAAACACGCTGCTAACAGTGAAGTCTGGGGCTCCTGCTGCGGGACAAAGCGTTACTAGCCTGGCTAACGTTAGCGCTCCTCCTCCTCCTCCGTCAGGTAGGCTCGGTGGAGTTTATCTGGAATTAAAACACAAACGCCTCGGCTGATCTGATCCTCACGGCCGCGGTGATGCGTTCGCGGCTTCTTGTCTCACACCGTGGGTCGGTTCTTCGGCCTGTCGGGCTGCTTTGTAGCGAGCGATCCCGCTTACCAGCCGCATCTTTTGTTGTTGCTTTGTCTCCCGAGCACATGGCTCTCCATGTTTTTGTTCAGGCAGACGACAGCGACCCCTGTTTACTCCCTGCTACGGCAGAAACACACACACGCACGCTCCAACGATTGTGTATCACCCTCTAATTTAGCTTTTTGTCTTAATCTCAAGAGGTGATCGTAAACACTTAAATCAGACTTAACAAAGGGATGTTTGTAAGTGTGCATGCGTTGTAATCAGGGATGCCCCGTGTCTTCATCTGTCACATTCTAATTCAGACTTACATCATGCAACACACTGTTTTCAATATTTATAGATATGAGTGGTTGATATTTCCGTTGTACCTTCCGTGAATAACACAATTTTAAAATAATCATAGTTATGGGAGTCAAATCTGAGTTAGTAGTCCAATCTGCTGCTGTATTTACCGCCTGTCAGCCTGTAACTGCTCAATTCTTTGACCAATACAGTAATTTATTTATTTTGTATGTACTAATTATAATTCTGTGTCTATAAGAAGCACTGTTGATGCTTTTCCCTTGGCTGTGTTTTCTCAGGGTTAAAGACAATCAGAGGCCAAATCCAAGTGCCTCCACTGTTCGGTTTCCTTTCCCAGAGCGTGACTCGTCTGCACGACGTCACCAATGCGACCATGGGAAATAGCAGTAAATAGGCTGCCAACAGCCCCCTTAAACCCCCGGAGGTTCCTCGGAGAGCCCTGCAACACCCCAGTGCATCTCAGGAGAAGGTAAGAACGCTGCCCTCGCTCTCCTTCATGCAGAAGAAGCAGAATGTAGTTATTTCAGTGGAGTATGGAAACGAGAGGTGCAATGCTTTCAAACGTCGTCTTCTGCTGTGCACCAAGTCACACGACTCTCACATCAGCAGATCGCTCCATTTTCTTGATTGTAAATTAAAGTGGCCACATCTGTTTGAGCGGAGGACAGAGCAGCAGTTTGGCAGCGCTCCATTGTAATCACATCATACATTCTCCTGTTTGCCTCTGCAAACGTTGCCTGTGTGATTTTTAGAAATTTGTCAGCGTAATGGAACACAACACATTTACAACTAACACAATAGAGTTAGAACAAATCCTGCAGCTCAGCAGTGTGTGGGGTTAGATGTCTTTTCAAAGTTGTACCTTCACCGCGTCAGAGGATTGATGCAGCATTACGCTCCTGAAGACGTGTTTAAAAATGCTGACATGGTGATATCGGCCCGGAGTTTAAAGCTTTGCCTATCACTATTATGTGAAATAACTTGTGTATAGGTTGATGTTTAAGGGTTTCCAGTGGCTGCTGCTTCAGCAGGAGTGTTAGGAGCCCCTGGGGATATTGCAGCATGCAACATGTTCCCCTGCCCTATAATTAAGTTATATGGACTCGACTCCTCTTAAAGGAGGGAGATTTTCAAGCATCAAGCACAATTTTTGCCACAGACATCAAAATAAAATAAACTTACTGCACCTTGGTCGTCTTAATCCAGTACACAGCCGGCTCATCGTCGTGTTTGAGCTGGATTTCTATTGCTGCCATTATCAGAGAGAGAGGAGAGAATAAGCATTGTGTTCTGACGAAGGTATAAATGACTGAACATGGTCCTTTCTTCCCACTCTGTTCAAACCCCTAATTATGTGCTGGGGAAAGGGAAAATGTCTTGAACTATTTGTGCTAATCTGCTTCTCTTTCCTCTCCTCTCCTCTCCTCACCTCACAGCCCACCAGTGAGACGCCAGTGGGGCCGACGAGACAGACCTGTACTGCACACTTCCCTCGTCCAGGATGAGAACTTCCACCACCTGCTTTTCTCCCAGCATCACCAACAGGTCCCTTTAGATGAATCCAGACAATACAGCCACACCAGCACACCGCCACGCATGCTTCACCCTGCTGCTGCTGCTCACCTGCCTCAGCAGAATCCCATCATGGTGGATCTACACGACCAGGTAACAGACGCAGGAGCGCTCGCTGGACTTCAGGCTAAAGCAGCGACCGAAATTCAGGCTTTTTCAGGAAATCTCTGTGACTTTGTGTGTCGGTCACTGCTCTCCTGTTTTGTAAGTTGTAGCATTGAGGATGTGATGTATTTAGAGTTCACTTACCAGGCCTGTGAATGTGGAGCTACAGCCTCTAAACGCTGCTCTACAGGAAGTTTAGTGGGATATGTTGCCTATGACACAAAGTCTGTTTTTTAATGCCATTGTCTGCTGTCGCCTCTTCCCACATGTATGACCTGGCAGCGTGTTTAATGCTGTGCAGGTTGTTCTTTGCCCGAGGATTGCATTTAGGTGGAAAGCTTTCTCTGAGTGTAACGTAACGCCGTGTTCCCTCACTCTCCCCCTCAAAGATGCACCAGGGATCCGTTCCAATCTCGTACACAGTTACGACGGTGACGACCCACGGGTTCCCCATCCACGCCGGGCAGCCCCTTCCAGGGTGCAACACTCAGCAGCTCCCAGCATGCTCGGTAATGTTCAGCGGACAGCTCTCTCTGCTCTGCTGCCTTCCTCCTCCTGTGAGTTTGAAAAGGAAGAGCCCAAATGTCAGTGGCATTCATCTAGCACACCATAGCAGCCATGCAATCTGTTCATGACTCACTAATACGCTGATGCTGTTACTGAACAGGATTTGTGGTTACTTCTTGATCTTAGCGCAGCTGTTCACAACAATAAGTCATTGAAAATTCAGATTTGTTATCGATTCAATTAGTACTTTGAGTTCATTAGTTTTGATGTTGCTTACACATTTAAAGTATTGGTTAGTTTGTTGTTTAGCTGTGTGTTTATGTGATTCATGCTTTGGTTCACTACATGCTTTCACTCTAACTGCTTGACTTACAACGTTAACAATAACTAATGAACCTCCTTTCTTTGATTGAAGCATAAGCCAAGTGATAGAAATGAGATCTGATAAAGGCGACTTCTGCTTTCCTCAGGTTGACGTACGTTCTTGTCTTCTTCTCCCTCTCCCTCTCTCTCTCAGCTCATACAGGCGTGTACCATGCAGCACATGCCAGTGTCTTATCAAGCATTTCCACCCCTGATCTCCAGCGAACATTTTATATTGCACCCGACCCCATCTGTGCCCCCCCACCAGCCACCGCACCTTACTCCTCTGAGCCAGTTTGTCCCTTTACAGCCTCAGCACCCACGCATGGTGAGTCTTCCTCGCCGCACGTCGGCCGGCTCGTCAGTGGATTTGTGGCTCCGCTGGGAGTCGAGCGTGTTCGCCTGTTTGCATATAGTAGTATCCATATAAAAGCGGCACGGAAACTGTTGTCATGGTGCATGTTCTCTCCTCGCAGCCTCTACAGAGGGTAGAGAATGAAGTTGACCTTAGAGGGGACCAGCACCCATTAGGGACCTTCTCCTACCCTCCCTCTCATCACCCACCAGCGCTGCCTCCTTCTCTGCCCCTACAGTATCTTCCTCAAGAGCCTCTGCATCAGGAGCTTCCCTTCGGAGTGGTACGACGACATCTCAGACTTTTCCTGAAAGTGATGACATCATCTCAGCTTTATGGTGCATTTGAGTCACACAACTCCATTAACTTCTGTTCCTCTCCTCAGCCATATCCACACATGCTGCCCCGGCGAGTGAATGGACAGAGATACCGGTTACAGCAGCCTCTCCCCCCGCCGCCGCCCCCTCCATCTTACTACCCAGGCTTTCTCCCTTATTTCCTGTGAGTACCTACGACCATGAGCAGTCTCTGGAACAGCTTTGTAACCTCTTTATGCACGTTGATGTGACCCTGACCGCCCCGGTGCCGTCTGAATGATGGCGTGGACGCTTGCTGACCAGGTGTCCCATCTCTGTGTTCAGGTCAATGCTTCCTGTGCCTCCAACAGCAGTGGGCCCAGCCATCAGTCTAGACCTGGACGTGGACGATGTAGAGATGGAGAATTATGAGGTAACTGTTAATAATGAAGCAAAAGCAGTCAGAAAGCAGCAGAGCGCTTCAGCTGCTTCAGCTTCAGACCAGTAAAGGACCTCAGAGTGCTGTTAGTGTTTCCATCAGGCGTGTTCTTTGTGTTCTGTGGGAATGACGTAATGAAAGCTGTGTTGGAAGTGCTTATGGTCAGCTTTACTTTTGAAAACGTATATCCATTAAACGTAAATGGTGTAAGAGTCGCCATGGCGATGAACATAGTGCTTTTTCACAAGTGGTCAAAGCTGGACAAGACACCAGACTCATATTCAGAGATCTTTTTTCAGCTTTTTGTCATTGTTGTGATGTTTCCCATCCAAACTAATCTGCAGCCACACCATCATCATCATCACTGTGACCGTCTCCTGTCTCACCCTGCAGGCATTACTAAACCTGGCAGAGCGGCTGGGTGAAGCCAAACCACGCGGACTCACCAAGGCAGATATAGAACAACTTCCGTCCTACAGATTCAACTCAGAGAATCATCTATCTGAACAAACGCTGTGAGCTCTCATCCGTCCAAAACCATCCTAATAGTTTGTGTACCGATGCGTGTGTGTGCTAACATCCTCCCTCTCTTCCCCTCAGGTGTGTTGTGTGCTTTAGTGACTTTGAGTGTAGGCAGCTACTTCGGGTATTACCTTGTAACCACGAATTCCATGCCAAGTGTGTGGATAAATGGTTAAAGGTGAGTCCACGCCACTGTTAACACTTCACATGCCAAGTCCGGTTGTCTGCAGCTCAGCTTCATCTCGTGTCGTCTCTTCTCCACTTGCAGACCAATCGCACTTGTCCCATCTGCCGAGCCGACGCGTCGGACGTGCACCGGGAGGCGGAGTGAGAAGTGACTCGGGAGCGCTTGACGGGAAAGCTGCACACATCAAGAGTCTGTCCCAAAGCTGGGGACCCCTGCCACCTAACCCGCGTCCTCCAGTAAATATAGCTTACCAGCCCACTACTCCTGCCCCGTCCTAAATAATAAGTCATCCAGGATCGTCTCTGGAGCCTGTTGTACCTCTGCTGTGCTTCATTGTCTCACGAAACCCACTGCCTATCGCAGCCTATAGCCAGAGTTCTGGGATCGCCAGCCACTTCTATCTCTGCCCCCTTGTCGCAGATTCCAAAGATTTCTCCCTACAATGCATTATTTGCTGCTTTTGTTTACAGGGTTTCATTTTTACCTAGTGGTTTGGGTTGTGGTGTTCATGAGTAGCGGAGGGTCCTGCAGTGGGAGAGGCTAGGTGAGGCAGGAGCCTGGAGGATGAGGATGATGATGATGATGGGCTGGACACCTCGTGCAATTAGCAGAAAAATAATAGGAATACTTCAACATGGGTATCTGTGTTTGGAGGCGATGCCTGACCATCATAGATGCATGTTTGTGTAGGTGTTGGGCAAAGTGACTTGTTAGTAATGTATGTTCTGCAATAACGTATTGATCATTTCAAATAGTTTGACCCCCCCCCCTCGCCCCCCCCCTTCTTTCTTTTTCGACTTGCCAATGCTTTTGTGAAAGTGTGACTTGCTGTAGTTAAATACAGATCCTGTTAAGCCTGAGGCAATGGACTGCAAAGATGGCACATGCAATCGTGGGGTTATCCTCCAGCCCAGATAATCCACTCTGGAACACAGATCTGTACAAAAGCGGTCATGGATTAATGGACTGCATCTTTTTCGAGGTCATCTGGCATAACTGCACAAGTGCTACATCCATCCTCCACGTCAGCATTGTTCCTCTGGCAAGTGTGCGAGTGTGAGCGTGTGTGAGCGTGTGTGAGCGCGCGTGTGTGTGTGTGTGTGCGTGTGTGTGCGCGCGCGCATATTGTGTGTATGTTTGTCCTGTTAACAGAGCCAATGCATTGTGTAACCACTGGATACAGGGCAGCATGCTAGGATTTGCATGAACTGTTGATTCAGACTAGCAATATTTTAATCAAAGCATTGCCACCAAAATTATCCAATTTCCAGAAAAAGAAAAGACAAAGGAGCATACTAAAAGAACTGCTTGCTTACTCAGAAAGCGCCGCGAGGGAAGACTAGCATGTGGTTCCACCCCCGACAGCATTTAAGGACGTCCTCATCGGAAAGGCCGCGCATCCGACGCCACGGCGTTCCGGACGGAGGCCTGTGCAGAAAGCAATATGTGCAGTGAGTGGCGGGGGTTTTAAATGGACTTTTTTCTTCCCTGTTCAGGAAGACGAGGCTTTTTATTTCTTTGTGAGCCAAATATCCAATATACAGATATAGCCTACTGTTCAAGAATTTCAGATTTGCCTTCTTATGACAAGCACAAACCTATTACTAATCCTGATAATAACTGTCATTTCCACTTGTTTTTAAAGTATGCCGGTTTTTTCAGAAGAGAAAAAAAAAAAAGGTTTATTTATTGGTTTTATTCTTCTTGAGAAAATATACATTGAAGGAGACGGTGGGAGCACTAACCATGTTTGTGTACGGTGTGTGTTATATTCTAGTAACTGGGCCCGGTGGTCGTCGTCTTAGACCGCGGCGACGGTTGTTGTAAAAGAGAAACTGTATGTATAGCTTCAGTGCGAATGCTTTAGGGTTAAAAACGTTTTTTGAAGACAGAAGAATGTCGAGGTTCTCTTGTAGAAGTCACTGGTGACACACTCCACGTCACGCCAGCTGTCCGCGGCGTCCCCGCAGTGATCCAAAAAAAGGGGTAACAAAGGACAGGACTGGAGTGGTCAGTAGTGTAGGAACACTGTTAGACTTCTAGTTCCCTCCTGCTTGTGTTCACACTTAAAAAAAACAGTATAGTGTTTGCGGGCGGGGCTAAAGAGATACAAATGAACTTTTTTTTTTTTTTGTTGCTCTGAATTCACTCTTGTCTCTTAACTGCCCAGTAAGCACTAACAGGCAGTTGTAAACCTTTGCTCTCATGTGTTAAGGGATCTTGCCTTTTTTTATTTTTACTTTTTACTTTAATCCTTAAGTGAATGTGAGTCTTTGACGTGTGTGCCACCTTTGAGAGAAAAAAAGAAGCCATTTAATGAGTTACACCCACAGCTTTGAGAATTAACCTATGTGTACATATCTATTCGCTGGCATATATTGTAAGTTTAAAAAAAAAACACTCAGGGCCTCTCGGTATAAGAAAAGAAAAGAAAAAGAAAATAAAGAACAGTCTATTTCAAATGGAAAGTTTGCCATGGAAAGGGTATATCTGAATTTAGTTTGGTCATGTTCCTCAGACCATAAATGATTTAATGTACTCAAATATAATATTGTTTGTCCAAAATAGTAGTTATTACATCATTTAAAGACAGGCATGCGAGAAAAAAAATCAGTAAATATGTTATTAATAATCACGGAAAAGAGGCAATGTATACACTGCAGCTCATTACGAGAGTATTATTCAAACCTGTTTGACTTCTGTTCTTGTACTCCGACCACATTTCAACCATAGCGGTTGCGACCCCCGACTTCTAAACGTGCCCCGGCGCACTCTATCCTACCTAAGACACTCCCAAATCTACTTCAGAGGTGTTTTTGCATGACTTTAAAAAAGGAAAACAAGTGTGTTCCTGACGGACGGTAACTCCAAATCTGGCGGGGACCTATTTAACGGTGCACAATATGCATGCTCGTCGACCAGATCCCAACTGATTTTTAGCTCTAGTTGGCTTCGGGGTTCTGGGGTTTGGATCTTAACGCTCAGCTGATAACTGCCATGCATTGTACTGCACACATTTGTAATAGAACTGAATGACTACAAGATTTTATTGCGCTAACTTCATTTTCTAGGGGAAAAAAATGGTCTTGTATCCAGGATTTGAAACTTCTTACATACATTGTGTTACTGTTATTGCCCTAACAACTGAAAATTACACGCTCTGAAACTACTGTAGTTTATCAAAAGCCATAGTGAAAAGGTGCTAGATGTTCTGCTTTAGGTATGATAACTCACTTGCGTGAATGCAATAGTTTGTCATGGATCCCATGTATTCTTAAAGCATGTTATACTAATACCCCTAAACAATGTCAGTGAAAATCTATATAGTTTAAGGGATTTAAAAAATAAAATGTTGTCATACTTATTTCAGTGTAGTACTGTACCTGCTTATCAGGCTCTTGCTCTCAGTGTATCAATATCTTAAAATGTATTGTTCACATATAGATGACTTAATTCATGTAAATGTTAGCACTATTATTTTTGGAGTAAATATTTGACAGTATCCAGCTACTCTATGAAATAACACAAAGAGAACCTCCCATTAAGGCCTATAGGTAATGACTTTGGATTTGTTTTCTATCTTTTTTTCTTTTAATGCCAACTGAGAATAGAGTCTTGTAGTCTTTCTGTTGAGTTATTTAATAATCTCACAGCTTGTGTGGTGCAAAAATGTGTTCCAATAAGCAGCTAAAATTTATTTAGGATTTGTGATTGATTGCTCCGTAGATGCCATTTATTGTTTACCAATGATTTTTTGCTGTGGTGGGATAGTGGTTTACTGTTCTTACTCTCCCTGGCCTCTAGGGGTCCTTGCCTGAACACCAGACTACCCACCCGCCAACAGAGCCAGGGGCATGTGTTCTGTGTTAGGCAGATATTTTGCTTTGGTACTTGCACATTTACAGTTACCTCATTTTTTCCATGTTTGTATTGGAGGGTGGGGGGAGAAAACTAATATATATTATATATAGGAAATGGTTCTTATTAATGTTATAATTTTTCATTCCATTGGAATCATATTGTTTGTAGCATTTAACATAACTAGTTAGTGTATTATATACATCTGTATACTGTTTGAAATTTTTAAGATTTGTACTTTTTTTAAATGAAAGTTGCTAGTTATGCTTTACCAAGTAGTGCAATCATATTTTTTTTTAATTGTTGTGGCTGATTTGAGAGGGTTGTTCACTAATAAATGTATGATGTATACCAATATCACACAAGAGTTTGTCTCAGGTAATTCAGAAGTAAAACAGATTGACACTTAAATCAGTCACTCCACATATTAAATGTAAAATTGCAGTATGTCAAAATTAATTTCCATTATTTCTTCCTCCATCTTATTCATAAAAGTTAGTTTATTTTCAAGATGTTATGGGTATCACAGTATTTATCCATGTGTTAAAACAAAATGTGCTTATCTGATCAACAACAACCAAGCGCTGTACATCCTCATTGAATACATGTTTTTAAAATGTTTTTAATTTATATTTGGAAAATTACATCCTTACACGATGAGCCCCTTTAGATGTTAGACAGGCAAAATAGGCATCTATGACCCACAGGCACACTATGGGCAGACTCATACTATACTATATAAAGCCACTTAGAAAAAGCTGTGGCCTTTTGTTAAATGTTGGATTTTAAACTTAAGTCTGCTTCTTACATAGTAACCGACCTGCATGGTCATTTCATGTCACGTTTGAATAAAAAAACAAAAAACTGAATTTCAGGTTCTTAAATAACTAACCTATATACAGGGCATGGCTCAAACAACAGGGTTCCCACATTTCCTTTATGTCCAAATACATCAACCTGGTGCCCAAAGCTTTTACATTTCCTCTCCACAGTCGCAGCCTGTTTGCATCAGTCACTGTGGAGAACATGTCAACTGAAGGCAAATGGGTGCTGAATTAGGACAAATGGTCAAAAATGACAAGCATCCATCAGAAACTGTACTTGCCTATCACAGTAACCCAGGTATGATTTAATTTGGAATACAGTTGTGGTTTGCAATACATGTCAGCAGACTATTAATCCTTGCTGCAACAGTTATGGAAAAGGAAAGACAACTGGCACAAAGAATTAACAGGTAGCCGGGTACAGAACTTCTTCAACGACTTCTTTGACGTAATGGATACAAAGATGAGGTCAAGAAGGCTTCGAGGAATAATATTTATTCAATAAAATTCAAGACTTTCCAGGCTATTGGGAACCCTGTCAGCACAACCAAATAGGGACTGAATGCAGGGGCGGGGGTTCAATTTATCCAGGTTAGGATTTTATCTTAATGATCCCTTGTGCAGAATGGCCATTTACAAAAGAAGAGGAAAAAAAATGGATCAATGGGGTTGGAGGGAAAACGTTTTCCCACATAAAGGAGGTATGTCATCGTTTAATCGTCTGTAAGGTCCTGAACAAAAACGACCTCGGAGCGGCTGAGTCCCGCCTCCTTCAGCGTGGGTGGGTTAGGCTGCTCTTCAGTCGGCAGGCAGGGCAAGACGCGGCGAGGGAAGTTTGTAACTATCTGAAACTTCTCGGGGGTTTCTTTCAAGGAGAAGAGGAAGTCGTATATTACCTGGGAAGAAACAAATGGACAGTTTAGCTGATAGAGTAAGAGAGATAAGAGTAAATATACTAAGTGTTGAGTGATTTGTGTGTTGCTCACCGTCAGAGACTGTCCAAAGAGAAATCGTCTCTCTACTCGTGTGTCATTGGGCAACTTAAACAGTATTTTGACACTTTCTGGATCGTCTGCGTTCGGCTCTGGAGGAAGACATTCTGATTTCCTCTCCTTCTCCTCCACAAGTGTCTAATCACAAAGAGAGAATGAATATCTTTATTTAAGTCTCCATGTATTGGTTAGTGAGTGCAGCACGAGACTGAAATGAGGGAAGAAGGCTCACTCTTCGTCTTCGCTCCTCAGCAAGAGCAGTCTGTATGACTTTCTCCTCTTCTTGCCTCTTCTGCTCCTCTTCCTCCCTTTTCTTTCGGTCCTTCTCCTGGTCAGCGAGGAGCGAGGCCTGGTAGGCCTCATCCTGCTGCTGCCTGAGCACTTGGGTCTGGCTCCTCTCCTCTCTGTAACAAACCCAACGATTATAACCGACACCTAACTAATCTATGCTTTGATGCTGAGGCTGAAGTTGGCCCGATTGGTGTCTAACTAGGCCAGTCTGTCCCCTACCGTTCAAGGCGCTCGGACATTAGATATGTTTGATTGGCCTCCATGATGAAGTTGAGCTGATTGATGAAGTCCTCCGGCTGCATCAGGCCCTCCAGTCTGCCCACCACCGTCATCCTGCGGTCCTTCAACATGATCATGGCCAGGAATGGGTAGGTGTTCTCCCGCAAAGCTTGGGACACTGAAACAAACCCAACACGGGAGGAGCCGTTACTCAACTCTCAGTGAAAGGCGATCCGCCTGAAACACTATTAAGCCACTTTACAATTACAGCTGCCTGGCAACCAAAGATCTGGGAGTAGCAGTGAACGCGCGTGTGTGTGTGTGTGTGTACCTCTGTAGCCCTCAGGCTTGCTGGTGGAGCAGGCCCAGAAGAGCGTTCGTGTGTTGAGGAAGGTCAAGACCTCTTCTGTACATAACGTGGAGCTAGAAAAGAGAGAAACAGACGTCAGTAGCACAAAACAGCCAGTTTAACGGTACAAGCTAATTCATTTGCACGGTTATTGTTAATCTAATGACGTACCGGCAGAACTCGTCGGTGTCTTGGTGATCGTCCCCATGAAGGTACACTAGTAGGTAGCGGAGCTCCCGTTTGGCATCGTTCAGAGCCTAAAGGTTTCAGACAAAGAACTAAAGTGAGATACGACATCAGGTCAGACTTGAAATAGTGGATCTGCTCGGTCTCAGCTCACCTGGCTGTATGTTCCCTGGTAAAACACAGGGTGTGACCGACCGTACTTCTCCTCAAAACTATGGATGAACGCCACGACGTCTCCAACAGGGTCTGTGACGCGACCGCGAGGATCTGGCCTGACGAACCTCAGGGCAAACCTTGGGTGAGGAAAAAAGACACTGCGCAATTTATCACCCTCATCTATCCAATGGCTGTAAAGGTGTAATTCAATGAGCCTGAGTTACCTGAATATGTCCAGGAGTGTGTAATATGTAAATCTGAATGGTAGCATTATCAAGTAGTAACTCCATCCTATTAATCCCTGAAAAACAGAACAGACACCGTCATTCATCATCTGCACAGCCAGAGCAGTGAGGCCAGAGGGGAACCATGGAGCTCTGGACCTACCCTTGGTTGTGGCCTTGAGACGATGTAACTATAAACTCTATGGTCTGCTGTGTTGACCTGTAGTGGTCTGGGCGGTGGAGGGTTAAACACACTGGGCACTCCTTCCTGTTCATTAAGTCTGTCTTGTACTGCAGCCTGAAGAAGAGAAGACACAGGTTAAGGAGGATGAAGAAAGGGAGGATGAGGGATTAATCAAAGCAAGGGAACCTCATGACGGTCAGTTTGTAACTGTGCGAAGTGAACTCACCTCGATGTTCCAATTATGTTGCTCTAATGTTCGGCGACATTGGTCCATAGATTCCAAACCGGTCAGGTCCTATTGGACGAGTAAGAAAAACAGAAGAATTGTTTCTTTAATGTGAACTTTGGGCGTTTCTTAATCACCGTCAATGAAATCGTTCAAGCTACGGCTTCTGTTTCCCCTGGTGATGGCTGTGTGTGTGTATGTAGAGCTGGCCATGAGCGAACACTGGCAACAATTTCTCTTGTTGACCATCCGATAATATGACCGCTGATCCCCCTCATCACCCAAATTCAATTATGGCGTGTTATGCCTGTTGTCATTACTAACTAGTGGTGCGTTCAGGTCTCCCACTTCTATCTTTTAGTAAGGCACGTAAAAAACAATCCTGAAAAATGTAAACTAAATGTAAAGCACCCGATGTTTCACCCCGGACCCCTGAACAATGCTTCAGGCGAGTTTGGAAGAATCAATGGTGCTCATTGTATTGACGTACATAGATACACACTCTTCAATATGTGTACATAAATAAATAAATAAGATCTAATGTGTCCTAGCTAAGCTGTAGCTTCGGCTGTTGATTTGCTGTGTCAGCTCGTAGTAAAGTTAAAGCACCGACATCAGCTCAGTGGACAGAGTTGGCTCTCAGCTGCAGCGTTAGTTGAGGAGTAATGTCGCTTTATAACTACAATAACCAGAGCTAAACACAATACGCTACAAGCCAGCAGCACAGATGGCGTCTCGTGACAAAGCCACAGCGAGTTACG
This sequence comes from Genypterus blacodes, assembly GCF_046128005.1. Classification (NCBI taxonomy): domain Eukaryota; kingdom Metazoa; phylum Chordata; class Actinopteri; order Ophidiiformes; family Ophidiidae; genus Genypterus; species Genypterus blacodes. The sequence goes on from NW_027466930.1 coordinate 1,720,197, forward strand.
CGGCCAGGGCGGAGGTATACATTGCAGAATACACACACGCACACCCACACACACACACACACACACACACACACTGAGTAGCAGATGTTTATCGGTTCCATCTTGTTATGAGTTTACAGCCCAACAGTGGTGTCCAACTCATCTGACAGCTCCACCATGACCGCCGTGCTAATGAGAACTCAGCGAGTGTTTAGTAATGAACGTCATAAACAAGTACATATGGATGTCAATGTCCACGGTAAAACCACAATATGTGTAATGTAACGTGACAAAGTTGGACATGTTGTGTGTCTCGAGGTAGAATAACGACACAGTAGTAGTAGTAGTAGCTTTTAAGGTCCGCTAACTCGTTAGCTCGTATAGCTAGTGGTAGCTCGCGCAGCTTCCGTTAGCGCCGCTGTGACTCGGAGGGAGGCAGAGCTTCAGAGTTGACTCTGCAAAAAGACGTGTAAGACTCGAGGAGTCCATCGATCACACTGATTCAGTATCAACAGCCGCCGAACACACGGGGCTCATAGCGGACATGAGTGAGAGTTGGATTTAGGCTTTATACCTGGAATTGAAGGAGTTTCTCGGTCTGCGCCTGAGATAATTCTGGCTCCTCTGGCGCCGCCATCTTACCTCGCCAATCATCTAGTCAGGCGTAAGGACGTCGGCTTTCTGCTTCTGCTTCTGCTTCTGTGACGCCTCTGCGCGCTGCTGACACCTAGCGGCCTGGATGTGAACATGACGGCCTGAGGCAACGTGTACATGAACAGAACCACCCGAGCAGTTAAGATAAATATTATATATATATATATATATGTATATACCCTATGACATCATTGCATATCCAATCTACTTGTACTCTACCTCAGGGTCTATGTATATAGTTCAACAACAATGGTAGTGATAATACAGCCTTCCATCTCTCTATCTCTCTCTCTCCTCTTTCCCCTCTTTCTGTATAAAAAATTATCTCCAAAATATCCTATAACTGTATGCACAATGTCATGTACAATGTTTGCCTCAATAAAAAAACAATTGCAAAAAAGATGAATATTACACCCCGTCATATATATGTATGTATGTGTGTGTGTGTGTGTGTGTGTGTGTGTGTGTGTGTGTGTTATCCAGAGAGGATCAAGTGGACTTCTAAGCTGATTCCTTTCTGAACAGTGGAGAAAGACGTGATGTGAAAAAGCATTTATTGGGCCAACTGAGTTTTGAATCCAACAAATCATACCAGCATACAAAGAACGATCCAGTGAATTGAGTGGGATGAATTAAAATCATCAGAGCTCATTGACATTTTTTTCTCTATTATCTCATGAGAAATAGAAGCATTAATAATAATAAGAAGCAATATGTGAGGGCCATGTCCAGGTTTAAAGCACTGAGTCGTCCATGTTCACTTCTTCCCCTCCACCATGATGATGTGGTACCCAAACTTGGTCTTGACAGGAGGGTCTGTGTAGACGGGTTTATCCATGGAGCTGACCGACAGGGCGAAGGCTGCATCCTGGAAAGGTCCTACCATCGACCCTCGCGTCATCCAGCCCAGATCACCCTGTCAGGAAGGAACAGCCATGAAGGTAACACACACATGAACAGCAGGAGGTACACATGAAGATGTTCATCGATGTTCTTCAACCTGCTGCTACATTTGTGAACAGATCCTCAACATAAAGGCTTGTGCCACCACATGCCGGAGGGAGGGATAGGTAGGTTGACTTTGTTAATAGTGTGTGTGTGTGTGTGTGTGTGTGTTCTTACTCCTTGTCGAGCTTTGTCTTCACTGAACTGCGTCGCTACTTCACTGAATCGGACTCCGGCTTTCAGCTTCTCCATTGCCTCCATGCTCTTTCCGTGCTTTTCACAGAGGATGTGTCGAACCTGAAGAGAGACACACACAGCACCAAAAAAATACACACAGGCAAGATGAAGATGTGTAAGGAGATGAAATATAGGTTATAGATTTTCTTTAAGGACAAATCTCAGTCATGATTCCCAGTGGTACATTTTTATTTCCTCTGTGCTCCAAAGCTGATGTCTAACATGTTTGTCTCCCATTAGTAAAGGACGCACAAGCTAGTTAAAACAGATAAGACGGTTGTTTATCCCTTTACGCCTTTCAGAGCCGTTTTACGGCAGAAGAATGCATTTGATTGACGTGACAGACCTTCACAGCAGTGCCTCCTTTTTGTGTCTTTTCTTTCTTGTCAGCGTCTTCACCTCCTGTCGCAGCTCCTGCACAGGAATGGTAAAATAACAGACGCTACATTTGAGCTACTGGTAAGCTACGAGCTAGCAACTGTTGTTAACTTTTAATTCAAGTGTATTTTTTCACAGGTGGGTGAAGGTAAACAGCACTAACCTTTACCACCTTTAGCGCCTTTTCCACCTTTCCCCTTGGGTGGCATTTTAAATGAACGTTTAATAAAATTCAAGCAATACTGCAAACAGAAACGATGCTGTATTGGAATAACATGCGCAGCGGTTCTTCTTCTTTGGGTTATTTGCAGTATTATTAACCGGCGCCTGACGTGTATGCTGTCACCTAGTGTACCAGCGTGTTATAGCATCTTATTGTCTTTGTTTCGTTAAAAACACTTTAAATAGTGTGACTCCTCATATAATTAATCTCAAGTTCGTTTTTGGCCGTTACAAGTTCCACCCGCGGCCTATTTAATGTGTTCAATCCCCGTGAACCTACTTTTCTTCTTCTCGTAAAGAAAAGAAAATAAAGCCTTAACGAGTTTTTGGAATCATTTGAGACTTCCAAACTTAACATTGAATGTAATGCATCTTATTGATAATGTTGGAATTTCTTTTATATATCGAAAAAATGCCAAGTGGTGTCTGAAGAATAACTGATGGAAGTTGTTATTACAGTGAAACAAAACTGAAACACAGTGCCAAATACAACCGCTAGGGGGCGACGCCTTTGTCGTGCCACTTGTTTTTGTAATTTCTAACGTCTTTATCTAGAAAAAAAACGGCCGGAAGTGGCTCCACGCGAGCAGCTAGCAGCACAAACAGCTGTTGAGACTCGGGCGCTCCGCCGTCCAACATCCAGACTTTAGCTGCCCGTTTAGCGCCTGATGCCGCCGTGAAAGTTATGTCTCATTTATCCTCACGGAGCAGACCGTGTGTGTGTTCTTAGCGTTCGCCTCCGAGCAGACGGCAGACCGACCGACGGACGGACGGACAGACAGGCAGACATGGAGACTCGGGGGATCGAAGACATGTTTGACTTTCGTCGGTAAGTCAGCTAACGTCAGCTAGCTACTGTTAGCCGCCGAGCTAACCCGAAGCTAATGACAATACTCAGAACGGACCGTGCTTCGTGTTAAAGAGCTTAAACTCTACATAATGTCATAATAATGTCCCGGTGAATCATTCGTGCATCGCTCGAAGTAACTACCGTCCCGCTGGCGCCGTCAATTCTGCAACATTTTTGTGGCTTGTTAGCGGACTGTGATGATGACGTTAATAAGCTAATGTTTGGTTTCGTGCTACTGCAGCTGTGACGTCATCTTTGTCGTGTTCTGGACGCGATTCCGCTATTCAGCCAACTTTAGGTGATAGTTAACGACCGCGTGGCTGAATTAGTGCAAACAAACCCAAAAAGACTCAGAATAAGACCCTCACAGATGGTCTAAGACTCTAATAGGAGACTCTCCACCATCTTAACTTCTTATTTCGTTACGTCAACCCACACGTAGTAACGGGTGGAGAGAGAAAGCGAGTGTGTGATGGTGGAGTCACAGCGAAGGCAAGCGAAGAGGTGAGTAGTTTGTCTGATAGGAAAGATGAGGCAGGTTTCCCCCAAAGAAGTCGCATGTTTCTGCTGCTGCTGCTCATGTTTCCCCTCGTATAAATGTAAATACACAAAGATAAATGTCCCGAGGGAACTTGAGAATTTGGCATTAATGTCTTTTATCTTTGCAATCCGTCACATCAGGATTCAGTTCAGTATTAAACCAGGTTCAATCTTCAAACTGACAAGGGACAGAGACGGCAAAACTCAGGAGTGTCAAGAGTAAAAAGTGGAAATTGTTGTTTTTATTTAGAGACACAGGGAAGATCAAAGTTGAAGAATGAGCCAGAAAACAGATGTGAACACTGAATGTGGAGTTGTTGCTCAGTACAGATGTGTGTGTCTGTATGTGTGTGTCTCCTCTCTGCAGGCTTCCCAAAGATGGCCTAGTTTTCCTGCTTTTGCTGATTTACTTCCCAGTCGGCCTTTGTTTGATGTTAATCCGGATCTTTGTTGGCGTTCACGTGTTCCTGGTCAGCTGTGCACTTCCAGAATGTTTTGTCAGAAGGTGAGAGTTCACACATTTCACATTTTTATTAAAGGTAATGATGACACAAGCGTCTCAAACTCATGAATCTATTTCTCCTTTTTTCTGATATTCAGGTTTATTGTTCGGACGATGTGTTCGGTGCTCGGCATGCATGTAAGACAGCAGAACCCTCGCTCCAGAGACGTAAACGCCAAGCTCTACATATGTAACCATGTGACAGAGTTTGACCACAACATCATCAACCTCCTAACCCCCTGCAACACGGTGAGCAATGGCCCTTTGTTTCTCTTCACAGCTGGTCTGACTCTAGTCTGAGGCCATTTTAAAGTTAGTTGTTTTGGTACAGAATGATGAGTTAACGGCAAAGGGAGCCGGTTGGTGTTTTCTGACCCGTGTCTCTCCTTGCAGCCCCAGCTGGAGGGCTCCACAGGCTTTGTGTGTTGGGCCAGAGGCTTCATGGAGATGCCTGCAGCGTCGGGCCGTGGAGCGGTGGGAGAGTCTCTCCAGAGTTACTGCTCCACCGAGGGGACGCTGCCTCTGTTGCTGTTCCCTGAGGAGGACACCACTAACGGCCGCGTCGGCCTGCTCAAGTTCAGGTTGGTGGGAACATAAGAAGCAGCAGAGCCCCTTGGCCAGTTGCCCTTCATCCCCCGGGGCTGTGAGCTCACGGTGAAGGACTCTAGCAGATGTTTCCCACTGCTCCGCTCCCTGGAGGTTAACGCTGACCCTCTTCTCTCTCAGCTCCTGGCCTTTCTCACTGATGGAGTCCATTCAGCCTGTGGCCTTACGAGTGACCAGACCCCTGATTGCTTTGGTAATAATGTTAACATCAAACATGTTCTCCGTCACTAGATAGTAGCCCTGAATATACAGTATACATGGGTATGGAGATGAGTCCCTCTGACAGCTTGATGACTTGTAGTTGAGTTGAGTCTCTGTTCTCCTGCAGTAACAGCATTGACGTGTGTGTGTGTGTGTTCTCTCCGCACACAGAGCACACCTGATTCCAGTTGGCTGACGGAGCTCTTGTGGACCTTCTTTGCTCCCTGTACAGTGTATCATGTAAGGTACTACATAATTTCTATCATTATTTCTATCAGCAAGAAGATCAGACAGACAGACAGACAGATAACTCAGACCCAAACTCATTGTCATTTGTTTTTCCTCAAACTGAGAGGGTTTAGTGGAGAGTTCAGTGATGTCATTCTGAGAGCCTGTGGCTGGATGCAGGCTGATGTTCCCTTTGTGTTTGTTTTTCTTTGGCTCTTCCTCCCAGTTGGCTCCCAGCAGTGTCCAGGCAAGACACCGAGTCCGACCAGGAGTTTGCCAACAAAGTCCAGGAGGTAAAACCGCAACTTGTTAGATTCACATTAGGCTCAAATTCATAAATGTGTGTTTACAATGTACTTTCCACTATCAGAAACACACACAACCTTCCCATGAAATTCTGATTAGAAATGAATGTGGATGAAACAGAACTGAAGACGGTTCAGTCTGTGTGTTTTCCCTGTATTGAGGCGGCTCTTACAGTCTAATGGCAGCAGTCTGAGCAGACAAACAGCTCTCATTACGTCTGGTTCCATTTCTCACTTTAGTCACCGTGGTAATTGGTTGTCTTTCCAGCTGCTGGCCTGTGAGCTCGGCTTGGTCTCCACCAAAATCACTAAAGCCGATAAAGCTGAGCACATCAAAAGGAAACGACACGCGGTGCCACAGACGCCTGCAGGTAAGCAAATCCTCTCACATCCCACTCCAGCTAATGGGGTTTGATGAACTTGTTTGTTGCTTTGTGGGGGATTCTCACGTGGAGCTGTGGTTTCCCCCCCTAACTAGCTGTCAGACCAGGATCCATCCGCCTCGGCTTCATGGTGCAGAGCTCTGCAGCAGAGGAGCACAGGATCAGTCGGATGGCCCAGCAGGTGAAGGATGTGCTGCCTCATGTGCCACTGAATGTCATCACAAAGGACTTAGGTATGGAACACACACACACACACACACACACACACACACACACACACACACACACACACAGGGTCTTTGTAACGGCCAGAGGTGAACCCATTGATTGGTTTTTCAGTGTGTGTTAATGTGACATCATTGCTGTAAACTTTGTGAGTCTGGATGGCATCACAGTTGTAACTTTGTTTATTGGGTAATAACACTTTGTTCATTTGATGGCATCAACATCGTTTCTCTAAGTAGATTTATATCAGCTGGTGGAAGCAACAGTTTTGTGACAGCATAATAGGACGCACACTTGACTTTGTGATTGCGTGTTTTCATTTTCAAGGGAATTGATTTAGGTCTTCAAGGTTTTCAAGGCTTAAAGATTTGGTTTTCGTGTATTTGAGCTCCAAAACTGAACAGTTGTGTCTCCCACACAGAGAAAACCAACTGTGTGGACACCACTATAACCAATCTCCTGGAGAACAAGGAGGAACCTCAGATGGAAGATTCTGGGACGTCTACGTTTGGGCTTTCGACGAACACTTACTCATCCGGTCCTGCTCCCACTATAAAGGTAGATCAGGCTCTCTGCTTTAAAGGACAGTTTCCAGTCTCAACGTGGACAAAATAAACATTCGATTAAAACATTTTGGGAGAGTTTAATCTGCAGAGAAGAGTAGCTTGGATGGGATTGGATACGTTTGATTGGATCACGTCCAAATGTCGACCATCAAGCTTTATGGTTTCACTAAATTTACAAAGGCTTCACTTTCCTCCCACAGCCGGCTGCCAAGTCCTTTGGGAAATCACCAACTGACAGACATTTGTCTCTCCAAGAGAGGAAAGAAGCTCTGTATAATTTTGCAAGAAGGTGAGATGTTCCGTCCATTAGCACTGCCAGATAATGAAGTGTAAACTAAATTCCAAACTGATCTGTACTGAACTGACCTATAGTCCTGTTCAGTCCTATCTGCTGTAGGAGAAACAGTAACTTTGTGCTTTTGTCTCTTTCTCATCCAGACGCTATATCGAGAAACACGGATTGGATGAAGAGAACATTCAGTGAACACACTTTGGGTCAAGCCGTCATTGGAAACTTATCAGAAAGAAAAGTTCATCCAACTTGCATAGCTGTCTAATTTGAATGGAGATTTCACTTTCTGTCACAAGGTTTTGTTGAGAAAAAGTTTTTTTTTTCTTTTTTTTTAAAATTGCAAATCTGTAGGAAGTCTTCTGAACATGTGTAAGTCAGTGCGATGTGATTATGCATGTATTCAGTTCCTCATTCTGGCTGATACATCATTTTGATAACAATTTGTATTATGATTCACTGACTGTAAATCATCTATTTATTTTTATAATGTCCAGAGTTGTCAATGAAAATAAAGTTCAGCTTGACCTGCTTTTAAGAAATTATTTCAATTTTATTCTCAGTCAGTTGTACTTTATTGATCCTAGTAAATTCATTTAATAAACCTGTCCCAGCTGTTAGCAGTGGCCAGACGGACCAAATCCAGGTCCACAGCCTAGTGCCTTGATCAAAGGCAACGGCAGGCGCATGAACTCGACGTGTGTTTTGTCATATTTCTTTTTAGTTTCTGCCTGCTTTCCTATAAATGCAACACAACGAAATCCAGCCACAAGAGAGCGCAAGAGATCAGATTCTTACTCGGCTTAGAAGCTCAATCAGTCTTTCCTTCCATTCCACGACACACTCAAATTAATGAGCAGCAGTGTTACGTTCAATTCAAATGTAAAGAGGTCGAGTTAGAAAACATTTCTTGAACTAAAGGTCCAGAAGATCATAATGTCGAACTATTTAGTGTGATATGTTTAAGTAGCGACCAATAAATTCTAAATATAATTACAAACAAACGGGCACTCTGTTTTTCCCGTCTTCTAGTAATTGAAGTTTGTTTCCTTCACATTTGAATTATTGTGCCTTTAAACCAAAACTTGTATAACAGGGGTTCCATGATAAGCCCCCCTATACCTTAGGTTCCAGCCAAGGCCCCCCAAATGTAAGACATGTTATTAAACACAGCGACAATAGGCTACTACAACAAAAAAGAAAATAGGTAAATGTGAAGCAGTTACTATAACAACACTGAGTCGAAACCCACAGAACCGAGCGTGAGATCCGAGCAACCCCATAATTTCCCACTGCGCGTGAACGCAGCTTTGCGTCGCGCCTGAAACGACGCTTGCTCTAACTCTAAGTGTCGCTGGTGGAGCTAGCACAGCTTAGCAATGTCGGCTGTTGAAGACATTTCAAGCGAATCCGTAGGAGTGAAAGAGAACACAGACTATGACGTGGAGGCGGACGGACACCTCGGATCTGAATATGGTGCCGACCCGTCGCGATATTCACTTTACAGGTAAGAAAGCTCGGTTTTCCATGAACGTTTGGGCGGCTAGCTGCTAGCTCGGGTGCTACAGTTAAAACACCGCCTCGCTCACAGTAACAACATGGAAACTAACCAAAGTTTACAGGGTTATAAACGTGTTTAGTGCCTCATACATGTCACCTCAAACAACAGTACATGTCTAACTGTAACATTGGTGTTCCAGTCCACATTTAAAGCGTTGGACGTTGAGATTTGTCGCGCATATAGACGAGTTATTAACGTATTAAAGCTTATTATTGAGTTGTAGTACCGTGAACGTCACACCGCTTGATCTGGTTCATCATGGTCAGACATGTTCTGACAGCAGCACCCAGGTAACACACACAAAGTAAAAGGTGTGTGTGTGTGTGTTTGTGTGTCAGAGAGCGGAAGGAGTGGGCCGACCTGGAGCCGGTACCGCAGGATGATGGACCGAACCCTGTGGTGAAGATCGCCTACTCTGAGAAGTGTAAGAACACACACACACACACACACACAGTCCATAGAGGACTCCAACTCCAATGAAAACAGCCTGATGTGATGTGTATGTGTGTGTGTGTGTGTGTGTGTGTGTGTGTTTGGGTGTGTGTGTGTGTGTGTGTTTCTCTCCCCACAGTCACAGACGTTTACGATTATTTCCGCGCGCTGCTTAAGAATGATGAGAAAAGCGACCGAGCTTTTGCCCTGACGGCCGACGCCATCGACCTAAACGCTGCAAACTACACCGTGTGGTGAGTGAAAACAGGCAGAGGGCGGAGCTACACCTTTATATTCACACGCATCAGCACAAATGCATCTGTTACTGTTTAGAGAGGAGGTAAGACTTGTAAACATCCAGTTTACTGTCTCAAATTACAGGAGTCTTGTGTGTGTGTGTTCTGCAGGCACTACAGGCGAGTTCTCCTGCAGGCTCTGGCCAAAGATCTCAGGGAGGAGATGCGCTACATCACTGACATCATCAGGGATCAACCCAAGAACTACCAAGTGTGGTGAGCAGCAGCAGAGTTTAGTTTGATTGTTCTCCATATGGATTCTGTGATTGTGTGCAGATGAGTCTCACCTCATTGTGGAGCTTCATGCAGACCTCAGGTGGCGCTGTCTCACACACGAAGGTTTCCCCTCCTGCAGGCATCACAGGCGCATGGTGGTGGAGTGGCTGAAGGATCCCACAGAGGAGCTGGAGTTCATCGCAGACATTCTCAGCGAGGACGCCAAGAATTACCATGCCTGGCAGCACCGACAGTGGGTCATCCAGGTGAGAGACAGGCCCAGAGCTCCGCCCACTCAGAGCTCCGCCCACTGAGAGTGCTCGGGTTTGGTTTGTCTCACACGTTTCTCTTGTTGGCCGTGCAGGAGTACAAACTGTGGGACGACGAGCTGGAGTTTGTGGAGCGTCTTCTGGAGGAGGACCTGAGGAACAACTCGGCCTGGAACCAGAGGCACTTTGTCATCTCTCACACCACCGGCTTCTCCGACCCGGCGGTGCAGGAGAGAGAGGTTCAGTAAGTACAGGAACACAAAGCTTCACTGTCCGGGCGTCACTAACATAGTAGGGGAGGTAGTAACTCAGTGGGTAGAGCTTCCGCTTGGGAACCGGAGGGGCGCCGGTTCGAGCCCCTGCCGAGGTGCCCCTGAGCAAGGCACCAAACCCTCAATTGCTCCCCCCTCTGCGAAGGGTGGTAATGTAAGTCGCTTTGGATAAAAGCGTCTGCCAAATGCTCGTAATGTAATGTAATGTAACATGCATCCCAGTTGACCCTCTCTCTCTCTCTCTCTCTCTCCTCTTGGCGTAGGTATTGTCTCAGCCAGATCAGAAAGGCTCCACACAATGAAAGTGCATGGAACTACTTGAAAGGGTAAAACAGCAGCAGACATCAGAGCCCAGCGTGTAAAGATCTGAATGAAGGATTAAAGCTTCTCTCTCTCTCTCTCTCTCTCTCTCTCTCTCTCTTCCTTCCCTCTCCCGCCTCCAAGGACCCTGCAGGATGGAGGTCTGTCGTCTCTGCCCGGCCTCCTGCAGAAGGTGGTGGAGCTGAAGGAGACGCACTGCTCCCCGTACCTTCTGGCGTTTCTGTTCGACTGCTACGAGGACGCGCTGGAGAGCGGCAGCCAAGAGAGCGGCGACCAGAAAGAAACCTTACAAAAGGCCTTAGACGTACGATAAGATGGGATGAACCTAAGAGACTCGGTGAAGCTCAGAGAGTCGGATGTTGATTACTGATCCTCCTCTGTGTTTCCCCGTAGGTCTGCCAGCTCCTGGCGCAGGAGAAGGACACCATCCGTAAAGAGTACTGGCTGTTTCTGGGAAGATCTTTACAGAGCAGATTCGGAGCCGGCGGCGACACAAACGAGGCCGAACCTTCAGCCGGCGGTCAGGAGGAGCTGAGCTAAACGTGCTGGAGACCTTACAGCGTCTCCACGGTTACTGCTTCATCAACACGAGACTGACATCAAACCCACAGAAGACGGAACCTTAAAGTCAGATCTTTCCCCATGTAAATATTTATACAGATGTTATTATGATTCTGTCAGCTTCAACTTTATCTGAATCAGTTTGTACACACTTAGCTGATCATTGTTCCACGACGACGAACAGCATCGGTTTCCCTTCCTCCTCAACATGAATCAGTGACTTCATATCAGATAAGACCAACTTATTTATATTTGTTAAAGCAGTGCGTAAAACCATGGGAAAAACTTCCTACCTGCTGCTGGCGCTCCGGCCCAAGCCCCGCCTCCTCCACTCGACCACCTGAGAACAAATGTGTCGGAACTGTGTTCACCTGTACGACCAATCAGATATCAGAACATTGTGATGTGTGAATAAAGAATCGTAACAAACTAAAGAAGCTTTTGTATTGAATGTGTGTTTCTTTGTCACTTGACTTCCTACACACATTCTGACTTCAACCTGTTCAGAACTTTCAGGCTTAAAATCCCCATTGAAACACATTCTTCATCTTCATACTTCCAGGCAGAGAAACCTTTTCTGCCTTTCAGCGAAAACTATTCCTGAAGTTTCCTCCTCTGGCCCAGTGTTTATTTTTCAGCTGGAGAATTATCAGCAATTGCAATCCCAGTGCATTTCCTTCAGTAAAGGCATTTGTAGTGATGTAGTGATATTATCTTAGGAACAAAGGATCATCAGGTCATCCTGCAAACCGGTGAAGCTATTTTGACACATTTCAAATGAGGAATGACAAAGAAAGAAACCTTGAATTCCTCAGCATGGAGCTCCGGCATCCTGAGGCCTCAGACTCATCATGACGGGGCTGACAGGGCGAGAGTCTGAGCCCTGGGTAATGAAGCCTCGGCTCGTCTGATCAATAACCTTCAACCTTCACCTTTGTCTACATTCATCCATCCATCCCCCTCCTCCTAGTCTCTCTCTTTTATCAGTTATCTATATGATGGGTTGTTATTTCTGTCTCGCGTTCCCAGATGAAAGTGAACGAACCGCACACACACATCAGCATTCACAAAGTCCTGGATTCCCTTGGAGCTACAGAATGGATTTACTCCACCAGATGCAGCTGTTTCTACTTGTACATCTCCTGTTTCTAAGTAAGCAGCCAGAGCGCCAACAGTACGAGCTGAAAAACTAATTACAGCTCCTCTGGACACTTCAAGCTGGAGTAACACTGCAGGCTTTCTTTGCTTTTCCTCCTCGGCGTGAAAGGAACCGAGCGGCCAACGAGATCTTGGACGAGAACGCGCGTGTGAGTGGACTTGATTATGACGTCATAATTGCGAGGTGGCAGTGTAACAGGACGTAAAGAATACAAGAGTCTGTACAGTACTGAACCACATCAGGCACCCGCTGCAATGCTTTTAGAGCTGGGTTGTAAGGACAGCGCTCTCTAGTGGCGGCGCTGTTTAGGTTTACAAAGATCCAACACTTTAGGAAGCTGCTGAAAACTCCTGTACTTCTTGTTGAGGTCCATTGTCTCATTGTCCACATGGATGTCTTCAGTCCTATAAGCTTGTTAGTCCTCCTAAGGTTGAAGTTGGGTAGATAGAACGATGCTGGGATCATAAAAGAAGGACACACATTTAAATAAGTGTTTATTCTACACCAAAATGTAAACCAAACCAAGCAGAAGAGTCAGGACGGTGTCAATCCTGCCCAGTCTGCACACCCCCACACGGTCTAATCAGCCTAAATACGTGGACTCGCTGGTGTGGGTGTGCAGTCTTTAACATAATAACATAAGCTGCACCAAACACAGCTTAATTAAATGATATTACATTCCTCAGCATTGTTTATATTCTCAGCCCATATGTCCGTTCTGTTCTGGGGCCACATTCGGAGAAACGACAAATTTGGCCGTTGAACAGGAATAAACATTGGAACGTTTGTCAGCCAATTAACAAAAAAAGAAAGGGAAAGAAAAGTAGATATTATCACAGGTTTGATTTGCTTCTCACAAAGCCGCAGTCAGAAGACAAACATCCATTATCTCCTGAACACATTGGCTGATATCTTATTATACAGAAGAGAGCAATACTGGCTTCATATATGCTACAACACACTCCTGATCACTGGGACTCCATGTTCACGCTCCCGTTTCCCAGCATACTGACCCCGCTCCCTTTCCCGACGGGGGCCTGAGAGGCGCCTTCTTTAGGACAAACACTGGTGTGAACCCTTACATTTCCTGCCAAAAACAATGAAGCCGACTCCAGATTCATTCATATTTATGAGCCAACACAGGATTTTACAGGGCTGACCTGTCACTGCTCTCGTAACTGCAGCTGTAAAACTGCATTTGAGATGCCGAGGCAGCCTCTTTGCAGCTGACTCTTGGCACAGCTGATGTAAAGGATGCACACACACGTACACACACACACATACGCACACACCGAGCTGTAGTAATTTAACTTGAAAAGAGCCGCTATTGACCAGAGTGGGTGAGAGGACGAGGAATCTTTCTTTGTCTCGCTGAATTGGCCAAGATTCGTGTTTGTGTCAAGATTTCTCTTAAGATGTTGAGGCGTTAAGATGTTGATCTGCAGACTAAATGTGTAAGGAGGTTAATAAGGTGTGTGAAGCGAGCGATCACACAGGACTTCATCTCACAGATCAGGATGTGAAGTATACTCTCCTCTTCCATAGCAGCGTCTTCCTGTTGATGGAAAACTGGCGGCGTTGGGGAGGTGAACAAGTTCTGCCTCATCATGTTTGTCAGAACCTACGGGGTCTAGAGTGGAATAGGGGCGTCACACCTGCCTCAGCACCCACTGGGAGTCACGTCTGCCCTTTCCTAAGCCGGCAGTAAGCTGGTCTGGTTTATTTGTTTAGCTCTTGATCACAGTTACAGTCTCCAAAGTACTCACAACGCCCACAGGATGAGACAACAAATGTGAAATGGGTTTGTAACTGCTGATCAACAATGTGCAGCATTACACAATCCTCCAACAGAAGGAGAGGCTGAGGGCTGGGAGTCTGGGCTTGGCTGCTGCCTGGCTTCAGGTCAAAGGCGGTAAACTGGTTCCAGTGTGTCTCACTCTTGCTGTGGGGAGTGACAACAACGGAGCGAGGAGGAGGAGGGGAATCGACCCTGCAGCCAGAATGAAGACCAGCACAGACAGAAACACCCCGCTGCCAAGAAGCACCACTGCCAATCAATCAAGCCGATCAGCAGATCATCAACACATCGTTCTCTTATCTGCAAACCTATGCAAAGCAGTAATGACCCAATTAGACTCTCGCTCGCTCGCTCGCCCACACACACACACACACACACACACACACACTGGCAGCTGCACGGTGAAGTCAATGAGGTGGCTGATTGTGATGAATGGATGAGTGAGGGTTTCCCCTGATGTCGTCCTCTTCCTCTGCAACCATCTTCGCTTTGCTTGATTTCGTCAAACCAAATTGTTCTCATCCTCGGGGAAACTTTTGGTGAGACGGAGACCAACAAACTCTACAAAGTGGTTCGCCTCGCCATGGCTGAGTAACCTCATGGCTTTGGAATTCACTCTGACATTTTCCTAATGGGCTACACCCCAAACTCATTTTCCAGGCCATCTAACCACTCTGGAGTTCATGGGAGAGATGAAAATGTGACTTCTTAAGCAATCTGTGGACGCTGGAAGGTAAGAAAATCAGCGCCACCTTTAAATTGTCCACTGAAAATTCCTGTTCCATATTGAATGTGTGATTTAATTTGTATCTTTTCTGTCTCTCTTCTAAGATGAGACATAAAACTGAACTCCAAATGAAACACTCACTTTAGACTGTGGGCTGCATCAGCTGCTTTGTTTGGCATTACAGCCTCAGCTTTGGATGACTCATATGTCCTTCTTAATGTGTTTGGAGACCAAATTCAACGTCTTTAAGCAGGATAATAATTTGTCTCTCTTTGTCTTTCTCTCTCGTTACTCCTTCGTCACATTAAGGCCGTTTTGGGGGGATCACAACACATCACAACACATCACAACACATGTCCTCACTTCAACGCCTTATTGTGTCGCTGAGCTCAGTGAAGTATCAGAGGCGGTGGTGTGTTCTGGAGGTTGTGTGTGAGAGGGGAAAGCTGTTGAGGAATCCAGTCAGCTGCCATCTGGCCTGGGCTGGATGTTTTTCAGCACCATGGACAGCGGCGTTGCCTCCACAATCCTCAGCCGTTCTCCATTATTAATGCTTTTATTTTCCCAGAATGATCCACCGCGCAGCAAGCGAGCCCTCACGTAACAAAGCCAGGCACCGCAGAAAGAGGAGCTGTAACACTCCTGCGGATATTCTACCACGGGAGACATAATGTCGTATCATTTATATAATGATGATGATCTCACTCCGGCTCAGTTTATCCACCCTTTATGTGCTGTAACATGGAGAGATCCGTTTCAATGCAGTTTGTTTTCATGGTTTTTAGTCAAGTTACGCCCAAACGTGCTCACTGACGTTGTTGTTTTGCATTTAAATTGCAGCAAATTGCAGCTATGTGGCGTTCACTTACCGGGTGTGTAAGGCTTTGAATGGATGCTGGTCTGTTCCCATACAGAAGTGAGTGAGAAGGGAGCTTCCTCTGTAGGTTACTAGAAGTCAGGAGAGAGATGGAAATAGATCTTTCAGGGTCATACGTCGAAAGGAAACACTTTCTAGGGGTAATAAAGAACATATTTGTTTCATAACTTCATGTAGAGGAGCTTTCAGACTACAATTTACAAAAGAAACACGTCAGTGACTCAGTTTGGGAAGGAAACGACCTGAAAAATCATCACTTTAAAGAGAAACAAAGGGCTTGAGTCATCTGAATCACGTGGTTGTCAGGGTCGTTCAGGCGTTAAGGCGCAGAGGAGTTCACCCTGCTTCCTATCCAACAGCACCACAGTCTCAGCGGGGGGTCCAGCAGAGATCTGAAGGCTTGTGGGTCACTGCGCGAGCTCATCAAACATCTTACACCTTCTCCCTCCCTCCACACACACACCCCCCACCACTCAATCTCTCTGTCTGTCCACCAGGCGGACAAAGACAGAAGAAACTTTTGGTTCAGGAGAGCGCAGCAGCTTCTTCTCCTTCATTCCTCTTCTTCTTCTTCTTACTCCTCCTCCGGTGCGAGACTGCGGATGGGCGGTGAGAGTTGATCGGGGTGGGGTGGTGGGTGTCGGGTTTAGTGATCAGTACCAGTCCGGTTGGGGATTATGGATTATCGATAAAGCAGCAAACTGCGAGGAGGAACGCGCGCGCTCTCTCTGGCTTATTAATTATTTATCTCATTTCCAGTCAAGCGGCGGGGATGCGAGAGAGACGCAACAGCGGCGAGGACCGTCCGCTCTGACAACCCCCGGGAGGAACTCCGAGCACCCGGCAAAGACGATGTCCCGACGTGAGAGAGGAGACGAGGAGGACGAGGGAGGATGAAGAAGGAGGGAGAGGGATCGAGCGCGGCAGAGGTGGAATATAATGAAGTTGAGTGGGAAAGGACTGTGCACCGTCTTCTCCAGCATCCTCCTCTTCGTGTGCGCCCTGAGCGAAGTTGTCGTTGGATTAAGATGCGTCTCTCTGGGATCCACGGTCAGAGCGCATTTCCACCTCGGCGCCGCGGCCGGAGCTTTCTACTCCGGGCTACTTGTGGGCATCGGCCAGGTCCTGCTGGGCTCCGCGCTGCTGTGCTGCATGGAGAAGCCCGGCTGCAGGAATTTCCTCCTCCTCGGTGTTGTGGTCTTCCTGTTGGGGGTCCTCACCGCCTTCTCCGGGGCAGTTGTGGACGGGGACACGGCGTCTCTGGTGGAGAGGAAATACTCCCATTACTGCCTCCACTCGGTGGTTGTGAACCCAGCCTGCGAGCAGCTGCGGGAGTACCAGCGGACTCTGGTCATCTCCACTGTCCTCAGCACCTTGGAGTGCCTCCTCGGGCTCCTCAACCTGGTGGTGATCAAACGGTACAAAGCGGCGCAGTTTGCCCGGAACAGGCAGTCTCAGCGGCAGAGCACCGGGCCGATCATCTTCAGCGAGGAGCGGGACTGTTCCTCCGCGGAGTTCCAGCCGGTGTCTTACATCAATTTGGGTGTTTTTCACGTATTTGATGAGACAGGTGCCGAAGTGCAGTGCGGGGGACACCCGTCCATCGAGCTGCCGGGATACTCGCCCATGGACCCGGAGCTCAACCACTGCTTCCCCTTCTCCTACCCGCTCCCCAGTGAACTACCGCCCGCATATGAAGACATTTTCCCCGCCGAGGCATGCAACACATAGCCGCTCTGGAGCCCCCAGCAGTGCACCCCCCTCCCCTCTTCCCCCTCTGCTGTGACAATCAATGACTTTGTGCTTAAACAAATACCCCCCTCTTCCTCTTCCTCTTCCTCCTCTTCTCCAAACCAGTAAGTTACACACCAGGAGGACAATAACAGTGAATTTTAATCCATCTTGATTCCTTGTCACGATGCTATTTTCTTACCTGTGCCTGGTAGCTTCTTGTCAGACTGATGAACAGAGGAAAGTGAGAACATTAGAGGCCCGGAGCAGGCAGACCCGGGGCCTGTGGAGGCAACAGCTTGCTTCATATAAACAAAAAGCGGTTTGTGTTTTGAATGTTTGCTGTTAAACATTTTTACATGTGAATAATAAAAAATAAGTGCATTTAACCCTCATTTGACTTGGTAGTGCTGGCAGAGGCTGGTGGAGATGCGGTTGATGCTGCTGCTGCTTTTATCAAAACTTCATTTCAAAGGGGTTTAGACAACTTGCCCTGCAGCTGTGTTGCAGAGTGTTTGAGTGCTGCTGCTGCGTGTGTGTGCTTTATCCAATTACTCTTTCTGTTTTCATTTAGAATTAGGTTTGGGTCCTCACTCCCCTAATGTCCCCACAGTCTAACTAGCTTATGCACTTAAGCCCGGAGGGGAAAGTGATACTTTGACACTGTCGGCATATTTCTTGTTCCATTGAGCTCATTCTGGCAGTCAGCATCGAATATAATACATTTTCATTTTCCTGGGGGGACCGTCGGTATTAAATTTGAGACATTAGCAGTGAAGATTGCGCCCTAGGCTTAGATTTAGCAGGCAAACATTGACTTTCATGTTGACGGAAGTCTACCTGGAAGTCCCCTTAATCATCCATTTTCACCTGTTTATCCTTATCATTTATATTGTAGGCCAATCAAAAAACGCAAAATCCGCTCAGGCTTAAGTGCTCATAAAGTTGTGATCCGCTTTCTGGTCCTGAACCATCATCATCGCCATCATCATCATCATCATGTTGATAAAAAGACAGAGTGTGATGTTTTTGTTGCAATGACACAAAGGATGACACACACACACACACACGCAAAAACACACACACAGGCCTGCAAAAGTGGTCATTCATTTCCATATGAGTGCCAATGATCACACTGGGAGTCATCGGGGTGGCTGAGGAGGAGGAGGAGGAGGAGGAGGAGCTTTGTTTGCGGTGACGTAGGACATTCTGTCATTCTGTCTGACGCTGCTGAGTCGGATTGCACGGTAACTAATTTGACAGCAGGAGGGGGAACCATCCAAAAAATCCCTAAAGTCTGGGGACCCTGTACTGAACTCCCAAACGGGCCAGTGTGTGCGTGTGTGCGTGTGTGTGTGGGTACGATACCAGCTGACGGCGGTCTCGCACCGCTTCCAATTTAAAAGCCTCAAACTGTGCAGTGCCGCTTTCCCTATTGTTCTATTTGATGTGACTTGGAATGATTTATTAACTTCACCACACACGAGTTCCCACATCGCCTCTCAGCGTGGATCCTCCTCATGTTCCCAAGACGACAAAACCTTTTCAACCTCACTGCTTCTAATTTCTCTTGAAGGGAAAACGCAGTAGCTGTGATGGCAGATTTGTCATTTTGTGCTCAAATTTGTTGCCCAAATAAGCGTCAACGCACAAACGTCTCTTAAGAGATGCTTTGACAGGAGCACATTGAGAAGTAGTTTACTGGCTCAGTATGCTAATCCTCCACTTATCCTATTCAAACTCTGTCACGATGCTTTTCCAATCACTCATTCCACGCAGGCTGAGCTTTTTGTTTGGAAGAATGGAATACATGATACGGCAACAACAAAAATCTATCTCTTCCCTCTGAAGCGTGTTGCCGGCTCTAAATCTAAAACTCTAACCTGAGATGGGATTAACAACCAACCTCAAAGAACAAAGGGGCTCTTTGGGGAGCGGGTGTCCACAAAGGTTTACGGCTGAGCGTCTAGAGGAAGGAAGGATGAGAGCAAAGACGATGGAAATCCCAGACAAAGGCAAAGTCCACCAGCAGAAAAGTTCAAAACCTTAAGAAACAAAAAAGTTCCTGGCTCAAATCCGGAGCCTGCGGCAACTCTCCACCCTGCAGCACAGAGGTCCAGCAGGGGTCACACACAGCTGAATGACCTGTGTGTGTTTTAGGTGGTTTGTTGTGTCTGATTTTGTTGTATGCACATGGAAGACTAATTTCCCGATTGAACCAGACAGACAGGCAGACAGAGAGTTTCTCCGTCTCACACTGAGCTGCAGTCCTGCTCAAATCCCCCCCTGCTCATTTAGGAGAGAGTTTGACTTCTACCTAAATCTCCCCCTTCAATCTTCCTCATCTCGTGGTTCCTCTTAGCCTCATTACTTCTCTCAGGCCTAGGAAGAGTCGGCTTGGAGCAGACATGAGACCAATTTGCCCCCAGAGAAAGCAGCAGGGGGGCGGATCTTATAAAGTGTCACCTTCTGTGAGGCGTGGTGAGAACTCGGCTGATGCATTCTGCTTCTGTTCCACATGTGTAACGTGTGTGAAGGAGCCCCGAGGTGTTTTAGAAACTCAAGTTAAGACGGAGATGAAATCAAAGTAAACAGGCCTGGTTTTGGTTTCACCTGACTGAGCCTGAAAGAGATCCGAGACTCAGCGCGGCGGAAACTGATCTGAAATTAAGACGCTGAAGTAAACAAAGGATCTGCAGTTTGTTCTCCTTCTTGTTGTTTAGGTGAGGAACAATTTGACAAATTTAATCAAGAAATGTATCCTGCAATGTTG
Organism: Genypterus blacodes; assembly: GCF_046128005.1. Taxonomy (NCBI): domain Eukaryota; kingdom Metazoa; phylum Chordata; class Actinopteri; order Ophidiiformes; family Ophidiidae; genus Genypterus; species Genypterus blacodes. The sequence goes on from NW_027466930.1 coordinate 1,740,300, forward strand.
AGAGTTAGTTTCTTAAAATTTGTCTCGATTGGTTCATCATTGTTTGAGTTATGCTGCTGACAAACAAACAAACAAACTGCCAAAACAATGATGTCATTTCAAGGCAGTTTCCAATGCAAACTTTACTAAAACGTGTCACCATTTTCTCATCCCTCTGGATATAGACACATCAGTAGGAAAACAGGATGATTTGATGTGATGGCTTCACATTAATAAGACTTATGAGTGAATAATAGAAAAATAAGAGCGGCTGAGTTTTTGCTGTCTCACCTCATTCATCACCTGCCTGCTCGCTCAGATTCCTCACTAAATCTATTCTTCAGCCATCACTCACACGGGAACGCTGAGTCTGACCGAGCCGAGCTGCCCTCTTGCTCCATCACTCACACACTCTCACACACAAGCACACACTCAGAGACAGACTGAGCAGCCGCCACACCGCTCAAGCATCCTTGCTCATGGGCACCTGTACAGAAGAGGAGAGAGTTTTAGCGAAGCTCTTCCCCTCTCACATTTCCTTTGTTGATCCTGGGATTTGAACTTCACAACTTCAAATGTACTTTCACTTGAAACATCCTCAATCCCTCCTGAGGGGAAACCCCTCTCAGCGTGTCGGGGACTCTGTAAAGGCGACAAATTTGTTTTTACGGCCATTATCGTTCAAGCAAAGTCCAAAATTGCTTTAAGTTGTCAGCGCGGTTTGAATCTGAAAGGGATTTGCTCCATAAATGCATGAGCGGCGCCTTTGTGGACGGCTGCTGATCTCTTGTCTACATTATAAAACAATTCCCTGCTGTTTCCCAGGTATAATGACGAGTAATTGCCCGTTGACGCAGGCGGAGACATGTCAGGACTTAATGTGAGACGCTGTATTATCTGAGGATCTCTGCTCTCTGACGTCCTGAAGTTTGTTCCTTTTCTGTTTTTTCCCCTTTCTTTCTGGTGGCAGATCCTTTGTTGGATAGCTGTGCTGCATTAGTGTAATGACAGCCTCCAGCTCCGGTCACACAAAGTAAAAAACGCTGACTTGCATCTGAAAGCCCCCCCCCCCCCCCCCCCCCCCCTCACTCAGAGGAATATAAGGCCGGGTTTCGGCACAAATGATTACACTGCAGATATGGGGATGAGTGATGTTGGCGGACAGCTTAGGGTGGGCCGGCGCTTAGGGTGGGCCGGGCCGAGCCCCTGGGCGAGGCGGGAGACGTCGCAGATATCTCTCAGCCGCCACTTGAGATCTGATGACAATTAGCTCCGCCGCTGTGTGCAGGAACGCTTAAGATGTTGTAGAGCACGGCGGGGGAAAGAGTCACACGAGTTCACACACACACACACACCTACTTCATGTTACATCCCTCCACAGCATCTGCATACTTGTATGAATGTGTGTCAAGGACAAAACTGCTGGCCATACTTATGGCACAAAAAAAATCAATACCCCCTAAAAGCCTTTCATTAGACACATATCCATTTGTGTGTGTGGAGCTGCCAGGGAAGGCTGCTTCTGGAAAAGCTCCAGTGGCTTTTAAAAGCCAAACACTGGGTCTTTCCTGACAAAAACGTGGCTCATTACCCGTGTGTGTGTGTGTGTGTGGGCCCCTGAGCCATTAGACTCTCTTTAACCATATCTCTAAAGCTGCGCTCTCTTCCAAACCGTTGGTAACTTCTTCTTGGGTCTTAGACCTCCAACTGTCCTTATTATGGTCTGGAACCGTATCCGTCCCCTTACTACCAATATGGAACCATGATGGCTCTGGTATACTTCATACATTCTACAACTTTTAAGGTAGAAAGAGTGGCGGTTCAGGTTCTTTTAGGTGCAACTACCTCTGAATATCAGATGGCTGGTTGAGCTCCTTCACTGGTGATGCTTCAAGCCACTCTATCTCTGGTCTAAGCACAGCCAGGGGGCAATAAGAGAAGCACAAAAAGGCAAAAGAAAGCTCTTAAGGGTCCCACCTTGGTACTGATCACCCGCCTGCTCCTTCACCATTTAGTTTTACGCCTCTTGAAGTGTAATGGACCCTTAAGTGCCACATTATTCACTGTAGTTGCCTGGCGTCTATTCGCGAACACGCCACGTCTCCAACTTTGGTCATTTTGAAGTTTTCAGATGAAATTGACTGCTTGATACAAAAATACTTCACATAACCGCGAACGTGAACCTGCTGGGGTTGCATCCAAGACTCGGGAACAAAGAGTTAAAGGTGCAACAGGCGCAGCTCTTCAACTTCAGTGCACAAATTGACACAGCGGGACGCTTCCATCAATGCCATCGATCCAACGATTACCTGCCAAGAAGTGAGATTTCAGAGCCGGGTTCTGCAGGCGGAGCTGTTTTTAGAACAAAGTCTCCCCCATCGAGTTTTACCTTTCAGATTTAGAACTGGGACTTCTGCCGCTCCGGTCAACCCAAATAATCTGTATTGATGTTGCCGCGCTCCCTACTAGTCGGCCCAAAAGGGGGTCGATGAGGGTCGCGGATTACTTAATGACCCTTCAACATCCAATTTTGGACTGCACCCATGCTGACTTGCTGGGGGGATTAGAACCCACTGGCCTCTGAATAAACAGAATCTCATACTATTGCTCTGTAACGATCACTTACGCTCAGACACAGACCTAAACTTCTCTCTCTGCTCGCGCCTGTCCCTTACTAATGAGCACTATTTGCTGACAAGGTGTTTGGCTTCCTACTTTCTTCTGTTGGTTCTTAACACTGACAAACCTCCGTGCTGTTAATGGACCTGCTGAGTGCCACATTCCTCTCTCTCCAAACTTCCCATCGCTGTATTATTCTGGATATATAGTTGTTATATAAGCCGGGGAGGAAGGTTCTGAACACATCCCTGACATTTACAGAGCAGGAGAAGACTCCAGCTTGTCATTCTTTGTCACGTCCACACTCTCACTCCGACTTTGGACTTGGATCTTCAAATCTGCTCGAGCTGGATTCTCCCAATTGTGTGCAAATGACGCCGGTGGTAATTTTATGCGTGCAGGCAAAGCGTTTCCCTGCGGGCTCGTTCGGCAATCGAGTTTTAGCGAGCTGGAGTCGCCTGAGCCGCTTGGAACAGGGAAGCATGGACAGAGAAGAGGGGGAATCCTGGCAGAGGGAGCAGCTTCTGAATGAGCGGCGTGTCCATCAATAGCTCCTGCAGTGGCTGTGGGTTCGGTTTCCTTTTTCTTTCCATCAGCCAGCCAGCTCCAAACTTGCAATAACCCTTTTTTTCTTTTGGCCTGTCGCCACCTGCCACTTAGCAGACAAACTCCCAGAGCATCAGAAGGCTGGAGTGGTGCAGCTGAGGTAAAGGCTGCTTTCTCTGGGAGAAGCTCCGACTCAAAAGGCGCAACTTCAATTTAGTTGCCCAGCTGCTCTTTTCCCTCTCATTAGGTGAGTGTTCTGGTCTCGCACCGTCCGTCCTTATTTCACATGAAAGGGATACGAGGACCACACACACAAGCGTCGATGCGCACAATGATTGATGACAAACGTGATTGACGATCTGACGCGGAGACGGGGCCGATGATTTAGAGAGACGTCACGGTGCCGGGGACAGTAAAAGGAAATGTCATCTCCCTCCCTTTCTTTCCTTCTCGCTCGTTTTTCTTCAGGGATGTTTCCATCTTTTAATATCAGATATTAGAATAGGAGCCAACTTGTTTTGATCTGGTAATCTGTGAAGAAAAAAAAGAAATCCTCTCCCAGGAATGATTTGCAGATCAACAGAGCGGAGCTTTGAGAACAGATTGAAAACTCAGGTGTGTGAGATGAGAGTGGAGGAGCGCCGTTATGAAAGCAAACTAAACTAATCTGCCGGATGCTGCAGATGTGCCTTGGGTCAGGTCTCATCAGTGTCACCGGAAAAAACATCTGCCTGGGAAAAAAGGGCAAAAATGATTATGTGCTCAGAGAAAATTCCCACAATGCCGCTGTGCTTCCACCGATCTTAATTGAAGGAATATTAAGATGAGCACAGAGCTGTTAAGACACAAATATGTTAATTTATGGCTCAGTTTACCTTCTTCCTTATCTGTAAAAATCTTTCCTATCTTTATTTTCAGCTCCATGTTGACAAAAGTGCTTCATAGATAAAATTCCAAGTACCTGTAGGTTTGCTTATAATATTCCGGAGCCCGATCTTATGAATATTTAAAGCAGAGAGATTAAAGTACAAATAAAAACAGCACAGTAAAAGAGTCAGCCGAGAACAGCGAGGCACAAGTTTTGTTGTTATGCAAGAGAATGAATAAGAACTAAAATTGGAGATGAGCAGGTTAATAAGATCTGCAGTATAGTCGTAAAATTCAAAAACTATGAGAGAGTACAAACGGAGACATCATCTTCCCTGAGTCTGAAACCACACACTCCTCAGATCTCTCAGTAAAGTTTCTGGCCTTGAAGAGTTTCCATTAACTTGGCCTTTTCTCACCATGCAGCGTTTTCGGATGCGAGAAGACAACAATACAGCCTGGGTGCGTCACACTTTGGAGGCTTTAAGAGGGAGGAACTCCCACTCAGATATGACACAGTGTGAAATGTGTCGTTCCTTTAATAATGACACTGAATTCCAGCTCCTGAAGGCGTAAAGTAATTATTAAGTGAGTGGGTAGCAGCTACTAAATTATCGTCCTCCCACCGCTCGGCGTGCAGATATGAGGTTCGCTTTCACAGATGGTTTCTTGTCCCAATCTCACTAAGTCAGTGGGAAACTTTGACAGGGAGAAACCGGAGTGGAAGCGTCATCATCATCATCATCACATGTCATCCATCCTCCACAGCAGCCTGGGCCTCCACACAAGCACGGCCCTCACTCAGCTGCAAGGAAGGATTTAATAGACAGATTATGACAGATACAAGGGACACTCTTCACAAATTCATATTAAACTACTTCAAAATAAGAAAATGTCCAGAAATGGCCTGGGAATCTTCTCTCCAATACACACAACCAGCAAAAAATCATCCAAAAACTGCAAATTCGATGAGTTTATTTCATTAGAAACATAAATAATGCAGTAAATTAAATCCTTCAAATCATCACCTTTACTTGTTTCATATCTGTCAAAAGAAAAATAAAGCAGAAAAAGCCCAAACCCATTTAGAACCTACAGTGTCTATACTACATTAAATAACAAAAGAACGGATCATAAAAAAGAAAAACCACTCATTAGCTTTTCTGTAGTGATTTGGTTCGAATAAACAACATCAGATCACAGAGACGTGAACAACAATAAAGGGGATAAACGGCACCGTTAAAGTACGAGAGCCACTGTGGGACGATAAAAAGATGATTAAAGCAAGAAATGGCTAATTACAGTCATAAAGAGGAAGAGCAATTTACTGACATGTTTCAACACGGAGGAACAAGAAACAACGCAAAGAAACAAAAAGGATAAAATGGCCGTCTGAGTCCATTAGTGCCACAGGACAGACAGCGTACGGGACAGACACTCGAGGATTTGCTGTGTCACTGTGACAGAACAAACGACATTCATTCAGGTCAAAGTCTCTCACCGCTGAAAAGTTGGAGAACTCACTCAAATGTAGCGTACATGGAAACTGGAGGAAGCTGTAAAGTCGGAGATGAAGTTTTGGCGCCCTCCGGTGTTGGGTTATTGTACTTTTTGTGCTTTAACGTCACGCCTGAGGACTGGCTAGTGTTCACAACCCTCTGGGTCGATACAACATTCTGCATTTTGGAGTTTAGAGCAAACATACAGACGCACAGGAGGAGAAACGTTCCAGCTCCGTCGGCAGCAAAACGTCACAGCCTTCGTCACCGGGAGTTAAGGTGCCATACTTGTCCCAAACTATGCTGGGGGACTTTGTCATATTTTGGCCGAAAGTGAAGCAGCTCCAGGCCCAGTTTTCATTTTCAGTGTCTGGAAGCTGATGAGATGCAGCTGGACGTTGCTCAGGCATCAAACGTAATTTATCCTCCGCAGCATAAAAGCCTACTGAGCCCTCCAGAACAACAACATTCATTCTAGCTCGGAAAATCCATCTCCGTCAGAGTTGATGTACCGCATCTCAATCTATGTTCCAAAAACACAAGAGCCTTCAAACAGCAGAGTTCTATGATACTGATGAGAAAACACAGCCAGTCGCAACATTAAATACATCAGAGCTGATGTAGCCCATGGTGGCCACATAGTTTATGGGCCAGCGTTTTCTCTGCCTTGCTATCAATTTGCAGGGACACGATGATTTGTGGATGAGGGAGCTCTACAAGCACCGAGCTGTGAAACGTGACAAACACTGACAGAATAATCCTCATGAGAGATGAAGATGGAGTTATCTGCTTCATAAACCATTTCTACCAGACCGCCCTTAGAGGGAGATTCAGAGGGGGGGGGGGGGAGGAGGCAGCGGACAGCATGCTGTCACTGTAACACAGGTCAGTGGAGCTCTGAGCCCGGTCAGCACCAAAACATATGGAGCGTTCTCTGTCTCATCGTAGTTCAAGGTAACAGATTTGCCATTCAGACCTAAGGATGACTCACCACTCATCTAAGAGGATCCTCCTGTTCTGAGTCAATGTGTGGCACGGTCCTCTGAGAGGCGTTCACGACTGGAGCCAGGTCTCACCTTGACTCACATGGGAGTTGACTGTGAATGAAACGTACCCTCCCATGTGACCAAAGGAAGGAGTCTCCTGGCCTGAGGTGTGAACGACTCTCAGAATGTCAGTTGAGTGTCCAGCATTGACGGAGACCTGTTCTCACCCTGGACTAATACGATGCCTTGAGTCACACAGGAGTCATGTGCTTCACCCTGGACCAAGGCGCGAACAACTAGTTTCAGAGATCCTGGATCCTTTTTGTTGCTGCATAAACCTCACATTCCAATGATATTCAGGACATTTAGGCGCATAAACTATTTCCTGCTGTTGTTGCTTATCAAGGTGAAGCAAGCAGGGGAAGTCACCGCAGCAACAACGGTGCCAGATAAAAAGAAAAGGAAGAACAATGAAGCTCGTCTTCCATCAGAGAAAACCTGGAACAAAAACGAGCAAACATCAACTCTCCCTTTCATTTTTTTGCCAGCTTGCGTCTTCGACACCTGTGGCAGCTTTGGAGGATGTCAGTTATCTCAGCCTGGGGCGAGACGCTGTTTTTTTAAAGCTCGACAGCTCATCAAAGTGAGTGACACGTGTTTGGGGGGGGGGGGGGCGGAAAAACATGCAACTCACTTCACTACTTCCAGGGTGAAAAGTTGCACTCTGTGGCTTTTACACAAATTCTGTCAGTTTCGGCTTTTTCAGGACAAATAACTATCATCACAGATCTTTAAAGGAGACGTCACAGACACCAACCAGGGTCGTAGCGCTGCAGTAAGAGTTGTTCATGGATGCTTTCATTCTCTGATTCGACTTTCAAAATGGAGCCTAAGTAACGGGTGAGATGCTGTACTAATTCAGTGTGTTCCATAAATAGTTGGATGGCTGTGCATTGTTTGTTCCTTTGGCTCTTAAACTCTTTGAGTGCTTGCCAGCTTTACTTTGGTGATATTCTGCGATATTGAATGGACAACTGGAGCATTAGTTAGACGTCTCAGAGTCTGCAGTGTGCCGACGGTGCCAGGCTCCTCAATTTAAACTTTCTGACTTACTGTGTCACTTTAAATACTTCCAGTTGTGTTATATAATTTCATATTTTCATTCTTTGCCTGCTCTTCCTGGCCTCAGTAGAATTGTAGCAGAGAGAACACATTGTTCAAGTATTTATGGCAATTTTGAAGCTTTTTAAATCAGAGTAATAATTAAATCCTCTTTGTTACCAACTGAACTAAAGAGGACCCTGTGGGTTATGTTCTCTTCCTGCTGCAGCGGCTCAGGACTTCATCTTCTACTGAATATGTTGTGTTGTTTGGGTTGTTCCTCAGCTTTTATGTGGTTGTTTCCTGCCCTGACATGTTTTCCACAGGGCGATTGATGCTTTAAAGGAACAGGATCTTACATTACCGACTGGTTTTCATGTCTGCAGCCACACAGGCGAAGTTGTTACGTCGCTGTTAGTAAAGCTCTGTGTCGACCTCAGAGACATCACAAGCAAACGAGGGATTAAAGGGCAAAAAGAAAATCACTATAACATTTTAGCTCAACGGGCAAACCGTAATTTTCAGAAGAGTTGAAGCTTTGCGAGCACCCACATATCACGTGGTCCCATCCTGCTCAACATGAACACGACATTCTCCTCTCCCTCTCAGTCATTAAGTCGCATCTCACTGAATGTAACATTTACACAGTATGAAGCCGGAACATCAAACACCGTGTTGTTGTGTAAAGCAGCTCTGCCGCTCATCGTGCGTCGCTCCCTGAGGTCGTTTATCTACAGGATGTGTAAAACAAAGTTATCAAAAATCATCTTTCCAAGAATTCACTTTTATTGGTTTGCAAACCTTCACTTATTTGACTTAAATATTTGAATAGCTTGCTCAGAAAAATACAACGAGTGCAATCTGAAGTTGGGTCCAGAGGATGGACACTTTATCAATCTGCTCACACAGTGTGAAGAGAGAGAAACACACTGCAGGGGGGAGTGTGTAGATGAGTGTTACCTACTCACAGTATTTCAAAACTGTGTCTGATCGGTGACCGGTGGTAGTGGGTGAGGGTCCTCAGTCTTTAGCTCCCTAGGACTTGGAGCTGGAACTGTGGCTTTGCTCCATGGTGTGAAAGAACAGGCAGACTCCGGCGGTCAGCAGCACGTGCATGGACTCGTAAAGTAACTTGGGCGAGAAGACGCTCCAGATGAAGAGATGGTAGCGCAGGACGGTGACCAGCACGATGTAGGCAGCAGCTGGCACCGACCGCAGCAGGGCCAGGCAGTAGCAGCCGTGGCTGATTGCGACCGGGCTCCTGCAGAGAGGAAGACAATGAATCAGAGAGGAAGAGAACCGCTACATGTCGAGGAAGCACACGTGAAACAAGGTCATACTAACCCGTCTGACTCATACGTGATGATGTGAAGCTGGTAGAGCAGCAGGTCCTTAGGAAAGTGAGGCCAGATTCTGTCTGACTAAAGATTCATTTCACCACAGGCTCAAAGTTCATAGTCGTCTCTGCATGAGATCACTTTGCTCATTTATCCAGAAGAGCAGTCCGATCTAATTTACTTCTCCTAACCCTAATAATATGGATTGCTGGCAAATTCTGATAAAGGCGCTAACGACCTTAAAATACCCAAACCAATGTAAAGGGAGGAGAGAAGTGCTGAAGACGATGATGGAGAAGCGAACCCACACACGCACCAAGACTCTGACGTATGTAAACAGCCGTAAATGAGTACAGGCATGTGTGAATTCTAACAGCTGTGGCCGAGGAACTTCATGTCGAGGGAAAGCAATCTTATCCAAAGACGAGCTGACGAAGTAGGAGATGTGGGAAATCATCCAGCTTGGTAGAAATTCAATCAGATGGCCATTTAACAACAACCTGGACTTTCATACATATAAACACACACACACACAGCACTTGCCCGAGTCTCTTTTTAATGCTGTGAATGACACACAAACACACAGGTGCAGGTGAAGTGTGCTTCAAGCAAGGGCCGGGATGTGATGGATAAAAAACAGGGGCCAGGACGAGGTGAGAGATGAATCACATCCCATTCAGTCCTGACTGGGTTTCACAGAAACAGATTTTTGAATACGACCGTTCAACACCGGGGCAAGGACAGCTTTGAGTTTGCCTTTGTTATTCTGTCGTCCCTGTTGATTTACTGCATCAGGTTTGGGTGAGTCTGATAGGAGTTTGTTGCGTTACAGTGAATGATGTGAAGTCGCTCCTCCACGATTGGATTCGAATTGGAGACATTGAGGTTCGTGTCACGTCGAACTATAACGGCACTCTTGAGTTACAAAGAACAGGAAAAAGCAAACTAAGAGAGAAGTCGACTAATCTGAGCTCTGCTACCAACAAAGGTACAAAAGCCAAAGTGTGTGTTCCCCTCTTGTCATCGTGTGTAAAGCCCTTTGAATGGCCTCAGTCTGAACTCTGCTGTATAAATAAATTTGCCTCGCCTCGCCTTGCTAATTTCACAACTTAACTTCTGAAATAAGAGTTTGATTGAAGTCCGGAGCTATTCTCCATGGGATGTCCTTCAGCCGGATGCCCTTCAGTAAACCATTTCACGTTTCAGCTCACACAGCAGATCAACTGATCCACTATCACCACTTTGCTTTGTTTCAGCTATAAATAACGTTCGTTCCAAAGAGCCCGACCGGCTTCTGGAAAAGTATCAACAAATCTAAAGAGAAATAGAGATCTGCTCTTTTTTTCATAAAGTTTTTCATTATAAAGGTACTTGAGTACAGGTGGGGGGTCCCCAGGAAGTCCTGCTGTGATTCTCTGCACTAAAAACAATAAAAACACAATTATAATGCTGCTTTAACTTCAGCAAAGCCTTGTCAATAGGGACCAGTTGAATAGGTATTGATCAAACTCCCATTTCCAGTACTCACCTTGTGGTCGAGCTCCTAATAGTGCAGAGTGCATTTTAAAGGAGCTAAGCTGTGGGAGACAATTTTAGAATTTGATTTATCACATTGTCTCTGAGTGCATATTACAGGAGGGGTTTCTGTGGAAAGCATTAGCGGGGAGAGCACCGTGCCATGAAAAAAAAAGAGAAGGAGGAAAGATGCTCAAGTGTCTCGCACCGTAATGCAGTGCGTAATGTGTTACAAGGAATGTTATATATTAGCTGGAAGGGACCGTCCCAGGGAGAACCCGGGCCTTTCATCTGAAGCATTCTGGGAGAAACTCCACCCCCCTGCTACTGCAGCATAAGCGGGAATATAGAATGGATGCAGGGATTAGATCAAAGGGCTCCGTAAGACAGGAGTGAAGCTCTGCTAGAGGCCCGGTGACGTCGTGCTCATCACAAGTAGAGCAAACAGCCTTTACAGTATAGGAGCTATAAATGTACACTTAGCGCTCAGGGGCGGCACTCAGACCTTAGAATGGAACAGGTCCTTGATATGACTCGATATTTTGTGTGAAGTTCATAATTCGGCACGAGTGTGACGCTGAAGGAGAGCTCATGTCCCGGTTTGTCCCGAGTGTGCTCATTCAATGCTCTGCGGATGAGATTCTAATACGTGTGTGTATTTGGTCTGATGTTGGCGCCCAAGCTACAGCGTCATTCTCTGAAGGCCTCGATTATCCAGAGCAAATTTAATTTCATTCAGCCCATTTTCCAGACAGCCTGTGACGACTCTAGGTGTTGATGGAAGGAACGCTGTGAAAGCTGAGGGGGTTAACGGCTTCATTAGGACTCATTCTGACACAACCAGAAAGGTTCAAAACCAAATCTCCAGACAATCCGCCCCAGCTGGTGTGGAGGCTTCCTGGTCTGGATAGACATTGATGTGAGGTTTAAAACGTTTAACAGGTTATATTCTAATGTGAAATAAAAGATTATTAAGCTTATCAATCATGTTTGTGCATCAACACCAACCTCTGCAATCCCATTTCCCACCAAGCCTGATGACACTGATTACATTATCACTGCTTTAGTGTACATACTGCGAAAGTAGGAAAATGAGATAATTAGCAGGAAAAAGAGAATGTACTGTAGCTTTGGCTCAGTCTGCAGTTTAACCTCTCACACAGCCGGGCACACACCTCATTGTTCCAGACTGCACAGGGTTTCTGAGGCTGCACTGAAGCCGAACCAACTGGCTGCTTTAACACGGACACATTAACTGAGCTGCTGGCCACCATCCAGTTAAGGTCTGTATAAGGTTAAACTGTTTCAACGCACCCCCGCTGCCCTGCGTAGGATTAACAGAATACACGCAAACGCAAAGTTTCCAAAAGTATGAAAATGAAGACGTAAACATCACTCAAAGAAAGAGAGCAATGACGCTTCCGTGCCTGCAGCGAAAGTAGAGATTTTTGTGTTCCACGCTACGCTGCTACTAACATTACATTACATTACATTACATTACATTACATTACATTACGGTCATTTAGCAGACGCTTTTATCCAAAGCGACTTACAATAAGTGTGTTCAACAAAGGTAGATAAAAGAACAGGTCCTTGATAACTAACCTGTCCCTCTCTGAGCTGAGGTGGCAGACGAGGTGACACGCCCACAGCAGGGGGCCGGCGTAAGTGTTGAGGGCCGTCAAGACGACAGCAGGTGCTTCCACGTAACTTTCCAGCCCGATGAAGCCGACCGAAATGTCCACGGTGGCGATGTTGTTGGAGTTCCCCTGCAGGAACACAGAGACACTTTCACTCGAGCACAGCCAAGGGCACAGGAATAACTAAGCCCCAATACAAAGATAAAAAAGCTGGTACACAAAGATCTGCGCGTGAAGCTTGGTAAGCATTTTATTGCCGTTCTGAAGAGCTCCTTCGCTTTGTCATCGTTACACTGAGTTTGTGGCAACTTCCCAGCGGCCCAGTTGTTTATACTTTCTATTCCCCGCACCAGAAGACAAGAGCCAGACTTGTTATAGCCACACGAGCTTCAGCGTATGTCTGTGTGTGTGTGTGTGTGTGTCTGTGTGTGTACGATCACGCACACCTGTGTTCAGCCTGTGCCATCATTATAAAACCTTATTTTTGGAAGGTTTGTGGCTTATTTTACTTTGAAAATGTCTTGCAGCATTGCGGACACAGGTGAAACACAGAGACACATTCTATTCTCTCTTCTTCAGACATTTCCTCTTCATCTCATTTATCTACCTATTAAATATCCACAATATACATTTTAATTGTCTTAATTTGTTGGGAAAACCAGTCTCTTTTCAGGTTTATAACATTTAATACAGCTCAGAACACAAACAGATCAAAGCCTCATCATCATCCTCATTATTATGATTAATATTTTCTACAGCAGGCAGCTAAGTTGCACAGTGACTTCACACTGAGCAGCCTCTTGCACAAAGCATTTCATTTCAGAGGAACGACCGTCTCATCGCTTCATTATTGACCATCTGTTTTTGGGGAAATCCAGAGAAAATCAACCGCAGCGTCTAAACTCATCTATCACTCCAGATGAAGATACGGGCGGCCAAACCTTCTCTCTCCCTCTGGGACAGTTCATTCATCATGTGATTCAATTTAACACTTCTTCTTTGTCAGTGCCGTATATCTGCAGCTGAAGCTACCTGGAATATTTCCCATAATGCTTCCCCCTGAGTTTCTGTGCATTTGGTTGCCAAAGACAAAATAGGTTAACACAGCAAGGACACTTTGAAAACAACAGCCTCGTGCCAGGTTTGATAATATAAACCCTCTACAGTGTACAGTGAATATGCGTCTGCATCCTACACTGCTTTGGTTGATCAATTTTGCAATGACGGAGCTCACAGATCAATGCACAGAATCCTCACTTTGAAAATGCTGATTACACACCGGTTTGGATTCTCTTGGCAGCTGCGTTTGTCTCGGCGCGACAAATTGAAATCACATACATCTCTGCTATTATGGTCACAGCTTTGTTGAGAATATTCCTCACAGGGCTGTAATTACATGCCTGGGTGCCTAAACTGGAAATTGTGCGGCGGTGGTTTGGACCCGAGCCCGTCGAGGTATTAATGACCTGAGGGTGATGACAGTTATTAAAGCGTTAGTCTTCTGGAAGTTTAGTGTTGATGACGACGTGCTCAGGTCCTAACTAAGTACCTGATTCATAAATAGCCAGTCTTGTTAATAACCTAACACCCGTTTAACGGGTTCCTTACCTGGAAGTAGAAGAAGGCTTGACCAAACCAGTAGTGCATGATGGTGGTCTGGGCCGCGTCGTAGTGGAGTTTCTTCCAGATGAACTGAGCCATGAGCGTCTGAATCAACAGGCAGCAGCACAGAACTGGCAGATTGTGAGCGCGGAACAAGAGGGACACCAACAGAACCAGGCCGCTGTAAATCTCCCACAAGCCCCTGCTCTTCAACCTCGCATCAGCCGTGATGATTTGGGAGCGCAACAGGTCCTTAGTGCCGGTGAAGAGGATCCCCAAGACGAAGACGTAAACAAAGCGTGCCTCCAGAGTGCCCCTAAAAAAGACAAAGAGTGTATGGGAACGTGACACGCTGGCATTATGCAGATTATTTCTTCTTTACTTCTTTTTGGTGCAGTACTGCAGCTCAAAGAACCTGCAATGAACTGTGTGGCTCTTTTGTTGCTTTTGCTTTTGAGTTATTGCTCATATGGAGGGGAGTATAATTAAACACAATCAAAACAATAACTAGAGAAAATTAAATTTAAAGGAGAGCACACAGCTCAGACAAAGGGAGAATAAATTATATTTTCTGTCAAACAAAAACATCCCAGCAATCCTGAAAATCCACATTAGATTTTCGGTAAATCAAAAATAAAAGCACATAAAATGTTCAGATGTAGCTTGTAACTCATCGGAAACTATTTGATGAACAATTTGTCCAAAATTATAGCAGATAGACAGATATTTATGTTCTTATTTACATTTTTTCCACATCTTTGCAGTGCTTTAATGTGAAAAAAAGCACATTGATCAACTTTAATCTCCCTTGTTGCAGCACAACTGTGTACATTGAGTGAAAATAGGTTATTTCAGGTACTGTCTCTTTAAGGCCAACTAAATTCGAACTTCATCTGACCAGGTGTCCTGACAGGTACACCGACTTTGTGACATTTATGCGTGACAAAAACACATTGAACCATAAATTGCACACAACACTGAGACTCAAGCCATTTGATGATGCAACACATGAAGCAACAATACTGTGACGACCATTGCAGATCCTTCTTCATAATAAAACAGACAAAGGTCACAGAATAATGAATTCCCAACTCCAATCCCTTGTTAGACAGCGTGCATTACATTTCTGGTAATTCATAACCCTTCTTTCATTCAGTATGCAGCGTGTCGATGCAACATAAATATTTAAAGTATGAGACTCAAAGACGGATGAAGCGCCTGAGGAAAACAAGCTCTTTCACACCTCTCCCTCAGCCTGTTGTGCTTTCTGCGGTTGGAGAAACAATGCATCGCTATGTTTAAAGTAAAGAAAAAAATGTTTGCAGACAGTGAAGGAGAGAGCAACTCCACCTGCGTAAGCCTCCTCAGGGCCACCAGGGGATTTCACCACTGATTTGGAATATGAAATGGATTACCCCGGTGAAATAGGACTTTTTTTCCGGCTGACAGGAATGTCTGAAGTCAACCTCCTGTTTATCCGTTGCTGACTTTCTATGTCTTCAAAATAAAAGGAAACAACAGGAGATTGTGTGAAGACGTTCTGCTCCATTTAACATAAAGTCACGGAGTCCTGCAGGTCTACAGGTCACACACACACACACAGGCGATGTTCTATTCCAGTGTACTACATCTGTATGGTGCCTGTGGGATAAATGGATGGATTGACACTTGGCCCTGAAGTCTGAAGCTTCAAAAGAAGTTTCCACTTTTCCATCTGAATGGTTTCCTCCACAAAAATCCTTTTCTATCTGCCAACAATATTGGCTTAAAAAGTCCAAAATTGAGGTTTTAGAGGAAAAGTACTTTTATTATGAGGGAAATTCCATTTAGACTCATTTCCATTCCAGGCATTGAGCATATGCTCTCAACCAGGAAACATTACATTAGAAACATTTTGTCAAATCTGCTCTTTGGTTAACTTACCATTGACTTATATTGTAAAAAACGAGTCAAAAAAAGTAAATTAACCTCAATATAATAAAGAGACAAGTCAGTGGCAAGAAACCTGGACCAAACAGAGTTCCATCCATCCATCCATTCTCTACAGCCGCTATTCAGGGTCGCAGGGGCGCTGGATCTCATCCCAGCCATCATTGAGCGAGGGGTAGGGCTGCTTTACTCTATTTGATGATGAAAAATTGGATATAGAGCCCATTAAGAGGTAATGGAGTTTGGGGAGGTTCTGAATTTCCGAGGCGTCGCTGCTGGAGGAGATAAGCTTTCAGTAATAATTCCAGCAAACATATGGAAAGTACCCCCTGTAATTAAGACAGCAATGCTTTATAGACTCCACTATTGAGCACTTTATCCCATTAAGATCCTTTTCGGGACGGGATCAGACGCGTTTGCAGTGAGCCTCGGGGCGTATTTGTACAACACAACAGCTCTAAAACAATTCATACATTTAGGGAATCAGGAGCGCGGCGTTAGGAGCTCACATCACAGGCTACAGGGGCGTTTCTTTTTGCGGCAGGATGTTGTCAAAGCTGAGGGAGTACGACAGGATAATAGCTGACCCTGAAGGAGCTGAGCGAGTATAGAACATGTATTATTAATCAGAGTGTTTTATGGAAACCTGTTCCAACAGAAGAACACAGTAATATGCGCCATCCAGCACTATTCTTAATTATTCACTACTCCCCTAACAATATTGCATGGATAGTATTCATCATTATTTCATGCAAAGGAAAAGTGGAAATCCTGGCCTGGATCGCACTCGACGGGCTGGACGGTGAGGTTTGAGCTTGCAGGCTTAGTTGTTCACTTGAGTGACAGCTGGCAAGGCCAGATTTTTAACCATTTGTGTAGAGATGGTTCCAGCATTTGTTCATTTGCAAGCAGGCAAAGCTGCTAACACTAAAAAAATGGAGTGTAAATGTAACCGATGTGAAATCTGGATAATATTCAATCCACAAATTAGTTATAAGTTAATTTTGATAAAGTCCACTCGGTGCATTAGTAACTTAGTAAGTCCTGGAGGTGTCTGGATGCCAGGCTTCTCGTTAGCACTGGTGCTGTTTACTGGTTTCTGACACCTCTGATTTATATTTCAGATATATATTTGTCTTTGTTTTGCCGTTGCAGCGTTTCTGCCAAGCAGTCTGTACCTCCTCTCTTAAAATGCAGAGCTCCAAGGAACCGTATATTTGCTTTGCTGCTTTGACGTCTCCATTTTTCTACCAGGAGGCGGTAATGCTTGTTGAGGATAATTAGCATGTGGGTTTTTGTAGTTGTTACCCAGACCACACCTCACAATAACACGTGGGTAATGTGATGCTGGTGCACAATTTCACACAACAGAAGCTTCAATTGAGAAGAGCTTTGGCATTGAATTAACCTGAAGTTTAACCATTTATTTACGACTAATTTCTACCTAATTTCACATTTTAAGACCCTAACGCAAACTCTAAATTGCGAAAAGCTTGTCTAAGCTGCAGAGGAAATTAGCATTTATATAATTTCCAACAATATTATGCATCTGTAAGACTCAGGATTAGAGGTTGTTATTACAAATGTCTCCTGGTTTAGTGTTGTAGGTAACAATTAGGGAAAAATGTTACAAACCCTGAAAGTCTTGCCAATGTGATAAAAAGTAATCTCATTAAGGTACAAGGTAATGTAATGTACAAATATAACTGCAGATTTCAGCACAGAGTATACAACAACGTGAAGGTGAAAATTAGTGAAGATTTCTGAATTTTATTATTTATATGCTTACTCCTGAGTAACAAAATAGAGGCCGAAGTTCTGATCATGGTTTTTCCACTGTGGCTTTCAGAGGAGCAGATTTATCATAAGGAACAATGCAAACAGTGCATTTTGTTATTTTCAGCATCATTTGTTGATCTTACTTTTTGAGTCAAAGAGGAAAATATCCTGATCTTAAAATCAGGGTTGAGAAGGAGAAAATAACTTAACCACTGAGAAGAGCAGACATATATTGTGACTTTGGTAAGACGATGTTACTATGGAGATTATTAAACAAGTATCTATTATAAGTCCATACAGCATTACTCCAACACTGACTTTCACAGACTTTCATCAAAGTATGTGAAAGAGGTGGATTACGGATTCATACTGCTCGGCGAGGAAGAACGACTAACCACATCAACCTGATCTATTCTGAATGTCAGGAACAGCAGACAGAAAACGTCATCTTCTTGTCAAGCTGCTGTACAGAAGAGCTCCCTGGATTGCGTGTTACCTTGGAAACAAGCTCTGGTGTTCCAGCGAGCGAGTGAGGAAAGGTAAGCCTGCGGCCAATCCCCTCAACATTTTCAGTACAGCCACTCCATCACCTGCATCAGGTGAGCACTTTAATCAACCACAACAGGTAGTTCAGTGGCGAGGAAAGCTATAAAGCAAAGACACCGGGGGATTAGAAACGCCAGCCGACACCGTCTCAGCCTCTGCTACGCTGTGGGTAAACGTAAAGCACGCCTGAAGTCGCCACCTTTGAAATGTCACTGCCTCTAAATTGGAGACATTAAAACCGACTAAGAACAAAGCTCCTAATTACCCAGTGAGCCACAAGGTCATCCACTCCTTCACTTACAGCTCCAGTTGGAAGCCTGGTAAATGTCGGCTTTCCTCCCTGCGCACTTCCTTAACTTTTGCTTTCCAATTTATTGTCCCACTTGGGGGAATTATGTTCGCAAGCCACAGTGATCTATTCAACCCCTAACACATCACTGCAGACGTGACACCAGCACCCAGACACACACACACCCCCACACACACACCCCCAAACACACACACACACACACACACACACACACACACACACACACACACACACACACACACACACACACACACACACACACACACACACACACACACACACACACACACACACACACACACACACACACACACACACACACACACACACACACACACACCTGCTCCTGCTGGTCGCCGCACTGGTAACAGAAGCTTTATTTGGTTAAAAGTCAACCTTTACCTGATATTCCTGATGGAGTTGCATGATTTTAGGTGGAAAGATAAAACACAGAGAAATGCACTTTTATGAACAGTGCACTGAAGTCATTGGAGGATAATCATTTGTTAAATTTCAGCCCTTAGATATATTGTACCTACGCCGGTTTGCCTTTGAAAAAGAGGTTATAAAATGCTTTACCTCTAGGGTAATAAACTTGAAAACTGAATGCTGTGTGTGTGTGTGTGTGTGTGTGTGTGTGTGTGTGTGTGTGTGTGTGTTTGCGTGTGTGGCAGGGGTTCACAGGTGTTTTGAGAGGAGTCTGAATACATTTCCATTTTTAAGCAGAATCTGAATGCATGAATATTTTTAAATAGGAAACCTGCACAACAGCCCTTCTTAGGTAAAGGAGCAAAGGAATGAGTTTTGTTTTGTGCAGGTGGGAAGCGCAGGCAGAATCAAACGTAAACATTTTCACCCGTGGTTTGTATTTGTCTGAAAACATGCCATAATTGTTGTGACGGCAGCAAACTTTGGCTGTGATCGGTATTTGGCCCTTAGCCCGATGCTTTGATGTCGCTCTGCTTCCTTACCGCCATCAAACAGGTTGTGTTTGTTTGTGTGTGAGTGGGGAGTATGCAAAAAAGTTCAGGTGTGATTTTGACAAAACCCAGTGGAAGGGTGGAGCGTCGCCTAGGGAAGAAACCCATTTAGGTGCAGATTTGGACCCATGGGGCCGGTGCAGGGACATTTAAAGGGAATTCTGAACAGGGTGTTTTACAATATCTGTGTCGATCTCTCATATCCAGTATATTTATCCCATGAGAGACGAGTCCTCGCTGTTTATCTGGATTAATATGTGCAGTGGTTGGACAGAGGACACCTTATTGGAATTGCTGTGCAGTAACAAATTAAGTAGAATCGCACAACAGCACTGAAAGAAGTTGTATCTTGAAATAAACAATTTTAAAGATACAAATATTCACAACATGTTATTTGTGATGCTGCTTAATATTGCACCGGGATTCTGTTTAAAAAGCGTACTGCCATGTTGGTTGACTGGTTCTCTATTTTTAGGTTCATTTCAGATGACACATAAGAAAAGGTGCGAACAGGCAAAAAAAAAAGAGAGAGAGAGAGAGAAAAAGAGAGATAAACTGTATATATGGTGACATTATATCCAAGCAACGCTTTGAATCACTTAAAGTGAGCAGTGTTGGCTGTTCTCAACCCCATTAACCGTTTTGAGCTCACGACTGTCCAATTAGGTAGCTGGCACGAAGAGGAGACGGGTGTGAGCAAGGAGTTATCAGGGTTCTGCTCGGGTAAAACTATCCAAAAGAGCAGCAGGTGTGGATCGGACTGAAAAAAAAGGATCATTAGAAGTAAATGAACCCTGCATTTAAATTAGAGTTCATAGGAAAGAGCATGTAAAAGGGCTGATTGTGTACTGGATGTATAATAATGAAGAATAACTCCTTATAAAAAAATATAAATGCAAATAATGAGGCCTATGGCAAATGGTTCTTATTATTCAGATGGAAGACCTCAGATGGACGGCACATTACCGCCGTTAGGCTCAAGACAAGGGATCAGCTTAGTCTGAATTCCTTGGCCACTAATTCATAGAGTGGGGCATTTCTAAAATAACACTGGAGGACCAGTAATGATCCACTCCTTGAGGTCTGAGGAAACAGCCACGAACCCTTGGGTCAACCATCAACCTTGTCAGTCACGCGGTCCGTCAAAAGAAACCAGGTTCCTGTGAGACATTAGTCGGATGCCTTTGTACGGACATGGGTGAGAGGTTC
This sequence comes from Genypterus blacodes, assembly GCF_046128005.1. NCBI lineage: Eukaryota > Metazoa > Chordata > Actinopteri > Ophidiiformes > Ophidiidae > Genypterus > Genypterus blacodes. Next base: position 1,760,744 of record NW_027466930.1, read on the forward strand.
AGCTTTTAATTAGGTGAGCAAGTAGGAGAGACTGCCAAGGAGAACAGGGAAGGTCAGGGAAGGCCAGGTACGGGTGCTAGACGAGGAGAGGTCAGGGAAACGAGACAGCAGAACTGTGTGCAGCCCTGCACACTCATTATTTTGTGACAGGGATTAGTAGCACATAACTTTGTGCCAAGTTACAGGCTACAAGATGAAAAATTACCATAGTTAGGAGGTCTCACGGTAGTCGATTTCCTTGGACAAAGGTAAATGCGGTTGTTAAAAACAGATTGTGCTAAAGGATTTTGTGTTTACACTGGAAAGAGGCATGGATCTAATTGAATATTCTATGGTAAACACAATGCATTATTTTTCATTATTCAGTTTGAGGGAGAGAAAGAAGAGGCAACGTCTTGTGATTGTTCAAGTTTTTGTTTGAATAATCAGATTAAAGAGACTAACAGAAGTCCGCAGTCAAGGGCTGTGCATCACATTAACTTTTTGTTTTGTTTTGGATGAGAATGCGTTCTGCTGTCCGTTAATGGATTTGCAAAGGGGATGTCAATAGAAATGTTTGGAAAAAGGACGCAACATTATTTTCAAACTACAAATGCATTTCTCAAAGAAAAAGCACTGTGGCTGCAAATGCTGAAGGAAACCTGAAAGAAGCCTGGAGGCCTGAAAACGATGCTGGTCTCGTTTATTGGCCACCATAGATAATGGAGGGAGGAGTGAGGTGGAGCAGAGCGACTGTGCCAGAGAACTATGTTGGAGGCGAATAGGAGTGTTGATATTACAATTCCTTCTGGATGCCAAACAAAGTCAACAAACGTTATAGATTGTGTAAGATCCCATTAAATGTAATTAAATTAAGACACTGTCAAGATTCTTCAAGGTGCCCTGGGTTAACCTGGAGTCGGGGCATTCAGGCAGCGGAAAGCCAAATAAATGAAAGAAGACACGAGCAGTACTGCACAGTCCACACTCGCCTGGATCAGAGTGCACACACAGTACTGCTGATCCTTAAACAAAAACAGTAATTTGCAAGCCGATACAGTCAGATGAAGGCACGGTCACGAGGGGTTCACAAAAACTTACTTTGACATATTTCCAACAGAGTGTTGCCAAGGAAACGCCACATTGCCGACGGCTGCCCGGTAGCTGTAGACACCCAAAAGTCCGAGGGCGAGGGCAATCTTCGACACCCAGGAGCAGTGTCTTTGAATCAGGAGATAGATCAGAACCAAGCAGAAAGCAGCCAGCAGGGAGAGGACGAGCTTGTGCTCCGAGCTGACGAGAGAAAACACACAGACAGGCAGACATGGGTTCAACTAAATACCAAGCATTGTTATATTACAGCTACAGTAAGTAACTATTTCGACACAAGTTTTTGTAGAAGTTGCTGAAGCCCTCATCGCTGCCTCCGCTGTCAATCATGTTCTCATGTGGGAGGAGCTATGGAGGCAGGACTGCAGCTTTAAGGAATCCTATTTAACATCTGAAATACATTGTAAGCATTGAAACAGAAGTAAAGCAGCATTGAAGCCCATTTTCAGGGCTTTTTTTCCCAAAGTTTACTACAAATTGCATTCTGCACTATAATCGGTTTAAAGATGACTACAGACTGAACCACAGAACATTTTGATGGGATAAAGAAAAGCATTCGGTATCCTTCAACACCACAGACACAAATCTCCAATAGTCACTGGTTTTAAGACTATAAGATTTCTAAAACTGGAACAAACAGAAAATAAGAGCCCAGAGGACATATCAAAGTTAAATTGCTGTCTGGCATTTACTGTTAGCTGGGTAAGACAGCAAAGCAGTCGAGTAGTTTGAGGCAAAATGAAGAGGAACGCTACCAGCACTCATTATCCAAGCTGGGGAAGTGGATGTAGGGAGAAAGGGCGAGATTGGACAGGGAAAAGGTCAGTGTCCGCATCTCTATTCCACAATGTGATGCATGTTAAAGAACAACACGATTCCCTGACCTGTGGTGTTGACAGAATGTTAATGACCTTGAAACAGCCATCGCCTCGCCAATAAAGTGCTTTTCTTCTACAGCCTGACTAACCACAAAGGACTCATTTCAGATTTTCAATCACATCAAAACAAAGAAGTGAATTGTGTCTATTGCTCTCGCAGGGAAACAAGTTTAAAAGCTGTTATGTGATCAGAATTTATTCACCTGCCGTGTCCGACGTGTACTTCAGTTAGTGATACCCTATATTTCACAGTGTGGCTTTCAGGGTCGCCAGCAAACAGGAGTGAACTTGTTAGATTCAGCTGCTGCTCTTACTGTATGTGTGGGAGGCGAGACCAATCGGAGTGAAAATCTTGTCACTGAACTGCATTCTGTCAGTCTACAGGGGCTTCTGTCAATTGAGTGCCTTTTTTGTCTTTTCTACAACAGATAGCTCCCTGTGTGACAGCTGAATGTTGACGTAGGAACCAGGGAAGATGCTGATTCCCTTTAATTCTACCTTGTTTTCTGCTCCTGTATTCATTACAGTTGGAAATATGAAAGCCCTCTGAACTATACCAAAAAACCTCAAACATGCAGAATATATTGTGATTCCTTCTAGTGTCTTACCCCTTGTGAGGCTACACATTATTGTCGTATGAATGTGTATGTATAGCACTTTTTTGTAGACTTCACACTTTCATGCTAGGTTTTTCCACTTCTCCTGATTTGGACCATGTAATTCCCAGTGCTCTTGCAGTCCGTGTCACTACCCTGTTGGCCTTAGGAGGGTCTACCTGCCACCTCTGTGACACACAGAGCCACCTCTCCTCTTTTCACCTGCCACTATTTTGTTTCACCAGGAGGGAGTAGTGCGTAGGAGAATCATGCTATCCTCGGTGCTTCCACCAACCAATAAGTGTCACTGCTGCAGCTACGAGGACAGGAACCTTCACTGGCTTGTCACCTGCTAACACAGACGAATGGCTCAGCAACACAGCTTTCATCCTGTAAAGAGCTTTTACTGAATGCATATCTTATTTGGTTTAGTGTAGCACTTTAGAAAACTGATCTACCTGTTCAGCCAATGTCCAACATCAGGAAGATGAGCCCACTGCACCCCAGTCTGGTTGAGGGAGCGCATGATCCGACAGCAGACCAGAGTGAAGGGTGGAGTGGCTAATGCGAGCCACTTCTCTGAGTAAATCTCTGCCTTGGGAGAAGCAGAGGGATGACCATCTTTAGACGGGAGCATATGCTCTTCCTCGTCTCCGGAGCCTCTGCGTTCTCTGAAGTATTTCCGGCAGACATCTTGGAAGACGGCGAGGCAGAGGGTGTTGAGCAGGAAGTACCAGGTCTGGTGCTCTTCCTCTACGAAGCTGCTGGCTGCCAGGCTGAGTGTGTGGCCGACCGTGCCGGCCAGCAGCAAAACATCCAGCTCGGACAGATCCCACTCACTGCCCCAACTACTCGATGGCGACTGTGAAAGAATTCAACAAAGAAAGTTTACTAAAGCGTCAAATGTGTTTTGTTTGGACTTCATTTTTTACTTTCTACAAAATATGTCAATACCTCAAAAAAGTTTGAAAGTTATTTGGACTGTCTGTCAGCTTGAGGGCCTGAAACAAGAGATCTCCAAAAGATGGTGAACTGATTCAGTTCAAGAATCTATTGATCACAATCAGCAAAGCCTCAGGAGCCTCAACCTAAAAACCTCGACCTCATTTTAGCTCGAGCATCACTGTGGCGTGGATGCATCAGTAGCTATGGTTTCATTGTTGAATTCTATAGGATAATTAGTGCGATCAAATGACCACTTTAGAGATTCATACCAACTTGATTTCATAATGAAAAACCTTGGCTGCACTCATTGTATAACACAAATACTTCATCATAAAACATTGTGATTTACAGAAGAGTGTGGCTGCTGTATCGTCTCAAGGCTTTGAAAGGCACTTGAGAAAATTGTGTCTCACCTTTTGTTGAAAGAGGAATGTTCCAGTCTAACACATCAACCCAGAAAATAAGCCCATGCATCTCAGCTCTTCACCTTGACGACATATTGTACAGTGTCTATTGACACAATGTGAGACGAGACAAGTTCATGCTCGTCTCTACTGAGAGAGTCGGCCATTACTCTCCAAAGCTTTCGCCGATAACCATGTAGACTTTCTAAATATTCAGTGAGATTAAATGATATTGGTTTAAAGAAAGAATGGAAAAAAACTCACAAGTACAAATTTAGGATACACACCTCTAGGCTGCATAGATTTCAATATATTATCATCAAGGTTCTATTAGTTCATCAAACTCGTGTCTCTTAGGTTAAATAATGTTAATAATTTTCTCCCCCGACATCCGCCGACACTTTCCCATGCATATTTCCGGGGCATACATTTTCAGTAAGTCACATTTGAAGACTTGAAGTATAAGATTGATTTCCAATATGCTCAAAACATCTTTGTTCTTAAGATGAAACATGTCAAGGCTGAGAAGAAAGCAGTTACATGTTTTTTAGCTTCAGTGCTCTCTGCTTTGGTCTCTCTGTGCTCCACTGGTTGGCCAATCTGGAAATCTCAAAAGCCACAACTTCTCAGACTTTGCTTTAGCGGATAAATTGTACGCAGATTAATTTCTATTCTGGACATTGCTTAAAAATGAATGGGGTAAACACACAAGTCATTACTGAAATAGCTCAAGAAACAGTTTTGCTGAATGAATCAGTCTCTGTTGATATACTTTAAATATTTAATTTGCCCATTTACAAGGAGAGCCACACATCAAGGAGATCTGAATTATGTTAGCATTATCTGAACTTAAAGGGCACAACAATGGCAAAACAGGGGAGATTCTATGGAATGAAGTTGCAAAATACCATCTCCATATAAAACAGCAGCTCCCTGTGCCATTTAAGACGTTACCTCCCTAAACAGCAAGCAAGACAACCAAATAATGAAAGAAAGATAGGACCCTGTGTTGTGTCAAATTTGATAGGCCAAAGAATTCTCTTTCTCCAAGGCTGCCTGGGGGCCGTTATACAGAACATCAATCCCTCTGTCAAAACCTGAAGTGAAGCCAAAAGTGCTGAAGATGCATTAAAGATATTGCTCTTCTGCCCTGTCAAAGGCCGTCTCTGCTTAAATATAAAGTGCAGGGAGAGAGAGGGTCGGTGCCGGCTTTTGAATCAATTTACCAGAACTTATTGGTTAGACTCCTGGATTCACAATTACCACAAATAACACAGGGTCTAATTTCCTATTTAATTATCACCATAGAGAGAAACGGTCTAATAGCATCTCCACATCCACGCCGTTCACACTGATAATGTTTCTGTGGGTATGAGGCACCGGTGCTGATGGACCATTTTAAATGAAACAAAAATAGTTGCAATGCTGGAAAAACTTCAGCATTTCTTGCGTCTCATATAGCCAACTCTCACTCATGCAGGGAAATAGCCTCTCTCTCTCTCTCCCTCTCTCTCATTCTCTCTCTCTCTCTCGTCTGAATTATGAACCTTGGCACTTTCTAACCTGCTAATTTGAAGTATTCAATATTTTATCACCAGAGTAGAAATTAAATGTAGTTAAATTAAATGAAACAGAGACATTTGATCAATTCCCATTGTTCTGTGAGACTTTAGGGCATTTCCATTTTCGCTAGTTTCTGTTCCCATCTATTCCTTCATTCACAGAAATGACTCTTGATGAAGCACACACAGTTTTAAAGTATTAAAATGACTCCGACTGAATTTCAAATCACATATTTGTTTGACCGGTGAACTGGAGTCCTTTGTACGTTTCTCGTTCATTGTGTTAAATCTTCTATTTTCTCCACCTTGCCCTAGCTGGCAGAGAAACTAATCAGGATACCTCTAATAACATATTTGGATGCCTCCCATAATGCAGTCATTTGTCAAGCCAAGCCAAGCGCAGCTTTGCACTTAGACTCATCCCAACTTTTTAAGTGACATCATATAGCAGCACCGCATCTCTTAAAGAAAATGCAGCTCTAAATTCTTCCCATCGAACCTTCAATGGCAAAACAAGATTTGTTTTAGCCCAGACAGAGGAAAAGTTAAAAAATAAACATGGACGTCCCACAATAATAAAAATGAAAGTTCACACATGTTCATCATCAATCATTCTGTTCAAAATTAGTTTTCTTGCTCGACTAAGCAGAAATGAATTATGAAACTAATTATGTTCAGCCATGCAGGATAATGCAGAGATGGATATAGATTGGGAGTGAAGAAGCCCAATCCCTATATTTTGGAACAGTGGAATGATATCAAACATGACATCATCACATACAGTAAGACAGTAAGACAGTGTGACAGTAAGACAGCTCTTCTGTACATGGGGACTTATAAGCCCTATTAGTGCAAATGGGGCAAATCCATTTATTACTTTAAAAGTAATCAATAAGATTTTAAAATTGATTCCAGCTTCTACTGGGAACCAATATCAGGAAGCTGAAAGTGGTGTTTTATGTGATCCCTCTAGTTCTAGTTAAAATACAGCTGCTGCATCCTGAACTAGATGAACATGAATCAAATGACCTTTTAAAGCTGAGGAGAGACTACAGTCGGAGTTAATTGTCAATAAATCTATATTAAGTGACTTAGGGAGCCTGTGGGTAAAGACTGGGACTTTTCATATTAGATAAAAAATGCATTCATTCTTCCAGGCAGTTAACATTATCGTCTTGTAATGCATCACAACATGGCACTGTCGGATCTGCAGCTGCACTCTAATCAGCTGTTGAAACGCTGTCTACCGGGCAGGAGCGACTGCAGCATTAAATTGCACATTCTGCAAGTAAACAGAGTTTTTTTGTGTCCTTTGAATGATCGGGCCGCTACTCTTCACTCCCAATTAGGATCCAACGCTGGGATTCTTCTTTTTTCATTATGCTTTCTGGATGTAGCGCTGCTTTGGAAATGTTTTTAAATGATGTTCATGTAAAATACATTGATATGCTTCCATCTATGAATGTGGCCTTTCCAGCTACAGCAACTACACACACACAACTCTTCAGAATCTTAAATTGGATGAGATGAGACACTTCTCACTCCAAATCCAGTCCCACCCCATCAGCTGAATGTGTACATGTGTTGAAACCTGTGACATCTAAATAAATCAATCAAAAATAACTATACCACGCTTCTTCATTACTTAAGGGGCGGCGGACGTTTTTGTACGTCTTCATGCCTCAGTGTACATATGAGGATTGTCTCCCTTTATTTCTTAGCCCTTCAAAAAAAAGGTCTGAACGGGTTTCCTGTCTTTTCACCCTATCAGCACCTTCTCAAGTACAGTACGCAAAAGTAAAAGAACCCATACATATAGGCATATTTCTACAAAGAGTGAAAGCAGAAGTGCAATGTAAATATAGCTGGCATTTGCTTTTATTTGCTAAGCTGAATCCCAATATAGCTAATAGAGGAGGTAGACAGAATAATGACAATAGTGGGTCGGCAGTATTCAGCAGCAGCAGCCTATATACTGTCCTATTTGAACCCTTTTCTTGTTTGTAATCCCTGCTATTCTTTGCATCTGTCTAGCATATGCTGTCATGGTTTCCTCCATTTATCCCTAAATTGTGCAGAATCATTTTGAAGTTTATTTGTCCACCAGCAGTTTGTGCACGGAGGATTTAGTTTGCCTCGCTGTTGGTTTGAGAATGTAACATAATATGTCCTGCCTTTGTTGCAGCGTTTGCAATTGTTACGGCATTATTACACAGTAAGCTAGATTAAGCATATCATAATCGCTACAAAACAAATGACTCAGTGCAATGTGAAACGCAGGCGAGCACTGATGATATCTATCTGTCTATGAATCTTTAAACCTGACCTTAAGTTTCCCAACCCCCCCCCGCCATAGAGCTGTCTGAGCTCAGACGAGATGAGTTCATCCTACAGAGACATGAAGTAAACAACCAACTACAGGAGAAAGTCAAACATCTCGGAAGATGGTGGACCACAACAAGAGAGTAAATCATCAGCAGCTGTGCAGAAACATCCATCCACTGGCTTACTAATGTTGCTCTGCATCTGCTGGCTATTTATTGGGCGATTATTTGCAAGTACATTCTTCGCTTATTCCCATTTAAACAAAGGATGTATGTGTAGATAGGCTTTTTTAAATGTTGAATGTTCAGTGATTGCCCCACAGTGACTACTTCAGGACTTCATGCTAAATAGAAACTCGCACTGCAGTTTTAATTAACAATGCAGTTTTAATAGAATAGTTTTATAGTATAGTTTTAACTTTAGCATAATAGTACCATGTTTAGTTCTACTATCTTATATTGTAAAGGCCGACTATTGTCTACACACACAGCTACTGTGTGTGTCCATCTAGCTGGACACACAAAATGATTTGCTGAGGTTCCGTTGGGTATGATGGAGAGACGATGGCTGCATTGTGGAGCGGTGTGAATGCTACACCTGAGCTATTTGAAATGATGAATTACATTAATAAATGCACTGTGCCTTACAAACAGGAGCCGAGTTTGATGGAAATCTGAGCCTTCTGGGACATCTGCAGTGCAGCAGACAGTAAAAGTATGTGTGGCAGAAATAAAACTATACTGGACAGGTTCAATGTGTGGAGCATTAACAGGTGAGCTCAGGATGGAAACCTGGCAACCACCTCACAGCCACAGTGGACAATCCTTAACTACCATTTTTATATGGTTTAACATTAAATCATTATTGATTGGGGATTTTAACATAGAAGCCTTTATTACGACAATATGTCAACATTAAAAAAAATGAGTCTACACTACATGGGGAATACAGGAGTATCTTTTATAATCCATCACTGCAGGCTAAATGAGGAGGCTCATTGAAACCCTTCATTACCGAGTCTAACGCATGACATGCTCTGCATGCACACAGCCAAATAGTGTTAGAGTAATATAAATGGGCTCAATGTTTCCATTTGAATAAGAGGCACTTGCTCCTCCAGGACGATGCTTCATGCGTTGGCGGAGATTTTGTTTTCTCAGGTCTCAGGTCTTATTTCACAATGCAGTTACATTCAACTGAATCAAAGATGCGTTGGGAAAAGTCAATGTTGCTGAATCACAACGTGTGCCCAGTAGACTCGACGACTTTGCCTGAAGTTGTTATGTCTTATATGAACATTTCTCTACCCGCAGAAAGTGACAAATAAAAGTGTCCGTTCGCTAACCAGCAGTGAGTTATTATTGTTTACAGAGAACACTGGATTTACCTAATTAGATGTTTTGCCTGGGAGGTAAAGTGGAATCACTGGACTAAATTATTTAGATTGAACACATGTCACTGCTCAACTGAAAGGCATCTTCACTCCTAACTAGTGTGGGGAAAGTCTAACAGCATTTATCCTCATGTGGCAGCCCGAGCCAGCGCTTAGACAGGTCTGCAAGGTTTTGTCCCCTGGCGTTTTTTTTACAACAACTAGTCACACCCCCACCTCCCCACCTCCTCGCGATCGTGCCGACACAGTTGAATACAGAGAGTATCCGTCCTTAACTACATCGTCTGTATCCTTTGTTGTCAAGCAAGAACAGAATGGCCCCCACCGGTAAACAAGCACACTCAGCAACACGCAACTCAAAGCTAAAGCACTTAGACGTGGACATCTACTGTATGAGATCAAATTGCAATGTGTCACAGTGCTTGGTGGGTAAATACTATGTGTACTGCTCACCTTGCCATGGATCTGTGTTTCCCAGGGGAGTCGTCTTGCTACCATGGAGATAAGGACACAGAACATTGCTGAGGAAAAGGCTACAGCAGCAAACACCAGACCCCAGGAGAGGCTGCAGAAGTAACAGGAGCTCTCAGCAGATGTGCACACTAAGACGTGCACGGAGGCGAGCAGCAGGCACAGGAGGTAGAAAGGCAGGGAGAGCAGGGATGAGAGGACAGGGAGGTCCACTTCTGCTGCGCCACTGAGGGCTTCGGGCATCGCCAGGAGTAAGACCACAAGGAGCTGGAGGGGGCGAGAGACAGGAGAGGCAGGTAAAGGTGAGTGTGGAAGGTGTTTCAAACTTTCAATCTACCAAACTCCACCATGAACTCAGTGGCCACTTTATTGGTCACATACAACACTCAAACATTCTCAACCGTCATCCAGGGACTAGTATCTACCCAGCAGCATCAACCACTTGAGAGCTCACCTGAAATACAAACACCATGCCTGCGATCATGGAGTACATGTCGTACTTGCCCAGCTGCTTGCTGAGGGCAGAGCTCATGGCAGCCAGGGCCTCCAGGTACTGCTTCAGGACCTTCTTGCCCATGTTGGTCAACACCTCGGAGGTGTTACCCTCCAGGTAGAGCTTCATCCAGTTCCCATGAGCCTTTTCTGCCACACGAAACTGCTCAAATCCAGTCTCTATAAGGATCAGATAGAGATGGGAAGGGTCAGTTGTATCTAGAAGTTGCATTATATGATGAATATTGCAGCTTATAGGCCTACTGGTGAAGATTCTTCATACATTTATTACATACTGATGGTGAGACTATTAAATGTTCTAATGAAACTGGACCATTTGAGCTCTCTGCTTGGTTGTGAAATCTCTCTCTCTGCTGTGCAAAGCTAATCACAGTCTGCCCATTTCGTTCTATTGACTGAAGCATCCTGGAGGGACTGCAGAAGGGCAGTTGGACAGGTTCAGCATCTCATCTCAGAGAAAGTTTGAGCAGACCAGTGCTCCAGCCTGCCTATCCTGCTGCATCTTAGGGAGAAAAGATGCATGTGTTCATGAACAGCTGTAAGGTAATCCTGTTATTGACTTTCAATCACTGTACTCCGATGTTGACATTTTCTTTTTTGGCCTCCTGTGTTGAAATTCAATTATATTCCATTGCAACAGATGTGTAGAGCTGAAACACACTGTAGTTTGTCAGGATCTGCACCATGATCGATTTACATGTTTACTGAAAGCAGCTCAAATGATTCCTGTTTTCAATTTACTTCAGTGCTTTAGGAGCTTGTTCAAGGACAAAGCAATGTTGAGCTTTGATTCGTGACTGCACACACACACACACACACACACACACACACACACACTTCTAAAAACAATATTTTGCAGTGTAACACCTATCTCAGCAGCATAGGCATTGAGGTGATAAATAGTGACTCCAGCTTTGCCAGACAGAGGAGTCTGAAGAAATATTAGAACCTCAAGCCACAGGCATGAATCATACAATATCGATGGCCGTGACCGTGTTTCATCTGTCTGAAAGAACAGGGATTGGTTAATGGCTGTCCAAGACGCCTGAGGTTAAAGCACAACAGAAACACAAAATGAAGATTGAAAGAAGGGAGACAGTGCGGCACAGAGATGGAAGGAAAGCGAGAGTGAGGTAAGCAAGATTATACAAAGGGAAAATATCACTTTTCAGATTTTAAATGTGAAATTTTCATTGTTTTGTATCTTATCTTTCATTTGAGACATAGTGATGAGGTTCACACAACTTTACTGTTTTGCCTTTTTCCTTTCTTTCCCCCCGTTTCCCTTCGGTGATAAAAAAAACATATTTGAAATCTGAACATTGCCCCCAACAGGTGCCCAAGAATCACCGCCCTTAAAATTTCATTCCTGGTTCATTTCCCAGCAGCGACAACTAATATATTCTACTGCATAACAGCCTCATGATTACCCAAGTGGACAGATTCAAAAATCAACACGTCCAAATGTAGGTCTGAAGAAATTATTTCCATTTCATCCACATCACTATGGAAACTAGAGACCAAAATAGAGTGAAAATGTGCTGCCAAAGCGCTAAGTTGTAATATGCAAGGAAGTAGTTTATTTTCTAATCAAGTTTTGTAATTGCAGTATTTGCTGAACTTGATTATGGGTTGACGCCTGTATGTCTTCTTTTGGATGACATTTGTGTTACATTTCAACTTAAGATACACACCATAACACCTGTGTCCATGTTGACTGCCATCAATGTTCAGCGCCATTGCCATCAACATGAAGTATGAGGCTATAAGAAGTGGAACTGCATATAAATGTGTTGACAATAGCTTCATTGTCGTTACTATTTCTAGTTTTTCTGACTGTTACATTTAGAATGGAGTTGTATTCTTACAGAGTGTGATGATAATTGTAATTCAGTTCTGAAAGCTTGTTATGGATTGCTTGAACATGAGGGCTTGCATCGTCTCATTTTCTGATGGTCCATCAAATTTGTTAAAGCTGTTTTAGCACCATTGTCTGCACACTGGAGAGCATTCCGTTTTCATAGCACCACAGTTTAAAAGTGATTGCTTTTTCTGGGGAAACAGCCTCTTGTGTGGATCATGAATTCTTAAATCAAATGTGACACGTCAAATTATTTGGCAAGTAAGCTGGTAATCAAGGCGTTTTCTCTGTCGGCTCCTTCCTTTTCTCTCGCTTAAAATAAGACGGAGAACCAATTGAGCTTCAGCAATGGGAACTGCAGGCTAACGTAAAGCAAATGTTTGTGAAAGTGAAGGACAATCACTGAGATGGAGACAGGATGAGACATAAGAATTAATTGTAGAAGCAGGAAAATGGAAAAACCTGAGTGTGACCATGAGATTACATGGGAAACAAAAGTGTGTATGTACAGGATATGCTGCACACACATTTACACAAAGACCGGGTTTTATGTGAGATAGTATGTAGTGTTTATGATTCTGTCATACTGATTTTTCACAAGTGAAACGTCATTCACTGACTAACCATGAGTTACAATACACACCAATGGGTTCATAAGAGAACTTTATGGAAGGAACACGAGTGCCAGGCTTCTGTTACAACCAACAAATGACCAAAAGAAGACATAATGTTTGTATCACCTGGTTTAGAATGACATTACAGAAACCTGCATTCAAGTAAAGGATTTATGCTGATGAATTAGGTGATAAATCTTTTGAACTTGTGAAATGCTTTAGATTAAATGCTTTAAATAAAGCTCCTTTGACTTGTTCAGCAACTTGTGAATACTTCAGCGTTTTACTTTTTAAAAGTCAAGTTAAATCCTGTACAAATCTCCTGAATCACCTGGGTGGTTGAAGTTGAAGTGCCACATACCACAGAATTGGTATTGGCTTCAGAATTACTACTATTACTACTACTACTTGGATCCGTTATCAAAGTAATCTGGAGACAAACTGTGAGGGAATCATCACTGATACTAATCTGAATATCGACTACAACATTTAGAATATGTTCTATGTGCTGGACACGGATTGCTATTTTTGGGAACATTAACACAACAGGCTCATTGACTTCAATTGTCTGTGAGAGGGCTGAGAAGGCATAATGGGGCCTGATTTTACCTTCAACTCCATGGATATAGGCACGGGGAGATAATGACTACATTTTCATCTATTCCTTTAAATGGCCCATTATGTTACAATTGGTAGTAATCACATTGCTGTTAGCGTAACTGCGGACCCTGGCAATCCAGGCTCTACGGGCTCTAGAGGAGTGACTCAGAAAATGTATAACATACCTTTCTGATATTCAGCCATGCTGTCTTTGAGCAGGCAGCTGAGCTGATGTCCATTGAGATGCAAAAAGCGCAGCTGGTCTCTGAGTGAAGTTTCCTCCAAGACGCCGGGGATGACCTGACCCACGCTGTTCTGAGATATGGGGAGGCCGAGTCCCAGGGCAAGTGTCGGAGTCAGGTCGACCTGCTCCACTACACCGGGCGTCTCCATCCCCCCTGCCGTATGAATACACAAACACATGCAGAAGAATCATCCACTGGACCTGCAAAATGTGGTAAATGTGAATTAAGCATTTCAGTACAGTAGAAGAATGAATGCATTTGTTTAGAATCAGTAAATCTATTTATTGAATGGGGGACTGTGAAATTACTGTATAAAGAAGTGCAAAGTAGTTCAGCTATGGTTGCTATGGTCACCATTAAGCAACTAACAGGTTCTTCACTGAATTAAAAAATATCAGAAACTTAAACCAGACTACTGTCTCTGTGCTGGAGGATTTTTTCCTGGAAATTACGACTAGAAAACAAAGAAAAGCTTTCAGGACGTGCGTCCGTATTGATTTGCAATTACGTTATATCAATTAGTGATAGAGTGCAGCAAATTGACTGTTTATGTATCCGAAGAGGGAAAAATGTGACTTCAAACGCAAAAGCAATTCACTGAGTGCCACAATATAATCGCAAATAATTTCAGAATCCCCAACAATCTGTTTCCCTCCTCCTGTTAGAAGTTAGCAGTCAAATGAAATTAAACATATTCTACTTGGACAGTATAAAGAGAGCAGCTACAACATCTCAGTCCTGCCTCACATTCCCCTGAAGACACACAAACTGTGGCCATGGGGAGATGAGACAGTGAAGAGGAACATTATATAGTAATAATAGAAGCTGGAACCCTTCTGTGGTCGAGTCGTTTCTAGATTTTATTTCTAATCACGGCAGAGTGCACTCGTGGCACTTCTGCTGTTGAAACTCAGGGCAGTATTTGTAAATATAACATACAAAGACTGCATCTGAACATAAAAGCCTCACTAATAAGCCTCACTATTACTTTTTAATTAATGCCTATGGGTAAGACTACAGGGAAAGATGTCACAACACAACAACACAAGATATTCATGAATTAAGTTATCGTGTGAAATGTACGCTTCCGTTTTTTCAAAGCTTGCCTCCTCAAAAGTAAACTGGCATTTATGTGTTGACGCTTCGGCTCTTATCGAGAGCTTTCCAGAACGCAGGCAGAGAGTGGGAATCATTCCCAGAAATGTCTCTGTGTGTGAATGATTCAGTTTGTAATAATAGCCTACACTGATGTATAATACATTCAGAAATGAACCCGCCTTTGTCTTTAATGGAACAATACAACTTAGATGTGTGGGGAAGTGAGACAGTTGCACACTAATGAAGACTTGGCCAAAACCCTGAGCTATGAGCTAATTTGAAAATTGGACACAATTAAACGAGCTACAGTTTTCCCTTTTATCTTAAAAGGAGACAAAGATTATTATTTTGCTGTATTGTCCCCACAGCGATTTTCAATAATGTTAGGAAGATTCCTAGATGTTCCAGGCTTGGTACAATATCATACTTGGAGATGAACACAAATACAAATGCTTCATCTATAGATTTAGTTGCTGCAATTACAACAACGAGAGAACACACAAGGTTCATCACTCATTTCTATAGTAACCAAGTTTAAAACCGCCTCACTTGTGATGTTGGGAGTTAAGTTTCTGGGCAAAAAGGCCATTATTCAGACAAATATCTGGATTGATGGGCCTTCGTAAAGAGAGCAACCGAAGTCCCTTAAAGAACTTTAGGGAGCAGATTTTCTAAATATTTCCCCCACTGGAGCCCATTGCTTTGTTTGCTTCCCTTTTGGAGTAATAATTCATATATAGAGTAATAATTCAGTGCCTCAAAGCATTTACATCTGGTCTGTCCCCTGCAGTGGAGACTTCTCTTTCTGGCCTTGGATGGATGGTTAGCGTGGGATAACTTGTTAGAAGAAGTGCAACTGCCCCTACTTCTGTTTGGATAAGAAACTCAGACCTGGTGCATCTGCATTAGATCAATACTCTGCCTCAGCTCATCTACGGCCGTCTCTCACATCCACAGAGTGAAATCTTCACCATAACACATCATTTATGCAACAGGCTTTAAGTGAATTTCATTAAGAAAAGTACTACTGCTGCTATTCAGCCTCTTTCAAAAGTGAAAGATCTAACCTCTAAGAAATGCCACGAATTCTGTAGCAACAACTCACTGCACTGTAAATGATTAATTAACATGAATGGTTTAAAAATAAATCAACGCTAGAAAAGATTTCAAAAATAGTCGTGGCTGAGAAAGAAGCAATTATCACGTTCACAGGTTCACACTGATCCGAATTCATCACACCGACATCAAGCTCCGATCAAGGGCTTCAAATCTGAGGCCTTCCAACACCGCAGTGTTGCTCAAAGTGAGGCTAATGGTGTTCTTCTATGCGTGTGTGCATAGAAGAACACCATTTGTCGATAACGGTTGATATTTAATGGCTTTATCGATTTGAATGATGTTGTTCATTCACAACTTTCAGTCAACAGGCACATCCTCTCAAGTAGAGTGGAGCAATTTACCGACACAGCCTTCACAAAAACACAAACACCTTTTTACTGCCTGCTCTGGTGGGATTTGTCAGACCAAGCAGAGGTGACTGATTACCAGAACACAGACCAGTTCATTTTTATTTTATCATTTTATTTTGCATTTCAGGCAGTCCAGGACGGGGTTGTGTGAATGCGGGGTTGTGTGACTGTGGGGTTGGGTGGGGTTTCGGGTGGGACATCCTCTCTCTGGATCTTTTCTTTCCTGTTTGTTTCTCCCCTATCTCTCTCTCTCTCCATCACTACCTATGATGCGATATGTACTAGCCTACATCGCTGTTTGACATCATCCTGTAAGTTCTGTATGTACCCTATGACATCATTGCAACTCCAGTCCACTTGTACTCTACCTCAGGATCTACGTATAAAGGTCAACAACAATAGTAGGGATATCACAACCTTTCCTCCCTTCTCTCTAGCTCTCTCTCTCTCCTCTTTCCCCTCTTTCTCTATAAAAAAACGATCTCCACAATATCCTACACCTGTATGCACAATGTCATGTACAATGTCTGCTTCAATAAAAACAAATTGCAAAAAAAAGCAGAGGTGAGACTATCTCACCACTAATAAAAATGCTTCTGCCCTCAGCCAACCTACTAGACAGTACCTTTCCTCCTGAAGGTGGGGCTTATGAGCACCAGCGCTGTATTGACTTCAGCCTCTGATGAGCCTCCGTGGCTGCCGGTCTCCGACATGCCGTGATCTCCGCACAGCACCAGCAGGTAGGGCAAGGATCCCTCAGCCTCCTGAGGGAAGCAGACACAGAGGTTAATGGACTCAGGGCCACAGACTTTATGAACCCCTACGGTGCGGAAAGCTGTGAAAGATTGAAGTTTGGCATCAGACCAGATATGAGCAAGTGAAATCAGAACAGAACAATCATATAAACTGATGACTGTGAGTAAAAGGATAAATCAGCTGATGTGTCTCCAATCTCAGTGGAATTCCTGACACTGAGAGGTGATTTTAATACCGGCATGAAACTGTCACCAGTGAAGAGGAAGTCCTTCCTCTACTCAAAGTACTTCCTGTAAAGACTTTTGCTCCTTCTCATCTCCTGCTTAAATTAATTCAATAGTGACAGTAAACAAACACAGGGGATGAAACATTTGTGAAAGATGGGACACTTTGATCAAGCTTGGCTTCTTCCTTAAGCGATTCCCTTTCAACTCCACTCGGGAGAACCTGCCACGGATGATGCACTTGACAGGGACCCCTTCGGAGGAAATGCAACAGGGGCTGATTCAGAGTGCGACTACAGATGTTAACAATGCAAAGCCAAATCCTACTACGCACTACGAGACCCTCAAAAGACTATTGTGTAGCGTATGAGCTCTGAACACAAAAGGTGCCATGCTCAACTGCACAGGACTAAAGCCGCATACGTGGATGAACAGCATCCGGAAAATGAGACTGAAGTACGAAAGAGGAGATACAGTATATGTTCTAACATAAACTTTATTCCACTCTCAAGACATACAGGTACATTGTTGTGCCTGAAAGCTGCATTCATCAACCATCAAACAACAGCGACACTGAAAGAAAGTCAAAGTGACAGCAAAGTTTACTTAACTTGTTGGAATAAAGTCTGTGTTCTGCATTTGAGAGGCCACATCAATCCAATTTTCAGTGTCGCTTCAGACGACTGTTTAACCTCTTAATGAGAACATCATGTGAGTCCATACAGAGCCATGTACTAAGCTGAGGAGTTATATTTGCTATTCACGCACAACAAAAAGGAACAAAGTCAACCCCTTGTCCTACATTTCCTTCTTGAATATTTGCAAATGGCACTACAGTAGACACAAGAGAGGCAAAAACACATCAAGTCAAGCACCAAGTGAACACCACCGAGCCGCGCGCGCTCACACACACACACACACACACAGCGAGCCTCTATTCCCTCTTGAATAAGCTCACAGCTTTCTCCACCTTTTGAGGATGAGAACAAGGAGACACTTTTGGGAGACCTTTTCCTCCACTTCATGAGAAACCTTTTTTTAACCGGCACACAAAAGGC
This sequence comes from Genypterus blacodes, assembly GCF_046128005.1. Classification (NCBI taxonomy): domain Eukaryota; kingdom Metazoa; phylum Chordata; class Actinopteri; order Ophidiiformes; family Ophidiidae; genus Genypterus; species Genypterus blacodes. Next base: position 1,778,845 of record NW_027466930.1, read on the forward strand.
ACTGTGCTGATTCAGGTGGTAAGTCATCGCTCTCTTTCTCTCTGCCAGTGAACCAGCTAAGAACACAAGAAAAAGAAACAAAACGGTCCAAACATTTGCAATAATTACACTCCCTTAGAATTTAATCAGATTAAATGAGTTTCTCCAATTAAATTCTGGCTTGGTGAGTTCAGTTTAAAACATTTTGCCCCTCAAAACAGCAAAATCAGCGTCCTGACCTTGAAATGTAAAACATCTCCAAAAGAAGATTGAGGCGGTGTGCTCTCCATTAACGCAAAGGTCTGCAGAAGGTCCTTCTAAACATCGTGTCCTACTTTCCAATCACATTTTAATGGAGAGCGTTACCTCTGTCAGCTCAGCAGGTCGAGCAAGAACCTGCCCTTAATACGAGCTCACAGGAAATGGGGTTACTCGTATCACATCACAAAGGGAAACGTTGAGAGCTGTCATTTGAATGCCAACTCCGCTTTTCTGCTCTGGCGCTCATCGTTCCCTCTTTGATTTTGGTACGCAGCTCCAAACAAAGAGAGAGTGCTGAGCGTCACTACACCTGCCAACATGTTAAAAGCATGTAGCGATCTGACAAAACTGTTGTGTAAAAACTGTTTTGTATTTGTTTGAAGCTCTAAAAGCTCCTGGAGGAAGCACCGGGCCGTCTCTATATTTAGGCCGCGCTGCTGCCGTAACCGCCTCAGCGTTCGCTAACGTAAGCCGAAGTGAGACTTTCAAACGCAAATCATCGACGAGACGAATATCGACAGGAGAACAGTGCGGGGAGTCAGGAAAACGCTGCCCCCATCGTTCCCAGAAAGGTACCTAGGGTGAGAGAGAGAGGGGCTGCAGGCTCAGGGAGACATGACTTCACCGGCTCAATACAGAGTTACAACAAAGCCAAGACACAGCCCCAGCACCCACGCACCGGGGCACACAGGGAATACACAACATGCACAACATTCTCGGAGTACGCAGAGGGAAAGAGAGGCCACAAATACTCAGATCAAAGACTAAATTAGACATAACAGCTAGATAACAAGCTTGTTTTGCAAAGGTTGTTAAAGTTCTTGGGCTGTTGCAACCCAACCCAATCAAAATCATTAGGTAGATTGCATAATCTATTTATAATAACAATGACACTGGGGCTCTATCTTTCCAGGGAAAAATGTCAACAAATACCCCGGCAATTTTGAAGAAAGGGAGCAAAAATAATCCTGTGCAGAATCTCCCCCACAAACCTCATCAACTCTGCCTCACAACATTTCGTAAACATTTGTCCATTACCTTCTCAGACATCCTGACAGACAAAGCAGAAGGCTGATGAAAAGGTAACCTGAAGTAATCATGAGGGGGGGGCCATCTAATACAAAACACCTGTTGTAAGTTTGAGAGACAGTTCAATCACACAACAGCTGACTGAGCACGAGACGTTCGGCAAAATGGGTCTGATGAACCTCAAAGGCAATGCAACAGCCAAAAAAAACACACACAATTTGATACAATGGCTGAGAATGTGTGTAATGTGAGTGCCTGGTAATGTTTAGAGTGTTAACAGCTTCTTCTTGAGAATCATGACATCATCATTCTAAAATTCCCACAACATCACAACTCGGTGTATAAACAGAGATGCAGCTGTGTATTTACCTTTGAAATGAGGGAGCTGTGGATCTTCTTGACGACGTCGTCCATCTCCAGCAGCTTGGGCTGGGTGAGAGAACTGTGTGGTCCGCTGATGTGGCCGATGTGGTCCAGGCCCAAGTAGTGGAGGATCAAAACGTCCCAGTCGTCTCTTTTAAGGGTGCTGTCTAAGTGACGGGTCACATTATTGTCGACCTGAATAGAGAGAAGGTGCATGGAGGATGAGAGAGAAAGTATCTGCTGTCTTTGTTCTATTGTATACGTGTGTATGAATATGCATGCAACTACATTTCACAATATGGCGACAGCGCGTGCAAATGACTATTTCAGGAACCGGGGATGCAGGATCTATTGTTCTGTCATTCATTGTCATTTGCCCACAAAGGACTAGATGTGTTTTATAGATTCATAGTCTGTTTTCTAATAATACAAGAAAAGGGACAAAAACCTCTGCACATTTCCCTCTGTGTGAGAAAAGGCGGCCTTTGATACATCACGTATCCGCTTACGGGAATATAACATCCTTGAGTGCGATGATGCGTCACCAGGTATACGACATCGTGTTTAGCATCTCTAAGAAGTGCTGCAAAAACTCAAAATGCACTTTTAAATCCTGATACTGCGAATGGTTACAAAATGAATCTCATTTATCACTGTGTAGGATGTTTATAACCAACCCTGGCCCATATTTACCCAGGTTAAACTTAAATAAACAATCCAAAACAACCTTGGCAGAGAGTAACAAGTTGCCAACCATGTTACCCATCAGTCACCAGCGTCTTTTACTCGTACATACCTCAGTGTAGTCCGATACAAAGAAGGACGTTGTGCCGTCGTACTCCATGAAGTGTTTGGGGAAGAGGCGTACCCAGGTGTCGTCTCCGTAGAAGATGATCCTCTTCCCAGCTGTTTTGGCCTGCCAGATGAGGTTGTCCTCCAGCAGTGCAGGAGAATTCAGGTTCATTACCACATCAATGAAGCCTGGGATACTGCCAGTGGTAAGAGCCTGGGGAGGAATACGTTGGTGTCATTGTCCTTTGAACAATAATTGTCTTTTAATGGTCCCATACAACCTCACAGTTTCATCTTATTAATTCAGCTGACTAGCTCCTGTGCTTGTAACACAGAAGTCAATAAAAAGTTTTTATGTATTGATAATATTCACAACAACACAAACAGTTTCAGCTGTAGCACACAGAGCGGTCAGTGATCCATATATGGAACGAGCAATGCCTTGATTCTCCATCCTTTAAGGATTATACATTCCCCAAAGCTAGACCTGCCGCCACATACGGGGACGGAGAGATAAATCAGGTACACAGATGATATCTATGAAGTGCAGTTTCTACCAATTTTATCATGGAAATCTGAAAGCAAATAACACAGAGCCCCTGTTTGACTGACAAGAAAAATGCAGCCTATTTCCTAAGTCTGGAGAGAGTCTGGTGCATGGCGAAGGGAAGATACAAAGGCCTCATCTTAATGCGCTGAAGGAGACGTGAGATTGAAGCTGCTGGCAGGAAACACTGTTATTTAAAGCCCATATGAGCGTCAGCACAGCCTGAGATGGAAGATGCAAAGTCCTGCAGGACATTCAAGAGACCAGGTTGGAATCAGAGGTGACCGCCTTTTATTGTCTGAGAGCAGAGGCGTTAGAATATCCAGCCTGGGGAACTGCACTGGCAAATTCAAAGTCATCTTTTAAATCAGCTGTTAAAACACAATTTTATCTGTTTTATTTGCCCGCGTTGTCCTCATGTAACCCTGCTTTTTCCATTCACATCTTCTTTGTTTGTTTTTGCTCTCCTATTGGTGTTTTATGATGGGCAAAGCACTGTAGGGAGAAATGTTTTCATGATTGCCATAAGGCTCCATCCACAGATAGCAATAAAGCCAAACACTCCACAACAAACACATGAGGACACTCGATTAACTGCTGCAATCTTATACAAAGAATTAGTTTTCACTGTCTTTATGTGCAAGCACTGATTTTTAAAATACTTTTTTCCCCCTGACACAAAGTTCTCCTCTGCCCACTCATTCACAAGCCCCAGAATATTACCGCCTCCTAAAACATCTTCAAACTGTTTTTGCTTTGACCAATGGAGATGCCCGTTTCAGGCTACAGCTGGTTCAGCCTCTCGCCCTGCCTGCTTCAGACACAGTGAGGTTCCTCGCTCTATTGTTAGACACAGTCTGAGTAATGAAACCAGCAGTTTGAAAGAAAATGAGCCTTTGCCAAAATGGAAGCACACCTCCGTCTTGTACTATAATAAACATATTATAAACTGCTCAGATATATATTTCACAGAGGAGGGAAACCTTTGTGTGCGCGACACGGGGCACAGACTGAAATATAAATTGTTTAAAAATGCAAAAGCCTAAAATTTCCCCAGACGCAGAGTAAACAGTAGGCTCCTGCCCACATGAATCAGCGACTCATCAACAAACTAATTACAAGCCCACAGTATGTCTATGCTTTGTGATGTACCACTGCTGAAGTGTTATATACTGTATTAATGGGTTACAGATGCTCGCTGGCACAGTGATTAAAACTCGCACCAAAATCAGTTGAAGACTCCTTGGGAAAAGCATCTCTCATTTCCTTTGCATTTTGCGTTCTGACACAAGATATTTCTAGGATTCCTTTATGTTCTATCTCATCTTATACATCCAGAAGATCAATGAATATATTGGGTTGCTGTGCTGACATTTCCCTGGCAGGCTTGGCTCCACTTTCTGTGTTGTGTCTGCTACAATTGTGATCATGATGAAGTGAACTGTTGTTAAAGCCCAGTTTATCAGTGATGTGTACTTACTTAGCTGTCAGTTTGAGACCTCTGTTCAGCTGGTCACAAGAGAATACAGAAGAACCGGACAACAGAACATCTAGTTCGGACAAGAAAGTTTAGAAGACCAGAGTGAAGCATTTCCAATACAGGAGCTCTCACTTGTCTGGTTGCATTTAAAAGTAACAAAAAAACTCCCAACACCAACTATGTCTGTATGAAGCTTGTAACTTTTTGTATGAAGTACAAGGAAAGGTAAATGTAATGTCTGTAAATGAATGGTTGGGCCACTGAGAGAGATGATATAGGTTAGTTGGCTCTGTCACACCAGTTAATTGGGTGCAATGCAGTGATGGTGGTCAGTTGTTGTGTACTGCCACCTACTGGTACATCACAGCATCTCAACACTTGGAATGGAACGATTCAACTGCTCCATTCTGATGTTACAAAGGCTCCGTGGATCACTAATTCCTAAGTACTTGTAGGTATAGAGTAACCTGTACTGATACTACAGATAGAACAGCGTCTCTTCTCTCAACCTCATGATCACACGCTTCTTCACGTTTCTATGCGCCAGCCGCAGTGCGACAGCTTGCCAAAAAATACAAATGTTTATGATTAAATGGTCGATGTCAGTCCCTTGATATTGTAACTCTCTCCTCCAATTCCAAACTCTATTACAAGGACTCTGTTGAGTATAGAATATCAAGTAGTGTGTGTAACACCAACTCTCTTATTTTCTGGTACGGGTCAGAAAACGTTCCAGTTGATAACAACATCCTCCGAATGAAATATTACAATGTCATTAGTTCTGAGTGAGTCCAGCAACTCAACAGCAGCACTCGGCTGTCACAGTGCTTTGCAAATGCCATAACTACACAGTGCACTCTCGCTGTGTAGTACAGGCAACAAAACTGAAGGTGTTGTGCTCTGAATCTACTGTAACTGCCCAACGACCCGCAAATGTGATTAACCGGCCCTTCTACAGGGCTTACAGATGTGCTTGTCTGCCTCTGCCATCCCTTTGGCTGCACACAACCTTGCAAATCAAATGTACAAGTCTTTGGACAGCAGGGAGGAAATTGCTCAGGTCCAGGCTGCCCGATGACCTCTCCTATTTTCCATCTCTCTCCTCCCCCTTATCCATCTCTGTGTCCACGTCAACCCTTCAGGCCCATGCTGCTGAACTCAGACAGACCCTATTTTACCTTCTCCTCTCTCATCAGTTCCTCCTGCGTTCCCTTACCAACCGGAACAATTGAGAAAGTTGACATTCAGGATGCGTTGCTCGGGATCCTACCTAGGTCAGCTTCAGCACAGCCTTTTTTTATTGAGAGTCTTCTCCTTGTTAATGAATCTTGTCCTTCATGAAAACTGCTTCTTCCTCTTGTGCACTAATTTTCTGACATCCACCACATGCTATTCCCACCCGTGCTGACCTGAACAACCATGAGAGTCTTAACTCATGGTACACATTCCACTTGTCTGACCGCAATTACTTGATATCGTTAAGGAGTTATGGACAGTTCTCTAGGGCCAAGTTTAGGCTCCGCTCTTCTTCTGCCTGTACAAGAGATGACTCCACTCTGTCAGCACATCCCAGTTTCTCCCAGCACTGTTAACAGCATGATGGCACTCAGTGATCATCTTTATTCTGCCCTCTGACATCACGGCTGAAAATATTCCTACCTGACACCTTCAGTTGAGTACAAACCCATCAGTCATTTGAGCTTGAATAACCTGATCTTTTTATATATTTTTCCCTCTGCGACGTTACACGCAAAACTCACAAGACGTTAGTACTGTGTCTCTCTTCACTGTCCTCTCAAGAACAACATCTTCAGTTATGTAGTTCAGTTCATGTTCACATTTTCTTTGCACAGTTTAACACTCACAAATGTGTGTTTTTGAAGGTAATGTGAAGGTAATTCCTCATTTAGGGGTCTGACATATCCAACCGTTTCCCCTTCTAAGTATTAAGTGACATAGCAAAATTTTCTATATTTTTACGAGCTGCTGACTCTCCTCTATAAAAATGATTCCACAACTCATAACTCACCCCTCCAATATAAGGTCTGTTAAGCAGACTGATGACAGGATGCTAACACAGCATGACGGACAGACATTACATCAATGATAAATGAGCAGCATCTTACCTTAAGCCTTGGCATGGTGACTGTTGGAGGTCTTGCTTTAGCCACAAAGCTGTGGGTTGAGCCCTTTTCAACCAGATGCCTGGTGTAAGGCATATTCATGTGCCCATTGGGACCAAACACAAAATCCTCCCGGAGAGCATCGACTACCATGATAACCAGCCTTTTAAACAGAGGCTGGGGTAGGTGAGAGGAGTTTGGAGAGCTCCCTGGAAGTTAAGAAAACAATGTAGGGGTTAGAACAGATTATAAAAGGACAAGGAAAATGGAAATTGGTATGAAAACAACGCACGTACAATTATCAATTATTCTATATGTGCATAATTTGCGACAATAACAGATAAGTAAATAGTAATGATAATGATAGTTTTAATTCATTGACATATGGATTTCCAGAGCTTATCCAGTGAACCCATGGGTCAATGGTTGTGGTGACAAATGTTATTGTTCGCTTTGATATTACAACATGACCTGGTTCAGGAAAGTTTGAAGCACAGCTGTCGTCATTATGTCTCACGGTTGTATTAAAGCTAACATGTTTAGTAAATGGACGACGATACTAAGCCGTTGACAGCGCGAGCGGGTTCCGGTCTCCATTGAACACAGACACCCGGTGATCCTGAACCTCACCTGCCAGCGGCTCCGCAGGTACATCTGACAGCTTGTTGTTCGATGACACAGAGGACTTGATGGGTACAGGAAAAAATCCCCGAAGGAAGAGGGCAATGCCAATGACTTCAAATATTAAAATAAACGAAACAAAAACAGAAGAACGGACTTTCATCTTGCTAGTAGACAAACACAAAATATTTAAGGAACACGAATTGAGATCTCAAACTCGTTAGCTAGCAACAGACCTGGAGCTTCTGACACAAATATGACAAAATATGAGACGAAAAAACCCCATAATAACACCCCGTTTCAGATGGACGCACCGCTACACAATATGTCCCGAAGCCACATATCATTATATTAGATGGGTAATTTCATAAACATTGTTTAAAGCCCGTAATTATGCGTAAGAAAATAAATATCCAGTTGACAGGGGACGAGGCTTCCGGGTTGATTGTGTTCAACTACGGGTAGCACGGAGGATCAAACATAACCAAACCGCGTTTATACACAACCCTATGTTGATTGGAGAAACCACGGTTTTACTCTGAAACAACACAAATAATGAAGAGATTTCGATAAATAAAATTATAACTGACATTCATGCATCACAAAAAAAACAAAAGTGAATAAAGATTCTGTCGTCCTAAAAATCATTTTTGTTTTAAATAACAAATGGCAACGTATATACGGTATGTAAGGAGAAGATCAGTAGAACAGGAGTTGGGGATCAGTGTGACTCATGATGGTTAAGCTATTATTTGTTGTTTATGGCTGTTGAACAGAAAGGTTCCAGTAGCTATGAATATGTAGTAGCCATGTGCCTTTGTTTACGTTGTCCACATCAATATCCACCTCAAATTTAGGTAAAGGAAACATAACAGCGTGTCCGATCTGATGGTTATATGACATCTGATGACAAGAGATAAAAATGGTTTAGGCCCTGACCAGATATTCCAGGTGCACAGGGCAGCACACAGGAAGAATGAAACATTTTATCAAGCAGCTATAAACTGCTCGGTGGAGGATATGTGAACACATTTCACATGATTTAAACCTCTGACATTTATTTGGCCGGAGGTTGATGCGGTCTCATTGGAAATTGGCCAAGGAAGGAACTTAACTCACTTTCAGCTCTGTGGCGTTTCAACTGCTGCTGCCATCTATTGGCAACATTAAATACAGCACAGTGCCAAATTACTTTTCCACTATTACTAAATATTGCTTATTGTTGACTGATACTGTACAAAATATAAATAAATATAAGGCAACTGAGTTCAAAAAATGAATGTGAATCACCACAACACGCAGATGTATTGATTTAACCTTCAAAACGATTTATTTATTGGTTCATAAATATGGAACTGAGCACATTGTATCTTTATTCTTCACTTGACATATAATTCATTTAATGTAACAGAGTGATTAAATTACATCATTGCTACTATTACAGTTTGCACCAAGGGCAACTTTATTATTTAGAACTCACAGCCTCAAAACAAAGACATGTTGAGCACTAACTGTACATTTTATAATAATTTAATAACAAGAATACCTGCCTATTTATTCTTTCTCCTCAGAACATTGATGAAGGTATCTTTAGGGACTTCCACATTGCCGATGCGCCGCATCTTTTTTTTACCCTCTGCCTGTTTCTTGAGTAGCTTCATCTTCCGTGTTATGTCACCTCCATACTAAGAAGACGAAATAAAAGAAAAAAGACAAAGTTAGTTCTCAGGTTTTGTGGTACATTTCTGGACTCACAACAAAAATGAGGAACACAAAACATTTACTTACACATTTTGCGAGCACATTCTTCCTGTACGCCTTTATTCTGAAAGAGGCACATATTCATATCATGTTCCTATTCACTGTAGACTGAAACATGAATCCATGCATAAACTTTGACCTCAGTCCATATTTCGTACTTACGTTTCTCTTGCAATCACCTTGCTCCCAATGGCCGCTTGTACAGCAATTTCAAACATCTGCCTTGGTATGGAGTCTTGGAGCTGCTCACACATGGCTTTGCCTGCACTGTATGCCCGGTCTCTGTGATGAAAAAACAGGAGTAACTCAACCAAAAACACAAACTACAAGAAGATTGCCAGAAAGTAGAAAAGTTTGAATGGGAACAGACTCATCAAGGTCACTGAAGGGCCACATTCCTGAGCCCTTCAGCGAGGAAGTAAATCGAGCAAGGCACTAACTGATCTGGAGATCAACCTTAATATGACCTGCTTTGCTGTAAATGCAATGCCTTTTAGAAAACAATAGACTGCAGCTGTGCTCGGCCAGACTCCAAGGCCTGCGGTATAAATGGTAAGAGAGCGTCCATCGGTGGTGAAGCACAACGCCCTTCAATTACCCAGGACAGCGTTGGCTTTGGTGAGTACATTAAGTACAAATTTACCGTTGGTCAAGTTTTGCCTACGTCTTACTCTTCTGTCCTTGTCGCAAATTGAATGAAGTCCTTGTCTAGTGTGTGGAGTCATTGCAATAGATAATGTTAACACTGTTGCCAAAGGCCTTGTCTTTAAATGGTATCCTGAGTGTTGAATACGTTTGATGATTCAACTTGCCTGTGTACAATTGTGGTGAGTTCTTCCACAGGTCGCCCATTAAGAAGAAAGTCCATCTTTATCAAATCAGCAGTTTGGTAGCCAGCATTCTCATAATCAAAGCTGTGGGAAGATATAATTATAAACATTTGAATGTGCCAAAAGTTTAATATTGGGTGTAAAATAACATTTAGTATTCATAAATCTTTTATCTGACATCTAAAAATTGTGAACGACTGAGCAAAGAAGGAAAACGATTGAACTGGACTGTGTATCTTGGTTTATCTGATTCCCTGACATTTAAGTCCCTGAGCTATTTATCCACTGAAACTGACTTTGGTAAACTGCATTTTTATTCCATTAATGCATAGAAAAATATTTGTTGAATACAATATTCAAAGCTTCTGCAAAAGAGCAGGATGATAATAATAATAATCACACCGCAAATTCATTATTTGTGAATTACTCTATGGTTGCAAAGCACAAGCTGCTTCCTACCTGGCATACCCAGAAGACATTGATTTGAGGAGGTCATAGAAATCTACAACAATTTCATTTAAAGGGAAGAGAAACTTCATCATAACACGTTGGTCATCAATGTACGCCATGTTCTTCTGGACGGCTCTGCGGTCCTGTAGAAACACAAAGTCTTGGTTTTATCAACTGCATCAACAATCTATGAAGAGCTGCTATTAGGAACATGAATAAAGGGGAGATCTTACCAAGCAGAGACTCATGATCTTGCCAGTGAAGCTGTCTGGAGCAAGAATGGTGCCCAACACCATGGGCTCCAAATACTCAGACACAACCGATCTGTCAGGGAACTGAGCGGGATTCACAATGGTGATCTCCTCCCTGCCGTGCTCCTGGAATGACAGGCAGATGGAATTGGTAGAGCTTTCCAAAAGCTTTCATAGTTTCAGGGATAGGGATTTAATTCAATACTAATGGAATGCCCACAGTACAAACTCACAGCCTTGAAATGCCCGGGATGGCAGGTGAAAAGATTTTGTCAGGTCAAAGTATTGATTTCCTTCACAGGAAAGCAATAACAGTCTCGCAAACTCAAGTTTCAGTATACAGAGTTTTCTATTAGTTTAAAAAAAGATGGTTAGAATTTAACTTATTTATTATTTTACACGCAGTAATTTAGTGAACAAACACTAGAAATGTTTACAAGAAAACTCATCATCCATCAGGGAATGAAACTGGCTGTGCCGCTGGAACACCTTGTGACAATTGTCCTCTAAGTAGCTCCTTTCACTTTGCCAGAATGCATGCCAGCGACACGAGCACAAGCTGAAAACACTCATTTATCATCAAATTTCCAAGTCAGTCTAAACTTTTCCTCACTGCTGAAATGACTGCAGGAGTCCAGCTCTACCTTAAGAAATATGTGAGCAGGAACGGCTCTTACCTTAATGAGTTTGGCTGAGGAGAGGACGGCCTTGTAGGGCACCGTGGGCGCTGTTACGATAACTGACGCATTGTATTCCTGCTCCAGCCTCTGATTGAACACTTCCATGTGAAGAAGACCCAGGAAGCCAAGTCTGCACAGCGACAGGTTCAACAGACTTCACAATTGATAACCATGTTTTTAATTACAAAGAGGCAGTTTAGGGACTAACTCCTGTCCCCAGTGCACTTCTTCCTCTCCCAACTAAGCTACAGTAGTGGAATCAAATTTGCATTGACTGGAATGAAAATACGACCTGCATTGGTAATTGAATAAAGTGTATAAAACAAACTGGCAATAAACTCTTACTTGGCTGTGCATCTTGGCAAGATACACCAAAAGAATAATGATTAACAAGGTAAGATGAAAATACATCATAGGAATCAAAGACATTTATCAAAAAGTGGGGAGCTGTTCTGCAGCAGCAAATCACTCAGGGAAGTCTTGGATTGTAGATTCTGGTATGTACACAAACTTTCCAACACCACTAGCGTTCTTGCAAATGCATACATTGTTTTCTATTCACTGCAACATGAGCATATGATGAATATTGATGACTGTATTTAAATTCAACCTGAGGGAGTTCTCCTTACCTCCAGCCTGCTCCTAGAGCCATGCTGCTGTCTCTCTGCAATGTGACACTGGAGTCATTCAGCGTCAGCCTCTCAATGGCACTGCGGAGGCCCACGTATTCTGACTGGTCCATGGGATACATACCTGAGGGAAAAGAGTGCACACATATCTCATGTCTCTCAGTCACGATATCTGAAAAAGCAATCAAAGCAATGACGACCCCCTTACCAGCAAAGACCATGGGTTTGGCACGTTTGAACCCTGGAAGTGGATCCACTGGGCGCTGATGGAGATACAGCGTGTCACCAATCTGAGCCTCCTTCACATCCTTCATCCCTGCTACCATGTAACCCACTTGGCCTGCATACCTACACATCACACCAACTCAGGCGGTTACACTACATGCAATGAGGACAATCATCTCTCCATGAACAGCTGAACAATTAGATTCAGAGTGTATGGATATATTACATTACAAATGCCAATTTATAGAGAAGGAATTTGGTCCTCTTTGAATCATTAAACATATAACTGTGAATAAGTTGAGATACCAAAAGGAGATTAGATCAGGATAAACGTCACGTACAGCCTCTGTGTTGGGTGCTCATGTGGCCGCAGTAGCCCCAGCTCGTTGACCTCGTAGGTTTTGCCGAGGTGGGCTGACACAATCTTGTCCCCTTTTTTGACTTGGCCTCCAAACACGGCGATGTTGGTCACCACTCCTCTGTAGTGGTCGAAATTGGAATCAAACACCAGAGCTTTAAATGGATCATCGACCGAAGCCATGGGCCTGAGAATGTGAAGAAAGCAACAACAAAGAAATGTCAAATTCATGTATCAAAGTCAAACATCTCTCACAGAAGAAATGAAAAACCACTGAGTGAACTTACGGTGGAATTCTGCTCACAACCTCTTGGAGAACTGTTTCAACATTTGTTCCGAGTTTAGCTGAAATCTGAAAGAGATGAAGAGACATTTCTCAGAAACGTTCTACTGTACCACAAAAAGAGGCTCGGGTGTGCTCCAACTCACCCGAATGCATTCTTCCCGGGGAATATCGAACACCTTTTCGATCTGTGCCTCCACTCTGTCAGGATCAGCATTTTTCAAATCAATCTATAGGAGAACATGACAGACTGGAATCACTCGCCAGACAATCAGACATCATAACACCAAACAAGAAAACATCTGAATGTACCTTGTTGATGACAGGGATGATCGCGAGCTGAGCTTCAAAAGCCAAGTAGAAGTTTGCCATCGTCTGTGCTTGAATTCCCTTAACATTGATCAAATATTAGCGGTTACATTGTGCAGAGATGCGTGTAAGAAAGACGGTGAATCTGTTTAAGTACCTGATTGGCATCCACAATCAACAGAACTCCCTGGCATGCAGAAATTGATCGAGACACCTCATAACTGAAGTCAACGTGACCCTGGGGACAAGGAAAAGCAATTGATTAACAAAACAGAATTTGCAACACGGGAGCTGTGCAATATCTGTTCAAAACAATTCCAAACACTCCACCCAACTTCAGATAGTCAGTGACTTACTGGGGTGTCGATGAGGTTCAGCAGATACTGCTGCCCCTGGTGGTTGTAAAACAAGGAGGCTGTCTGGGCTTTCACCGTTATCCCCCTCTCTCGCTCCACCTGAAGCTTGTCCAGCACCTGCTTGTTCTTCTCAGTCTTTGCTATGGCACCTGTGACATTTAAAAAGTCTTACCTCAGCCTTATTCGTGTGATTTAAAGTTATTGGCGGTTTACTCAGAACAGTAAATCTGTCTATTTTGATCCACAACATTAATCCAAACACTTTTTTTTTGCCTATTTGAGTGAGAAAGGAAAAGATTCAGACACCAAAAACTACAACTATTTGGATAACAAGAGTCACAGATCACAAACTAATTCCAATGGTTATTTATTTTAATGTTATGTTGTTCATTGGTCTTGTGTGTTGATCGTAGACAGAACTCTGAAGAAGGCTGAGTTTGTTTACATCAATCAAGAGTCTAAACTATGATCAGTCTGGCTACAAATGCAGAATGTGGGAACAACAGCGGTTACAGTACAGTTCTGTTACAACTCTGTGATAAAGCCTACATCCACTTGTCTTTTCACTTTCACATAGCTACACATGTACAAGCTTTCCCACTGTATCCTTTCTACTGAACATGCATCATACCTGTAATCTCCAGCAGCCTGTCAGCCAGAGTGCTTTTTCCGTGATCAATATGAGCGATGATGGAGAAATTCCTGATTCTTTCCACAGGGAACTTGGACATATCAACAGTGTCCTTCAAAACAAAAGGAGAGAATTCCACAAATTATGAACTGCTTTGTCTATTTGTGAATGACATGTTACGACTTTATGGACACATAAGTTTGGTTTCTTTTTTTATGTGCTAGTTTGAGCTCCTGGTTTGTTTTGGTGGACTTGTGAGTGTAGCAGTTGAGCTCATTGTTATTTACCTTGTCCCTTTGTGTGCTGTACATTGTGGAGAAGCTGGAGAACACAGGCAGCCTTTTCATCCAGCGGTGTCTTAACACTGTCACGCTATGAATCATATTTGCATTTTGTATCTTTCTTCTGTACGCTTTGAACTGTAAAAGGCGTCTAACCATCGGCGTGTCGCACCACCTTCCGACCAGAGAGAGCGACATGTTTACGAATCAATGTTAGAAGACGTTAACTGTTGTCGGAAAGAACTTGAAGGCTGTACTGTCAAGACATCAGTCAACGATTTAATGTAGCACATAAAGTGACTGTCAAAAAGATGCAGAAAACACGAAAAGTCCTAGAAGAATCCTGAGTCCATGAGCCGCTACAGCGCTGCCATTTTGGGGTGACAGGTTAACCGCAACGACTTCTGGGAAATGTAGTTGAATCAAATCAAATCGGAGATGACAAAATAAACAAGAAAAATGATACTCTAACTTCCGATGTCAACCGTTCGAAAAGAGATGACAAAAATAGGATGACAATTAAGATCGAATTTACCCTGACGTCTGCTGCAATTACAGTAATTTGATTTTTAAAAGACGCTTTTATTTAAACCAATTGCAAAAGGCAGAATTTAATTTATTGACAGTCTTTAATTTGTCAGTGTAACAATTATGTTTGGTTTACAATATTGACCTGGGGGCTGATATGACACAATAATTAATGAGATGATAACAACGTGTTCACAAACTGTACAGAACTCACAAGTGAATTCATTATAACGTATGGTGTGTAAGAAATTATTATCCATGTTCCACTGGCCTAGATTACTAACTATTTCAATTAAGCAAATATAGTGAAACGGTTTTGAAAGCGGAAACATTCTGTTGTAATAAAAAAGAACACCTGGCCACGACCACTTAAAATTCAGATTCAGAGTCACAGCCACAGTAATTAATGTAGGCTGCCATCCGTCGCCCCCACGCCTCTTCTGTTGAACATGTTTTGTTCCAGTGAAATCCTACTTCATTGATCATTGGAGCACAGTACATCTCCTATAATCGCTCACCTCATAAGCACACACGCTGTTAGATGAAAACATGAATAGTTTATACAGTTTATTATACAGTTTTGGCAAAGGGCAACACAAAGACATCAAGTGGAATGTATCATCTTGTCGTATCATAATCTTTGGAAATGCCTAGACAGCCAGAAGTCCCGCCTACTGAACCTGTCAGATGATGGGTAAAAATGGGTCCAGGCTGGTTACTATGACAACGAAGCTGCCTCATGTACAAGAATAGATCACTGCTTCTCTCCCCCTGCAACCAGAGATTAAGCCTTTATTATCTTACATAGGTATCAAAACAATTTGGTCTCAAGTAGAGACACGTGGTTTACATTTTATAGATTTCTTGTCGCTTAGTTTTTAGAATTATAATTTGAGAGGGAGGTCCAAATCATGTACCGTTAAGTCCACAATGTTCCTTTGTGGGCTTGATGCAAGCTGTTCCCAGGGTGATTCTACATGAGCGCAGAGGCATTTCTTGCGTTATTGCATTGCAATCAAACAAATCACATTAAGATGTAAGGGCTCTATGTCACTGTCTCATTTGAAGCAGTGGCTTGAAGGCTTTTCTTTGTTTAAGCAGCATCAGATCAGATTGTAAAACGGAGGATCATGGGAGAAACATGTAGACTTCTTGCTCCAATCTACCGTTGAAATAAATTCTAATGATATTCATGATCATCTCAGGATCATGATGGTATGATGATTGCAGACATCATGGCAGCTCTTCCAACCAGCAGATACCTCACATCCATCAGTATTGATTTCTGTCAGGTTACAGTCTTGGGGCGGGGGGGGGGGGGGGGGTATGAATAGGGAATAGCTGTGGAGCTTTGAGGAGCTGGAGCTTACACTGGGTTTGTACAGCCGTTCAGTGGTAGAGAGCAGGCCAGGAAATTAAACCTCAGTGAGCTTTGCACACAGTGCCACGCAGTTTTCATGGGATCTACCAGGCCAGTCATAATGTTAGTCACTGGCAGCCTGGGACGATGCTTGACAGCTTTAAAATCACATCCACCCTTGCTGAAAAAGGAGAATAACTGCTAAACCTCTTCACTCATGGCTCCTATGATTTTACTGTGCAGTTGCAGAGTGGAGTTTTGGTTGTGTTAAACGTTATATGTTATGCACAGCTACTGTAAAACTTAAATGCCATAATAAAATCTCTGACCAAATATAGTAATGACCACAGAAACACACATACATCCATGAACATGGCATTTATGACCATGAATGCAGGCTAGTTTGTAACAAGAGGGAATTTAAACTCCAACATTTTACTTTTCTTCAGTCAACAACTTGTTCACTTGTTCGGTCACACCTGAACACTGGAATGTTCGGAATACCATCTTACAAACATGGAACTGATATCAGGAAATTAATTATTGTTTTTATTGGACGGTAATTGGAATACTGCTTGAATGTCATTGCAGCATTGTGATTGTAATTTGGCAAGGGGAAATCTTCTGTAACTTTATCTTTTTTCCCTAAAAAATACAATCCTAAAAAATCCTCTTTATTCTTAAGTTAAAACAAAGATTTCCGAGCAGGTCCTGAGAATATTAACAGTAATGGCAACATTGCTTCATTAGCCCTTGCTGATGCATGGCAGCTCTGAAACTCAGAATCACAACAAACTAATGTTGCATTAGATGAATGTAGTTACAATCAACAACTCTAAGAAACACACTAGATGTAAAGAACTGAAATAACATGTTTTTATTAAAAACTGTGCACCAAATCAAGCATCCACTTTGTGAACAATCATTTTATTTGGAATGTTTAAGATATTGTATGATGTTGGAGAAAATTTCAATTAAAAATAAAGAATTTTCCAAAAAGTAACCTGTAAAAAAAACAAGAGCTAGATTTTAATCTCCATGCAAGATCTGATTCAACAAAAATACAGACGTGAAGCAAAATCATCTCACGTAATAGAACACGTGTTTGCTGATATGGGGCTGAATATCATTCAGTTTTGCAACCATCTCCAAACTACTTTCATCATAATTCACAGTTTTGTAGTTTGTAATGGTTTACCCAGGATGTGCCTGTAAAACAATCATGACTATGGGTTGAACATCTACAAATAGGCCGTTTCCATGTCACATAATAGTAGAGACAGGATATTCTCTAGACAAGTCACCAGACTGTCACAGAGCAATTATGTGTGTTATTCGAATCAATTATTTTACTAACAATTATTATTTAACTCAGGAAGCACTCCTTTTATCTTTTCAAAACAAACTTATTTTGGTTGGATTAGTACTTTGTCTAGAAATATATTATTTCAATTGATCATGTAATGACTAACACAGAGCTTTGAAACACATTAAGTCAAATGCTCTTTAATTCTGTTATGATGCTTTTTATGTAAAAAATAATCAATCAATATTTTGGAAGACTAAACCCTTACGTGTTCCTGCATAACTCATACAGTACGAAAACTCCCATTTATTTATTCTTTATTTTCTGTTCCTTCACAGGTTAAACTAAGCAAGGAATGTTTCATTTTTATGCTGCACATGGTGTGAAAAAGTTGTGAGGGTTTTCGGAGCCAATATCAAAGTTTCCGCTTCAATAGTTAAAGCATTAAATCAAGGTGGTGCACACCTGGTTTGAGTTTGCCTGCATTAACACGACCATAACCTATTAGGCGAGGCGGAGAGATGTCAGTTTATACCCTCCTTAGAAGAGCTCTAATCAGCTGGAATGATTGAAAACACCTGGGTGGGTGCATCACCCATCATGAGATTACATTCATCATATGTAATTGTTAACACCTGATTTCTTAATGCATTGACTTTTGTCAATTAAAATTGTAATTAAATCTTACATATTTCTTTAAGATATGCTGAGTGAAACTGGTAGGATTTTTGTGTCTTGACAGGTTTGGCAAAAGTGGTACATACAGCCCCATATCCACAGTCACATATAAACCAACTTCTACACAATATTATACATATGTATTTTTGCATTGGCTTGGACAGGAAAAGAGTCAGGCTGCACTTAAATGGTAAAGAAATATGATATGATACAGTCAGTCCCCTTCCTTTAAAAAGAAAACGTCATAATGCAATATCAAGAGAGTGGGAATTAACCAGCAAAAGTCAACACAGATAGAAATAATCTGAAATAACATTTGTGTGGTAATGCTGATGCTGATGAAGTCTTCATTTGATTCATATGTACAGTGGTCACATCATTGGAAACATACTTTCAAGGAAATATGCACTCTAATAGAAGTAATCACACAATATGTCACCATGAAACCATGAATATAAATATACATACACATTTACAAATGCCAGGCTTTCCAAAAGTGCTGCAGGCAGCAATGTAGAAAACAGGAGGATACAGGATCAGACTGTCCAGGGCTTGACTCTGCAAAAGAACATGTATGCAGCTGCTGGAGGTATTTGGTATGTCTTTTAGTCCCCACACCAGAACCCATTGAAACCGGCTTCTAATTAGATGGGACCATATCCTTTATGACAGGTTCTCTGTTTAAGTAGGTGGCCCAGTAGACAAGGTTGAAGCTGCCAAACAGAACCGGAAACAAAATCCTTGACATCCTGTCAATTTTGCTGACGCTGTTGAATGTCTTCTTGGCTTCTTGGGCTTTGCCATTGGCCTTGTTGAGCTCTAGAGTGCCACCTTTGGCTATGGTTGGAAGTGTGCCGGAGTCCTTGGAAATGTTTGGCGCGTAGCTGGCAACGGCTACGGCATAGGCATTATTCTTCTTCATGACAGATGCTCTCTCTTTTTTCTGTTAAAAGAGGACAAGGATTAGGAGGATTACTCAGCACTATCTAGCCAAATTTAAAGACACATGTGAATGTATCTTTAAATGTATCTTACTGGTAGACAGTAAGGGACAGGATGCAGAATAAGTATATCCATAGCTACAGGTATGTAAGGGATGACGTATCGGCTGCTCCTCTGTGTCCTGATCACTTTATCGGGGTTCACTTATTATACTGCCACTACCAAAGAAAAAGGTAATATCATACAAGACATAAACTTTGACTGGAGTCACTCACTACAAGCTTCCACCAAGAAAAATAGTCCTACTGTTGTCACTCCGTGCTAGCCTAGCAACTGCTTTGCTATGTAAGCAAGAACAGCAGAGTCAAACCTACTAGCTAGCTACACAATAGCAGCCTATTCAGAGTTAGTTACGTTGCAGTTCCATTAACTGTCAAATGCAATGTAGTCAACATGACATTGTTGACATCTTGTCCCTTTTCAGATTGAAAGCCTGACGCATGTTCTTGTTGGGTAATGACCAGAAGGCCACGCTACTTCATGGCTAGCCGGGAATAAGTCTCTTTGTGTAGTGATACAAAGTAGCACAGTTATGTAAAAGAGGAGCACACACTGCCTGAATGACCGCTCTGTTACCACGTTAAGATTAGTTAGAAGTTACATTACTGAGAGCCATACAATAACCCTAAAATAAGCAGTAACAATGACTGAAATCATTGCTATTCTCTACATTACTCTGTGGTCCTGTAGCTTGTTCTACTTTTTGCTTGGTTTATGCGTCCATGTTTGAAATCTGTGTCTGTATTTAAGGCAGCGTCTGACACTGAGTCACCCCCCTGGAGCAGTCGTCGGGTTAAGTGCTTTGCTCCGAGCCACATCACAGTTATTTATATGAAGAGTGCGTAGCTGACACTTCCACAGCCGCTTTCAGGCCTAAAACAAATTTTCTTTACCAGAACTGGAGGTCTAATCATTGGCTTTCCTATCTCCGGTCTCAAGCTTGCCTCCAGCCTGTCATGACTGCCATATTCCCATGGCCAGCAATACATAAACACTGGCGCACAGGTTGGAGTTTAAGGTGTAACAAAATTTCTCGGAGGAGCAGCTGCTCTGGAGGCAGAAAATCTTTTTTTTGTCTTCCCACAGAGTTGTTGTAGGAATCATTTCAGGACAAAGAAGATACAGGGGGAATATTAATTTGGGACGAATGAAGAATGAAGGAATGCATTTTTATCTTATTTTGTTTATTTTACCCATCACCATTGTTCTGTTTATGCTCTATTTTAAATGTTTTTTAATGACATGGCTGCTTGTGAATGTTAAATAGGGTTCAACTTCTCTTTCCAGCTCTCCAACACTCTGTCCACAGAGAGCAGTGAAACTGAGAGTGTGCCATTATACTTGGTTGATGCGCCGTTTATTATGGCTTGGAGACACAGAATTCCTGTAAAGAACCCATCCCCTCTCCTAAAGTGAAAATTTTCCCTCGTTTAAATGATTAATCACGATTTGGCTACAAAGACAAGGACGCACACAGACGGGAGACTTTTCGCTCCACCTTCCCATGCATTCAACTGCGTTTACCATCCAACTGGGGCTCTGGTGGAGTCAGAGAGGCTGTTTCCCATGAAGCAAATTGCGGCATTGAGAGAGAAAGCCTTGGCTCCTCATGCTTGATTGGATTCAGCTGTTGTTAATTAAATAAGAATATGCAGCCTGAAAGCTGTAACACGCTTTGATGAAGGTTTATAAAAAGGGCTGACGCATAGATATTTTTTAACAAATGGGACCAAATAAAAGACATTCTCAACAGAGGGAGAGCTGTGCCAATTTGTACTTTTCAGATTTTTACCTATTTTTGGCACAATGACCTGCCAGTCAGCTAAGTAGCTTCAAAGATAATTGTTGCTCTTCGGCTCTTTGGAGTGATAACTTAGCCATTAAGATTGTCACTGCTTCCATTATGGCCGTGCCTCCGACGAGTGCGTGTAACAACTAAAGCTCCACTCTGCAAGCGCTGCCTTCTTTAACATACAGTACAATGCTAATGGCTTCTCTACGAAAATGCATCCTGTCAAAAAGACTTGCTTTTTTCCTCATTACCTTGTCATTCACTATACTCTTGCCATCCCAAGCCCAGCCGCGCTTTGTGAAGTAATTGACAGTGGCAAACTCGATCAGAGCGGAGAAGACAAAGGCGTAGCAGACGGCGATGAACCAGTCCATGGCAGTGGCGTAAGCAACTTTAGGGAGGGAGTTTCGCGCGCTAATACTCAGTGTTGTCATCGTGAGAACTGTGGTCACGCCTGAAAACACAGAGGAAGAAAACATTCAGTTAGTCGGCTTTTAAAACATTGAATGACTCTGGGCTCAAGGTGGTTACTGTGTACGCAACATGAATGCTGAACACTACACATAATACCAGCTGGGAATTGTTACATTTTGTGTGTAATAAAACTCTTTTTCTCAGTTGTGCTGTCCATCTGTTTGTGTTTCACTGGGGAAATTAAAAACTGTAATGAAGCGAACAGAGCAAGGGGCAACAAAGGCATGATTACTAGTAGGGGCTACTCTGCTTAATGGTCGAGTACAGAGTGATGCGTCAAGGGTTTCTAGCAAAATGGGTGCAGATGTTTCTATATTGAAACCATGGGAACCGTTTATGCTTTCAGACCAGTGTATCTCCTTAGAAGGGCCCTGAAGAGCTTTCATCATTTAGCATCTCCACGAGTCTGTGTTTTTACTTTGTTTAAAATTATACATGTGATTCATCAGATGGAGCTAATGAAAAGCTCTCCAGTGACAAAACAAATTTTTTGTTAAGATGCCTCTGATACATTTTGTGTCTTCATGACATCCACCAAAGAGTTTTTCACCAGTCGTTATGTTTGTATACATGTGATGTCACTTTGGATGAAACAGGTATTGTCTCCCTCTCCTTTTCTCTCGGGTTGCCTTCCCATTTCTCAAGCCTACCAGTTCAGTCCTACTCAAGTTTTGAAACTGTTCCAGGCTGCAGACTGTATGTTTTGGGAGTCATATTTTGATTTGGGTGTTTTCTATGTTTTTCTGGCTCGGCGTTGGAACGCAAACTGGTGTAAATTAGGCCAGACATTGGTGCATACACATCAGATACACATCAGAATTCATTGTAATGATAGTAGAAGTATGGCTTTAAAATGGCAAAACAGTGAAATCATCTCGAGTTGCGTTCTGTTACTCCACTGATCTTCGGTAATGCTTGAGTTATTCTTCTGCCCAAAATGACAGGCTATTCTCGTCTTCTGTGCCTGTGTTTATCCCCTCAAGCTGACCACTCTGGGGTCTCTGTTATTAGTTCCACTTGGCTTACAAACAGGTTCAGCTATAGCTTGTCCAAGTGGATTGAAAAACCACTGAAGCCTAAACGAAACGTTCTCTTTTTCTCTTTAGCCGTGTTCCCTCATGCACACACCATTTGTCATCCATTTTCAGGCCCCATGCTGACTAAACTGATTTTGACAACAACAAAAAAGGGGTGAATGTTCATAATTCTGTTAAGTTCTGGTAGGAGCGAATATGATCCAGGTTTATTACCTGCTTGAAATTTAGGTTGGTGCTTAGTTAGTCACAGGCAGAGAAAAGGTAGATACTTACCAAATACAGTCCTGGCTGGCACCGATTCCCTATTCAACCAGAAGGACACTTGGGAAAGAATAACAGTCATGATGCAGGGGAGGTATGTCTGGATGACAAAATATCCAATCTTCCTCTTCAGATGGAAATGAGCTGTCATGACTGTATATTCACCTGCGGAGACAAGAGCCAGGGTCCCGTTAAAGCAACACAACCTCATAAGATTTGACATCTGACTATTTGTAGTTGCTGTGCATTGAATTAAAGCAATTTTTGTTTCTTACAATCCTCCCCTTATCCAAGTTATGTTTTCAAGTCATATCAGTACTGATAGTGGCCTGAAGCTGTCAGGAACTGGAATCTAAATACACATGAAAGGTTGAAAAATCCCATTCAAGACTTTGTTCAGAAACAACTCTTTCATGTTACATCACCATGATTCATCCAGCATATAATGTTGCATGGCCTTCTCTCTAGCATGTTGAGGGTTTGTTCATAGAAACAGATCATTCTTCTTTTCTGTGCCATTCACACAATTTCTGCTCTTTAAGAGGAAACCTTATTGCCGTCCAGTTAGCCTGATATACACTGACATGCCACAAAAAAGCAGAGTTTCAAAACCCCTTTGACTCAAATATACTTAAAGCTAGAACAATGACTTTCCTGTAATTGAGCGTGTTTCGTAGTTTTGTCATTTTGACCAGTTTTCAGATGAAATTAGAACAGTCCTGGTAAAAATACTTATTCTTCTTTTTTTTCTTTTTCTTTTTTACAATATTCCAACCTAAAAACAAGTAGAATACCTGACAGTGTCAATACTGCAGTCAGGCCTTCCAAATGGAAGATATCTCAAAGAGAAGCCAAGATTAGATACAAGCAGAAAAATATGTGTTACCCATGGCAACAGAACACAGAAACATAGCTCATTTGCTGCTATTCTGAAACGAAGGCCCTGATACACACTGCTGTCACTTGGCAAAAGGAAAGTCCTTTTCAGCCGTGGGTGGGGGTGGGGTGTCAATTCTGAGGACTAATCCCGAAAGATTCTTCATTCCCTCTTTTTTTTTTAGCGCTGTAGTGGTATTGCCTTCATCTTTAACAGCTATGTGGACTGTTTCTCTCTCTCTCACACCATACATACAAACAGTCAGTTGCACAAACACACACACAATCTCCCAGGCGCTGGAATTCAGATAAATTAAGCGAGTGCACTCTCAGTACCCTATGGAGCTCTATATCTTCTGTAATTCAATTTGCATGCCAGCCCCAATGCCTGTGTTGTGGATGGGGGAGAAGGATGTACAAGCAGAATGCATGAGATGAAGCTGAATTTTCTCCAGAGAAGCCTGTGGTCACTTCACTGAGAGGGAAGACAGTAATTACAGCATGGAGATGATAATCGCGTCACGGTCACAGATGTAGGAAACTCAGTTTCCTGCTAAGACCACTGGAGTACCTCAGCCTCACGGGATTTACTGCACAGCATGAGCTGTCCAACAGGGGGCACAGACTCTCAGCAGACAGCAAGCTCTGCAAATAGAGCCTTCATGGGGAACCACATTCACTCATACATCGCCTATAACAGCTTCTGCCCGCTAGACACTATTCATTGTTATGAATACCTGATGCATGTCTGTGATATCATTGTAAAGCAAACACTGAAATGTCATGCACTGTTTTATCTTGACGCTAGCCTGAGCACAGCTGAATTGAAAAGGGATTAAATCCTTCTTTTCACACATGTCATATGGAGTCAATCTGTCATCATATCATCAGGCTGGAATTCACAAGATGTATACAGCTTCATCTCTGTACTAAGTACCTGTACCAAGATAACTAGGCTAAATGTTTTTAGTTTGTTTTTTTTTGTTTCAGAAGTGAACTGGAAAAATGATGTGCTGGTCTTGAAGATGTATTTTTTTCAGTATTGATTTTTTGGGGTGAAAACACTAAGAAATTATACACATTAATATATATTATATAAATTATATGAGTATTTTATATAACATTAAAATGCGTATATATTTGATGAAGAGCGTAAATACTAAATATATTACAGGGTTTTTGCATCTAAATACACCCGATTTTTAACAGCGAAAAAAGCAAGAAAAAAGACTACTAGCATTTTTATCTTATTTTACTTTTCTATGCTTCTTACTTTAAGTTGGATATTAATGTTGAAATGTGTACATTGTTCAATCGGAGAATTTCTCTAACACTGTGTTGATGTGCTGATGTAAGACGTGGAGCCTGAGAGCACATTCATTCATGACCCAGTTTGCCAGAATGCTACACCAAACACTGACACAGTAATAATGAATGATTAATTTACAGTCAGCCAATCTGGCCATGTAGACCAGTTAAACATGAGAAACAGCCATTCTGTCTTCTATTCAGACATCATACAGCACTTAACCTAGATAGGAACATTTAGTGCAGATGAAAGGATATTCTGACTCAATGAAACTGAAGCAGGGGTTCCCTTGATAGTGGGATGCACCCATTGGGGAGATATTTCACTTGGAATCTCAACCTACTGGGAATACTGGTGGTGCACTACGCTCAGGGGTGCAGTTATAAATGGCCAGTTTTTCAAAAGGCAGCCTAGACTGCGAAAGCCAAACGAGTACAAAATAAAATGTATCTGATAAAGATCCTTGTTATCGTTTAAACCTTTTCCATGTATTTTGGATTCAGAGATGATTTTGCAGTTGCGATGACAACACTCACTTGTACTCAACCTATAGGTTTTATTTGCAGAGTTTTCAGTCTCTGTGGACCCAAATGAAGCTTTAGATCTGACGGTAAAGCTTTTTCTTATTAAGAGATGAGATGCTACAGGGGGGAAAATCACACTTTTCATTTCATGAATGTGGTGTTTGAAAGATTTCCGTGGTACAAAAAAAGGGTCTAGATTTGACACATTGGATGCTTTCACCCGATCTACCATTACATACAGAGGTACTAAAAAACAAGTTCTGAGGATGAAAATTGGAGCAGCATGTGAGAAAGTGTGACTCTGTGCGCGCTCAGGCACAAAAAGAACACCTCAAACGCCACAGCGTGCTTCACAAACCACCCACTCCGCCTTCTACTTAGAGGTAAAGAGTGGAGGCGATAACCCCAGGTCAGTGTTCTCCACCAGCCTCAAACTTCTACAACTCTTGGTGTCTCTCAGCAACATCTAATGCCCCTCATTCTTTGGATTTGGCCTTAAAACGCCTCAGAAGAAATGCTGCCGGTAATGCAGTTCTCCTGGTGATGCATTCAAATGCCTGTAGGAAACTCCCAACATGCAAGCTTTTTAGAGGGAGAGGCTACCAAACTTACACGCCCCTTTCATAAAACTTTATTTTATGTATTTTCACATACACGTTGAAGTCACTTAGAAGGTGACTAAAATCTGTAAAGACTGAAAACCAATGGCTGGGAAAGAAAACACAAAGTGAATGGACGACAAAAGCACCTGGTGTTGCCCTCTCGATTATGATGGTTGTGTGATCGTATTGTCTTTCAAAAATCTATTTCAATACTGTTCTCTCCAAATTAGAAGTATGACTAAAATTAGATCAGCCTTGTCTCTCGGAGTGCAGAGACTCGTGCATGTTTTCCTATCTTCTCATCTTGACTCACCGAGGCCTCGTTCCTGGCTCCTTCACACACTTTCTTTACCACGTCTCGAGCCATCGTTTCTTTTTACATCATGCTTGCTAATCACATCTATTTAAAAAGAGCTGTATAAATAGTTTGTGATCAGGATTGTGTTACCATGGTAACATGTAGCGAGGTGACTCGGGTGTGGGTGTTTGTTCTATTTGGCGAATCTCTCAGGTGTATTTTGGGGTCCTTGTCTTTCACTGTACTACCACTGTGTTACTACACACACATCATTTATACCACAAACAAACCCCTTGATTGATCAACAGCTTAAACACAAATGGAAATCAATGCGCAGGTATATCAAATGCCAGGTATCCATAGCAACGAAACATCTGCTACTTGCCATGCTCCAAGTAAATCTCACTGGTGAAACAGATCGGGGTTTAATGGATGAGAAGCGCGCTTTAATGTGGAGATGTTAGGCAGATTTCCATCTTGTCACTTTTATTTAGGCGTTTTATTTTGAAACTTTCGGAAATTACTTTCCCTGACAAGACCGCTGTGCACACCTGAGTGGAAACAGTGTGTTGCAGGTCTTTATTATTGGCCAGCTGTAATGTTGTGGACATTGGCTAAACACTCACTCACTCCGCTTATAATTTGTGGGTGTGTTTGATATCACAGAGCTAATTTCTAACGCAGACCGAACCATGCATTTTACACTACTTAAAATTTTGCAAATTGACAACTTTCAACATGTTTTACACTATTTTATGAGAAAAATATGTCCCTTTTTTTAAAATGGATGACACAGATCACAGCATGAGAGTAAGAATACACTCCAAGACGTTCTGACAGGAGGGAGGAAACGCCACACTGGCATTGTGGCGTTTCAGGAGATCTTTGTCATGTATCGTCCTAACATAAACCACTTCTAATGGGCGATTTTAAGGCGGCCACCTCTGCTGCGTCAGCCGAGAGTAAAACCGTCCACAAACACTCCCGCCACATCTCTTCATATTGATCTGGCGGCCTATTTAAAGGGCTCGGCGTTCCTATTCACTCTATATGCTGATGTTTGCTTTGCCGCTGTTGCCGCTGCTTGACAAAAGCCTCCTCCATCCCAGCCTCCACCTGCTTTGGTTCTGCTCCGTTTGCACCCTGGAGGGGGTTTATTTCTAAGTTAATAACCAATGGGGGATTATTTGCAATGCTCCCTGCATGTTATTTATCACACTGCTACGTGCTGCATGCTGCTGTGCTGTATCATCACAGCAGGGAGCATCCCCGAGACCACAACCACATCCAGGAGTTAATTTGTATTTCCATCTCAATTTCCATCTCTGTGACACGGGCTTTCCTCACAGAGTAGAATTTGATAATAAAGCAGATAGAAATGGGAAATGAATGCTAGACAGCTCAAGGTGGGCGACAATTTTCTTCTCCCTCGCAATAAAGAACTCGTTACCATCTCGCTCTGATTTCGGAGGCTGCAAAGTTCAGAGCCTCAACCCAGTGGACCTTTGGGTTTTGTTTGATGGGAATCTCCTCCTAAAATTACACAACCACTGGAAGAATACACAGGGTCTCCTCTATAGATGGACCACAGATGGCCATTTTTATAAAGGTTTCCTGCCTAAATTACACTTGAAAACAACAACTTTGTATTTGTCTGTGATCTACACTTTTATTTTCCAAAAGACAAAGCGTTTCCATACTGCTGAGCACTTCAGCGGAATCCATCTACACTCTCTGAGCTATCCAGTGAATTCTATCTCAAAGGTCCTCGTGCTCGAATAAGCCGCGAGGAAAGAGGAAGGAGCCCATCACGGGCGCCGCACTCTGGCCTCCAGTGGCTTTCTGTAAATGTGCGTATTGATTATGACGTCTCCTTTCTGACTCCCAAAGTATCACAGGCCCTTGTGTCATGAAACCTCGGTGATTTGCTTACCCCCCGCCATATAATCTTCAGTCGCAGGATGTCAGATTGCTTGTCACTCCCGGCGTGTGAGTGAATACAGCTGTCAGCCTTCTCCTTGTCTCTTAAGAACAAGCCGCCTGGCCTCAGACGATCGCGCCGTCTCTCCATTTACATCCAGACTCCAGATCCATTTATTTGCTGCAGCTTAGAGCCTAAATTTTATCTCACCTTTCCAGCTTTTCCTCTTCATTGATACCTTTTCTCTGTCATTGGAAATCAGGTGCCATTCAGCCCTCTCACAGCCACACACACAGAAACACTTATAGTATAGATCATTGGCATCTGTATCAGTGTGTGTGTGTGTGTGTGTGTGGGCTCTATTTTTGGCGCGTTCTTGAGCAGCCTTTGTTTTTCTGCATTGAACTTTGTGACAGTATTCTTTGTAATGACAACTGACAACTTGCTTTGATAGACCACGTTTCTGTTTCTGTGCAGGCCTCTAATAGAGGCAGCGAAGCTTCCAGGCGACACGTATTATTACATTCACGTTTCTTTTTCTGAGTTATGAGGTTGCCTCTCGTCCTATGAAACCAGTTTGTACACATTTTTGTCTTTGTTGGCTTTTGCGCTTCCTGTTACAAATGACAGAAAAACAACATGGACGGCTTTTCAGTGCTCTAAAGTGACACCTTCCTTTCTTCTCCCCCCTCCTCTAAGTCATACCTGAGTTCATTATACTGTCAACTAATGAGGTTGCCACTATTGAATTCACTCGCTAATGTTTCCTTTCCAGCTCCATTTGAGCAAAATGTGCCGTTTTCCAACGCGCACTAAGTTATTCCAATCCTGAGCTCAGAACGTACATTTTCTTTGTCATTTCACAGCCCACTGCACTTTGGGGAGACATGCTTCTGTCTTTGAACACCAACGTAACACAAACGTGAATCACTGAAGACTACAGCAGCTTTCGTTCCTCCTCCAGCTCCTCTGTTTGTGTCTCTGACAGCTACAGCACACAGATGTGCTCCCTTATGTCCAGGTGTGCTTCAACATCTCCCATCCTCTCCCTCTCTTTCTGTCATTCTTCATTCTTCATCTTCATAAATTCCTTTTTGTCAGATGCCAAATGGTCTCCATCCTGCCTCTGAGCTGCCTGTGTTCTCCAAAGAGAGCTTGTAAAGGCTCAGCAGCAGCTCACCTGTCATGCTGTCTCGTTTTTGGTTTCCACACCGAACATAAACATGAAACAAAGCAGCAAATTCAAGATTCATGAAGGACAAAAATCCCTGTTTGTCGGGACAGCAGGACAAAATTCCCTTTGTGCTTTGCAGCCTTATGAAGCCAATAACAAAATGACAAAAAAACAAAGTATCTGACAGCAAGCAATGGCTGCCTCCTCCGATGTGTAGGAGGTGGTCAATTTCGGCATCCACCCAAACAAAATAATCTCACAGCATGATGCGGCTGAGTGGTAAAGCATGGTGATGTGCATATATTTGGATTCCTGGCTTCAGAAAAATGAAGCAATTATGATGAACTGATTGGGACAAAACTTGACAAAAGGATGTTACATGGTCCAGAGAAGAGCCCACTCAATGTTCCATATCCATAGTTTTGTCCATATCAGGCGGAAATAAAATATCAGAAACGTATCTTTCCAAAACGAACTCTGGATCTGATGGACTTCAACATATATGTATATTATTGGATGTTCAAAAACGTACCTGTGCTTGATTTGATAGTTTCCTGCCCGACCGTTTGTCCAAGCAGGTCGTACTGGTTGAGACGTGAGCTTTCTCCTTCCACCACCACAGAGTCTGAAGCGTTTCGGGTCCAAGAATAAGTCACTTCTGAAATTGTGTAGGCATCTGAATAAATAAATAAAACAGACAAGGGGGTAAACCTTTAGGGGACGAATGTGGGCCAGTGGCTGCTAACTGACGATGTTCAAGAAATCATTTCTCTGACCCAAATGAATAGAGCTCATTACAATGTGTTTGATGTTGGTTGAGTGAAAAACTCTCTGTGATTGTCCATTTGATTTGTAAAATGTCTCAACTAGCAATCGATGCACAGTGACATTTTGGCCTTTTCAGCCCGTCACAGCATCCACAGAATATGAAATCTGAAAGCCTGTTTGCTAGCATGAGAATGGAGATGTTTTCATCACGTTTGTCAGCCAGTACAGTGGATTTGAGAAGTTTTCTGCCAATCCTGCCATCCTGAAGGCCCATTTTAGTGTTATGGTTATGGATATACAGGATTGTTGTCAATAAATAAGGAACTATATTCAATCATCAAATCAAAATGTTGCTGTTTCATACATGAACACCACTCTGGAGTCTAGACTGCTCTCATGCCACTGTGTGTGGGGTAAAGTAACATTTACTCAAAGTGTCCTGCAGGCACTATCATCATCAAAGTTACTCACAGCTTCCAAATTTTAGCGGACAGGAATGAAAGTCCATGGGGAAATCCTCCAGATGCATTGGACACTCCGCATGCACAGTTAACCTGCATCCAATTCACACAAAGTGGTTTAAAAAAAAAAAAAACCCACTACAAATGCATGAAAAGCAAACAGTACAGATTAGGCACGGTCTAAAAAAAACAAACCAACAACCACATAAGCCTCGTGCACTATGACATCCTCTCCATCTGTAAAGCCTCCACACAGAAAATAATTCATCTTCACCGTAGCAAAGTAAACAAGGTGACGCCGAAAGCAGCAGAAATCCAAACGCTGCTTTATGTCCTTGGCGATATTGCAGTTTAGCTCCCTGATAAGAAATTGCATTGTGGCTGGCGTAGCAAAAGTAACTTGGCAACGCTTTAATATTCAAATAGATTTTCATGCATAGTTGCATAAAAATAGATTGCATGTATCAGACATTTGCACAAATATGAGTTTGTCTGTGTTGCCCCTGGATACGTGCTCTGTTCATTTCCAACCGTTCAAATCCATCTCAGATAACCATCAAACATGCATAAATAAACAAAACCCTGTGTGACTTTGTCTTCAGGGTGGTCTTCTCGCAGCTCCAGCTTACCTCATGGTGTAAAGCAGCGTCCCGTCGTCTTGAATACGCAACAGCTTGTTAGGCATGGTCATATTATGGGCCACGGACTTCTTCCCGTTGTGGAAGAACGTATCCGGCGTCCAGATTTTACTCGCCATCAGATTGTTCAAGGGCAAGATATTCATGGGGCCATGAAATGTCAACCTCTCGTCCTTCCAGCTTTGCCTGAAGAAGACGTCTATAGTGTATTCCTGCAGGCACGAGAGATAAACGAGCCCATGACTCAAACAACAAGCACAGTCTGAAAACTTTGTTAGTTTTTATGCAGGATTCTGTTAACATATTTCTTCTTTTTTAATGTATGAATGTCAATGAGTCCAATTTCAACGTGGAAGATCTTCCCGACTGACTTCCTTGGCCTCTTGAGGCAGCTTGAGGGCTTTTCTATTTGTAAAAGCTCCATCCGAGCTCTGTATGCTCTTATTAACTCTCAGAGCGTGTGTTTTCCTAAGCTGGCTCTGAGGCCACAACAACTCCTTGACCTACAAACCCCTCTTGTCAAAGGAAACTCGCACACAAAACGGGATTTAGGGCAGAGAGCAACGCACTGGAAAATGTGTGTGCACGAGTGTGAAGCTACAGACGGCGAGGAGGACTAACAAAAAGGGACGTGAGGGTTGAAAATCCTTTTAAGATCTGGGAACCTTAAATTCAGGCCAAACACCTAAACTACAACTCTGCTACTTTCTATAAATCACTCCGAATCTAAAGCAGATTGTATGTTTGACCTAAATAATTTGTCCAGATTGTTGAATGTCGTGCTTGATTCCATTAGGGAGCCGACCTGAATATAGACATTCTGACATTTAATGGCGTTATTATTTGTAAATGTCGCTTTATGTTCTAGGCAGCAGCAGCCGCTCTCGTTAATGTATCACTCACAGGCCTCTGCGTTGAACTCTAACACCATAACTGTAACAATCATTAGATCAATGACTTGGAAAATGGGCCTTTCGAAAATAGGAGAGATGCCGATGATAGGATGTGAAGGCGGGCGCGTGTTTCTGAATGATAAAGAGGAAAAGCCCCGGATAAACAAAGCAGTGACTGGAATGACAAGCGGACTTTCCATAATTTATAAGGTGAAAATTGTCAGATGAATAGACCGATCATGCTGTAGTGTGGAATACCTGGCTCAGCTCAGGCACTGAGGTGTGGTGTGTGTGTGTGTGTGTGTGTGTGTGTGTGTGTGTGTGTGTGTGTGTGTGTGAGAGAGAACAAATAATGTAACAGGAAATGATGCATGGATACCCTCTGGAGTATAGGTGTGCTGAAAAAATGAAGATCTGCATGAACAATGGAAAATGGAATAAATAAAGATCGGCTGCCTCTTCTCACCATGTCTGTGTCCGAAACTGGGCCGAAGCTGGTGACGTAGATGTTTGTCTTCACCTCAGTCACTCTGTCTGGAAATACAATAAGAAAATAAATAAGACATATATCACGTTTTATATCATTTATGAATGTGTGAATGTTTCATCCTGATTGTGCACTAACATGGGATTTTAACATTGGTCACAGATGACATATTGTCTAGACTTTAAAAGTAGCAGTCCTCTCAGTGATACATGTAGGTCAGAGGGACGGGTACAGTCACATGTGTACTGCAGTTGTCTTGGTTCAGTACACAAGCATGTTCGGTGACTTGACGACTGGGAGTGGGAGGTGAACGGGACCACTGTGGATTTGGAATGAACTGCAGCTGCAGCAAGGGGGGTAAATGTGAATAAAATAGCTGGATGTAAACATTGCTCGACACGTGTGCCGTACGCTAATGGCGACATGCTGAACACGATTACCCACTGGCAGTGGCTCACAAAGCAACCATTAAAGAGCAGGGAGTGTTTAGAGCCCTGTGCTGTCATGGAGGACTCAGGTACAAGTAACATGATTAAAATGCAAAGAATCACACCTGATGGATGAGTTGGCCGACATGCTGCACATAGCTGCACCTCGAGGACAAGTAACAGGGAAATGTGGCTGTTGTTGATGTTGTACTTCATGACACACACCAGAGCCTAAAATGCAACCAAGTGTCTGCGTCTAATTATGAGTGCAAGTGCAAAGTGTGTCAGGAACGCTGAAGTTAATTCTACCTTCCAGGCACCAAATATACACCAAGCAAACCAAAACCACCCAACAGGTAGAATTAAACTGTTTCTAACCTAAATTGACCCAAATTGCAGACACACAGAAAGAAAAATATAAAGGTAAATAGAATGCTGGGATTGGGACAGTAAATTATTTACACCCTCCCCACTCCCTGAAACAGCATTTAAGAATAACTTCACCAATAACAAATGGATATAAAATGGATTTGTGGTTGAGAAAGACTAAATATCAGATCTAAAAACGCCATGACCAGTATGTAAGGTTACGATCACAGATATGAAAGGGTTCATCATCTTTTCTTTCCCCCCGTTTGCCATTCTGGTTGAACCTCAGCACTGTGTGACCTGAATGTGTGTGTGGCCCATCTCAAAGCATCTCTCCAAACATTCATTTTAAGCAAGACATGTCCGGCATGATGTTGAGCGTATGAAATCCGTCCTAAATGTTCACAGTGACGTGACAGACAGCGAGAAGCAAAGCCTCCTGCTGAAGCCATAATGTGCCGGCAGGTTGCATCAGGTCCATTTGCTCTCTCTTCACTCTGTCTGTTTCAATAATTACTGAAGCTCGATCTCTCATGCTCGGCCAATTCAGAAAGCTTTTACGTTTTACTCCACGCTCTGTACTACACAGCAAACGGCGTCTCGCATATAATGTAAAGAGATCATTGCTCTAAAAGTAAAGCGCTCTCATGCATGGCAAAGCAAGCTGCCGCCCACATCGCTCTAACAAGCAACAACACATGCAGCATGATGGATACGCTCTCTTATTGATGAGCTAATGTAAATCGGCAGGAGGTGGCAGGTTGCTGTAAGAGCTGAAATCCATTTAGTGGAACATACAGTGAGCTGCATTTATGTATGTAAACCAGGTACAATCACAATTTACCGGAAAGCAATTCACAGAAGCTTCCATTAGTTTAATTTATTTAAAGTGCAACTTGCAAGATAAAAGTTTCAGACTCATTAGCCAGAACGACGTCTCCACTCTCTCCACATTTGCTCTATAAAGGAAATACTGTTAAACAAAATAGCTTTAATGGCAGCGAAGGCAAACAAAAGGCGTATTTCTCTCTCTATCTCTGACCTTGTGGCTTGTAAAACATATAAACATCTGTTTTCTTTTGAAATGATCATTTTCATGAACCGTGAAGAATAAATTCCAGAAAAATTCCCACCTGCAAGTTGCACTTTAAAAAGGGGGACTCCACCAAAATGTATTCTGCATGCCGAAACCAGATATATGGGGGCTTTTGTGGCTGTAGGGGGCGCTCTGCACAGTCTGGGTAGCTGACTTAATGACTCGCAAGGGTCACTTCTTGTTGGTAAGTTAAGACCAGGTCAGTTAAATTGACGTTCCAGCTGTCGTGTAAAACATGAATGTCAGTTGACGTGATTTCACGGCAAAAATTCAGTCTTAGATTGGAAAAAAGCAGACGATGCATGATACAAACATCTGCTGAGTGTTTGTGTCAGGGGAGCGTGATTACACAGGGGAGCACCTGACCATCCATGTGGAGCTCTTCTACATGTGTATCAAGTGGCTTTTAGAGGCAATATTGCTTAGATTCTGATCTATCTCCAACTACAAATGCCCTTGATTAACAACAACCTTTTGATGTCATAGATGGAGGACATTTCCCCTTCGCACAGCTCACTCTGAAGGCCCGCATGCAGTCGTGATCTCCAGCTGAACCAGAACAATAAGCTGAATTTGATGTTTAAAATCCCCCAAAAAGGATATATATTTCAAAATATGTGCTAAATAAAGATTTCGGCCTGAACATTTTTTTTATTATCATAGCACAAATGAACAATAAATGGGACGAGCTGCAGCCCGTTTGCATAGCATGAACAGAGTTGTCGTGACGTACATACGAAGCTTCCTCGCAGAAGAGAACAGCCCCCTGGGAAAATACTTGTTTACTATTCAAAAATAACCAGAGTGCCTTTAACGCTCGGGGATGCTAGGACACTTATTTATAGGACAATACCTAAAGTTCATTTATTCAGGAAGAGCAGTCATAAACACACACTTTTACTATAATCTGAATCATTTGGTGCAGATGGGGCTGGTGAACCATGTTTAATTGGTGAGATGCAACCTGCCTGCGTTCGGGGCCTGTGCGTCCTGCTGTGCCGCTACCCAAATGTCATCTTAACTCTTGCCAGTTTGCTGAGAATAAATAGATAAATAAAAATACACCAAATGCTGCGAGACGGGCCGGGGGGAGCGGATGACGTCAGGAGGCTGCCATCTTTGTGAGCCGGGCACAATGGAATCATTAGCATAATTATCGCAGGAGAGCCATGGGGTTTATGAGAAGCATTTAAATTAACAACCTGTGAAATTTCCATAGAAGTAAAGATCCATTTCACCTCTCGCTATATTAGCGATTACTCCAACATAATAGGGATTCAATGAAGTTCATGACGGCTTTTCAATTCACCTGGTGTCTGGATAATGCATCTCTAGGGCTGCCATGGGTTTTATGATTCTGGGTACAACAGAGGCAGCAATAGTTACCATGGCACCCAAAGAGCCAAGAAGGAAAAACATCAGCGTTCAATCCACTTCCTAAATTACACATGTGTGCAACATGATCCATATCCCCAAACATCTTCAGCTAGACGCAGAGGACAATCTGGTGCAGGTAGCCCTTTGTGATGAGACTCGTATTCAAAATAACTTGTGAATCAGTGCAAGTCGAGCTGGGAGGGCGACCTGTTGGCAGATTGCATTTACACCTGGATAGATGTGATGGAGATCGGATCACAATGGGAGGTTCATGCATCATCTGCTGCTCCCCTCTCTCTGGAAATAGCACAGATTCAACAGTTCCCCACTTTACACACCAGCCAGGTTCCCTAATCCTCTGCCCGGTTGTCTTTGCAGCACAGACGTCCTTGTCTTCTTTATGTAAATTTGCCAGCCTGCCTGCTGTTACTGACCTTCACCTGTACTTCTGTCCTCTGAGTGTCTGCCGCTGCCCTCTTTTTTTGGGGATTTGTTTGCCAGGCTGCCTTCTGCCTGGTTTTCAGAGGAGTTTGCCATCTCTGCCTGTCTTTGAGTACTGCTGTAAACTGATTTTCTGGTAAAGATCGATTGTTGTCACCTTTATCTCCTCTCTGAATTGGTCTATGCGTCTGAACAATGCAACAACTGTAATACAACCACAGTCATGGGGAGGAAGACCGTTTAAGAGCAGTGAAGAAGGCTTGAGTGTATGGATGGATGGATGGATGGCTTATTTTTGCTCTTGTGGTTTGAATGTTACGACTCCATGTTGAAGTTGAAAAACAGGTAGATTCTGACATATAAACCTGCTTAAAGCTTTACAGCTGAATCAAAACATATAGCCCGATGCCAAAAGTCATAGTTAGATGACAAATTTTGGTTGGAAAACAAATTAGCGGCAGAAGTGTGAATATGAACAGAAGTGAGCTGCCTCCCAGTCACACTAATGATGATGTGGGAGCAACTGTGCTTTCTGCATTCACTGTTTGCAGCCCAGCTTGATTTCAGCGAATCTGACACAAAGCAATTGAAAAAAGGCCTGATGTCGCCTCGGCACTTGAAACAGAGGAGCAGTGTGGAAAATAAATACAGTTTGCAGTTGCGCGTAAAATCTAAAGTCAACAATAGTTATTTTATCGGCTGTGTATTAGGGGGGCAAAAAGCAGTTTGGGTTCTTTCTATGATAAAAGCATTAGACTGATTCAGCCGGCGAACAGGCTGCGGTTATGCTGCACATGCTATAAATAAAGAGGAGAGAAATATGTGCAGCACACATCCATGCAATAACTCATTCAAAGATAGAACGATTATAGTTGTTTTTTCTCCCTCCTGTGAAACCTTCTAGTAGCCCCCAAGGGGACGCATGGGTTCATTTCAAAAACCTCCTGTCCTAGATTCATCTTTTTCATCTTCATCATCTGATTATCAGTGACACAGTAGAATGCTCAGACTAGATGCAGATGAAGCTAACCAAGAGCTTTAGAAATGCATACAAAATACAGGGGTGGCAAGGTCACATGTGTCTTGTTCTAATAATATTCTGGCCCTTAGACGAAGAGGCAACAGTAAATGTTTAATTTTTCTGGATATACTTCTGTTCCTGTTAAAGATAGCGAAAGGGTCTCAGTTACACATTAGTGATTGTCGTTTCATACCAAATACAGCATTTACATTAGTGTGTGAGCATGTATTGTAGGTTGCCAGGCACAATCAATTGGTCAAATGTTTTTCCCGTTGCCATGCCAACAGATAAAGCTGAAAACTTAACATCTTAGAAGTAATAATAACACTCTAACTCAAACTGTGTTTTATCTATTAAAAATACACACCATGTAGCTCTGCCATAGATATGGTGTTGGTGAAGGTCTAAATGATTCAAACACACAAAAATACAATAACATTTAGACAGTTTCTCTTAAAATTGCCAATCTGTTTGAATCCCGAAAGCCGTTAAAGGAGCTAAATGTGTATCTGTGAATCTATGTATGAATGAACACACTCATGCAGCTGTGACGAGGCATCATGAATGTGTTATAAAGCAAAAGCCTGTGAGGCGCTGACATGTTTGCCTCACAGATGAGACAAACAGTACAGATCTAATGTCTCTACAATGTGGAAAATTCCATCTGATGTCCCATAATGCACCATAAGCTTACAGTGGTAGACATGAATGGGGGGAGTAAGGGACACTTTAAACTCAAGTCCCACCAAATCAAAATGTGTAAAAGTGTCCAATTTGATTTCAATGTTTTATTAAAAGACAATGTTTGAACAATTCTTCGCATCACAGATTTGTTTGCCCTTTTCTTTGAGTGAATGTATATTTTAAAAGCTAAATATAATTGAAAAACGTAAATTTTAAGCACACTTTAAAAATGTCAACGCATAGATCCATACTGCATAGATCCATACTGCATGTTTATAAGACGGCTTGAAAGGTCTATAAATCACACTGGATTGAAGCCCTATTACTGGAGGTCCAGTTGTACAGACTGAAGCTTGCCAAGCTAAAGGAGGTCTGTTCCCCATATGGCAGCTCTCGGCCTGATGGCCCATGAATTTGAATTTCAAATGGCACCAAATCCTGAGGGAGGCGCTCGGCTTTGGGGTGAGGGGCCAGCTGGAAATGAGATGCCAAACATGGAGGATGATCGCAGAGGTGGGGATGGATGGAGAAGCCCTGGCATTTGCATTGAGGCTATAGGAGAAGATGTAATGCTTCCGTCTCAACAAGCAAAATCCCCCAAAAATCCAGAGAGCAGGAAGTGAAAAGATTCCTGAAGGATCCAAGCCTGGTGTGATTATAGCGTGACAGAGAAACCTCTCTGAAGCTCAGGAGGACTCAACACCGCAACGCATGGATGTGATGCATTGTGACATTATATGTGATGTGTGTGTGTGTATAAATGAATGAAGAAGCTGAAAAAATCTGCAGAAGAATATACAGCAATATGGTGAATGAATGAATTCTCCATCTAAATTCCCAGTCAGGCGTTCCCGTGTCACTCTGGCTCTGTTACCGTGTCCATTAAAGCCACACAAGCGTTACAGACAACACAGCACATCTCCACGCTCAAGCATGATTAATCATGTTTCATGTGCTAAGGAGCAGTGTGCTGTGACGTTCTACGTGTGGTCGCATCCCTGTGGTCCAGACTCAGCGTCCGTATTACAGACACACTCAAGCGAGATGATTAAACACACAACACACCTCTCAGCATGCATGTGGACAGTTTGACTTCTCTTACTGTCCAGGGAATCAAATGTTACACAACCTGTGTGTGTTTCCTCAATTTTTTTTTACCCTCAATCAGATGTTGTTGATGAACTTAACAAAGCCAAATGTCTCCCTTACCCCCAAGTCCAGGTCGTAGTCGGTTATCGTAGCCATCCAGCAGTCTGTCCAGGATCCGCGTGAACAGGGTTATATTGGTTTGAAAGGCATCAGATGCGGCATCAGCATTCACAGATCTAGTCGACAGACAAACAATCATAACATGGCCGGCTAAGGGGCCCGTCAACAAAGAGGAATCTGATTAAATTTTAATGTGTTCGACTCATAATTCTGTTTTCCTTGGAGGCTTGATTTACAGAGAAAAGGGGGTCATTATAATCTGGCAGAGATTCCATACATGCCCACACACACACACACACACACGCAAACACACACACACACGCACGCACACCATCATTTCTCATCCACATGGATGACCCAGTTCAAAGCTGAACATTTGTGAGCCATCTGATCTTGGAGCCAAAACACAACTGAATATGCAAATGTAATCAGAGCTGGAGATTCATGGTAAATAAACTCAGATAAAGTGTTACATTATAGCGCTGCTTTTCTCCAACTCCACTACGGGTTATGGATTTTTTTATCATCATTATGAATGTACAATAGTGTGCGATAAATCATCCTAAAGGTCTTTTTTCATATCATATCTGGGTATTACAGTAAATCTCTGGAGGTCTTTCCTTTAATTAACAATGTTCAAGACTGCAGATTAAACTGACCGATGATAAGGCAATCAGGATTTGTTCATTAATTGTACTTTTCTGACCATTAATGTTGATTGATTCGCACCCATCCAGCTCTTGCATGGTTGGTTTGAATACTTAACAAGGCTATGTTGGAGTATTATTTGTATAACATCAATAAATCCCATGAAAACACTCAAATCAGCAATGAATTTGAATCTGAGTAAGAAATACAGTCTGCCTGCATGCTGAAGTGCTCCAGTGTGATGAAGGAGTGTGTCGCCTGGCGCAATGGTGTGGCTCCTTTATGTGTTTTTAATAGTTTTTGGAATACATTGGAGGAAATAGAGGAATAAGTGACATCAAGCTCAGGCTGACAATAGCAGCCAGTGAGATCCATTCATTAATGTGTTGGTGCTGTAATGGGATTATCAATAATTTAAATATCAAATTGTAGCTGAAAAGGGAAAGTAGGGACACAGATTTATGAAGGCAATAACAATATTACATATAACATTGACACCAGCTGATGAGATGCCAGCACAGAGGCCAGGCGCCCGCTGGTAGAGGAGACAGCTGATGTAACCGCCCAGATAACTGCTCAGGCTCTCTGCTAATCAGCATGATCCCTCCCTACTGTGGCTATGCCCCTGTTTAATTGCCCTCCTGTGCCTCTGCTGACCTTGTCTGAGACGTCCCGATCATTATCAAACATGCTTGATGTCATCGGTACTCTTAGTGTGAGTGGTCAAGCCCCGATCCAGAGTCTCAGGCCAAACTCAGAGGAGAATTTATGGTAGATCATGTTAAATGTTCTCCAGTGAGCACTTGGCCTCAGTTCAGGCTTAAAAGTCTACATGATTATATCTTTCCCAAATCCATACATGCCATCTCCCAGGACACATCGCAAAAGTCCCTTTAGTCTTTATAGCTGACACCAAAAAGTCTTATTTACAAGGTAAAAATCTGCCAGTGTCACGTTTCAAATAGTTTTAAGAATTCTCTGGAAATCCCTGCATGAAATCAAGGAGTATTGACTCTTAATTCCAGTAAATTTATGTTTTAAGGCTCATTAATGGGCAAAATTCCGTGATAAGATAATATTTTTTATTTTATTATATAGATAAGAAGTGTATTTGGCCATAGGAGAATATTCCTCAGTGTGGCTTTACCTGATTGTCTGAATCATCTGAATGTGGGATCATGTGGATGTTTCCTCTCTCACAGATGGAATAATGTCACGAATTCTTCAATATTCTCTTATTTGCTCCATCAAACCTTCACTCTCACTGTACTTCCCTGCCGCTGCCTAATTATTTACATCCCCGGTGTGACTCAGGGCGGGAAGCTGCCATACATCATGCGCCTCGTGTCTTCACTTTGCATACAGGGCAGGATTAAGAGTCCAGTCTGATAAAGGAATCAATCATTCCCCAGCTCTCCGCGGAGAGGCTGAGTGATCTGAGCTCATGTCATCGCTTCGAGGCGTCTCCCATCTTCCCACAGACGCTCCTGCTTCTCTTACCTGGTTGTGCAGAGAGCTGCCAGCGCCAAGCAGATCACAAGTAGAGACGCGCTCTCTCTGCTCCACATGGCTGCTTCAACACCTACACACAGCACAACACAAAGGCAAGGCCGTCATTTGGGTCTTTTTATGCGACCGATGCGCACATTTGGATCCGTCTCCATGTGCGCCTGGATCGGGGGGAGGAGGAGGAGGAGGGGGGGGGGGGATTCCCTTCAGGGGCGCGCAAAGGAGGACGGAGAGAAAGAAGAAGAAGCAGAAGAAACGGAGGGAGCAACTGACAATAATTAGTATTCACTGACACGTCCCACGCCTCCACACACTCTCTGAACAGTGCTGTTAGCAAATAAATATTTGCTCAAGTCAATCCACAGATCCGGAGCTGCAGCAACAAAGACGAAGGATTCAAACAAAAAGAAGAAAATCCTGCGTAAAAACGAAA
Organism: Genypterus blacodes; assembly: GCF_046128005.1. Lineage (NCBI taxonomy): Eukaryota > Metazoa > Chordata > Actinopteri > Ophidiiformes > Ophidiidae > Genypterus > Genypterus blacodes. The sequence goes on from NW_027466930.1 coordinate 1,820,688, forward strand.
ATATTCCGGAGAAAAACGCACAGGAGAAGCGCATCTTCTCTCCCAGCAGCGTCTCCTCAGGGAATAACTAACAATAAAACAAACGCAGCCATTCTGTGTGTGCGTGTGAGTGTGTGTGTGTGTGTGTGAAGAGGGAGGAGGGAGGAGGAGGAGGGGGGGGAAGACTCACCTCAAGTGCAGAAAGTACCTGCTGCTGCTGGAATCGTCGAAGATGCAAGAAAGTTAAGCGCAATTCACCAAATGAGCGCAAGTGTGTCATGAGAACAAAGCTGCACAGCATTGATACATCAGAGTCCCTCCAGCTGAATGGAATGCACCCCAAATGCTGTCATAGTTCATACAATAAAATACAAAAAAATGGGAGAAAAAAAGAAAACAGGAATGAGGCGAAGTGAAATGAAATCAAGCTTAATAAAGAGGAAGAAGTGAGAGCTGACAGGGATCCGCTCAGCTGCTCGATGTGAGTCGTGATAAGCAAGAAGCACATCTCAGTCTCCCTCATCTCACACCAAACTACAAAGGCTGAGGAGGAAGAGGAGGAGGAGGAGGAGGAGGAAGAGGAGGCGCTCCGGGTCCTAAAGGCAGCTTGGTATTCAATCACACACACACACACACTCTCAGGAATAGACGCGCGCGTTAATGAATATTGTCTCCACTCTCCCTTCAGTCGATAAATGGACTCGTATTGATTACGCAGATATGGCTTCATCACTCTGGGTAGGGAAGAAGGTGATGTGCTGGTATGCAGGGACGCAGCCAGGGATTGAGACGATATGGAGGAAACGGAGACCCCCCCACTTCAACCACCCCCCTCCTTCCCCCACCACACACACACACACACACACCATCATGTTGGAGAAATTTAAGGTTATTTATGTTAATTTACTGTATTTCTGGGCAATTTAAAACCTTTTGAAGAACAACAACACCTACAAACACACTTATTACCTTTCTGTGAACATCGGTGTAATCTATGGACTACACACACACACACACACACACACACAGCTGCCAGGCAGACTCTCAAATGAGACATGTTCATCCCCCTTGATTTATGCAGTTATAAAGCCCATTTTTATTTTCCCCTCTGAGATAATGACCTGACCTCCCTGACCTCTGCTTAATTCCCTGCTGGTCCGCATTTGGCTTTTTCTTTTCTTTTCTTTCACGACAGCAAATCACCGCAAATTCTCCAAACTCCATCAAAAATACAGAGTAATGACATCAATTTACAGTTTAATGTTTCTGTTACACTGCAGAGAAACGTGTAGAACCTTAAAACGTTCTGTTGCACTCTGCAGGTATCTATAATGTAGCGGTATTGATCCGATATGTCACCAAATACAAATAGGGTGCAGCATAAATTGGATGTGTGTGTGTTTATGTTTTAGTGTGTGTGTGTGTGTGGGAGAGAGAGAGATTGGATGGCCCTCTTGACACGCCGCTGTAGCTTGGATTGTGTATTGTGTTTAGGAATAGCCTGCCGCTTTTCCAAACATCTATTGCAGTTAGAGTGTTTACAGTCTGTAGGTGTTCTCTCTCTCTCTCTCTCTCTCTCTCTCTCTCTCTCTCTCTCTCTCTCTCTCTCTCTCTCTCTCTCTGTGGCTCACCTCAAATCAAAAACTCAATAATAAATCAGAATAACAATGAGAAAAGCTGAGAAACAAAAGAGAAACGTGCCGTATTTCAAAATCGCTTCGCATAATTTGCCGTGGTGAGCCAGCAGATGGTTGTGTTTGTGAGGAGACATAGATGGAAGATGAAGATGAAGGTCCCTCATATAGGATAAACCCCCCTGCTGGAGACGCCATCTTCCATGCCTGTTGTGAAGGATGAGCTGGTGTGACTGATCTGATTGGAGGGTTTGTTCAATTTGGCCCCGGTTGGTTCAATAACAACCAGGTAGGCGAGGACTCGAGTAACCACCAGTTCATTATCCAGCAAATGAGAAAAGGAAGAGGCTGAGTTATCAAGGGAGAGAGGGGGGTGTGATGTCATCTATAGGAGTGTGTGCCACGTTTCCTATCTGTTGTCATCAGTTATACCTTTGCCTTTTTTTTGTGCCACCACCAAGCAGATGAAGTGTCAGTGTGTTTATTACAAGGATAAAAAAGAGAGAAAGTAATGAGATAAGGAAGCAAATGTCCAGGATTTCTTGTAGTTTAGCCCCGATGCAGATATTGATCCGCATCGGGTCGGGTTGAAATATACAGTATGTACTCAACACAGCCAAGGGTCCCATATACGGCAGGGCAGCACATAAACAGCTGATGAAATATGCAATTACCAGCATTGTGTGATGAATACAGCGGCAGAAGACGAAGGCCACACTGCTGCTGCATCAGTCAATCTGCTTTTACACCTCTGAGTTCAATGGTAAAGTCTGAAACTGTGACATCAGAGGAGCATTGGGCCTGGATTGATCTCATCTGGCTTCAATCAGACCTACAAGACAAGAACTTGAACATCATCATACAGTTAATACATCTCACCTTTATTTATATTTCTGGCGTTAAGGTACTGAGTTTATGAAGACGTGACAGTTTAGAGGTCGGAGCAGCAGCAGGCGATGAGTTTACTTACCTGCGACTTCCTTCTGTACCTTTAAGGGGTCAGACCATCATCAAGCACATTTACTGCCTCCTATTGCTTCTTCAGACCAGAAGGCAGCTTTATTGATCCCCGCTCTAATCCATACCGGTGACAGGTGATCGATTAGGTAGGTCATCTCAATAGCCGCGACCCTCGGGGGGGGCCGGGTCACCCAGGCACAACTAAACAGACAGGTAGAGGAGAAACAAAGAGCAAAGTCAAAGAGGACAGAATCTGCTCAGTGTGTTCCTTTAATCTGCTCTGATGATGCTTTTGTGTTTGCGTTCCTTCCCCTTATTTTTCTTTCCTTGTAGAATTCCTTGAATTGGGCTCTCGCCGGCTGTCTGTGGGTTACATCCTCTTACAGCACCGGTGTTTATTACAAGGTGTTGCATCATACCCAGCATGCTGCCAGGCCTGAGTGTGTCCCAGTTGAGTCAAATGAGTGACAATGCATATTCATCAACTCCACGTGGAAAATGTGAAGCAAGTCCTTTCAAGTTCAAAAGGAGGAGCCGTGCATCTTTATGAGGAGAATCCTTCCAGCCAGGAGATTAACGTTCATGTTTGTGTGTAGTTTTTTTGTGATGATCAGGCGAGAAACAGCGCTCCAGCTCTTTAAGTGGCATTCAAACACGTCACACACTAACGCGGCTGTAATTGAATTATGTCATTTCCTTTAACGCCACACACCGAGCAGGAACACTGTGATCAAAATAAAGAAAATAATCGATATGGACGGTTTGTTAACCTGAAACTAGATTGCTAACGCGAGTGTGTGTGTCGATAACAGAAATGCCAGGGGAGTGATTCAAACAGGCAGGAAGTGAGCAGCAGCAGGTCGATGATTAAGCCGCTCAAACATCAGCTTACAAATGAGAACAGAAACACAAGCTGCAGCGCATTCAGACAACAATCTAACATCTACCTTCTTAGTTTATTTATTTGATTATCTAGATATCCCCTTGCACACACACACACACACACACACACACACACACACACACACACACACACACACACATATTATAAACAGTGTCCTCTGCTGGAGAATCACAGTAATGTTTTAAATCGCTCCTCAGAGACAAAACAGGGAGAAGATGGATGGAAGTGACAGTGGCAGCAAACACACACACTTATTTCCAGCGGCAGGATTGATTTTTGAAAGCCAGCGTCTTTGCTGTTGTCACCGGGCGTCAGCAGCTCCGGCAGCCAATCAGAAGCCGTGCAGACGACGCCTCCAACGCTTCACCACCTGTTGGAATGTGGCTTTAAAAACAACAGAGGGATTATTTATTGACTCTGGTGACATTTTAGGGGGGAGAAAATACCTGAGCCAGTCAGACGTGGTTGTCAGCGGCGTGTCAGCGTGAGTTGATTCACCAGGCAATGCTGGAAATGCTAAACCATTCTCAGGCCTGTTACCTCGGCAACAAGCCATGCATGGCAGAAGGAATATGTTGTGGGAGAGAAAAGATGAGGATCCTGTCGAGGGGCTTTGACACTCTTAAAGTGATAGGTCGCCCCTCCACATCCCTGCTCGGGCTTCATCAACACTACACACTCACATCCAGGGTGAAAACCAGGAAAACACGGGCATTAACTCTTACATGACACAGGTGAGATCCTACAAAATAAAGGCTCGGTTCATTCGGTAAGTGGATGTAAAGGAAACGAGGCTGAGATGAACCTGATCCAAGCCCTCACATTAAATATAATTATGCTGAGTGTGGCTTTAATCTGCCTCTAAACGACTGAGAGACAGTGAAGATGTAGAAAATAACACATTAATGGTCGACTGAGGTCTTATGTTTGTTTGTTTGTTTCACATTTTTATTGGGAAGACAGATTTTTGTTTTAGAACGTTGTTAATTATCTCATCAACTTTAAGAAACATCATAAAATGTGATATATAATGTTGTATTCAAAGAAATGCATGATGTGATCCTGCTCATGCTGTGGGTTTGTTTGGCTGGAAGTACATGATTCCATTTTAGCTCTGAATAAATAAAAGAAAGGCTTGAATGTGACTCAAAGCAGACAGACATCATAGTGACTGATGGGGGATCAGACGGACTACGGCCCAGAGCGCCAAGAGCGCCACAGATGGAAGCACACACAAGTTCACTTAGAGTTCATGAGGATCTCACAGTAACAGATTGTTAAAGTTGCACCTCCGCATCTATCTTATAAGGCCAAACAGATGAATGGGTGTGTTGTAAAAGTCTTCCTCATCTCCAGAGTTATAACTATAATTTTGTTTTTATCCACGACCAAATTCATCGTCTAAGCTTGATCACACACCAGAGAGCTAAACATGGACGCTCTCTCTCTCTCTGAAAACACTTCAGCCTCACATAAACACACAGATTATTCCTTAAAAAGAGAACAACATGCTGTACAGACTGTAAAGACAACTGAGATTTTAGATTCTGAACTTGTGGATGTCAACTGGAACTAAAACCGCGAAGCTCCCAAAGCCGCATACTTCCACATAAATAACACATGCGGTGTGAACTCTTCCACTCTTCCTCCCGAGCCGATGAGTGAGTAAGTGTTTGAAGTCGACTGCTTCCTCTGATTCACTCTCTCGTCCTCTGTTTTCAACATTTCTGCTTTGATGAGACGCTGCTGCTGTCAGCTTTTGACATTTGAGGATAGCGGCTCTACGGTGCCAGCACTGAATGTGGCAGAATTACTAGAATACTATTAGTGTAATAGTTATACACACACATGAGTAAATCAAGTAGTATCCTCATTCTCAACACGTGGACCCAGATAGAAGTATAATTTAATCCAGATCTGGAGCAAAATCCATTTATTCCCGGCCCCCCTGTAAGACTGGAATTTATGGATACATTGTTTTGGAGGTGTTTGAATCTAAATATCACTAAATTAATCTGGTGACACTGAGGGCATATAGTGAGAACTCCTGCTGCAAAATCCAAACAGCCACAAGGGGGCAGCAGAGAAACGAGGTTAACTCTAACAGTCGTCTCTGTTGTGAGCAAATGAGGATGAACTGATGACTGAAACAAATCTACTTCAGAAAGTATGGAATGAGCAGGGGACTGGAACAAACACACACACACACACACACACACACACACACACACACACACACACACTTCTGTCCTCTCTGAAGTTGCTCCTGGTTCAGCTGTTATTTTGTTTTCTCCCTGTAACAGCAGTGTTCATTATGTAATTACACTACATATTCCCAGAGTGCATCACTGCCTCTGTGGGGAAACTAAGGATTGTTGCTGAGAGTTGATACATGAAAGCGTCTCACATTCCTTTAAAGCATTAATTCAAGTAGAACAACATTTGATCCCTCTGTTATTGGCATTTGTGTGCTGTTTAGATGCATCGCTGCTTCTATCTTACAGTGACTGATCTGTTCAATGGTGGATCATATTTCTGCTTATGTGCTTATAATCTATTAGCTTCGACAGGTTTCTGAGCAATACTTGTAAACTGTGTGTGTGTGTGTGTGTGTGTGTGTGTGTCCCTTCCCAGTGCAGTAAAAAGGATATTTATGGTTTTGTGATTGCGAATGTGTTTGTTAGTTTCCTCATCGCCATTTAATATTAAAATAAATCTGAAGTTTCTTGTGTTCACTTTTAAGAACTTTGAATACAAACTGCAGCATTATTTTCAGATCCACACAGGAACCAAAAGTACATATCCATAAATGTTTTATAATTACACTCCGTTTTATTTGTGGGTGAGTGGGATCTTCATTATTTAACAAACACATCTTAGGAGCCTGATTATTATTTATCAGCTCTTAATTACAGCTTTATAGGGCTGCGGTGGTTTCTCTCCACTTGCACACATTAGTGTTTGCACCAAAACATCTTGTTCCTGTGTTGAACTTCACAGGGAGCAGCTCCTCTCTGTGTTATTTGGCCAGGTTGAGACTATTTTATGGGCTATTTTCAAAGGATGTGATTCCTATTCATTACTACCTGCTGCAACCAGACAAGATGGGACAATTAAAGAAGAAGAAGCCCAAATTGCAGTGCATCATTAAGCTGTATTTTGGTACTTGCACACAGTGGTTGAAAGGTTTCCTGTAAGAGGAAACTTCAACTATATTCATTTTCGATATGAGAATATATTATTGTGCAAAATGCTTTTCCTTTTTTCCTTTGTCGTATTTTTTATTTTGTTCAGATTTGTTCAGATTCAGCAGCAAATGTCTAGCAATTTCAACACTTTGCCGATAGAGGGAGACAAAGTCCACGAATTACTCTCTTCCTCCAAACTTCCTACAGATGTCAAAATTACATGAAGCTCATAGAAAGAGTCAACCTGAGCACTGACACACCTTATTGCATCACTGCCATTCTTCAACTTTTTGCCTGTGCTTTTTCTGCAGTGTCGGCCATGAAAACACACACACACACACACACACACACACACACACACACACACACACACACACACACACACACACACACACACACACACACACACATAGACACACTGTATTCTGTATTTCCTCATGACTCTGCAAGCTTATCAGATTAGCTCTCTATTTATCTTGCATGCTTTTAGCAAAATGCTGCTAGCAGCTTATGTGATGGTTGCTTCATCATATGATGACATCAAGCTGCCAGCATCCTCGCTGACATTAACAGCAGTTTTGCAGATAATAGAATAAAGATTTTTGCTGTCAGTTCCTGCAAAGTTAATTTTGAATGCGGAAAACTGAGGATTTGATTTGAGGTGGTGTGTGTTCCTGTTGGCCAATCAGAGTGCTTCTATTTAATAAAACGTAACCACAGTAACTAGGCTTCCTACAGTCACAGTGCAAAGAACCCATTTCATCTTACGCCATTGACTGTTACATAACAAAAACTAAATATATCTAAGATGTTTGATTCTGCAGGGCCGAATAAACTTGCATTTCAGAAACAAAATGTTTGAAGCTACAATCATGCATCACTTTGATAGAAACACACTTCATACATTAAACGGTCATGAATATTAAAGACATATAAAGCGTATGATTTTACATGATAATTAGACTCTATAATGCTGCAGGGAATCAGGTTGCGTAATGTGTGTTTGCTTGAGTTTGTCCTCTTGTCCTACTTGCACTTATTATTATGAGAATCATCAGATCTTAATCAGGAGAAGTCTTTGTCCCTGCACATCTTTGCATCAGTAGCAAAGATGTAGATGTTTAGATTCTTTAGATGTTATGACCTTTAACAAAGTAAATGCTCTACTGGCAAAACTAATAACCTCCTAAACGTCCTGTACAATGGAAATGACTGTGTATTCTCCTTCTAAGTGCCAAGAGCCTACAGTATATGAATGATCTTGGCTGAATCAGGATCTCACAAGTATTAGTAGGCCTACAAATATGACGGCACAGCAAACGGGGTCAGACTGGTCTATTGCTGATGGAATGGAGGCAGGACAGGGGAAGCCCGCTGCTCTCTGTGTTTTATTTCTCATGCTTTTGATGTTGTGGAGAAAGAAAAGTTTGCATATAACCCGGGACGCTAATTAGGAAGAGTTTGCCTGAAGGAACTCCAGAACTCCATATCTGCACCGAGGATAGACCTACATACGGTCTCTATACTGTCACCGTGCAACTCTCCAGAGAGCCACAGGAGCGTGAATTCAACCCATTTCTCATTTTTGCCCGGGACTCCAGAGGGCCCTGGATACCCCAGAGTGCAAGCAAAAACACTATCAAACTAAAAGGCTCACCAGCAGCTCTGTCAATGAACAATCACAGACACACTCAAATACGTGCCAGATGGAAATGTTGCTGTGTTGTGTGTGCGTGTGTGAGGAAGCAGCACAGCGTTTGCCTCCCTCTAGTGGTTTCATGATTCCCTTCTACTTCACTGTACTAAAGACACCTCACACCCAGTGACTCTTCCTAGTTCTTTCTTTTAGGACGTCATTATTTAAATGTGCTCCCGCATTTAAAAACCCCACAGGTTGCAAAGTCGCTGTGTTATAAGGACAAATGCTATATTTCTGTAAAAACAAGGTGACTCGCTGAAGCTCCTGATCCAGTCCAGTCCCCTTCACTCTCAAATCCCACAGGACCCACAAATTAAATCAGTTCTGAAATAGAGGTTCTTCTTGCACCTCTAATATGAGAGTGTGTCACTTTGATAAGTGTGAAGCAAACACTTTCTACACCGTCTTGGTTCCTTATCAGCCAATAAGTAAAGCAAAGGGTGACTACAGCTGCATACATGACCGCAAACAGGCCCATTAGATTTGTTGCCCTGCCATAATAATTTGATTTGAGCCACTAGAGGGAGCATTAAGATCAATCTTTATCTCAAAATGGCTCTAAAACTACAATAAATGCCCTGTTTTCACTGCAGCAAGTGTTTCACATCTTAAAAATGATAAATCAGCTCTTGAACTAATTTAACACCTGGAACAAACATGATACCTTCACTGAACCCGGGCTATGGCAGAACTCTGCATAAACCTGCCGTGTGTCAAGCTGAGCACGAGGAGGATCTGTAACTGTCTTTCACCCGGAGTGAGCAGAGAAAACAAACTGGAGGAGGAACAAAACCCCAGCTTTCCTCTGGCAGCTCCATCAATCATGAGCTGCAGAGGAGCCAAGTAAACGCTCCACATCAATCTGTTGCTGACAAGGTCCTCATTAGTACATGGATGTCCCGTGTTTTTATGATGAGAGATTTCTTGCTCGCACAGAATATGTGTGTGTATGTGTGTGTGTGTGTGTGTGTTGTGACAGGCGAGTGAGGGGAAACAAGACCATCAGGGACGCAATAACGGCAAAATCAATTTCACACATGAGTGCCTTTAGTAGAGGTGAGTGGCGGCGGGCGTCTTGATCTGTCCATCAGCCCGCATGTTTGTTGCCGCTCTGGCAGTAACATAACTCCTGTTAGACTAAAAGAGCGGCCAGGGCCAACAAGCATGACTGCATGGATGATACGGCTATTAGAGCAAGAAACCAGGCAGCTCCTGCATCGAGAGTCTCCATACACACACACACACACACACACACACACACTGCAGAGGTGTACTGTGGAACTGGGTTGAGCCAGCTCTCCAATGGATAATAGGGAAATGTGTTTAAAATAGAATCTACGTATTTATTTAGTCGGTTATGTTTGTTTTTGTCACAATAGGAGGAACGTCTATAACAAATTCTCTATATGTGAAAATGGTCTTCTAACAAAAATGGAGCAAGGATGGCATTAATGGGATTGGACGAACATGGATTTATGCCAATTTCGTGGTATTTGCGTGACAATTAAAACAAATCGACGTATTTCCTTATTCAGAGTAGAATTGAAGTCTTATCATGCATGTAAGTGTGTGATCACAGGTTTGCTTCTTTGGTTCAGGTTACAAACTCATAAAAGCTGGAGTCAAAGCTGCTCTCAAAACATTTTATTAGGAATTCTTCTTGCTGGTAATATGTGTGGAGAATAAATAACTAAACCACATGAACCTTACTCTAGCTTACTAACTAACAGTGGCTGATTAGAGGACGGACGGCTGATGTGTGCGGCTGTCTGTTTTCAAGAAATTAAAAGAGAAGTTGAGGCTTGGACGCAAAGCAGGGCCGTCACTCATCTCTCTCCTGTCATGGCCTCCAGACTTCCAACAAGAAATGAAGTGGACAGGTTGTGATATGTGTCGTTAGCGTTGCGTTAAAGCAAGAGAGAGCTGAAGCAGGTTAGTGTGCAGGTGTGAGACATCGGTCCACTGCTGCGCCTAAGAAAAGTTCAGTCACATTTGTTTTTAACACACACTCCTAAACCTCCCCCATCAAATCCACTCCCTATCTTATTGCTGCAATGATCTACTGACCGAGTGTCCATGGCTTTCTTTTCCATGTCTTCACGCTCGGCCTGCATTCTGGTTGCGTGAACAGTCTTCGTCTGTACTCTTTGGAAAAAACCCATTATGGCAGGAGAGAAGCTTAAATCCTACTGTTGCTATAGACTTTACTACTTTGTTACTAGACAGCTCCCCAAACGTCATATTCTGTACTTCCAGGGGTATTTTGTTCTGGGTTAAACCATTCTGTATGAGAAAGATGCTTTGAGTTTAGGTTCTGTACAAGCGAGATGTTTCAGGGCAGGAAGAGGTGCTGGGCGGAGCCTCACCCAGGGGGCGGAGCCTCACCCAGTCTGGTTTGGCTCAGACATTCATTCTTACCATAATGTGTTGATTCCTCTCAGCTTCAGTTTTCAGGAATTTTTGCAATTCAGTAAAACAAAACTGGAGGTCTCGGCAGAATCAGAGCTCAAATAATAAACCGTACATTAGCTTTAAATGGTACTATACTGTTATCATTATATATAAATCTATTAATCCTATCGTAAATTGCGATATTGACATAAGTTTGGGTTGGGTTGAGTTCAGGGAGTTGGTATACACATCCAAACATCTCACCGGGTGCAGGATACAAAAATAGGAGAAAGGAAAAAAAGAAATCATCGTGACTGCAGGTCAGAAGGGATCATGAGACGGTGGAAGCCGATGAAGACCTTTATCAGTCAGAAGAAGCGAGATGTAAAGAGGACGGGAGCGTAATCCAGAGTGCAGGTGTTCTTCTTCTTTTGTTGAGTCAGATAGTTCTAATTTGGCGGATCTGTTCCTGTGCTTGCTGTCCGAGGATCTTAAGAAAAATAGAAACTTATTCATAGTTTGTCCTCCAGGATGCAAGAAGTGCTCGGCAAGCACATTTTCGTCATCTGTTTGGCAAAGATTATAGTTTCTTATTGTTTGCAAACTCCCATAATCCTTCTATGTTGGAGGAAATGATTCTTCAACTGGGTCGCCGGCACAAAAGCCTAGCCCCCTTTAGCCACCATGGTGTCCTTTGATAAGTAAACCACCCAGTAGACCATGTTGAACGCCCCAAAGGACACTGGGAACAGGATCCGTGCGTACTTGTCAATTTTGCTGGTTCCGCCCATCCCGGCGGTGGTGGGCTGCGAGCACGGCGTCTGCTTCACCTCCATTTTGTTCGCTCTCATCTGGATGCGCTCCAGCTTGGGGCCTAACAGATGCTGGAGAGACGAGGTGCTGATGTTCTGTCTGCACGGCGTCCCCGCCATCACGTCTGGCGTGGACACGGCGGCCTGAGGCATGCTCCTCACCAGCTGTGCCGAGGAAGAGGCCACGCTGAGCTGGCTGAGAGATTTGGGAGTGGAGCGCGACAGGGTGGTTGAGCTGCCGTTGATGACGCTGGCGAGGGGCCGCGGGTGTCTGGCCCCTGCCGCCGTGATGTTGGTGCTGGACTGGGCTCGCTGGGCGAAACGTGCCTGATGTTGGGAAATGTAATTCATTCGCTTTCTCAAGTTACCGTTGGAATCAGGATTTTGCTGTGAAAGAAATAGAAAATTATGTAAAATACAAAGGAAGCACTCAAATTGACTTAAGATAAGATAAGATAAGATAAGACAAGACAAGACAAGACAGGACAAGACAAGATAAGATAAGATAAGATAAAACAAGATAAGATAAGATTAGATAAGATGGTACTAAATTCATCAGTTAATTATGATTTTTTTTTCCTTCTTTCATTTTTTTATTTAAGTAATGGAAAGAGGAAAATGCATCCAAATTTTTAATAAGGTAAAAAACTGTCTAATGACTCATTCTGAATAATTTATCCTTTACGAAAGTGTTTTCTAACAATCCGTCTCATGTCTCTTCATGTGGTCGCTGTGCGTTTAAAGGTGTTTGTATCAGAGGGCCGACAGAATCCCTCAGTGTGTTTGGGCCTGGCTCATATAAATCTTGTCATATTGATCTGATTACGGTCCTCCTGACACAGATGGCCGCCTCATCTGTAGGCGTGGCGCGGCGTGTGCCATACAGATGTCACTTAGCCAGGATTTCACTCATTTCACACAAGCTTAAGACAGAAAGTAGGTAGAGCTGCATCGGGCCGTAATGCAGCCAAGCGTCAAAGGAGCTTATCCTTACAGAGCTGATGTTTCAGGCAGGGAGATGTGTGATGATGGTACTAAGGCATTTGTGAGAATAATACCCCCCTGCCCCCCCCCGAGCTGAGGGATCCAGTGTTATTGTGTCCCATGTGCAGCAGAGTGTGTGTATGTGTGTGTGTGATGTAATGAGGTGAAGGTAAAAGGTTTAAAAACAACCCTCAGCACATCCTGACCCCCGTGCCAGGCTCTGGTTGTGCCATCATGCACCCCCCGTGCCACAGTCTCTCCGAAACCTATACAGATGTGCCCATGCTGCGTTTCCGTGGCAACCTTCTAATCCACTGAAGTGCCGTTGTCACCATACTGCATTCAGACATGATGACACCACACTGGGGTTTGGACTGGGGGGCCAAGTTGAAGTCGTTAGTGTAAAGCTGATATATGAACCTCAGCTGCAGGTTGTGTCATCTTCAATCAGCAAGTCACTGAAATGTGACTCTGACTCTAGGATCGCTGTGATCGGCCCACTTAACAGCTATTAATTACAACAAAATAGCAGGTATATGTTCATATAATTACACAGACACATCCATTGCTTCAAAATAACATTCATGACTTCATGATTCATGAACGCTGCTGAGGCAATAAGCTTGTGTGTGTGTGTGTGTGTGTGTGTGTGTGTGTGTGTGTGTGTGTGTGTACAAGTCATACCAAGAAGCCATTGTTGTGCAAATAATGAGCAAATATTTTGTTAACATTTTGTATGAACTGACAACATTCCAAACACACAAGATAAACTGGATCTCTGTGCCACAGGAACCTGTTCAGCAACTCAAGAACCTGCCTGGTCTGGCACCAGGGAACTGTATGAAGCCCTGATGACAATATGGGGCTGATATCAGTCTGATTCATCTGATGGGCTACGTAAGGTTATAGATCCAAAACTATACTTCTTTTGGCAGAATAGCTCCTAATTTAGATCCAAACTGGTTTCAGTTCAGTTCAGTTCCTTTCAGCCCTGAGGAGCAGGAGACCAGCTTGAGATCTTGAGGACAAACGCAGTAAGGACATAATAAGAGACATGCTGTGTAGTAAAGACCTATACTATTCTTCCCCATGGACACTTAAAGAAGAGAAGACAGAATCACCTGCAGCACCTCCTCTCCGTCCTTGACCTTGACAGGTGTGGTTTGGGGCACCGGGGGACATTTGGCCGGCTTCTTCTTGGCCCGCTCCATCTCTGCGTTGGTGAAGTAGTTAACAGCAGCGAACTCGATGAGAGCCGAGAAGACGAAGGCGAAGCAGACGGCGATGAACCAGTCCATCGCAGTGGCGTAGGAGACTTTAGGGAGGGAGTGGCGGGCGCTGATACTGAGCGTCGTCATGGTTAGCACAGTAGTGATGCCTTCAGGGGGTTTAAAAAAAAAGAGAAGCCAGTTAGTTTTTGCTGTTTGGGTTGGAGGTCTCTGCACTTCACTCTCCACTTCACTCAGTACAATAACAATTTGTGTTTTGAGGAGAAACAACTGAGAGTAAATTGCGAGTCACAGTGTGTGTCTGCCTTAAAGGAACTCTCACACAGATCAGCAGGCACTGCATGCTACATCATCTCACCATAAATCACAGTAAAATAAGCAGCGATTAAAGGTGCCCTGCAAAGGATCTGCTACATATCACTGCCAAATAAATGATGATGTTCATTTGCATAGTGTTCAATCGCCCGTGTACGCGACGCTGCTCTCCATCAGCATATTTCATTATCGGAATGCAGATGGATAATGAACCAAATACATTTGGCACTGGGAAATGGGAAATATATACAAGTATGACTGCAGTGTTTAAGGAACTCCTCAGTGTGTCTGAAACAAAGATTGATTACAGTCAGTATGAGATCCCAACCTTACTTAAACTCACACAGAACGGACACAGAATTATTTTAATCATCATAAAGTACAAATTCCTAATAATAATACACAAATTTCCATAGATCTCCAAAGATGAGCCCCAGCTTCTCTACTCCCAATTTTCTGCATTGCTTACATTTCCCCAACATTAACATCAGGGACTCCATGTCATCAACCGGGGGACCTGACAGGGACGCCTTGCTCAAAGGCACATTGGATTAAGGTTAAACATTTGCAGGAGTTTGAGTCCATCTGTGGGCTGAATGTCGTCTCTTCCCCTCCCTCGGTCTTTGCCGTATTACCAGGAGAGATATCATAAAAATAAAACAAGACACCAATCTGCACGCAAGGTCACGTGTGTGTGTTCTCCCGCAGTAACAGAAGGTAGGGACGTATCAGCGCCCGGCTCACAACTCGTCCTTGGAATTATTAACCACTGGCAATAATGTGATTTGGAGAAAATCCCCTTTACGTCGGAGATCTAGAACAATCTGTGCTGCGCTGAGTCCTTGCACAACGTAAATTTATCCCTCGCGCGTGGACGTGACCGCCATATAATTACCTGTCAATCAAAAGCGGCATGACTGGATGACATTGATAGGTGAAGTGCGGCTCGAGGCCACAGGCGGAGGATAAGAACCTCTTATATAAACTGATCTCACCACCAGCAACAACTCAATCATATGGTCACACACACAAGAATGCTGTGACTTTGTCCCGTAACATGAATAGAAGCATTCAACGTGTTCACATGCAACTCTGAATGCATCACAATCAGCAATACAAGCATGGCAGCAGTGTTCTTTTGTTTTTCCTGTAATTAAACCCAAAGTTGGCCATAGTTGGTGCATATTTCAAGGTGAGATGTGCTGTGTGATACTTTCATTTGGATGTTGTGGTCTTAAACACAATATTGGGAAATGAAAGACGTCTCAATTTAAACATTTGGCCTCAGTTGCCAGCGTCTGAAGCCACTAGAGGGCCTCGTCATTGCCTGTAATCTGTTTGTCGTCATCTTCCACCTTCTCAGCAGGAGGCCGGGGCCTGTGGCTGACTCACCGCGGCAGGAAGTAAAAACAGGGCATTACTGGCAGGGAGTTAAAAAGGAATCATGACACCCACCACCGCTGCCTTATTGCCAGCTCCCCCCCCCCCCCTACACACACCCACCCGTCACAGCTACACATGCTCATCCGCCAAACACAGCAGATAACAGCGTGAAAATCTGCTGCATCAGAAGCCGAACCCGGTGCGACAACAGGGACAGCGCTGTCATATGGAGGACACTTTGGGTGTGTGTGTGTGGGGGGGGGGGACAGCGCAGGCGGTCTGTCAGAACCATCGGCCGCTACATGACGTCTTCTTTCTTAGCCCACACGCAGGAACAACAACGCTCAGAACTCAACACAGAGGCTGAACCACAGATACACACTGCGTTACAAACACACTGACGCTGCAGCCTGATTGGTTGGTTTTGCTGATACACAAATCGTTTCCAAAATCTCACATTATTCCTAACACTGTTTAAATCAACACATGGGGCACTGTTTCACTCTTTGAGACACTCCGTCGTCTTCTCAGCACTGGCTTTCATCATTTACTTTGAACTCTCATTAACATTAGTGATAATTGCTTCTTGAAAACGATTCTTCCCAATATAAACATTAACAAACAGGCATGAGGTCTGTCTGAGCAGAAACGTGTCACTTCATTATAAGACAGAGAGCAAACAAACGTAACAATACCTCCTGAAATGCTCCTCATTCATCCATCCAGTATTCCTCCAGTATTCCATGCATAATATTACAATATCTCTTTATATTCTACACAGTCACAACATAACCTTGATGTGTAGACGCACACAAATGGAATAAGCTGAGAGGCAGAATGAGAGATACGCACCGAAAACTGTGCGTGCCGGGACAGACTCCTTATTAATCCAGAAGGACACTTGGGAGAGGATGACTGTCATGATGCAGGGGATGTACGTCTGGATCATGAAGTAGCCCATTTTACGTTTCAAGTGGAAGTACACCGTCATCACCACGTATTCACCTGGAGGCGCAAATGACACACAATCAATTAGTTTGATGAGCAAAGAGCCGCAGACTGACATGAAAATGCAGTTTGACCACCTGGTGGTACGTTTGTTACAATTTAGAAGGAAGAATTCAAAGCAACCAATGCAGTTACAGCAAATCTCTGTCTTGTTTGTCACTCCACCCAATCCCATTTCCCCTCTGTGTTTACCTAACCTGTAAGATTTATAATATTTACCCAGTTGGGTTTCTGTCCATCAAGGTCCAGTGGTCTGATTATCATGTCTGTGCTGGAATTGACCCTTTATGGACAAAAGTATTGGGCCACCTACACATTACACCTACAGGAGCCTTTATAACTTCCTGTTCTAAAGGCTTTCTACTAATTTTTGGAGTGTGTCTGTGTGACTTTTTGCCTATTCATCCAGAAGAGCATGTGTGAGGTCAGACACTGGTGTTGGATGAGAGATCCTGGCTCGTACTCTCTGTTCTAGTTCATCCCAAAGGTGTTTGATGGGGTTGAGGCCAGTCAGACATGGAGTCTCCACAGGGTTTAATATGCAGGGTGAGAATATATTTACAGTCATGATTTAATGTTGTACTTACATGAATTCATAGCACAAACTGAATGAAGGGAGAGATATAAATATTCCAGCCTGCCGTGTTTACGTTACTGATTCAACTCAGTGCTTTCACTCCGCTCCCTTCCCTTTCTGCTCGGTAGTGCTGCCCATAATTCAATTGCTCATGCAAAATAGTACAAGGACGAGCCCGCCTACCTGTGATGGATTTAATGGTCTCGCTGGAGACGGTCTGGCCGGTGAGATCATACTGAACCAGGCTGGAGGACTCGGGGGGGACCTCCACAGAATGCTGAGGGCCTTTGGTCCACGTATAGATCATCTCTGTTTTAGGATACGCATCTGTGGGCGCACAGAAACACCACATGTGAGTCATTTAGGATGTAAACAGACAATATGTGCAGACGGCAGCACAACAAATGTTGTTTACGTAAGCGGCGCTTATGCATCGATCTCACGCTCCATCTTACCCTCATGAGCAGACTCGGGGTAGACAATCAACCAACGGGGAGCTAATGCCTCAGATTTAAAGGTGCTGACCCTCATCCCACCTACTTAACATTCTGCTGCAATCCAGTCCACTGCAAAGTCCATTCCACAAGGACAACATCTCCCGTGAAAGGTCAGAGATCAAATCCCTGAGGTCAGCAAACTGACCTCAAAACTCTAATCTGTGGATCCATCTGGAGTCCAACATGCAGAGAGACAGTGTGTCACCGCCAAGAACCAGGACACAGCTTTTCAGGGTATCAGGTCTTTAAACTGGAGTGACCCATCACATCTATATAAAGGAGAGGAAACACTGAGCTGGAAAAGAAAGGACCAGGAAATTGAGTTTGAAGGTGTTTTTATATCCTCATGGTTACTTACTACCGGCCATCTGTAATGGACGCTCTGACCTCCCTCACAAAGTCACAGCGTCGCCATCTCAACCTCTAAGTCAAACGTTGCGGCACTGACGGAGCAACAATTTGTGATAAATAATAGTGAGTGGTGTTATTATCCACCCCTCACGGTGATTTGCTGTCAATGGCTGAGGGTGACCAGACTGTGGAGGCAGAGAAAAAAAGCCAGTTGTTTGTGCCTGCCACTCCCTATGGGACTCTACAGCGACGGGGCACCAACTGTGAGGAGAAAATGAAAATGACTCTTGTGTGTCATGGAGTGGAACGCAATGCCTGTGCACACAAGTCCAGATGGAGACAGAGAAAAGGAGAGGGAGAGAGAGAGAGAGAGAGAGAGAGAGAGAGAGAGAGAGAAAGAGGGAGAGAGGGAGAGAGAGAGAGGGAGAGAGAGAGAGAGAGAGAGAGAGAGTGATGGAGAGAAAAACGGAGGCAGAGCAGACGGATAGGAAATTAACGCACACACACACACAGACTCACACACACACACACACACACACACACACACACACACACACACACACACTCACGTACCCGCTCACACGCACCAGCTATGGAAAGTAGCAGCATAGGTCTGATGTATCCTCAGGCAGAGGAAGGAATGCTGACCTTTCCTTTGCCCGGGGCCACGCGGCGGCACAGCAGGAGGGTAAAAGGAGGAGGGCGAGGAGGAACGCATCTCATCAGAGGGGAGGGACGACAAGAACCCAGAAATGCGAAATTTGTCCTCTGCAATGTCAAAACGTTGGATAATTGACAGCAGCGTTGTGAGTGTGTGAGGCCAAACCGCCGTTCCTTCTCTTTCTCTCGCAATCGGCAAATCTCTGTTCCTCTTTGATAAGACAGAGCTGCTGCATTGGAGAAACTGCTTTATTTGAGATAAGTCATTTCTGCTGACCAGTGTGGGCTGACTAGACACACTCGTGCTGAGTGAGGACTTTGTTGTTCTGAGTGAAATCCTTCATTATATAGCATTAGCATTCATTAAGCTCTGTGCCGCTCTGTGTGCTCAGCTCCTTGTCGCTCTGTTTCAGCAGAGAGCAGCCGTGTGACGGAGGAGAGGACGACTCAGGGATGGATACGCTCAATCTCAAACTTTTTGAAACTTTCCTTCAAAGGGACGACACAAAGCATTTTCTTTAAATGGGTTGACACACACACACACACACACACACACACACACACACACACACACACACACACACACTCACACACACACACACACACAGTGAGAGCGTATGCTTTCTCTGGATTATTGCAGAGTCTGCTTGTGTTTCTCAAAATAGCAAAACACATTTCCAAAAGAGGGCCCAGCTTTTCATTCCCTCTTGCCCTCTCAGTGATGTCTGGCTCCATGTGCCAATTGCAGCTTTTAATAAGAGCCGATCTGCATTCCCACCCGGCAAACCTAATGAGAAGTTGGAATTCTGCTCCTGGTCGACTTCCCAAACTGCTTGTTTTCACTTGCTAAGTAGATTCTCCTGTGGAATGACACCCGGTGGCAGGAAATGTAAAAATGCAATGTGGCGACAGGAAGAGGCTGCCAGTCTCCACAGCAAAAGGTTTCATCTGCTTACACTGAATCCAATGATGGATTTAAATACAATATCTCAGTGAGACCATGAGTCATTTATCCAATATGCCCCTTTGAAGATTTTGACCGTTTCATACTTCGCAAATTGCTTTCCCTGCCTGTCTCTCCTGTACCTGCATATACAAACACAACTGACACTTCACGTCACACTCAAACAGTCGGAGTGAAACATGACAGGTCCCCGGAGCATTTTGAGCTTCCCTGCAGAGTCTGGAGGCGCTGTGGCAGTCACAGGGGACAGCAAAAGGTTTGTTACCACTCATCAGCTCAGTTACAACAGCACAGCTGGAGAGCATCAACCTGTCAGGGCCCAACCTCCTCGTCAACATCGCCGAAGCTTACCAAGACGTCAAGTCATGGTGCATATGTAATCTTTCTGAGATGGTTTCTGCCATTGAGTGAGTACATGAAGTATGAAACCTCCCACACACACACACATACTTACAGCTTCCAAACTTGAGGGGGCATGCGTGTCCGTCCATGGGGAAGTTGACGAGTTTCATGGGACATTCAGCACTGATGGTCAATCTGTTGCCAGGAGGAGAAACAAGACAACTTCATGTCATAATGAGCAGAAGTGACCTCATTTATTATTGATTCTTCTGATAAATGTCTTCTTCTGTCTACTGAATCTCTACTTTGCTGGGAGGTGCAAACTCCATCTTTACAACTCTTCTTCATTAACACTCAAACACTGAGGTTGCACTCAGTCTGCTTCTATTTTTGCATTGTATTTATTCGTGAGCATCTGGCTGGGATTTCATGGGGAATCTGCTGGATGGCTTTGTACCCAGTAAAGTCTGTCCTCTCTTTAACGGTTCATTTACTTTAAAACAAACACTGAAATGAGAACGCATTCACTAAATCACAAAAATATAGACTACTCCTGGTATATTCACATAATCCATTGTCAGATATTGACTTTAGATTATGTGAAACCTGTGCGAAAAAGCAAAAAAGGGTGTCTGAGGCAACATACAGCCTTTTTAAACAGGAGTGTATAGTTCTGTGGTGATGTCATACCTCATGGTGTATAGAATGGTGCCGTTCTTCATGATGCGGAACAGCTTGTTGGGAGCCGTCATGTTGTGGGCCACAGACCTCTTGCCGTTCCGGAAGAAGGTGTCTGGTGTCCAAACCTTGGTCACCATCAAGTTGTTGAGCCTCAGAATCTCTATGGGGCCTTCGTACCTCAGCCGCCGGTCCACCCAGGTCTGACGGAAGAACACGTCCATGGTGTACTCCTGAAAGATGATGCGTTTAAAGACATTTATAGTCGATTTAGATGGAGAATACGGCTTGTTTATAGTTTGGCTCCATACCATTTCAACATCTGACACAGGCCCAAAGCTCGTCACGTAAATGTCCGTCTTGACTTCTGTCACCGAAACTGTTGACTCAATCAAACAAGAGTTAAACTTAGTCTCGTCAGATTCTGCTCACTGCTTCACGTCAAACCATCCGAATTCCGCTCCCTTAATCCAGCCTTATTCCCATCACATGTGTCACAGATTGCGAACACTCTGTCAGGGCCGAGGCTCATCAGGCTCAGCCCCACATTTAGACATGCGATGGCTGATCTCATCCGGGACCGTGGGTGCATTTGCATAATGAAAAGGACAAATATCTTAAGAGGTGTGAAATATAATCCAATTTGTGTGTTCTAATGAATACAGAGGCAAGATGGGAAGTTCATGTATCCTGGGGCAGTGATGATGATGATGTTGATGTTGTTGTTGTTATAGAGCTGCACAGTAAACCAATTAGCTTTCTCTTTAAGAACGACTCTTTTCAAATGGCTGAGTTTTTTTAATACACCAAAGCCAAATCTGCACTTTTCATACCTCTTAAACTGCATTAAGCCCTCCTCCCGCAAACACACACACACGCTATTACATAACAGCATCCGTGCGAGCTTAGAGGCTTGATTTCACATCGTTAAACTAACCGGGATCAAGTCTGAAATATCACAGGCAACGTGTTTGAATGGAGTGACCTCATCTTTTCATGTAAAGTAGATTTGGTGACGTTTCAATCTCCCTCACATAAAGTAAAAGTAAAACACAGCAATAAACTTCCTTTCTTTCCTCTTATTCTTCTTCTATCTTTTTTATTTGGTTTCATATCACAACATACCGCCGAACCCTGGTCTCAGCCTGTTGTCGTATCCGTCCAGTAGTCGGTCTAGAATGCGCGTAAAATTCTCCGGGTAGAGCTTCTCATCCTTCCTGCTGTGAGCGGAGATTCTCTTCACGCTGGAACAGATCAACCAAAACACACCGAAACACACTCAGGACCAGTTTCAGCCACAAATCCACTGCTGGGTAATGAAGAAGGAAACCATCAAGGAGTTCAGGGGGATTTGGAGACGAACGGGTTTTCTGCGCCCCTGCACACACACACACATTTCTGGGACTCACCAAGTTGCCAAGCAGAAAAAGTAGCAGAGAGTGAGAATGGAAGTGGGACGCATCGCTGTCCCCATGTCCTTCTTGTTGGCGGAGACCATGTCTGCATGCCATACTTCCGAGCCTCCTCACATGTCACCTTGTCCCACGGAGAGCAGCGGCGCCGCGGCACGGAGAGGCGCGGCGGCACGGAGAGGCGCAGCGCGGCGCGGCGCGGAGTGGAGCCGCTCTCCTCCCGCAGTCTCTCCGCCGGGGGGACGCGCGCACAACGCACACATACGCGCTCTCACACACACGCACAGAGAGAGAGAGTGAGAAAAGAGAGAGAGAGGAATAGAGAGAGAGAGAGAGAGAGGGAGAGAGAGAGAGACCCTCACCCGCACACCTTTCAGCCCAGTTCGGGTCACCTCTCCAACTGATACAAGCTGCTGTTGGCACCCACTCCTGTCAGAGAGAAGAAGAAGCAGCAATCCTCTCCCTCTCCCACCCTGGCTTCCTCTGTTTGCCTCCCTCTCTCTCTCCCTCGCTCTCTCTCTTTCTCTCTCTCTGTCTCTCCCTCTCTCTCTCTCTCGTCTCACACACACATCCACCTGGCCCGGTCAGGGTACAGACGTGCACCGCTTCGGGAAAAAGACTCCAACGTCACACCACATCTCCTCTTTCGCCATTTCACCTTCTGTCAGAAGTGGGAAAGGAAGGACGCAGGAGCAGCATGTGCAGCAGCAGCAGGAAGCGCAGCAGCAGGAAGCGCAGCAGCAGCAGGAAGTGCAGCAGTAGGAAGCACAGCAGCAGCAGGAAGTGCAGCAGCAGGAAGCGCAGGCCTCAACGCCCGTCTCCACATTTGGGGTCGCCGACACGCTGACCTGACCTGACTCTCCAAACCACATGATAGGGAACAAAACCTTTTTTTTACATTCCAGTGTGTGGTCTAAAAGCTTATTTTCCGGGCGGCGGTGTCACAGAAATTTAGCGGCACTCCCGGTGTGACCTTTGACCTCAGCATCAATCAGCGTTCATCACTGCAGCGCTGCATCACTCAGACTGCTTAGTGGCAGAGCGCTGTTATAAGCAGCCTAGCCTACATGCTGAACTAGTTTCAGGAGTGCATTGGTGAGCGCCTGTGTTAAGATTCAAATGGGTCAGTCTTGTCGCAATACGCAGTCACACACACACACACACACACACACACACACACACACATACACACACACACACTCACAGGTACTGTAGAGGAACTGGGACAAGCCACATGCTGCTTCACAGATTTCTCTGCACCTGGGACAAGCGCAAGACCTTCACCGAGAGTGTTTGTGTGTGTGTGTGTGTGTGTGTCTGTGTGTGTGTGTGTGTGTGTGTGTGTGTGTGTGAGCGTGCCCGTGCATCTCTATAAGTGGCAGCATGTGTGTGGCTCTGAAGGTGAAGTGCGGGTAAACCTCGCAGGATAAACAAGATGTCTGGGTTCCACCACACTGGCTTTCCTGATTAGTTTCTGAAGTGCAAACAGCCACGCAGGCACATACAGTATAGACACCCTTGGCTGTTAGAGGAGCCACTTAGTGTGGAGAGAAGGTGAGCCGTGTACTCGCTGCACGCTGAGAGGAAACAATCTGTAGATGCATTACATGCAAGCCGGAGCTGTGTACTGTAGCCGTACAGCGCTGCTCCCAATCCCCTGTACAGCCGCCCACCACAGTCCACCCACAGTCCACTAGAGCAAGGCGGCTCTGTGGGGGATGAGTAATGTGTGTGTGTGTGTGTGCGTGTGTGTGTGTGTGTGTGTGCTCTTTGTGGGGGCAGGCTTCGGTCCAAAGTTGTTGTTTTTTCCTATTCTAGTCGTTTGAATACAATTTGCTCTTTTAATGGAAGCACTTAAGGCGTACTGTACAGAGATGTTGTAATCAGACGCATAGACCTGGAGAGGAATGTCTTCAAATGTCAGAATACGGAAGTAGAGTTTTAGGAGAAGTCACATTGACCTTATCACGCCACGCTGACCTTTCCCAGCGGGTCGGCCCTGCGTTTCATTTACAAGATGCACCGTCGTGTTAACATCCGTGGCCTGCAGACACATGCGGCACACACACATGGAGTACACACACACACCACACACACGCCACACACACGCGGCACGTCTCCTCACTGAGCAGGGCGGCAGATTCACTGTTATAGGCGTCTAATTAAGTTTGTGTTATTGCACTCTGTTGAGGCTTTGAGTACAGTGTGTGTGTGTGTGTGTGTGTGTGTGTGTGTGTGTGTGTGTGTGTGTGTGTGTGTGTGTGTGTTTGTGCTATACTTTGTCCCGAGACTCCTTGAAACATGTTCTTCTGCTTTGTAAGCTATATGCCCTGCAGCAGAAATAACTGCTATGATAACCTAGTTTTTTTTGTATCGTTGTGAGTGTGTGTGTGTGTTTTTGTGTGTGTGCAGGCAGAAGGAAAACGGGCAGAGTTGCTCTGCCCATGTGTGTGTGTGTGTGTGTGTGTTGTAAAGGGTTGAGGGGCATGGCAGTAGTAGAGGGTCATTATGTTGCCTCCTGGAAGCTCCAAGCAAGACCCACTGACAGGCTTCAGACAGCCCAAGCACACACACACACACACACACACACACACACACACACACACACACACACACACACACACACACACACATACGATGCTGTAGTGGAGCTTGTTAGCTGGAGCTCAGCCCACATGAAAGATAAAGTTGGAGGAAGATCTCATGAACGTAGCAGGTAGTGAGTTCTGGATTGACAGCGAGCTAAGCCTCATTTTTAAGCCTCTTTTTCAGCAGGAAGCAGAAATAGAAACACTTACTCATTTGGAGACCCATCGATTCACTAAACACTAAATCCCTCAGAACAGCGTGTTTGATTCAGTCACACATGAAAACTGCAGGCAAAACACCAGACCACATGAACGCACTGCAGTGATTTTAGCTTTGAGTTTAAACCATCCACCTGTGTGTTTGTGTGTGTATGTGTGTGTTCTGTTGTGTTTTTCAGCCCGGGTCGTTCATTCTGGACCCGGGAAACTGTAACACAAGCTCTGTAATTCTATAGAAGCCCGAGGCATAAATCAACAAGCAATAACAATGAGACACGAATCACAACTCACACATTCCAGTCACACACACTCCCTTGGTTGTCAAAATGTAGAGAAATGTGTGTGTGTGTGTGTGTGTGTGTGTGTGTGTGTGTGTGTGTATGTGTGTATGTGTGTGTGCAGCCTTTTCTCCTGCCCCGTGTTAGCGAGCAAAGGGAGATGTAATGGCCAGGTAGGGAGCGAGCGAGCGACTCTTTAGTGCTGGGGGTTACGATTGATGAGGCTCATTGTGGCAGAGCAGGAAGCTAATGAGTCAGAACCACGAGTCAAGCTGTCGAGAAATCGCACACACACACACACACACACACACACACACACACACACACCAAAAAAAAGGCTCAATGTGACATCTTCAACTCTAAACAAAAGCAGAGGCAGAGACAAACTGAGAGGAGAGATTGTTCTTTATTTCAACTCAACTCCATTTCAGTGCACAAATCTCCATCTGACTTTTCATTGGAATATGGAACTATGGAGGTGGATAGAGTAAATAAAAGTGCACAATCCATTCAGAAAGGAAGTAACTTGATATAGCAGTTAAGAGACTAGATACATTTTGGATTACGGTTCCCTAATCTGACAATACAGCAGATTTCTTGCCTTCACGTGCTGGAGGTGAATGGATGAACTTTCCCATCTAGAAATCGAATGAACTCTTGCCACCTCGCAAGCAGTCCGGCTCAGGTCGAGGTGAAACTTCGGCTCTGGGTCTGGATTACATTGTTCTTTGGGTATGAAGGAGGTCAAGGAATTAATGGAGCGACCTGGTGAAGGCTAATAGAATGACCCCAAACGTCAACACCGGCTTGTTCTGATGTAATCTTGCCTAAAAATGGACTCCAGTTGTTTCAGATGTGACATTCCAGATTTCAAAAGTGAATTCCGATCAAGCAAATTTCTTCCGCCTCTTTCCATGAAGTCCTAGCTCCACAGTGAAACACTTAAAGTCCCAAACAATGGTTTAGTGAGAAACTAGGACGCTGAAGCCGCTGACACTCTGCTTATGCACGCAGACTCCGCTTGGCCTTTGAGAATAAAATCCCTCAGCAATTTAGCAAATGTGTTGTTTTAAGGTTTGTCCACGTGTGACGGGTCCATCTCACACTGTTATTTAAAGCCCTGCGTTACCACTGGAACCAGCACTGAAACACTTTCTTAGTAGTTGGCAGTTTCTCTCAAGCAGGAGAGGGAACCATAGCTTTCATCTCCTGCTACACTGCTGGGGAACACGACCTCTGAAAGCCCAGAAGGTCCAGGTCCACGTC
Organism: Genypterus blacodes; assembly: GCF_046128005.1. NCBI lineage: Eukaryota > Metazoa > Chordata > Actinopteri > Ophidiiformes > Ophidiidae > Genypterus > Genypterus blacodes. The sequence continues at coordinate 1,847,006 of NW_027466930.1, forward strand.
TCGCAAAAGGAAAAAGGAGGTCCCAGTTTCTCTTCTAGCCTGCAGCTGGAAGACTGTTCAGCAGCTGACCCCTGACCTTTGATCTCAAAGGAAGAATCTCTCCTCGTCGATCGATAAGAAACAAGCAAACCCATTCACTGACATGAGAATCGACAAAAATAGCAACAGATTCCTCTCGACTCTGCTCAGAAGGAAACATATTGACTGTTATTCTTCCTTCAGGGCCTCTGGTTAGCACATTGTTCCAGTTATGTGGAAACAAATGGGAACACATACTAATCAAGTTTTACCTGAGATAATAGATGAGGATTCACCGTTTCCAACTTTGGGGAGCATTTTGTTCGCGTTCTTGACATAATAACATCAAAAGTGTGATCCTAAGACGCAGAAGTGTTTTAGAGAAGTGCGCCCAAGCATCTTAAGTCTCACACATTGTTCCATTTGCAGGACGTTTCTGCTGTAAGTGCTGCTGCTGGCGACAAGCAGAAGAAAAATGAAGTTGCGTGGTTAAGAGCCATTAACTCCTTGTGTGTCTGATTGATGTTGCCCAATGCCTTCCTGTCCTGCGTACTCCAGGACACTGTGATGTCACGATGACAAGTTTGCCTCTTAGATGATCTTCATGTATGAGCTCCGGTCTTCAGTTTGAAGCGTTCTGCATCAAACTCCTCTAAGCGTCTTTCATAAATAGTTAGACTCCTTCTTCCTTCTCCTTGTTTAGTGAATGTTTGCAAAAGCTGCCAAGAATTGACCTCAAGTAACATTTATCTACAGAATCAAGTCCCATCAGCCTGGAGTCGCCTCATTGTTCCCCACCTGTCCACCAGCCGTCACTCACGAGTCTCCCACCTCTGCTACGTCACGTGACTCCCCCACCTGTTCCTGATGGCTTCACCAGCCTTGTAGTATACGTCTACACGCCAACCACTTCCCTTTGTGCTCTGCCAGATTGTCTCCGATGCTTTGATGGATGTTGGATTCACATGTTGACGGTAGAAAAGCCGCCTGCCGTCTGTGGCTGCGGGCTGTTAGCGTCAGACAGCAGGTGGTTTATCTACCGTCATCATACTAACAGCCCGTGGAGACAGACGGTAGACGCCATGATAAAGTACAAGTATAATTCTTTTGATTAAGTTAACATTGCAAAAATCAGTAAGCGAAAAAAAGCTGTGGAAAACTTTAACTGGGATAAAAGTGCCAGAAGAGGAATTCATCTACGTGGAGTTCACATGTTTGGGTGAAGAATCCAGAACTTGAAGCTACGTAGGTACTTAACCTCACTTTCCCTTTGAACACAGCTGCTACTGATCCTAATGTGTGTTTAGAAGGATAATGGGATCATGTAATCTGGTGTTTTCTTTCAAAAAGTCTCATCTTCAATCCTCTGGGGTTCAAATGTTTCATCCAGTCGTTTAGAGCGTCTGTGAACCTGTCAGATCGACTCACTGGCTGCTGTTTCAGAGCTGTTATACTGAGTTGTATTGGATTGTGTGTCTCAAACGTGGTTCTCCCGAATACAGAAGGGAATGAAATAAACCAAAAAATGATCAGTCACAAGCTAATTAAGATAACCATGATATCAAATGAAGTCTGATCTGTCACAGAGTTTATTCATCTGAAAATACCCGACTAAATGTTTATCTAGACTTTGCTGCAAACCAAAGCCGTGTTAACATACACACAGTTTCCAGCACACAGAGGAGCACAGCTGTTGTAGGCGTGCAAGCATTTATTTCTTAAATGCTGCAGAAATGAGCCGTACACACATTTATAGCTCATTTCTGGTGATGATTTTAAATCTGTCTGTAGGGCGACGAAGCCTGTGGGAGCAAGAAGCAAGAAGAGGCGGAAGTGTTGGTGGGAGAATTTTTGCCCTGGAGCTAATGGTGTGTGTGCACATGTGTGTGTGTGTGTGTGTGTGTGTGTGTCTACATGCATGTTTCCATGTGCATATGGTCTTCATGAATAAAATACTCCTCCTACAATCTTTCTCAACTTTCCCCTGCAAACAGCTGTAGTGGAGCTGAAGACGCCACGATGGCCTGCAGCTGTTAGGGAGAGACGGACATTAAAAACATCTTAAATTTGATAATTATCATTCATTTTAAAGACACATTCCCTTTGTTTACTCCCATAGGCTTTTAAAACAGGTAAGCGTGAGTGAGAAAGAGTGGCGCTCTGAATTTACTGCAGTTCATTAGCAATTGTGGAATGCAGAGGGAGGAAAATCCCTGAGCTCAGCAGAATTACTCCACTGTGTTTCTACTTTATCTGGGAATTTCCATTTGGTGTTAGTACTTTGTATTTTATTTTGTTTTATTTTACTCAGAGGAAAACAATGTACTTTTTTTTGTACATTCATCCAATTAGTTACTTTACCTTTACCTTTACCTCCAGTAGTTAAAGCTTTGAGTCGTATAACAGATCACTGGAATCCACTGCAAATACCAGTGAACCCCAAACAGGAGCCAATCTTAATGTCTTGATAAAACAGAAGACGGTTTATGTGTTGAGCATGTGGATGTTCATTTAGTTAAAAATCAATATTCCCTGAAAAGTACATCCCTTAGTTTCCTCTCAACCCTACCAAAGGCATATCTTATTCTCTGTGCAGGCAAAATGAGCAAATCTGGCTCTGGGGATGAAGCACATGGCCTCTTCTGGAGGAGGACATGATGGAAACACAGACCCAGTGTGCTCCTGCTTCGCCTCCTCACTCTTCTCCACGGCAGCCTGGACCCCCCGCCAGCAGCAGCAGATGTAGCCACAACACTTTACTGAGCTGTTTTGCTGAGCCATGACAACTGCCACGGAAACAGGGTGACACCAGATAACCTTGCTATCACTGACACCCAACACACACGCGTATACCCACACACACACACAAGGACAAACTTGGCATGTCACTATGGCAACTGTGTCATCATTTTAATCTTAGCTGGCAATATGAAGTCACGAAACTCAGCCTGGGTGCCAATTTGGGGGCTCTGGTGCTTACATAAGCCGCATTATTCAATAATAGGCTCATTCTAAATATATAAAAAATCTGACATTGACATAGATTTTCCTAATAAATTAATCAAGCAATTAATAATAAAAGGAAGATAAATAATAGTGGTTTGATGGAGGTGTGAACATGTTTAGTTCAGGTTACAGATTCACCTCTTTACATCACATCGTTTGGAGTGTCCTTTTTAAAAGCAAATTTTGCGAATAAAAGCCAAACACACATTTTTCTGAGCATTTTATTCCTACAGCAGCCTGGAGCAAACATATTATGAAACACTTAGAGACTTAAACAGTGTGGAAGGAGCAGCAGATTAGGATAATGAATTCAGTTAAATCTTTCCTCCGTTCGTTTAATGTGAAATCTTCAACCGCAATCACACACCAGCTCCATAAATATATACAGTATATGACATCAATTCTGTTTGGATCAGTGGTCTGCAAACCTAAACATCAAAGCTCCACAGTATGGGTGTGAAAGTGGGGCCCACATACAACAGAAGAGCATACAGGTTTGGCAATTTTCCACAGAAAAAGAAGAGTAATAAAAAAACCAAAACACTCAGCTACGTCTTCGTGAAACCGATTTTAATCTAGCCGCCACCAGGGGGCGTTTAAACCCCCACCTGTGGTACATTTTCTTGGTAGAAGTTTGACAGTTTGAGAGCCACTGGTACACTGACATAGAGCCAAAACAGAAACATTCTTCCTCACACTAATTATTCTGTATATTTTCGTCTTCTGAAGCTGTCAACTTTCCACCAAATCACATAAATATCCTGCTTATAATGACCCTGCTGTATTATTAACCTTCAGCCAAAATGGAATACTGTGTTTGGAGATTATCATTAACAGTGAGTTAGAGTGTGGACATTAAGTAAGTGTAAGTATATGAGCTCTATCCTCTTGCCATACCTGCACTCATGCATTGATTGCACTAATTTGGGAATACACTCCCATTTTACTCTGAAAAGGTGATTTGGATCCATTGAAGCCTTTAGTTTGACAGATTTCCTGGCCTGATTGCCGGGAAGCTCTCTCTTCATTTTGCGTCTCTGAGGCAGGCGCTGTATAAATAGGCTCACTGGAAATAGCCTTTCACTCTCAGAGGAGCCTCTCAGGAGAGGGCCCGGACCCACGGCCAGGCTCCTCACTCTTACATATAGGCCAGAACATTATAGACGTTTGGACCCATGATTTGTGGAATCCCTCTGTGTCTTGTTTTGAATGAGCACGTCTGGCAGATACAGTACATCTCTGAAGCAGGAAACCTAAAGAGTCTGATTCTAAACAATGAGTTTGTTACTAAAATAATATTTCCTCCTGCAGTCAAAACATGTCTTCATTCACTCATCATTCACAACTCCAGCCCTGATTTCCTGTGTGTCAGCGTGTCCATGGCTGTTAAACATCCTCAGTCTGACGTAATCAGGTCTGTTTACTAACAGCCTTGTTCCTTTCTCTTTTCCTGCTTTGAATAATGTTGTTGTCATTATGTTTTACATGAAGAGACATGTTCTCCCCAAAGCTTTGCAAGGCGCTAATGAATGAACAAGAGCCTGCCATGTCTTACAGATATCTGATGGCCAAACCCCTGGGTATCACTGCTGAGGAAACAAACGTGCCTTGCATTTTTTTCTTTTCTTCCCAATGATACTTCTCGATTGTGACGTGAATTTAATTTGACAGGTTGCGGTAGATGTTCGGTTATTAGTGAGGAAATCTCTAGAGGGGAGGAAGACGTGGTGCTGTACGACTGTTGAAGCTGAAGACACATCCGACACCTGATGAGACGGCTCGGCTCATCCAAGTGCCCAGAGTCTGATGAGACGGTGACAGTGCGTGACCACGTCCACTCTAATGTATGATGTCATGTTTGCAGCTGTGTTTGTGCCGCTGCCTGGCCCCTGTGTGACACGGAGGCATTGTGAAGAATCATCACGTCAAATGAATTTACAATGGCCCACCAATGCTAAACACACACACACACACACACACACCAAATTATCACCACAAACACAAAAGGCGCTTTGATTTTTCAGTATTTCATTTAGTGATATCGATGCTGTTTGCAAAGTGATCCATAATAATTACAGTTTTAATGATGAATCAATTTGCCAGCAATGTCACTGTGATGCTGACGAGAGACCGAGGAAACAATTCAATATCAGAGGAGGAAAATGGCTGCTGAAAAGGAATCTAACCCAAATCTCCCTCATTTCCGTCCCTTGAGTGGCACAGCACTTCAAGGGAAACTGATTTGCATGCAATTGTCCTCTGATTAAATCCTAATCTATTTTTACACCTCAGTGATGAAAGTCTTTGTTATAAGTCCTCTTTTTAAGTAGAGCCCGAGGACGTACAGCTCCAATCCATACAGCTGAGCGATGACAGCCAGCCGCACCACCATGCCACCCGCAAGACGCTGACAAACCAGCCGGCTGTTACAAACCAGAGGTTAACGTGAGTCCTCTAACTGAAATCAATTTTAGATGAAGAGGTTGAACTAAACACATTTTTAGTCCAGGCATAATTAGGCTAAGTGCCGCTGCCTCATTAATAATCCAGGTAGGAGGCGAGGCGGGGCTGGTACACTGCTTTGCACTATCCTGTGGCTACCAAGCAAAACTCATTACAAACACTTGATGGAGGCAGCAGGTGGTAAATGAAGTCAAATGTCAGGGAGGCTGCATTTGTTCCAGCAGCACGTTACCAAAACACAGGAAAATCCGAATCCTGCGAGGAGAAACACAAATACGGAAAGAGAAAAGATTAGTGTCCTCCTCTCTGAGCAAAGCAATGAGATTACTCAGATCAAATGGAGCGAATTTGTGGGTCAAGGTGAAAGAGCTCATTATCCTTTGTCATTAGTGGTTTGGTCTGAGAGGTGGAGCCAGGAAGTCTCAGTAGGATCGATGGCAATTAATTTTCATGAAAAGGAATGTAAAACAATAGGCTTTGCTTTTGTTGTAACTAGTTACGCTTGATGGTCCAAACAAATGAACTGCATGGCAACAGCTCATGCTTGGGGGCGCTGTGTTTGGAAGAAAGGAAGGTGAGGTCAGAGTTCATAATTAAAAACTTTGTCAGCTGGCATTGAGAGAACAGAAATGTATATTTACTGGAAAGTTAAATCCAAGGTTTTTATCGTGTTCCATCTGACTGCATTGTCTTGTTTGCAGAGATGGCAAGTAATTACGTATATTTACTCAAAACTGCGCTTAACTAAAGGATTTAAGTAAAGAATCTGAGCTCTTCATGCACGGCTGTCTGTGCATCGTCGTCATATTTCATTACAAACAAGAAAAGTTGGTGGTATATTCGTCCATTTGAACCGTGTTGATGAAACTTCTTGCTTCTCTGTACTCTGACAATCATGTGTCATTTTAAAATAAAACACTAAAAGACCTTTAAAGATGAAGCGTGTGAGAAGCAAAGCAGCGTGAGTGCGACGTTGTGTGTCACTTAACATAGGAAGCCATTCAGTCCTCATCTGTCAAACCTGCTAAATAAAGACACAATCAACTCCCACTGACAGATGTGTCAGTGTTTGGAGTGGCTTGTGAATGTTGCTTGTTATTATGAATGTTGCAGATGTTCCACACAGCCAGATGGATCATTGTGAGTTACTTTATGAGCAAAATCACCTTTCATCCATCCTGAACTACCCAAGGACATTAAACAGGTTTGCTTGTCTTGACTTGGCAAGATTTAATTCCAACCCCTCATCTACACTAAGTGCAGTGCAGTCAATCATCTTTTGAAAAACTGAAAATATTTTTGAACTGTGCCTTTTTTAAACAGTCTTCATCAAACATTCGGATGAGGAGAGGAAAATTAAAATGCTAATACAGTGGGACCTTTAATTGAACCTTCTGAGCTCTGGCTGCTTGTGCTGATAGACGAGGATTTGAAGGATTTGAATAATTTGAATAATATCTCTGTTTCTGTGTTTTTTTACGCAAAGCTGGAAATTCAGAAAATAATTACTCAATGTAAACTGGGATTGGACATGCTTCTCTGTGTCCTAAATCTAGCAAATGTCTTTCAAAGTTCCCAATTCGCAGTGCAGCACTTTGTTTAATTAAATGGATTGAATATTAAGAGCAAGAACGGAGACTAATAATACCAAATATAACCAATTGAGAATAATACTTATTACATTCTGAGGCTTTGCCAGCTTTCATCATTTTTCCTAACAAACAATTATTAAGAGCAAATTGAGGTGCAAATTTCATTAGAAGACATTAGAAGAGATTAGAAAACTTTTCCCCCAATTACAACTTTCCCCATACAGTTCTAGTGGATAGGTGAGGTAAAGAGGGGCAGCCATACGTTCATGATTCATCAGATCTTCCTTGGAGATGTGCAGATATATTTAATATTAATTGTGACACGCAGCTCTTTTTCAGACTGGATAATGAGCCCCGAAACACATTTAGCTTTTCTCAATAAGCATGAAGATCTCCTGAAAATTATACATAGATCTCTAAACTCTAAACTCTAAACTCTACCAAAGCATCTTGTTCATTCTAATACTTTGTTTGAATATTTGTATCTGTATGAGTTCCATTGCAGCACTGAGAATAAAGAAACTCTCCAGCAAAGTCCACACTCCATGGGAACATGTTGGCATGATAAATGAAGGTGAGGAAATCTAAACTCAGTGCTGGCTGGGACATCGGCAAAATGAGAACAACAGGGGCACAAAACCGAAACACTCACATTTTCTCCACTCATTAATTCTAGAAGTATCAGAAAATATGTATAATTATAGAAATCCTAATGTTTATGTTTGCTCTATGTTCTCTGTTCCATCAAGTTTGCAGACAACACCATCATTTTTTGTCAGATTCTCTTTCTCTTTGTCAGAGCAACACTCCCCCGAGTGTGTGCATGACTTTAACAATCTGACACTGGAATTTCCTACAAGCAAGCTTGTAGAAAAGTAGTGTGTGGGTGTGTGTTGAGCTGAGATGTGCAGGGTCATGTCTACTTCTGTGGGAGGAAATGTACAACATCAGGTTTTAAGGAGATTCAGTGTTATTCACATGGAGTGAAAGTTCATTATTTCAGAGTACTTCTTTATCTGCAAAACCCAGAGATTCCAAATCTACACATCTTAGCATCCTGTACCTTCTTTTTTCATTCTTTTTGAAAGATCTGCATTTCTTCTGCTGAACAAGGTGATCTAGGAAATTCTGAGCAATACTGGGAGAAGCTTTGTGATCCATCTGTGCCCCCTAGTGGGGAGTTAATGTGACTGGTTCACAGAAGTGATGAGCAAAGTGCAATTACTCCTTTAGCTTTGTCAAATGTTTGTAATACATGAGAGAATTATTGTTGTTTCACGTGTTCACAAACATCAACAAATGGGGTAGGCAGCTTGTTCATCCATATATGAATAATGGATTTGACGTAAAAGCTGTATTGTTTTTACAACAAACATTTTGTTGCCAATATTGTATTAAATTGTGTGTCAAATAAAACAGAGTTTTTTGTCATTTATAAACCTAAATAACTGAACTGACGTACAGTGAACAGTAGGGGGCGATGTTAAGCAGGCTCGGCCGCGGTGCCATCATGGCAGGCGCAGAGGAAGTAGTTTGAGGAAGTAGCAGCCTTCAGAGAGATGTAGCTACCTCATCTGCCTCCTCTGCCTCCTCTCATGCACCCTCAGCCTGGAGGAGACCACCGGCTGGGCAGCGAGATCATAGTCATTACTTTGACAATGCGATGGGTAACTGCTGGGGCTACTGCGTCGGGTTCTTCAGGAAAGAAGCCAGCAGGATCCAGAGAGGCGGCGGGTGAGTGAGACACAAAGCTTAGCTAGGGGAGCTAGGTGAGCTAGGTGAGCTAGTTGAGCTAGCCGGGGGCAGCATCATCCGAGCCGTCGGATCCGGTTCCTGCTAACAGCTAACAGCTTTCTCAGCCCCGTAACTGGAGCCATAATGCGGCAGGAATACTTTGTCACTTTGTCTGCTGGTGTTTGCGTAATTGGAAGATAATAAGCGGTCAGTAAGCGAGTGGCTGAGCTGTTACAGGCTGTCTGGGCTCCAGGGAGCAGAGACCCCACCCCAAGTGTCAACATCTGGGATCTGTCTGCTGTCAGATCAGCAACAGATCCGTGTTTAATCCGGTCCATAACGCAATGAGAGTCACCAGCTTTTAGGCGAATTTGGTGTTTTATTTAGTCTTAGTGTCTTTGGTAAAGTTTCCTTCCACATCCTGTAGCTCAGTCACTTCTACAGTCTGGGTCCAGAAACATATGTGACCCCCCCACTGTCACGACTACATCAGGTTAATACAGAGGAGTGAAGCAGGCTGGGATAGAAAGCTTTGTGTTTGTGCAATCTTCCTTGACTTCTGTGGAAAAAGCTCCCCTGAGAATTTATCTTGGAAAATGATAAACATCTTTATCATTAACACAAGATTAGAGCTGATGATTGGCGGCGTTAAGGTCGACTCGACACTCAAACAAACTTGTCTGAGGCCACAGCTTGACAGTAAGACATCAAATACTGGATCATTAAAGCATGAAACATTAATGACATCACCCAAAACGATAAGCCAATATAATTGATCGTCTTCTATCTCGTCCTCATTAATGTAAGAGGACAAACTGCTTTAATGTAATAGATTAAAATAAGGTGTCCGCTCAGGTTTGACCCTCATCTATCATCCAGTTATGTCAATTGATTTCCTTCCGGAGATTTAGATTTACACAAATGTAACTAATAATATTAACGATGGCCGCAACCCGTTTGGCTGCCACGGTAACAGGCCCTTGTTGTGACTCACTGCCATTACGTGTGCTGGATGTGAGTCTGGATGATGTCACGCTCTCCTCTTCTGACTCTGTTTCTTCTTATTTCTTATTGTTTTCTTTACAGGTCCAAATATTTCCGGAGCAGCACCACAGGGGAACATTACACAATAGAGGTCTGGATTGCTTTGCCTTCTTTACATCTTTAAAGTTGTTTAGCTTGATTAATCTAATTGTGGCTTCTTCTTTTTTTTTCCAGTTTGAAAATCTGGTGGAAAGCGATGACGTAAGTGTGACCGTCACTTTGATTATATTAGTATGAGTTAATCCAAGAAAGTCAAGAGATTTAAGAGAAACGTCCGTTTCTCTTTGATCTCTCTGACATATTGAGTCTGTTATTTGTTTTGGAAGGTGTGTGTAGTGTAAGTAAAAGCAGCGTTGTGCTCAGGATCCTTCTCACTGTCACTCGACCCATCACCCATCAGATTCCCACTGATAGCCGTCCTCTTACCATGATGGATGGAAAATGATGGGTGCACCCTCTTATTGTAACGTTGGCAGTATTCCACTTCTCTGGAGGTGTAACTCCATTAACTGACTCCAGTGCTGCCAGTCTGGGGCCAAGCAGACAAATAGTGCAGCAGAGTAGTAGATGTGTTTGTGTTGGAATGCATTGCTGTATAGTGAACTGCTCTCCTTTGTTTGGTTGCAGGCTGAGAGCCCGCAGACCTGCCCACGGTATGTGACCAACGGGTGTGTCTCAGATTGAACGGAGATGATTAGTTTAGAGTATTCTTTCAGTTAATACAACATTTTCTCTTGCCAGTTTGACGTGTTTCTCTCTCCTTCAGGCCCATCAGTGAAGATGAGCTCCATCACCTCAAAGAACACCGCTATGCTGCAATCTCTGACCAACAGCTCGTGATCGACCAGAAGATCCAAGCTGAGGTAAGGGATCATTACAAAAAAGCTTCTTTAGAGGGAACAATAGAGGAATGTAGCTTACGTTTGTTTATCTAATTTCACACCTACAGTTTGAGAACCTGCTTAGATTAACATGTGATGTCATAAAGATTCAAGCCACCACTGTTTTCCTTTTATAATTTTAGATTTAGTTCAATTTCCTTTGCTTTTTTTTTCATTTGCTGCATTGTGTTTTCTGTTTTGTAATTTATTTCTGTTCTGTGTTTTTGTTTGTTTGGTTTTTGTTATTTCTGCTCAGTTAGAGGCACAAGAGGAGAAGTTGAGGCTAGAAGAGGAGGCTAGAAACGCTGCCCAGCGTGAGGCTTCCAGGCTGGCACGTGAGCGAAAGTTGACGGAGGTGAGGCGGCACTGAGCGCTCCCTTCTGCTTACTGCTTGCCTAAACAACTTCTCCTCTAACCTATTGGCCCTGTGCTCAAGCTACCCAGCATTCCCAAGGCCCTGGCCTACTTTAACTTAAAGGGACATTGTTATTTCCAAAGTTTGCTCTGCTTTTTGTCCTCATTTAACCCTCTTCTTCTTCTTCTCATCCAGTCAGGGCGCATGTTTTCTGTGTCAGCACCACAGTTAGCCTGAATAACAACACCTCATCTTCATCTTCATTTCTGATCAGCTTGTGCCACGTACCTTCATGTACCTAAAGGTGCATGAAGGTGCTGCTTTAGTTTGACCTCTCACAACTGCAAGCACTTCATTTGCCAAATAGTGTTCAACACGTCCGCACAAAAACAAAACAACGTATCCGTCTCATCAAGCTGATTCCTTCCTTCAAACAACATTATTGTACACGGCCGACAGATGAAGGAAGAGACTTAATGTGCTGTTTAAGTAGTCAGCAGTGATGTAGCAGGTCGGCGTTATGATCTCTTCATTAGTGTTGTAAGTAAACGCCTGTGACTCCATAACCTGAGATGAGACAGATGACATCGCTGTGGCAGTGATTCATTTATTCCATCCTGTGCCACATTCCACTGCTTTTCTGCCATTGCTTTATTTTTTGCACTAACAAGTTTCTAAGAACTCACAACTTCTTATTAACAGGGGGGGGAGGGGGGGTCACTTATTAAGTATTAATTTAGATAATTGGAGTCTCTGCCTTTACTCAAATTGAACTGTGATCTTATTCCAGCAGCCGCCTGCCCACAGGATTCGGGGGAAAGCTGACGGCGCCGGTTGGGAAGTTCAGCAAAAGAAGTGAGTCACTTCAGTTCCTCACACACCAGTAGAGCTGCGGAGCTCAAACATCCCCTAGAAGCTTTAGTAGACGTATAGTACCATGTTCTTTAAAGCGCTGTGTGTTCTGAGAGTCCATTAGTAAACTCAGTTTGAAGATACAGTGAAGCATCTGGACAATTATGTGTTAAATAAGTCGTATTTATCAGGAACTCTATCAGCCCCTGGTTGATGCGGTGTGGTGTGACGTCGGGGGCAACAGGGGGTTTGCATATTTGCTCTTGTTGTTCTCAATACAATTATTACTTTAATGATGCGTGCAGTGAGGTTTCTCCAGCCATGCTGTGCTGTGTGTCGGCTGGAGAGCAGATGTTCAAGCACAACAAGATATGCAATCCCACAACCCAAACCCTTAATTGCTTTCCCACTTAGTTGTAACAAACTCATGATTCCCTTTCCTTCGCTGCTCCATAGAGGCAACATTAACAAAGCTTCTCTCCCAGCGGGACTGCTGTGGTTGATGATTTAGGTTCAGGCATTCCTGTCACAATCATCACACTGGCTCCTGCTGAGTGCGGTATTTGTATATGTTTGTGATTGTTGTGTTGATTCTCATCTCTGCCTTTGATTGGCTGTTTCAGACCTCAAGCCTCTGGAGAGGAGTTTGGTGCCTACCTCCAGAATGTAAAAGCTCAATCAGAGGCTTTCAGGAGCAACAGTGAGTGGGACTGTTTTTACCTCCAAACTGTTTTTGAGGCGCTTGTGTGACCAGAAGTGTATTTTATTCCTTTACAACTTTCTGGCCACTAGAGGGCAGAAAAGTACACAGAATATACTGATGAACACACAACCCAGACCCACTCAGGCAGATCATGTTGTATAGGCGAACATTAGCAAACATTAGCCAACACAGGAGACATAGTTCTGTCTGCCTGATGAATGTAAATGCAATATTCACCGGCCTGTCAGCTCCATTTTGCTTTCCACAAACTCCTGTCAACAATATCTAGTCTTGTGCATGCTTGACTTTGGCCAGTGACAGAAACTAAATAAAAAAAACAAATATAATTATATATTGTTTAGAGTTATCCACAGTTGTAGTTTTGGGTGATAGTTTACATTTCACACTGTCACCTGATTCACTGTTAACATCTGATTGGAGGTTAATGAGTTCCATCCATGCAGTAACAGGCTGTGTTTGTTGCCTAGGGCTGCCCTCCGACACGAATGTGGTGACTCCCAACACAGAGTGCAGCTGGGATTTCACCACTAAGACCCGCTCCACCAATGATGATGGGACCTCGCTGGATCTGGAGTGGGAGGATGAGGAAGGTGGGAGTCTATCTGTTCCTCAGATTAGACAGATGAGCACAGATGAGGCTGTGTTTGATCAGTCACAAATGGCCGATCAAACACAGGTGCTTGGGACGTTCTGACTGCTCTTGAGTAGTTTGATCTCACCAAGAGACCTGCTTTGCTTCTTTGTCTGCCTCCTTCCAACAGCTGTGGTTGTTCTCGAGATAAAGTTGTTTACATTTTTTCAATGACACTGCAGTGAAGAGGAGGAGGAGGAGGAGGAAGCAGAGCAGCCCATCTGTGCTGTATGATGTAATATTGCATATATTTAAGGTCCTATGCAAATGCGGAAACAAACTGGTTCCATAATGCTGCAGCTCCTGTCAAATTAAAGAGACTACTACTATTTAGTGTTGGGTTTCCACTTATTAAGGAGTGTTTCATGTATAACACCTTAGCAGCTAAACAAACTTCTCTTCATATCTAACATAAAGGAGAGAGGTCTGGAAACTCTCTCTTTCTTTCCCATCCCAGTTTGTGTCTTTTCTCTTGTTGTGACTTTGATCATTCTCTCTTGTGTAGGAATTAACCGCGCGCTTCCCGCCTGGGAGAGGTCTCGGACAGAGGAGGACATCCTGCGCGCAGCCTTGAGGCCCGGAGGAAAGCAAATCAACAGCGGCCCGACCTCAGCCTCTGAGGACTCCAACGCTCTGGAGTGGGAGAATGATTTTGTGAGTACTCATCCAGAGGACAACGCAGACACTGAGTTCGAAGGGTTTGTCAATCCCGTCCTAGACACTCCATCTGAGGACACGTCAGACAGTGGCCTCAAGTTGGAAACCCAGGACAGATAGTGTCCCGCACCAAAGGATCTGTTCCACGTGCCCTCGTCATGTCAAAGCTCACCAGCTTTTTGTCTCATCAGACGGAAGTTACTTCATTGCTTCATTTTCTGTCTCATGGGACTCCACTGTGCGAGTGTTTGTCTACACTACGATACAATACAGTGTCATGGCATTTTAAAAATGTTTTCAGTGCCTTTATTTGTTCAATTAGTCCACCAATTATGATGATTTCAAACTTTGAATAGATCAGTTCACATCTGCTTGAGTGCCCAGGAAATAAGACGGAATCAATGCCAATCTGCTGTAAACTCAAACCTTCTATTGCAAACGCATGAGAAAAGCTTTAAAACAGAAATCAACACTTTCACTGGCCGGGCAGTCAGCAACTTTTTGGTAATGCAGTCATTTTGTTAATGCAGACACGAGTCACATTGTTCACACTGTAGTTGTAGCTACACCCTTTGTTTTTTGTAAAATTATCGCAACATGGCAACGAATGAACTCAACTCAACTCAAACCTTCTGAGAAAGATGATGAACATACTCTTCTGTATGTCCGACTGAAATGTTGTGGTCAATCTGATATTGAATGCATTCTATTATATGTATACTGTACATTAATAATATACCTCTCCATGTGCTACATTTAATTCAACAGTATGGCCAAAATCAGGATAATATGCGTTGGCTTTAGGAAAACACATCATGGCAATCAATTCCTACTGTACACAGCAGCCAGAAGAAGAGTTCTGCACCTCCCTGATAGCATAAAGAACATTTGTATTTTTTCTCTTCATCTGAATGTTAAACGATTTGTATTCAGAATTTTCTTGATGCCACCTAGACTCAAAAACAAGTACGAATATATTGTAAACATGCACAATTCAACACATTTTACAGGACAACACAAACAAAGAAGCACATACAATGACTCAGGCTAAGCCTCCTCTTCATTTTAGCTTAGTATGTCATTCTAGAACTTCTGTGTTTTTAACGCCTTATCCATAGATTCCAGCATCTGCTGATCGACTGCTCTTGAAACTTTTATTATTATTTTCCTCACATGGTTCTCTTTTACAATGGACCTGGAAAGTGCGAACATTTTTAGAAATTTTTTAATTCTTGCATTCAATACGCCGTAAACAGCAAATGTTGTTTTTCTTGAGAAATAATTTAGAAGATTAATCTGAAACCAAAATTATCATGAAATCCCAAATTCTTTCCTCTTTTACACATTGTTCAGCTCCAACTATACTTGCATACATAACTATACTTTATGCTATGATTCCATACTAGTGGTGTAATTATTAGGCTACTATTGAGACCAATATGGATTATTTACAACATTTGTGAAGAATAACCATAGACAATCTTCACCTAGAAATGAAACTCACCCCGGTTCAGCGGGTGTGACAGAATAAAGCAGAGCTCATTTCTTTGGTTTGTGGGATTTTTAAGGGGACAAATCTTTGTTAAATGTTTTGATTATACAGAAACATATCATTAATAAATCCTTTCAAAAGAGAGTTCAACGTTCTTGTGATTGCTGTGTACTCCACATAATGACATCACTGGTTCAGGGGATAGAATGACCGATTCAAACCACAGAGCTCTCTGGCCCAAACGGTTCTGTTCCAGTTTGATCCGTTGCTTCCCTCCAAAGAGTCTGCAGTTCCCAGTGTGCATGAAATAAGACTCCTACGTTTGTTTTTGTTTACTGTGATATCGTTCTTGTTTCACAGGATTGAGCCTAACTTGGGACAATAGTGTTTGTTCATATTGTTTGAAGTCTGCAGATTTTATTTCACATTCCGTATTACAAGAAAACCGATCTGACCGTTGTGCACTAGTGTTTGAGTTTGTAGAGTCGACTCGAGCTGGTTTGCTGAAACTCTACATCACTGTTGATTCACTTCTAGGTAAATGGGTTTGTATAATTTAAAAGAGTATTGTTTATAACCCATCTCACTATTATGTTTTGCTGTGATTGCAAGCTGCAATTAATTGATTGTTATTGTTATGTCACCTATTGATTATGTTCACTGAATTAATCATTTACAGTATGAAATTTGAAAATCACTGTCACCAATACCTGACAAACATTTCCATAGAGATGATCATCTGCTAATTGTTGGGGTTTTTGTTTGTTTGTGTTTTCTATTATCTATTAAGTTAATTTAAAAATGTGAAGGATACAAGTTACATGATATGGAACTGGAACAGCAAATCCTCACGTATGAGATGCTTCAACCAGCAAATGCTTGCCATTTTTACTTGATAAATCAATAAATAAATCAATCAAATGTTTAAATTGTTGTTTGATTTTTCAAAGGACAATGTGTCAGATTCCTCACTGTGCTCCTTCTGTATTCCAACAGACAACCTTAGCTTGTACCTTTCTGTATTATCTTTCCAATAGCCAAGCTTCAGTTATCTTTCTGCAATATGAAAGAAAGATGTGGGAGGAGTGAGTAAATTATTATTTAAGTGGTGCCGAGGTTTAATCCATTAAGATACTTTGTCTTGGGTGTAATTTCCAGAATTAGATCTGTAGTGTGAATATTTCATTAGATCAATTCTTAGCTGCATTGCGGCAACATGGCATTAGGATTTTCACGACTGCTTATGTTACCATATCATTAAAATGGCACTGAATCAATGCAGTTGATCTGCTGGTTATATGTGAATAGTAAGAATGATGCAAGAAACAGAAATGTGAACCTAAATTATCTCCTTTTTTTTTTTGCCTGAAGCTAAGGATCACGTGTTGACCAGATACCAGTGGGAATATAACACTAATACATGCCCAGTTTTCCATGGTCAGTCTGTACTTCTTCCTTACAAAGACAATACTTTATTTTGGTACAGCATTATGTCATATAAATGGCATGTAGCACTTTGTGTTTAATTGTAATTGACAACTTCAGCTGGTACCTTATGTTATCTTTCTGTATTTATTTGTCAATTGCCAGTCTTTAGTATACAGGTATGAATTCCATCTGGTAAAACTTGTTAGTTACGTTCTAAGTATGTCAATGATTATGAATGATATCTTCGTGATGCTGCTGTTGTAATGTCCAAGTTGAGGTCATAGTATGTGCAACCTTTATTCACCACCACATCACAGGCTGCATGTGACAGACCAACAGCATGAGTGTATGTCGCCCCCTAGTGGCAGAAACTGTGAAATGTATTAACGCAATCAAGAAGGCTGAATGAACTCTTGTCTTGTCGGAGAGAGGCTTTTCTCATTAAAATAGGGCTGAAATGCTAATTTTCTTTGATTAATTACATGTTAGAGTTGACGACGCGGATGACAGATGAGACTTCGAACAATTGACTACAAAGGACTACAATATACAAAAGCCGCGGCGCTCCAGACTGAGTGGAGCCATCAACTTGCGAGACGTTCCACAAGCCGCATCACGACCACTGTAAGAATTCCAACTTCTTATGCTGAAACATTAGAAACGTATAAAACAACAATTACAACTGTTTTTAATTTAATAAAGATTTAAGGCGTAGGACTGTAATCACGTAGAGCTAACTAGGAAGAGTATTTAAAGTCAAAGCATTCCCTGTAAGTACGCGAGGATAGTGACTCAATCTTAGGAAAACAACCCATTATTTTATTATCTCAAAATAGTATTTTACCAAATACGAGACGCTGTTTTTAAAGCCCACAGCTTTAAAGTTCAAATGTCGCTAACTAAAGGCATCAACGCCAAGACGAGCACTATTTTGTCTGTGTGGCGGAGGGATACGCGCTCCGCCTCTTCAGTCTACTTGTCTCCGGCTCTGGAGGACATGGCACGGGGAGACGGAGGGCAAGAGCGGCGGAGACCAAGAGAGAGTGAGTCTCACAATCCTGAAGAAAAGAGGAACTGTAGCCCGGGTGGCCGCGAGAAAATGGATTGAAGTACCACCCGTCAACCGCTGAAGGTGTGTGACTAAGCGCGTTCTTGATTAACGTAAAGAATGGCGATTAAAAAGGGGTTAGGATTGAAACTACTCGTAGCTTCTTCAGCAGGGGAACCTCGGGTCGCTACTTTCCCCTCAGAGGGCTGGGCTAACAGTTAGCTAGCATAACTTAGCATTAGCTGAGCGAAGTTGTAAAAGTTTGTGGAATGGAGGAGGAATGAAGAAGAGAGACACGGAGACACTCAGGAGGGAGAACACTGGGACTTACAAACGAATAGTCCCGAACTTGAAAGCATGGCCGGAAACTTTAAACATTCCAAATTGTATAGTTAGAGTCGTAAGGAGCTGTTCGACGGGATAAATGTAAGCAAATGTAAATTGCTGTATGGTCCGCGAGCTAAGCTAGTTAGCCAATTCTCCTCACCTACATTAGCTACATACTTGGCTCACTACGGACATGGAGGCGTTTGAAGTCGCCCGTGTGTTGTTGTTCTTGACGTGTTACTTTTAACGCCGTAAAGAAGTTGTTAATTGTATGTGCCTTTTCCAGCTGTTTTGGAAAATGTGTAATGTTAGATGCGTCTCCCAAATCTCCTTTCTCTCTCTGGGTGGAGGGGCGCTTCGCTCACTAGTCATCGAGTCGTTCTTCCATATTGTCTGCTCTCTCTCCCTCTCTCTACTTCTTGTCTGTCAGCAAGCGCTTTACTACTGCATACTTTTTAACATACTTAAGCATAATGTGCTATTAAATTCTGTTTTGGCGCGGTTTGGATATCTTGTTAACGCAAAACAAGAGCTGTTATGACTGCTAAGATTGGGAACAGGCCAAATAGGGATGAAGCTAATCGAAACATCAGAGGTTTGGAGAGACATGTCTTCTTCTTCAGATTCCCTCCTTTTCCACCTCGTAAGGATGGTTTGAGCTGTGGATGTTGGCTTTGCTCTGAGCTCTGTGAGGTGTATCTCGGCTTCATGTTGTGGGGAAAATAATCCTTCCATTTCAAAGATTGAAATCATGTCACATTACCAAGTTGTCACCCAGTTATGTGAGGCGTCGTCTCTGGTAGTTTTTGCTTGTAATGATCGTGGCATTTATTTGTTGATTTGGACTAAAAACGTTGTAGTTCTTTGTTCAAACATGTAAACAGCAACTGCAGTATATGACGTCCTAAATGAGTATGTGGATATTTCCAGCGGCAGTAATACAATCTGTTCATGACAAGCCAGTCGGGATGTATACATGTCAAGGGAAGTATCAAAAGTAAAAGAAAACCATAATAAAGGCGAATGTTCATGCAGCACTAATGTTCAGGGATCCAGGGGGGACAGGCAGAGGCTGTTGTTGTTGTTGAGTGACCTCATGTGTATCTTAAATCACAGAATCGGTTAATTTTGGCAGCTGTAGCACTTTTGGTGCTGGATCCACTGTAAAACCTCAACATAGGGCCGTATATAAGTGTTTTGATCCTGATGTAGAGATGCTACAGGGACGTGTGGATCCCAATATTTTACTATTAACGCCACAAGTTGTCAAAAAATGAACAATGTGGTAAAGCATGAACCTTAACATCTCCTTAGATTAATGAAGTTCTTAAATGATCTCAAACTGAATATGGTGTCCTTCAGCGTAGGTCCCACTGTGAAGTGTTTATGTTGTGATAATTTTGTTAAAAATTGGCTTCTTCGGTTCTTCATTGAGACCAGCAGTATCTTTTATGTGTTGATCTAACAATGTGTTTCTACTTGTCTTATGCAGTGGGACGTGTCTTCATGTTGAAATGTGTTACTTGTCCTTCCTTATCCCCTAAAATGAATTGATGAATCACTGCTGATGCAGTCACAGAGGCACAGCTGCATCTGTTTCTCTGGCTGATTCGGCTGTGTGGAAACACATGCTGGAGTCTGTTGCATCAAAAAAAAAAAAACCCATCACAGTTACAAGCTGATTAATTTAGTGTTGGGCCGTATGTCCTACTTTAAGGAAGTTTCCGACGGCTTTCATGCGAATTTAGAACAATGAGCCATGGAAGTGGGCGCAGTGCTGCTGGACAGCTGTGTTCAGAAAGGGAGGGATCGGGGCAGCGATGGGATGAGAGAGGAAGCAGTTCTTTGTGGTCACATCCTTTTCAGTTCGGGCCATTTTCACGAGCCCCCAAACAGCTGCTGGAGGCTGACTGCCCTCCATGTGTCTACATCTGTTTGGGCCGCCTTTTTGAAGGTCTGGGATGAGGACAAAGACTCATCAAGGCCCTGATGGTGAAATCATTCTAGCTGTATAGAGCTGTGACATCATAATGAGTCTTACTTGTCCAGTAACTGGCACGGATGAGATGTCATTCTGTAGAATTATATTGGTGTGTTATCGGCATTCTTTTACATCAAAAGAGAGACGTGTTACTTCTGTTATTTCAGCATAAACTGTGCAACGCAGGTCAGAGAGATAAAGCAACAGGTTAACTTGTTTATTCTTACAGGCAGGTCATCACCAGATAGCACTGAGATAGCTGAACCTGCAGCTTGTTTTAGGACGAGCTGATACTTTGGCTTAATGATGTTTACAAATACCTGTATTGCACTTAGCTTTCTCTGTTTTTGTCCCGTTTGAACGTTCCTGTGAACATATTTTATACCTCAAATTTGAAAATAAGAGGCATACATAGAAAAGTAAATCATAGCTGAATCAATTGTTTGGGTTTTCCCCTCCCATCGTCCCTAAGGGAATATGTAGCAATTTTAGTTTTTTGATAGACACATTTTTGGCTCGTTCTTTGTGCCATTTGTTTGAACATGTGTCACATTTGTCTCTCCATATCCACTACTGTCTTAAAGATGAATTACCTCACCAAGGAGATAATGGAGAATTGAGTCCCCTATGGAAATGCCCACAAAGGGAACACATAGCTTATTTGAAGAAAAAAATCCTACTGCTAGATAAAGGCAGTGTTGCTCACATTCTGGGTTAAGGTTAAAAATGCATTTAAAACTGTTTAACTGCATTAAAGCAAAAATGAACGTGTTGCTAAATTCCACATATACCTGCTCTCTTTCAGCTGTTCTACATAAAGCCAGGGGACTAAAGCACTGACTGCATCGGTGGGTGAGCCAAGACGCAGAGGAGTTGGGAGTGGATGAGAAGTGCTCCCAATCTTTATTTCCTAACCTGTCACCTTGCAACAGTGGGACCTGCTGCAGTGTGTGTGACATCAGTCGTGATCTCACCTTCTCTCGACTGTACCCCCACCTCCCCCATCAGTGCTGGTGACCCAACTCCGGACAGCTTGCTGCAGGGCCCTTCCTGAGCAGCAGCAGCTGCGTCCTGCTTGCTGACTCCCCTCCCTCCCCTCACTTCCTGTCCTTGGTCAGACAAGGCTAAAGTGTCCTCTCCCCTATCCCACCCCTCATCCCTGCTGGCTTCTCATACTTGGAAGCATATTCACATGCTTACACAGCATTTTATGCTACTGACACTAGATTAAAAAAATCCTCAGGCAGGGAGCTCTGCTTGTAGCCTTGTTGTCGGTCTTTGTGCTGGAGTAGCCACCACAAAGAGCCTCCCTTTTCTCTGCGCTACATTCTCCAACATGACATCCATGTCCAGTCTTTTCTCTTTCACAAGTCCCGCAGTCAAACGCCTTCTTGGCTGGAAACAGGGAGATGAGGAGGAGAAATGGGCAGAGAAGGCGGTGGACGCACTTGTTAAAAAGCTGAAGAAGAAGAAGGGTGCCATGGAGGACCTGGAGAAAGCCCTGAGCTGCCCTGGGCAGCCCAGTAAGTGTGTTACCATCCCAAGATCACTGGACGGCAGACTACAGGTTTCCCACAGGAAAGGCCTGCCACATGTAATCTATTGTCGTGTGTGGCGCTGGCCAGACCTCCAGTCACATCACGAGCTGAAGCCTCTGGAGGTGTGTGAATACCCGTTTGGCTCCAAACAGAAGGAGGTCTGCATCAACCCATATCACTACAAGCGAGTGGAGAGTCCTGGTAGGTACTCTTCCTCTCCCATACTGCTGCATGTTTTGTTCACCTGTCAGATAGGTTGACTTGAACATTTACTTCCAATTTAAACTGCCTTCTGAAATGTGTTTCATAAGCAAATTTACCTAATTGGGCAATGGCTTAACCAGTTCTGCAAATGTTTGAACGTTTGTATCACACAGTGGTTTTATTTCTTTCTGGGTTAAAAGCAAATGAAAGATAATTCAGTGCACTGTGGAACTCTGCTCATCCTAGCTTGAACCCAGAATCGACCATGGAGCTTGTAAACAAATCCACAAAGGTCAGGAGGCTGTCATCATACAGCACTGTTCCACCCACCCCCTCCATTTCACAGAAAATCAATATCACTAGCTCTTTTGGAGTCTTATTAGATTATATGGCTCAGGCACTCCAGTTGGGGTGTGGCATCAGAGAGTGCCTTGCTAAATGCATAAACCACTCCGACTGAACTCCACCACTTTCCCACCACCACCCACGGTCTTTCTTTCTGTCACTCAAACCTTACATTAAATACACTCTAAACGATGACCCTAATGGGGCGGGCCTGATTCTGGCCCGGGCAGAGCCTCTGAGACGAGCCTGCTTTGGATTGTCAGGTCCGTATTGACCCGTTCAAGGCGAGGGATCACGTGTCGGTCAGGAGAGACTTTGTGTCATATCATTTAAAGCAATGCTCTCTGGGTAGTTGTAGCGGGACAGCCTTGGAGACGCGGCGCTTAAAGCCAGTAGGTTTAAGTCAAGGCTGGGGGAACACACACACTATCCTGTTGACAAAATTGAAAATAAATATGAGTGACGTCTGTGGTTGTATCTGAACCAAGGTCTAAGGCGGCTTCAGTGTTGTGCTGGAATGAGCCCTCCAAATAAGATTGCACTTTTTCCCTTAGTGCGAATAATTTACCCATCTCTTAACGATGGAGGCCATATTCATCAAAATTACTTCAAAATTGGGCGTAATAGGCCATTAGCTGATTGCAGTGTTGATAACATGAAGGAAAGCTATCGCTTGTCAAATTAAGAAATAATTACTATACTTGTTTAAAAGGAAATGATGCATTCTTTAGCCCTGCAGTAGTTAAGTTGGCGTTCCTTGTTTGTCGATGGAAATGACGTGCTTACCAAAGAGAACCACTCTTTGTCTCTTACCATATTCTGAAGTTAGTTTTCAGTTTTAATAGTTGCTTTTCTCTCCTTGACTGTCTCTCTTTAACACTAAACCATCATCTTCCCTCCCCTCCGTTGTCTTCTGTGTCTGCATCCAGTGCTGCCTCCCGTCCTGGTGCCACGGCACAGCGAGTTCAACCCCCAACACAGCTTACTGGTGCAGTTTCGCAACCTCACCCACAATGAGCCACACATGCCCCTGAACGCCACCTTTCCAGAGTCCTTCCAGCAACCGCACAGTGGAAGCAGCACCGGTGGTGGAGGCGGCGGTGGTGGAGGGGGCGGCGGCGGCGGCGGCGGCGGCGGTTCCTTTCCCATCTCGCCCAATTCTCCTTACCCCCCATCTCCAGCCAGCAGTGGTACTTACCCTAACTCGCCTGCCAGCTCGGGGCCCTCCAGTCCATTCCAGCTCCCAGGTAAACCATAAACATGCATACGTGTTCATACGCCTCAGCAGGAGTCCAACCTACTGGGCTTTTCTTTATCTTACCCGTCTTGCTGCCCACAGTGAGGCATGCTGACATTATGATTCAATTTAAAAGCAAATTATGCAGAACAATGGGTGAATACAGTGGATAGGACAACCTTTCTCCTTGTGTTTATTTTTAGTGTTTTGAACACAAAACATTTCTATTTAAGTGAACACACAGCACTGAACCAAGAATGCCTGGCCTGTCCAACAGTCCCTTATCTAATTTTGTGTTTTCGTGTGGATGTGACTGTGTGTACTTGGCGGCTGCTTCTGCATTTTCTTCTTGTCCAAATCTGCACGTGCACACACATCTGGTGTCTGCAGTCAGGCAGAAAAAAGTCTTAACAGCAATTAGAGGTTGAAGCACAGCTAATTGGGCTGAAAAGCCCCGATTGTAGTCATAAAATTAGGAATCGTGATCACCTAATTATCTCAATGCCACTTAAGTAGGTGCTCTTTTCCCTGAGTCCCTCAATACAGGGTTGGAAAGCTCATATTGCATCTCTGTCGGGAATGGTTGGTTTACCATGTCGCTTAGCAAGTAAGGGATACGTGAAATCTGACACCATTTCCGGTGTACAGATCCTGTGATGATTGTTCCAGTCTTGGGAAGTGTGTGTGTGTGTGTGTGTGTGTGTGTGTGTGTATGTGTGTGTGTGTGGACCATTTGCCAGCAGCAACAACTGGCCTCATCCTCAATAACTGCTCTCTTGATTTCTCAGCTGACACCCCACCCCCCGCATACATGCCCCCTGATGAGCAGCTGGGCCAGGAGAGCCAGTCCATGGAAACCAGTAGCAGCTTAGTGCCTCAGAACATGCCCAGAGGAGGTGAGCTCTACATGTTAGACCGCGTCCCATTGACATTTTTGTGTTTAAAGTGACATATTGAAACCGCGGTTGCCAAAAATCATCCTCAGAAAAGCATTGAAGCATATTCAATTTCTATATTCATCAGGACATAAAATCGGATACATAAATTCTATTATACATGTGAACATTTCAGTGGTGATTAGACAAGTCAATTTGTATTGATCCACAGCAGCACTGCTCACTGTTGTTGACTGCATGTTACTATTCAGTAACTTATAGACTGTTTTCACACCTGGAGTCTGCACTAGAATCTGACCTTTGGTTTGCATTGCATTAAGGGAAGCTAGCCAAAATTTGACACATTTGACATATGTGTTTGCTGATTGGTCAGGGCTGTGAGCTCTGTCAATAGTTTTTCATCATTTATTTCCCCAAAATGTTTCTTTGCTCTTATCTTGCCCTATTTGGTCATTTCCCAGATGTGCAACCCGTGGAGTATGAAGAGCCGAGCCACTGGTGCTCTATTGTGTACTATGAACTCAACAATCGTGTGGGTGAGGCTTACCATGCCTCGTCAACAAGTGTGCTTGTAGATGGCTTCACTGACCCTTCCAACAACAAGAACCGCTTCTGCCTAGGATTGCTGTCCAATGTCAACCGCAACTCAACAATCGAGCACACCCGACGACACATCGGCAAAGGTGGGACTAATTGCAATATGTGTTGTTCTTCTGTAGGTTTTTCGGCTGTCGCAAGTTTGAAATACTTCATCATTTAAAGATTTCTCAGCCTTCCCTATGTGTGTGTGTGTGTGTATTGCATCATGTTAGAGTGCAGTTGAAGTTGAAGTTGCAGTGCAAGTTGAAGCTGATTGCCTGAGAGCTTCACACTCAAAATTCAGCTGCTTCATACTTTTATGCACAGAAATCATTCAAACTTTTTTCAGGCATTCAGTCTCCAATTTTTCAAACACTTCTTTAGCATTCAGCAAAATTTTCATCATTTGCAATCACAGCATTTATCAACTGTCTCTCTGTTCTTATCCAGGAGTGCATCTGTACTATGTGGGTGGTGAGGTGTATGCAGAGTGCCTCAGTGACACCAGCATCTTTGTCCAGAGCCGTAACTGCAATTACCACCACGGCTTCCACCCCACCACAGTCTGCAAGATCCCTAGTGGCTGTAGCCTTAAGATCTTCAATAATCAGGAGTTTGCGCAGCTTCTGGCTCAATCAGTCAACCATGGCTTTGAGGCCGTCTATGAGCTTACCAAGATGTGTACCATCAGAATGAGCTTTGTTAAGGTAAGTTAGTTCAAGATAAACGTACTGAAATGGATTAAAACAAATTAACACTTGCCATTGAAATGCATCACTCACTTGTAACTGAAGATTTGTTACCGTCGTCATCTTCATCAGTCTCAATGGCCTGTCATTTGTTTTGCCTCTTCACAGGGCTGGGGAGCCGAGTACCACCGACAGGACGTCACTAGCACCCCCTGCTGGATTGAAGTGCACCTCCATGGACCCCTCCAGTGGTTGGATAAGGTTCTAACACAAATGGGTTCTCCCCTCAATCCCATCTCCTCTGTGTCCTAATGATGAATTGATGGGAGCTCAGAAAATTTTTTTTCCAAACTTTTTCAAAAACATTTATTTTGTAAGTCTTTTCCCCCCCTCAGTGATTTATAATTTAAAGTGGTCTTAATGGCTGAACTGTTTACACTTGCTGTGGGAGGGGATATTGAACTCTGGCTGCAGCAGCCAGAATCCATTTTTTTTAAAACAATAATGTTACAAGCAAATTCATGGAGAGGAATGCCCAAGTAGCAGTAATGACGTGGACACAGGACTGCTTGACAATGCTACACCTGCAAGAAGTGAGGGCTCAATTGTCAGGCTTGACCCTGTCAAAACTTTTGACTGGGTTCACTCTCTTTTTTTTTTTCCAAGTTTCAAATGTTTCCCAGATGATTTTATTTCTTTATATGTAGTTTTTGAATGAAATGACACTACTCTGCCTTCCACAAGTCAGACAACTTGGAATTTTACTGAATCCTTTTTATTCTTCCATTGTTGTCTAAATGTCAGATATTTACAATTACGATATAGACACAATTGTTTACTATTAGGCTCAGATATAACAAATGCTTTTTTTAAATAGTCTCTACTGCTAGAAATGAACACCAAGCTACTGCCTTTTCAGAAAATATGTATGCCAACCTGATAGTCTTTGATATGGGAGATCATTCACTGAACAAGTTTAACATGCCATAAGCTAACAACATTGTGAATGTTACATGTTACATCTGTTGCAATAGAATTAGTCATTTGTGATATAATCAGCAAGTGGATGTCATTATTGATTTGTACTCTTGAGTTCAAGTAAGTAAGAGTGACTGTATTTTCCATACTCACTGTATTAACAATATTGTGCACTCATGGATTTTTTTATTTTTTTTGGAGGCATATAAAATTTTGGCGTGGGTACCAAGGCATTATGTTGATAACTGACTTCATTAGCTCTATGAAATAAATACAGGTTATTTGGTAACAATGATTGTTGATTTTCGCCTGTTCTTTACTATTTTATTTTGTCCCATTATGAGGTACACAAACAATGAAAATCGATTGAACTGTGATTGATCTGAAATAAACGTATCTGTTTATCTGAGCACATACAGAATACAAAGATTTTGAATGTTTTGTTCAAATCTTGGAGATTTTGAACTTGCTGCCTTCTTATAGACCCATGCTCGCTTTAATGATGTAAATATATACATAACATTTTAAATTGCCGATACAAACTGAGAAACAAATGCATACATGTCTGATATCACAACTTTCTGTAACTGGTACTACTTTCAGATGACACGTATGCAATGTAAGATGCCTCAGAATATGCAAAATCCTGAGACCGAATAAAGTGCTCAACAAGTAAAGGTTTGAACAGAATTTACTCAACGATCATTTCTGTCAGTTGGACTTAAGCGGGTAGAAACAGATGTGTTGACTGTTGGTGGTTATGTAGTACTTAGGTCGTTTTGCATAATGTATTTATTCAATTCAAGCATATCCTTGCACGTTCAAAAGTTTAAAGTACTTTAAAATGGCTGCAAGCTTTAAATATGCTTCCAATCATTAATTTCATGTTCCTCGAAAATATTTGCCTTTTTGCGTGAAATCGGCAGCCTGTCCGTAGTCAAATGTAGCATCAGAACCACCTGACGGCTTCCCATTGGTCCGCTGGCTTTATGTTCCCTTTGTGCCGGCAATGATTCGTCCACGTCGGTATTTACCAAAAGTCTCCTAAAAGACACGGCTAAACATTTACAAATCCTATTCAGCAACATTAAAGGCCAGTCAGGCACTTATATTAAACAATTTATCCACGCTGTAGACAAAAGTGACACGCCAGCAATGCTCCCCTCTAAAACTCGCTAATTAACACTCTCCACGCCATTACGCTCGAAAATGTCAATGCGTCATATTACCGTACCGACCGGATGTGAGGTGGCCGCTGAGGAGCAAGCCAAAGATAAACACGTAGCCAGAGGAGCGGCGCGGAGGATCATAAATGCTACAAGAGGCTGCCGCGAAATGAGCAAAATGGATTAACTTGTTAGGAATATAGACATTTAAACAGCCCGGGAATCGTTCAGCGTGCCGGCTAAGGAGCGAGTCTTCTTCTAACACCGCAGCAACGCGTCGGTAAGTCAGTGTGCTAACAGCTGTGCAGTGCCCCCAGCTAGCTCGTGTTAGCGCACAGTAGCTAACTACCATAAATACATTTCAACAGGCAGCCTCTGATCTAATGTTGCTATATTTACCCTAAATGTTTGTTATTTATGTATCTTGCATTGATAACCCAGCGTGTTCGTTGCAAAAAAAGCCCACACACCTCACCAGCTGGCATTTCATGGTAGCCCACCGGTTCTCAGGGTACTTAGCTAAGTTTGCTAAATTCCCTCTTGACCACCAGTGTAAACGTAGCAACTGTAACATGCAGTATTTGAAATAGTTTGTGAGGTAAGCATGATGTAACGGGAAATGTAGAGTAACTGATAGTGGAAGTGTGCTAACCAAGTATGTTGCTGCTATCAGAAAATGATCAGTCAATGACATGATCTACCTTTACGGAAATATAATCCCTTACTTTCACCCGTTACTCCCACTCCACTGTTAATCTAACTGTAAAGCCCAATAGAGGCTTGTGCTGTTTGCTGTCAATTAGCAAACTTG
Source organism: Genypterus blacodes (assembly GCF_046128005.1). Lineage (NCBI taxonomy): Eukaryota > Metazoa > Chordata > Actinopteri > Ophidiiformes > Ophidiidae > Genypterus > Genypterus blacodes. The sequence goes on from NW_027466930.1 coordinate 1,875,682, forward strand.
ACAGAAAGCTCGAGTCCACATGAGATCAATATGAAACCCTGTGAGAAGTTAATACAGTGATGACGTAACCCCCCTCAATCTGTCAGGAACACGTGTACCTCTAACCAGTAATTGCTGGTCTTAATGTTTGACTAAAGTTGGGACAGGTGTGTGTGGGAGATAATGGACCGGATACATACGCGCCTGTTGCAGGTACCACAGAAGAAGACGCTGACGCCAGGATGGACGTCTATGGCGTCACACAACTCAATAGCAGTTCTGAGCGCTTTTTCGTTTCTGCGCGCCTGGTTCATGTTTTTACACCCTGAATTATTTTCTGGGCTCTGGTTTATTTTCGTACCGCGCTCACAACTCAACGCTCGTATTGAAGACACCGGACGCCATAGAGATATCACCCCCCTTTCCTAAGCCACGCCCCCTTCCAGCAGGCTGTCAGCAAATCTCTCTCAGGCTGGATTACACACCCCGAGGTGCACCGGCGGGTTCGCGGTCATCCGATGTGCGCGGATCTCAATCTGGCAGCAGCAACATTTAGTAGAACGGTTTTACAAAACGGCAACAAGAGCAGGAAGGTAAAAGTGCAGAGTGAGTCACCTTCATTTGTTTCATCTAGAGCAGAGTGCCCTCAACATCTTCCCTCTGATGTTTCTCCTCTCCTGCCCCTTAAAAGGATCCCGTACAAGGGACAAATCTCTCTTTTCAAATCAGCTCTTTAATTATAGCAGAATAACACGCTGCACTTTCCCCTTACAGATAGAATTATAGCTGCTCCTTTATAAACACTGTTGATAAGAAATCTTTCGAGCTGTGCAGCGTTGGCCGTGAGCAAACACAGGCTGAGGAAGGTAGTTGCCAACTCGCTCATTCACGGCTTATACTTGTTGCCCTGGTACGTCTTAAGGCCGTCCGCGGTTCTGTGGCCCCCTGAAGTCACCCAGTAGCAACTTCAAATAGAATCTCTCTTCCCTGACTACTGACACATTGCACATCCTTCCTATCATGTTGGGAATCTGTCCTTCCTCTCCACTCCCACTTCTGTGCATTCCAAGTGTACTGCTCTGGAGTCTATGTACAGATATTGCCTCGCCTCAGGGTCACTCCTGTTAAGCTTGAATAAACTTGCACGGCCTTCTCTCAAGCCAATACGCTGCTGGTCCGTCTGGATCTTTGTCCTCCAGTGATCAACATGAGCGTCAGTCACCCTAGCATTGATTAACCTGGATATCTCAGCCTTGTTTTCCTTTGGTGACCGTGCCGATGTTTGAAAGGCTTCAGAAAACCCTGCGATGCTTCCTGATTGAAGGAGCTGTTCATTCCTCCAGTCTGTTTAGGACTTACATGTTGCTGCTATATTTACTCTCCTGAACAGCACCTCTGAGGGCTGAGTGGCTTTTTATAACCACCGATACACAAACTGTCTTTGTAAGAGCCATAAGTGCACAAAGGAGAATATTGAATAAGTAATGATTACAAAAGTTTGCGTGTTGGTCAGGCACAGTGGTCAAAGTGTTTGGTTGAGGCTGCCTGTTGTGTTGTAACGGTACACTTGTTGGGCGTTTTGAAGCTGCTCAGATTACATTATGCTGGCCTCTGGGCATGTTTATGCTGCATGAATCTCTTATTTGCGTGCTTCACATATTTTTGGGTGACTAATGGAGGCTGTCAAGGCTTAGTAGAAAGATTAGAAAATGTAAAATTGTCCTAAATAAAATGAACATGTGCAGCACTGAGTTGTTGAAGTGAAGTTGTCTCTTCCCAGTAACGTTCTTTAACCCTCTGTTTACATGCTGTTCAGTCGGAGTAGACAGCTTTCATTTTCATTTTCACATCACTTCTGGTTTGACTCTTCGTTCATCTGTGTGTGTTCCTCAGTGTTTGTAGCTGCGGTCATAATGGTGCGGTCTGCTCTGGTGACTGCCACCAGCCTGGCTTTGACCGGGGCTGTGGTGGCACATGCCTACTTCCTCAAACACCAGTTCTATCCAACTGTCGTCTACCTCACCAAGAGCAGCCCCAGCATGGCGGTAAGTGTGTGTGTCTGTGTGTGCATTGTGTTTGTATGGGCTGTCTGGAGCAGTGCTGACAGAAACCAGACTTGTTTTCTGCTGCTGTCACTCTAACAATGTTCCAAATCTGAGATGCATTACTGCCCCAAATGAAGACTAAACTTTAGAAAATAAAAATATTCAATTGTTAAATTGCTGTGGAACTGAAAGGTCTAGATATCAGAGATTGGAGCAGCATTCAATACTTACTAACACACCAATAACAGCCTAAACATGAGCAAAGGAAAGTTACATGAACGCCACACAAGTGTATTCATCTACACACAGCTGACGTTACCCAGGTTGAATATGAGGACGTACCAGTATAAGATTAAATGCTTAGCAACATGATAGACAAGTCTGTGCTTTGTTTCTCTTCTGTCTCAGGTGTTGTACATTCAAGCCTTTGTGTTGGTCTTCTTGCTGGGTAAATTCATGAGGAAGGTCTTCTTTGGACAGCTAAGGGCCGCAGAAATGGAGGTAAAGTTCTGTTTGTGTTTATGTAATACTTCATAGCACTTTTGTTAATACTTGATACACAACTTTTTGTTATAAAAGACCTTACTGTTCTCCGATAGTCACATTTACAGAGGTGTGTCATTCCTCAGTAGCCTTTGCTTTGTCCCGAACTTTCCAGTATGACATCATCCAGGTGAAGCATCTGAGAAGTCTTTTTGTTCGTGCTTATTAATTCCTCTTCCTCTTCCTCCCCTCAGCACCTCATCGAGCGCTCCTGGTATGCGGTCACAGAGACATGCCTGGCCTTCACCGTATTCAGGGACGACTTCTCCCCTCGCTTTGTCGCCCTCTTCACACTTCTGCTCTTCCTCAAGTGCTTCCACTGGCTGGCCGAGGACCGCGTGGACTTTGTGAGTAACGACACAGGAACAGCTCTCCTGTGTTTACAAAACCCTTTTCCGTACACGTAGAGAGAGAGAGAGAGAGAAAGGAAACGTGGACATACAGTGAGAGACAGATGGCACGAGGCCAAGGTTTCACACATGATAGCATGAGCTGTGGATCCAAGGAGTTTCAGTCTTGACTTTGAAACTAAATCTTTGTAAGCCCCTGACTGGTTCTGTCCTCATGCCCAGCCACTCGGTGTGTGATTCAGTGATTGACTTGGCACGAGAGACTGCCACATGTTAGTAATTATTATCTTTACTTTGTTAGATGGAAAGGAGTCCAAACATATCCTGGATTTTCCACCTGAGAGTGTTATGTGAGTATCTCCCGGTGTCCTGCTGCACCTCTTCTTCTCTTTCATAGTGACACCTCTCTTATATTCCCGTCTGTCTGGTTTGTGCCGCTGTTTGCTCGCTCTTCTTTGTAATCTTTCACTTCTGCCTTTCCCCGGTCCATTGATCATCTCTCATATAAATGAAACCATATGCAAATCGTTCTGTTTCCGCCCCTGGGCCATATGCGGCATATTTTAATGGGACTTGAGCCCAGATGGCACATGGTGGTGTGATATCAGGAGGCTGTAACAGAATGTGATCCAAAAGATTACTGCAAAGCCTCTTTCTGCTTTAGCGGAATTGTGAGGCGACTGTGATTTAGGGGGAACATTGATGCCAAAACCTGTCAGTTCAAACTTCCTGTAGCTCACTGCTGAGAGCCGACTGGACCAGGCTCTAGGCTGTAGCACACCGTTACATTGATGTAGAGGGGGACGTCAGGTTTCTTCACGGAGGCCCGGCCCCCCCAGACATGATGACAGAAAGCCCACACATATGTTGACAACCATAATTTGAACTTATAGAAAGTAATGCTTGTGATGATGTGCTTCTTTCTTCCAGCTCTGATGGGACTGCTGGGAGTGATGGACTTCCTGTTTGTCAACCACGCCTGTCACAGCATCATCACCCGAGGAGCCTCAGTCCAGCTGGTTTTTGGATTTGAGGTTTGTCACTCAGAATTTGTGCTTTTTGTGTGTAATTATAAACGCGTGACGCACTCACACTCATCAGTCATCCTGTGCTCAGTTGAATAGCTCAAGTTATCATTCCTCCATGATAGAATGTGATGTGTTAGTGTTTAACCACTTTGGTCCATCCCTTCTGGTCTAATCAGTCAATAATTGTGAAAAAACCGGAAGCAGTCAGTCTGTTCATGCCAACAATACACCAAATGTGGTCAGAGCTTCTGCTTATTTAGATCAACTTTTACATCCGGTGTCTCTGTGTCAGTGTCACTTTATAAGCTTTATTGAGGTCAAAGACATAAACATGTTGACGTGGAACATTCAGTGCCTCAGTGCTGCATGTAGTCAGCACACACCACCATCTGTGTAAACCATCTTTTTGATAACACCCCACCTCTCTCTCTCTGTGCTCTCTAGTATGCCATCCTGCTGACTATGGTGCTGACAACCTTCATCAAATACATCCTGCACACTGTTGACCTGCAGAGCGAGAATCCCTGGGACAACAAGGCCGTCTACATGCTTTACACTGAGCTGTTCACCGGTACTGTAGCATGGCTGTAACCCAAAATATAACGTGAAGTTTAGTGTATGGAGACTGTTGTTTCATGTCTTGAGTGTTTGGATACTAATTGATGTCATCCATGTTGTTGTGGAGCTGCAGGTTTCATCAAAGTGCTTCTGTACATTGCTTTCATGACCATCATGATAAAGGTCCACACCTTCCCTCTGTTTGCCATCCGGCCCATGTACCTGGCTATGAGGTGAGCAGCTTTATTGCCTCTGTGGGCGTGTGTGTGCGTGTGTGCGTGTGTGCGTGTGTGGGCGTGGGCGTGGGCGTGTGTGTGTGTGTGTGTGTGTGTGTGTGTGTGTGTGTGTGTGTGTGTGTGTGTGTGTGTGTGTGTGTGTGTGTGTGTGTGTGTGTGTGTGTGTGTGTGTGTGTGTGTGTGTGTGTGTGTGTGTGTGTGTGTGTGTGTGTGTGTGTGTGTGTGTGTGTGTGTGCGCGTGCGTGTGTGTGTTAAGGTCATCATGCTTATTGAGAGACATAGATGTATATTCTCTAAAGATTGTTGTGATTATAGTGGAATCCACACGTTGCAGTTTATCTCCGATTAAATGTGAAATAAGGACTTTGAGGAAATTGAAAAATGGGAACCAATACTGTCTACAGAAGCAGCTTTGGCTATTGTTAGTTGTTATTAACCAGTCTGTCTTAGAAGTGTTACATGATTTGTTTGGAGTCTTAGTGTTTTGTTCTCCTCGCAGGCAGTTCAAGAAAGCTGTAACCGATGCTATAATGTCTCGGAGGGCCATCCGCAACATGAATACACTGTGAGTAATGTTTCCTCATCGTATAAAACAAACCCATTTCATTTGTCTTCTTGACAGTTCGATATCATTCCAGTGCTAAAACAGGCGTCAACCTTTTGTTCAGTCACGTAGAAACACATTTTAAAAGCTTGTCTAGAGGTCATTTTCTTGTTGTTTGTGGTTGCATTCAGATACCCTGATGCTACTCCTGAAGACCTGCAGACCTCTGACAACGTCTGTATCATCTGTCGGGAAGAAATGGTGACTGGAGCCAAGAAACTGCCGTGTAATCACATTTTCCACTCCAGGTAATGTCTGCAGAGAGGTGAAGCTACAAAAAGCCTCAAGTCTCCAAACGATCCAACACAATTTTAGATATAAAATCTTGCTGGTAAATGTTAAACAATCCAGTGTGTCAGATTAAACGAGGACTGTTGGTATTGTGGCGTGTGTGTGTTGCTGTTTGATTGCGTTGTTCTTCATAATGTGTTGCTTCCCCACAGCTGCCTGCGCTCCTGGTTCCAGAGGCAGCAGACGTGCCCGACCTGTCGCATGGACGTCCTGCGAGCATCTAACAACAATCAGACTCCAGCCCCTGCCCAGGCCCCGCCCCCTGCCCCTGCGGCACCCGTCAATGCCCCCGTAGCCCCGCCTCCCAATGGTGAGAGCCAGTAAACAATTGCTACACTCTTTCTTCCAGATTTATGTGAATAAAATGACAAATCAACAAACACCTGTCAGTCAGACATGGATATCTGCCTCTGTAAACGTCCCCATTCACACATGAACGTCTCCTTTGCTCCTTTACAGTGGCCCCAGGCATGTTACCTGGATTTCCCCCGGGCATCTTCCCCTTCTGGGGTCCCTTTCCTGGTGTGCCGCCACCTCCCCCCCCTGGTGGTGCAGCAGCCACAGTTCCTGCTGCTGATGCTGCACAGAGCGGCACAGAGGCGGCACAGGCAGCTGGTAAGGACTCAAACCAGCAACTCTCTATAGGCTGATTCACTGCACACACTGCAAAACTTTCAAAACAGTATAATTTGTTGGCAGGTTATATAATACGTTTGCATTTTAGCTTAAATGGTTGTGTGTCCGTTTCCTTCAGGAGCCAGCCAGTCCACTTCATCCGCTGCGGACTCCGCTGCATCGGCTGCTGCTCCGGGGTCACAACTCCCAGGATTCCCCTTGAACTTCCCCCCTCCTCCCTTCCCCGCTGCACCATGGCTCTCTATGCCACCGCCTCCTCCCTTCAGTAAGCTTCAGAAATGTTTTAATGACTTGATACTGCTCTATTTATCTCATCCTCATATGTACAGCCCAGTGTCCTTGTGTGCTTATCTTCCAGTCAGTCAACAGTGCAATAGTGTTGTCCGGCTGAATTTTGTGTCACCTGGTGTGTAAACAGCTGTCCTTTCCCCTCAGTGTCAACGATGCCTCCACCGCCTCCGGCCCTGTCCCGGCTGTCAGAGGAGGAGCTGAGGGAGCTGGAGGCCGAAGGTCGGCGCGGCCTGGAGGCCAGACTCCAGTGTCTCCAAAACATCCACACCCTGCTGGACGCTGCCATGCTCAACATTCACCATTACCTCAGCACCGTCGCCACACTCACGTAACTGAGCCTTCTCTGCTTTAAACACTCTGAGCTGTTTACTGATGCTGTTATCATCGCTCCTCAGGATGAGAGAGAGATGAGTCACATCTTCTGTCAAACAATTGTGGAACTGATACAGGAAACATTTAGATGCAGACTTTGAATGTTCACTTGAAAATGTATTTACAGAACTGAAAGATATTGCAGATATTGAATCAGGAACTAAGGATTGTTGTGCCATTGAGTCAGGACATCTCTGGCAGTTCACCCCCCTACGGGTTTCACACATTCTCTGTGGCAACTTCAGCTAGAACGGCTCATTAACTTGAGTTAGCTCACTGCTGTTGTACCTTTTTTGTGTGAAGTGCTTTATCTTCCTTCTTCATCAGTATTCTGCTGTTTCTTCCGCAGTCCTCCTCGAGCTGAGGCCACCAGGGTAGAATCCAATGTGGCAAACTGCTCTGCATCCCCTCAACCTGAGACGGAGGCGGAGAGTTCCAGCCAGGAGAACGAACCGCCCGGCGGTAAGTTACTGACGTCAACTCTGTCCGTGTGAAATATTATATTTTTATGTCACTCCATAAGTATTTTATGTACAAAATCAGGTCAGTCAGGTCCTTGGCTTCTAGTCAGGGAGTTTATACTGTGGTCAGCCATGATCAACAATTGGGAACAGAAGAAAGTATGAGTCATATATAATAACCAAAACGCTGAAATCAAAACTTAGGTTTGTTTTTTTCCAACTTAACATTTTTCCCCCCAAAGAAGCATTTTCATCAGGACTCCTGAGCTTGCCAGGTTTCTACTGTGGCCTCTTGATTTGATCTTGTGTCTTTTGTTTCTAGCTGAGCAAGCGAGCGGCTCATCAGTCCTGTTCCAGCCCGCCGACTCCACATCTACTGCCGCAGAGACGGAAAGACAAGACAGCTCGATGGACGATGGGGTAGGGGAGGACGGAGAGCCCAACGCCGCCGAGCTAAGGCGCCGTCGCCTTCGTAAGCTAGAGACATCATCATCGTCATCGCCGCCGGACAACTGATCGTCGTTATCTCACTTGACATATCCCTCTGGACCAACAGAACTATGGAGATGGCTCACGTGTCAATAGATTGTCACTTAGGTTTTATCGCCTTCTTCCCTGTGGCTCTGTTGCCATCGGCAGGCTCGAGTTTCCAACTGTGTCAGGTTGGACTCGAGGCCGCCTGGAGATGTCGATGGTCATGTTTCTTACCGCCGAAAGCAATAGCAAGAGTTTTTTGTTTTCTTCCTTCTTGGTTGTTTCCCCCAAAATGAGTGCTGCTCCAAGAGAAGAGGAGGAGGAGGAGGAGGAAGCACAGTTACACATTCAGTCGTTTGTTCACAGTAAGAGGGAGAGAGAGTTCTTTTTGGGTGGCTGTTCTGTTGTCGAGGTCTCACCTGTCAGATGCGTTCTCCTCACTGTAAAGGTGGTCTCACTCAGCACACACACACACACACACACACGTCTCAAACCCACTGAAATCAAATGGAAAGAGAAGTCATCTTACAGCTGCAGTGATCAGCCGCTTCTTTGGGGGCTTTCGTCTTATCTTCTTTTTCTTCTGTGGTTTCTAAAGATCTTGCCACTGCAGAGGTTGTAACATAGTGATTTATTATTTGAATGTGTACATACTGTATAAAGTGTTTTAATAGGATGATCTGTACATAATGCAGAATAAACTGTTTAAAATGGTGGGGGGCTATAGTTGGTTTGTATGTTCACACCCTGATGCCATAAACGTCGAATGTGTTCCTCAAAATCAAGGTGATGAATTGGTCATTTCACTTTATTTAAACTTAATTCAAGCCAGCTGGGGGCCCCTGGGTATATTTAAAGTACTGTACGAGTTCGCCAAATTACTCCAAATCACTCTCCTGACCCATTTTCCAAAAATATGCTGTGTTGTAGGTTTATAAAGGTTTTTCAAGGCACGTATTGGTTTCCAATTATTTCAAAATGGTTCGCAACTTACTGCAATTACTGTGAATGTCTGCTTTTATTGCTGTCAGTCTCTAATTTAGGGATCGGCCCTAGTATCATGCTTGATGTGCAGCAAAATAAAAGCGGACATCTCAACTTTGATGCCAACACAAGCTTTATAACCTCCAAGATTCTACAATGAACGACAAGTCTTTTTTATTCTTTAATTGGTATGTTCAACAATATAAATCAGGTTGTAAAGCAAAAGCCACTAATGAGTGACAGGCTATAGGGAAGATTCTCATTCCAAAACAAAAAGCAAAAAAGGAAATAACACTATTTAGCTACAATGAAAGGTAGAAAGTCAGTTATAAAATAAGTTACAGTACATTTAATATGCAATTATACAGAAAGAGAATAATTTATATAAATTTCTGGGGATTTTAGAGTAATCAAAACTTTAACAATCGTTAAACACCGACCGCAACGGGTCTCACACACACCGGCCCTGAAATACGTTTAGCAAAAGTGAACAGTGCAGGAATGTTTGGATTTATGAAGGCAAAACTAATACTTTTCTGTTTCCTCTTGTACGCTTGGTGTGTGATACAAATTCAGCTATGTGCACATTAGCATTGCTACAGTAAGGAATGGTAACTAAGCTAACTGTCTCATTTGTATGGCCCTTGTTTGACATTTTTCCATTCAGAATCGACCGACAGCTTGTTGTAACCGCTAACAGCTAACACGTTTTGACTAAATGGCTTGGTCACTTTGTTGTTCCCTTTAAAGAAAGATTCAAAAATTACAAGGTGCAGATTTCCTGAGGTTTTCAGTGCAAAAATAGAGAGGTATGACAGCCGGGCCATTTATCGCCCGTCCGTGAGATGATGTCTACCAGGACGAGCTGGACGGGACCCAGGTTGTTGCTGGTCAGTTCTGAGGGGTCGAGTAGAAGGAGTGGTGCTGGTGGGGATGGTCGAAGGGGTTGGTGGCAAACAAGAGAGGAGCCGTCTCTGCTGCATACCAACTGAAACATGGCATCAACACAAGTTAGACCTGTACATGTTGTGCTGTTTGAGGTTTCTTTATAGTTTGGGTTAGGTACAGACTGAAGCAGACTTAGATTTTTATTTCATGCCTTTACCTAAGATGTGGATTAACACTGCGTGCCCACGGGGCCGGCGAGTCGTCGTCGCTCCCCTGAGGGTCATCAAAGAAATATGGACGAGGTAGAACGCGATTGTTGATGCTGCTAACCTGGGAGGACAAGAAAACAACACAGATTTGAAGCTACAGCATGCTTTCATTTCTTCTAACGTTTCCATTTATTCACAGGCGCACCACTTACCTCTTGATCAGGCTTGCGAACCCTGAAGATGAGGATTAACAGACTGGTTGGCAGCAGTTCCCAGATGAAGAGGATTGCGCCGAAGGCCATGTAGCCCCTGTCTCCCAGTTCATTACGCAGGTCAGCCTAGAGGACAAACATGAGCATATGCAGTTGTGTGCCGACATAATTACAGTAAATCACCATGATCAGATATCTGGACCTGTATGTTCTGAGCGATGATACTAAGTCCTTTGACCCAAATATGAGCTGAGGGTGAGGGGAGTACCTGGTCAGAGACATTATACCAGTCAAAGTTGAAAGACTCAATGGGGTGGCTCTGGGAGAGGAAGAGGACGGTCAGGTTGTAACAAGCTCGGCTGGTGAACAACAGGATTACTGCTGCTCCCATAGCTGCGATTCGCCACACGCTGGTCCCCTGCGGCAAAACAGATGACACTGTTAACCTGGACTACCAAGGGACGAATATACTGTCCTGCCCTGTTTTCACTCATTTTGCTCAGGATGAAATGTGTCTCACTCACCCTGACGTTCAGGTAAGGCATGGCAGTGCGTGAATTCCGGGTCAGAAACAACAGCAACACTGCCAGAAACACTGCCTCCAGGATGAAGAGCAAGTCGTTCACCAGAACTCGAATGAGGACCAGATTCCAGTTCTTCTCACTGGTTCCGTTGCCATCTTTCCGCCCGAGAACAGCACAGACCACGTTGACAGAGAGGAAGATGGAGCTCAATGCAAAATACGTGCACCTTGCCAGACACCTTGAAAAGAGACAGAAGAATGAAGAAGAAGTCATTATTTATCATCTATAGGAATCTACATACAGTAAGGAGTCTATTGGATAAAAAGAACTTACAGTCCGCTGTCCATCTCTGCGTTGTATAACTCTTTAACTTTCAGTAACACCTGTGGCACAAGAGAGAAAGAAGTAACATGAGATTAAGTCCAGGTCTCAGAAGAGGAGGAGAGGAGAGTGTCCTACTGTCGGCCAGCTTACCTGGGTAAAGTACAAGTTGATAACGTTGAAGGTGAAGAACTGCAGACAGACAGGGAAGCAGTAGAGCAGCCAGTAGACCACAACAGGCAAGTGGTTGGCTTCCAGAGCATTGTGGAAGTAGAAGGAGAACAGGGTGGTCCTGAGGGCGGCCCAGAGCAGACACAGGAAAAGGAACACGCTCTGGTAGCTCCATCTCTTGTGTCGACAGAGGTAGAGAAGCCAGAGCTGGGAGTAGACCACCAGGAAGAGGCCGCCGTACAGAGCGGTGTAGAGGATGGTGAAGCCGAGCTGGACCGACGGAGCCACGGCCGGGTGCAGGGGGACCGGGATGGGCTGGGAGTTGGGGGGAGTGTCTGGAGCTTCCATGGAGGCGCTGATGGTATTAACTGTCCATCATCAGAGAAACATACTCTGATCAGCCTGAGGCGGTTACCTGAGAGACCTGGGGAGGAAAACATACGGACATGAGCTTGGCAGGTAACTTATGTGGCCTAAATATGAAAAAAGTCCTCCTAAATATTGGTGATTGATTGGTGGTCTGTATCTATGGGATGTCATTGAGATTGATTGACAGGCCACCTTTGTCCACTTGATGAGAAACATCTTGATTTGATTAGATCATTTCCTATCTTTTGTCTTCGACCCCTAGCCCCATTAGCATACAGTACATCATTACAGTGTTTACTTCGATCAGGGAAGTCCCGTGACCGCCACATAGCCGCTGTGTAATGAAGACACTCAGAACTTTCATTTTCAGTTGCAGCCAGAAAAACCACTTAATCACTGCATCAGCGTCGTAAATTGAACAATAAGATATTCGATTACTAAAGAGGAGCAGACAAAATCCATACAAAATGTGAGATTAAACATAATACACGTCATAGTTAGATTTAGATCTTTTGACACTGATGTAGTAATTATATATAGAACGACACAAAGCTCATAGAAACGATATAATAACACAATAACAACAATTGACAGTACAGTTTAAGAATAACCAAGCCAGCGAAACTAAATCCAATAGCAAAGCAAACACAGAAGTAACATTAAACGTTAGCACTACTAACCGTAGCATTTGTTGAAAGCACATTTCTTTGTATACAAATGTACAAACTTTCGCGTTAATGATTTATATTTAAGTCGCCAACTGTTTCAGGCATGTTTGCAGTCTGTTGACATGATCTTTGGAACATCACCTTAACTATGTGATGTTCCACTCGCTGTGTCCACAAAAAGTAAGAAAAGTGTCACTTTACTTAAAAACTTAATGGCAACTCGTTACCTCTTAATGCGCGCCGACGACGCCGTATCCGCTCTAAATGCTCCCTCAGTTAGAAATAATTAAAGACTAATAACAAACCTTTTTGACGCGGAGCTCCAGGCTTGACCAGATGAACGCCAGACGACGATTAATCCAAATCCGCCACTTCCGGCACTGTTTGTCGGAACCTCTAATGGGCGGGGCCACAACTTTGATTCTGAGCACCAATCAGCGGCGACAGGAAATCGCGGTTCGTTCAAAGTTTTTGTTTACTTCGCGCGGGGACAACAACAGGAAATTTGATCAAGATTCCTGCAGATTACGTGACCAGGATTTGTTTTTGGCAGATTGATCATTTATCCAGCATAGCAGCCGATTATCTTTCGATTTATGTGATTATCAGCTACGGGCGCGTGCATACTCGAGTTCTTACGCTACCACCCGCGTTCCGCTTCCATCCCTGTCTCGTCCGTTAACCTCGCGTTATGAACGAATTGCGTTGACGTGACCCACAATGCCGATGATTCTGCGATCCAGAAAATCTACCCGCGTCAGGGACGTGGACGAGGCAGAGGACGAGACACTGAGGAGGTCCATCCGCCTGGAGGGGAGATCCGCCACCGCTGCTGCTACTGCGACGCTGACGGAGGTGCGTATTTCACCGCACCGCTTCTCCGCCTCCTCTTCCTCCCAGCAGCTCGAACTTCAGGCAGCCACGTAGCTTTGGCCGCTAACGTTAGCCGCTAACTCCCGTTAAAAACGCAAAGTAAGGGCACATTGAGGGCAGACTGACTTTAGCCGCAGCCTGCTATCTGCTAATAACTCTTTAGATTGACCAATATTTGTTTATTTAACTTAATTAACTGCTAGCATCTCAGCTAATAACGTTTACATTTCATCGAGGGTAAGAGAAAACATGGTAAGTTTCCTTCCATACTGATGTTTTATGTGCAATATAACCAAATTTGCCCTCCAATTCTCTCATTCTTTTCATTTATAGTTTTATAGTGGTCTTGATGACTAACGATACAACATAACCGCTATAATGTCGAAAAGCGTTAAGCTATAAAGTTGAATTCCAAAAGTGTGATGCTTTACCACAAAGCTCCATCTTCTTTTTTTCTCCTAATTTTTCCACTGTTGCCATATGTTTCTGTTCCTGGCAGGAGTCAGACTCCACGGATGCAGAGTCTGTCCAGAGCCAAGTGATGGAGAGAGATCTATTTGTCCCACCTCAGCTGGAGGAGAGAGCTGCTGAGGAGACAACTGGGCCGGTAAGGATTTGTTTACCTTTGGCAGGAAGCCCAAACAGTTGGATCTTGTTGTTTAGACGTTAGGTTTGGAAGAAAGCAAATATCTGGGTGTGGCTGGGTGTTATTTATTCAGTGCTGTGGCCAGATTATAGATGTTTTGTGTCTGTGCGGCAGCAGCATGCGATCAGCAGGAACAGGAAACACTTGTGAGCCAGTGCGGCACTGTCTAGATGTCATAGTTAGGGCAGTAAATCTTTATAACTACTATAATTGGAGCTTGTTTGTCATTGTACTACAATCGGCCCAGCACAGTGTTTTATATTGTCATTGTATTTGACATAAATACTCACGTAGCGATTCTATTTGTATTTGCATTATCCAAAAGATCAAATGAACTCAACCACCCAGACCCACAAATAGTATCACGGATGATGTCACAGTTGACATGACCCTACCGACTCCCATAATGACGTCATGAGTGATGCGAAAAGCCATTTAAAATTCCTATGAAGCATTTTGCACCATGCTGAAGAAGAAGGGTCCGTCACTGTCGTCAGGAAGCCGCCATGGCAGACACAGGAGATTGTCCCTATCACGCAAATATCCAGAATTTGATAATGGTAATGCTACGTCATTCAAACGTGGCTTGCAGGGGGGCAGGAGGGGGTTAAGGGGTGGGGCAGGGGGAGGAAGGAGTGGCAGGGGAGGCTGGGGTCAAGGGTAAGTTGAAAAATGATGAATCAATGAAAATGTTCAAGCTTGTTGATCCCAGGCCATATTACAATGATAGGCCAGAAAGAGAAGGTCATTTTGTGTAATCTCATCCGGGTCTGATGGCTTCAGTTTGTGGCTTTAGAGGGCGCTGTGCAAAGTCAGGGCAAACTCAACCTCTGTGCCTTTTGTGATCTACAGACACAAAAGCCTTTGGAAGGACTGAGCACTGCTCTTCACGTCAAACTGCTCCTTGTGTGTTCAATTGTCGGCGTTCACCTTTAAATGATACTGCGATCATCATACCATAAACTGTTGCTATGAACTCCATGACAACATGTAAAACACCCTGTGGCCGCCATCTTGAGGTGAAACAGGTGGTCAGGCATGGCAGATCGGATGTGCTTATTTGAATAGGTGTGGCCATTTCAGTCTCTGTAGTTCAGCGGGAGCATCTCCAGGTATTCTTTATCTGAGTGTTGGTAATGATGAGCAGCAGGACAAAGAGTAAAGCAGTAGTGTTTATTTGGAATATTTAACTGCTACTTTTGTAATATTGAATTGGTGTAGAATATTGCGGGTGTTGAAAGTGTTGAAGTGAAACTAATCCTGTTTTTACTTTGAGGCTATGCTCAGTCTTCCTGCTGAATATGCTGAGGGGTGTGTGTATTGTTTGTGCACACATGTTTGCACAGTGTCAGTAAAGTTACAGTTTGTTTTCTCTACAGGAAGTGAAGGACTGTGCTGTTGTGCTGGACCGTCTCCAGCCCGAAGACGAATCTCCCAAAGACGACCTTGAGGATAAAGACGACATGAGCCGCAGAAGTTCCAAACCCGTTTCTCGAATCCCCACTTTTCACAAACGACCCTCGACTGGAAGCCAAAACACGGAGCTGCCGCTCTCCAAAAGAGATCCCCCCCTCCTTGTAGCGCAACTTCCTGAGAAAGCTGGAGGCGGGATGATAGAGGCCCCAAAGTCCAAGGTGCCAACGGTCAGAGAGACGGCACTTCCCCTGCTGACAGTCCGAATGTCACCGAAAATGAGCTTTGAACCAACATCTCCTGTCAGCAGCACAGAACAGGCTGCCGTCTCCACCCATATCCCCATAAGCTCTGCACCCAAGAGTTGGGCAGAGGAACCTGATTCTGGTCCGCTCCCTCTTATGGCTGTGACCCCCAGGCCCGCTCTCAGACCAGAGATAGGCTCCTACTACGCCTCGGAGGTGGAGGCTGATGCCTCGCTCCAGGAGCCCGAAACTCAGCTATTATGCCAGGGCTCCCTCAGCCAGAAGCCAGAGGACAGGACGGATCAAGCAGGGGCATATGGGGTTGACGAGGACGACATAATCGGCCTCACCGATGCTGTGGGCGATGAAGAGATCAAGTCTGCAGAGATTGATCAAACCGTGGAGGAGAGCTTTTGTGAGGTTAAGGCGATTACGGACGAGGAGCCGCCGTGGGAGACGGAGCCAATACACATGCTCGAACTGGAGGAGGACAACGAATCGTTATCCGAAACTCCGTATGCAGATGATGTTGAAGTTGAATCCAGTGTCGATGATTCAGGGGAATTGAAGGAAGATTACGAACCTTACACAAGCCAGGGGAATGACGAGTCGGCGTGCTCAAACCTCACAGGGGAATACGCCGATATTGATGAATTATCCCCTCTTACACAATCAAACAAGCCGTCCAAGACGTCAACAAAGGTAAGTTAGCGGACAATTCTCCTCCTAAGTCAATCACATGGCTTTCTGCGGTAGTCTCAGCTTTGGCAGTCATAGTAAATGGAATTGCGCCACACCCTTCAGTAACACGTTTGGAATGCAACACATCCCTCGACCGTTTTCCAAGCCCCGCATCTCGCAACAGTCGTTGAACTCTTTCTCTCTCTCTCTCTCTCTCTCTCTCTCCTTTCACTTCATAGAGGTCGGCGGTCTGGAGTTTCACCCTCTGCTGCATCCTGCCAACCACCCTGCTGCTCCTGGGAGGGTTCGGGCTGCACGTCTGGCAGTACGGCATTCCCCTGTCTGTGGCCCAGCTCCTGTCTCAGCTGGAGCTGCACTGGCTGGAAGGCTGCAGCCGACCCGACCCGTGTAGTGTTGACTGTCGGTAAGAAAATGTTGACAAAACATCACACTCCCCTGTTTGGGTCGCTTGTTTGGGGTTTGGCGATATGATATAGATCAGAAGTTCAATTTCTTCAACAGGATGAAAATAGAAACAAAGCATGACGTTCCCAAACCTTTTGTTGCAGCGTTCAACAAAGTAAAGTTTGAATACAATGCTAGTATTCCCATTAAAACTGCAACCACAAACACAACTGATTTGCAACATCTTGGACAGCACAATTACACACTGCATTGCTTCACACACTCCAGCTTCCCCTTTATTGGGCTGTGACCATTTTAATGACAGTGACCAGATTGTGTCTTGATTTTGCCAAGCGTGTCTCCTTTTCCAAAAAAAACTACTTAAACTCTCCATGACTTTACATGTGCTTGATAGAATGAGTGAGTGTGTGTGTAGCTCACTGTAGGCCTCCCTCTCCTCCTGTTCAGAGTGCGGCTGGTGGAGAGCACGCCGGAGGGCCTCTACCCGTCCGATCCGTCCTCCCTGCAGAGCGTCGCAGACAGCTGGCTCGATCTCCTGGACAAAGCCAAGAGCTCGGCCTACATCGGCGCCTTCTATGTCACACTGCGGAACAGCGATTCAAAGCTCCCTGACTCTGTTGACTCTCAGGTCAGTGCGGTAACTCACCTTGGATCTCAGGATGTAGTTTATAAAAAATAACCTGAATTCTATCGTTTTGTCATATTAACCCCGACCTCTGCAGGGAAGGCAGGTGTTTGAGAAGCTGAAGCAACTTGACTCAAAACATGTGAAACTCCAGATTGCCGTCAACGCCCCACAGACCTCATCTCTAGACACGGCAGAGTTAGCTGCAGCAGGTAAGCTTAACAGTATACATTTTGCTACACTATGGTGAACACTGGACTACAAACCCACTATGGAACACACAGAACAGATTGTTTCACGGTGTGTCTTCCAGGTGCAGAGGTCCGTGAGGTAAACCTGACATCTTTGACTGGAGGCATCATCCACACCAAGATGTGGGTGGTGGATCAGAAACACCTCTACCTGGGCAGCGCCAACATGGACTGGCGCTCACTCTCCCAGGTATGTCGGGACAAAACGCTGTGAGAAATTGATCTAAAGTCAGGATTTGAGGAAAGAAAATAACAGAGCTGAACTTTGGAATGTTTTGTCCAAGGGAAGGTGATTAATCCAATCTGTGTCTTCCTCTTATCAGAACTGTCTGAGTACTGAATGCAGAAGAATCATTGTTTCTAATTCCTTTAACTCATGGACTAATGTTCACTAAGGTGAAGGAGGTGGGGCTGTCGGTGGAGGACTGCAGCTGCCTGGCTCAGGACGCCTTACGAATCTTTGGGGTGTACTGGAGCCTGGGCGCTGAGGCGAGTCCTTCCCTGCCCCCGTACTGGCCTGCACGCTTCTCTGCCCTGTCCAGCGCCCAGAAACCTCTGCATATGAAGTTCAATGGTGTGCCGGCACAAGTGTACCTGTCTGTAAGTGCTGAGCTTTATAACAGGCATGGAAATAATAAATCAGCTAGAGGTGCACATCAATCAGCTGTGACTTTGCCTCATTGCCTTGACGTACTGTGTGTGTGTGTGTGTGTGTGTGTGTGTGTGTGTGTGTGTGTGTGTGTGTGTGTGTGTGTGTGTGTGTGTGTGTGTGTGTGTGTGTGTGTGTGTGTGTGTGTGTGTGTGTGTGTGTGTGTGTGTGTGTGTGTGTGTGTGTGTGTGTGTGTGTGTGTGTGTGTGTGCGCGTGCCCCCTGCAGAGTGCCCCGCCACAGATCTCAGCCCGTGGCCGCTCAGACGACCTCACCACCATCCTGTCTGTCATTGCCGATGCCAAGGAGTTTGTTCACATCTCTGTTATGGACTATCTTCCTCTGTCTAAGTACTCAAAACCCACCAGGTGACCAGATATACTCACACTAACACACACACACACACACACAGGCATTAAAAGCTCCAGATTATTGAAGTCGTTTAATTCGATACATGCTGTTGTGCTGTGGGGAAGGATGGCACACGTATTGAACCCTGGCAGGCTAACAGCAGCCGCTCCTCTAATGAAGATGAGGTAAAGCTGCTGAGTGGAGGCTTTTTGTTTCTAACACGGTGGAAACTTGCCTCACTTGCAGGATATCAGAAGTCAAATCAGGGCCAAGTCGAGCAGTGATTCATCAAGTTCAGTCTGTTTAATTAAAATGTGTTGTCGTAGCGTTGTCATGAAGTAAATATCACACTGTACATCCATGGGAAAGTGTTATCCTCTTGTGTTATGTTAGTTGCATATGTGACCTTTGACTTCCTCTGCATGGCTGCTGTTCCTGTCTGCACAACACGACAGGCTAATGCTTGTGATATTGATCTGCCATGTGGAATAAGTTCTCCTCCGCTGCAGAGCTGAATATAATTGCGGATGCCCTTTCTTTCAGGTTCTGGCCCGCCATCGACTCGGCCCTGCGTGCTGCAGCCTGCACCCGAGGCGTGCAGGTCCAGCTCCTGGTCAGCTGCTGGCCGCACTCATCGGCCTCCATGTTCACCTTCCTGCAGTCCCTGCTGGTGCTCACCAGGCCTCTGCTCAGATGTGACATCCAAGTTGTACGTTGGATGATTTTATTTTTCCGGAGTTGCCGAGATACATTGCACTTGACAGAATCGTTTTTACGTTCAGGAAGTTCTCCTGGTTCTCACGATCCAGTTGTTGGACATGGAGTATTCAGGCATTCTGCTCCTGTCTCTGCTTAATTGGCTGCACCTGTTGTTTACAAACAACCGACAACTTCAAAGAATTCTTCAGGCCTTCACATGTGAATCTTTCAGGCACTTCTTCAGCATTGGCAAAACCTTTCAGCCATTGCAGGATACATTCATTTATGTTCGACGGTGAAAACTTAACAAATATCAAAATAGTTTTGATGGTTCATTGTCTTATTCCTGACCTTGTTCGTTCTTTGTACAGAAAGTGTTTACGGTGCCTTCAACTCCAGAGCAAGAGAAGATTCCGTATGCACGAGTCAATCATGCCAAGTACATGGTCACAGACAGAGTGCTCTATATAGGTATGAGATCACTGTGGACCCTCAAATCAACTCATGGACAGAGAATGAAAACATTGCAGACGTATCTTAAACTGGCTGACGTGTTTGTGTCCCCGGCAGGTACATCCAACTGGTCTGAGGAGTACTTCACCCAAACAGCCGGTGTGGGCTTAGTGGTGAACCAGACCGGCGCGGAGGTTCGCACAGGCCAGAGGACCCTGCAGAGCCAAGCCGAGGAGCTCTTCCTCAGGGACTGGAACTCAGACTACGCCGTCGCACTGTCCGTCAGCGATGAGGACGTCTGTCCTCGCCACCGCGGCCACTGAAGGTTTGTTGTCGTCACATAGGACGGTTTTTTTGCGTCTTAGGTGGAGCATCTGGTTTACTGCTGCCACAGGAACTTGAGTTTTGCCATGCTATGCTGCTCTCGCTGAACTGTAAGAATTGTATCTGTTCCCGTGCCCCTTCTGCTGCCGTGGCTGTGATCTTTCTGTATATAATGGTTTTTATCCGCCGATTTTGCATAGGGCTCCAGATTTTATTTTTATTGTCCTGACAATTTTGCTAAATGAATGCAAAAACACAAGGAAAGGTGTATAGTTAGCTTTATGCCTGGGTGATTTTCTACATCATCCTCATACAGCGTATCGGTGCCAAGCTTTATCTCTCTTATGCAGGGAATAAACATGTTTTTTCTGACGATATGCATCGCCTACAGGCTACTGCTGAAGCAATCAGGTGTAACGTCAATGTGTGTAGACTACCTACAGTATGTAATGTCAGTCAGCTGCGTAATGGCCGAACCAAAGTAGTTTTTCTTTGTACATGTCTTATCGTGACGAATCCCCTCAGTCCAATAAGAGTTTGTGCTCCGAGCATTTGTTGTCTTAAGTCAGTTTTGGTTGGTCTCTTGTGTTTACTGTAGTGATCATTTGTCTTGTGGGCTCGATTTATTTTTATTTTTATTTTTTTTAAAGGTGCATTAATTTCAATGCTTGTGGTCTTTATTCTCTCAAACCACTTTGTTGTGTTGTTGAGTTAGTGTATGTTTCTAGGTAAATGGAGCCGTTCTCTCAGCTTAAATAAAATCCAATGAACTTGTGTTGCTTGTGAAGTTTTAAATTTAAGGTTAAAAAAACTCATCTCCAGTGTTTCCAGGCTTTGAGAGGAGAATAAGCGCTGTGCTGCTGAAGGATCGATACAGATTTTTATTGCCTACATAAGCAAAATCCTTAACTAAATCTATACAAAAGGCCTTGTTGCACTGAACTCAAAGGTTCAATATTGTACACTGAGCTGATGGAATAATTTTCTCTGTACTTGTAAGTAATTAATCACACATAGCTTAAATATCTGATCCTAAGTAAATATTAGTATCTGTATGCGTTTGTACACAACCCATCCCATCTCCAACCATAGAAACGATGTTAGGTTAAAAGAACATTATTTTAAATCCATGTCCCGTTATCTCGTCCTCCAAACAGCCCATGTGATGTATTTGTAATGTGCCACAACATTAAATAAAAAACAAATGAAGCCCACGTAAGTATTTGTGCTTTTGATTTTAATGGTTGAGACATAAAAATTAAACAATTCACAAAATTCAGTATCAAACAAAAATCGACATAAAAGACAACTTAACAAGCAGACCACAAAACAATCATACTGAAACTACCTCAGTGACATCTGCTGCAGGTTTCATCCCACACCAGGCTGGTGTCACTGCTATATTATCAAGCAAAAATTGAAGTTAGCACTCCGACGAGCCTTCCTTGATTCTCCATCCAATTCTGGTCCGCGCATGGAAAAGAGGACGAGACAACAGAAGGTGAATGCAGACTTTTAACTTGCTTCCCATTTGTGAGGCCAAACGGAGACGACCCAGGATAACAGCCGGTGTTATTCTCTCGGCCCGATCAGACGCAGAGAGCCGTCGTTTCCATGGGGAGGGAGCCTTAACAATGCGGGAACGTTGGCGCTGACGGAAAGGGGCGGTTGCCTTGCCGCACCCTCATTCCATAGAGAGCTGGACGCTCTCTGCCTGGCCCTGCTGCTGGTGCTGGTCAAATTTCCTGGCTGGAAGACAAACAGGATGACAGTAGGGAACTTTAATTTATCTCAAGAACATGCAGGATAACATAACATAACCTTCAAGTGGCTACTTGTGCTGAGCGAGTCAAGATCATTTAGATGTAAATTAATAAGACGATCTTGACCTTGCTCTTTACTACAAAATGAGTACTTTTCATATTAAAAATGTGGCTCTGATATGAGATTAGTTATTCCAACACTTCTACAGTATGTGAAAGATTAAAGGTCAATGTCAGCTACACAGTACCTTCACATAATGCTTTGTTATGAAGTGCACGTTCATATTTAATAGATTTAATGCTGCCTCTGGACAATAAAACCCTCCAACAGCGAGTCTGCAACCACGCTGACTGCTCTCAATCCACTGCCCCCCAACCAGAAGTGCAGAGTTGGAGAATGGAGGACACATGATATGCTTACACCTATTATTTTTGTTATGTTTATTGGCTTGTGGAAGTTTTGCCTGTGCAGGGTGACACTGCATAACATGATCACATGACAACCAATAGATCAAGGCATCTATCAGCCACAGACACACATTTTCTACTTGGATGGAGGGAAGGAGAGAGCACATCCCTCAGTTTGAATCACAATTTTAGTGGATAATAGAATCAAGGCAGGAGCACAAACTGGGAGATCGACCCTCTCCTTTCTACTCCATATTTTTCTAAAAGTTCTTCCATACTAACCCAGCGAGTACATCTCCAGCTGCTGCCTCAGCCGGACCTTCTGCAGGCTGTCGTAGAAGTTGGGCTCCGGGCTGCTGCCGATGGTGGGAGGCAGAGTGAAGATGCGCATGATCTTCCTTTTGTTTCTGAGAGAGAAGTTGACAGAGACGGAGGGAGGACATCATGATCGACAGATAAGAGTGACAGATTTGGGACAACTAACTATTAACTTCATCAGGAAATATCTCAAATGTCTTTGCTGACACTCGTGCTTAAGTGTGAATGTAACGGTTTCTTACTTCCTGGCGTACATCAGCAGGCCGAAGCTGACCAGGATCACCAGCAGATAGACGTTGGTGGCCTCGTTCCAGGCTTCGTGCACTGAGTAATCTAAAGCCTCGGGCTCGTTACCCAAAACGCCGTGAGCGCCCATCACCACGCACCGAACACGGTCGAGCAGTGCGGATAAAACAGGTGCGTAAAGACAGAACTGCGTTAAAGCCGTGTTTGTTAGCTCCGAATACTGTGACGCAGTGTAAACACGGCGACGTCACCTCCGCATTCGTCTTCTTTGCCTTTGTTTTCAGGCAGCGCAGATGCACCAACGGCGTAATGTCGCCACCTAGTGTTCAACCTGAAAACTATCGCCAGTCTAAATCCACGGAAGCGTTTGGGGAAATATGAGTTTGAGTTCGTTTGTATTCTTCCATAACATACGGATTTATGACGTTATATTGACCTTTCTTCACATTATCCGTCCCTTTCCTCTCCCCTGTGTTATGATGAATTTCTGCCATACTTAACACTACATAATGTCATGCAGACCTCTATAGTCAAACACTACAGATTGCTGTGAAACTCAAGTTTAATAGCATTGCATGTTTTTCCATCCCTCCCTCCTGCCTCCATACGGATCAGAGGAGGCTCACATTCAACACAAATCCCAGAGAGATGCAGACTCTTTACCTCCTGCTCAGTGAAGTAGGAACGAGGCCATCTTGCCAGTTCCTGTATTCATCTTTCACTTTGTTTGATCACCAGCAACTGGCAGAATTTCTTTATTCAGAGCAGGAGGCAGTGCAGTGGATTTGCACACAACACAGACAAAGCCCCACCCCACCAACCACAAAACTTTCTCGAGTCTTCTAGAACATTCCACCACCTTCTGCAGACCTCCTCCCTTCTCATTCTCTCTTCTCTCCTGTCCTATCCAATGCTGTAACAAAGGAGGAGGGACAGCTTCTTCACGTTGGCATCAATTTGTCGTGTACTTGTGTAGTGTGACCGATACTTTTCACCTCTAACCATCACAGGAGTAGAATGGTGGTGATGTCTGCAGACTGGATTCAAGGGCATGGAGCATTGGGGGCTTGATGGCCTTGAATCCAATCTCCAGTAACTGCAGTATAGAAATAGAAACAGTGTCTTCTGAGAGCAGGAAGGGGCAGATAAGACTTTGATGGGATTTTGGCGTCAAACTGATAATGAATACAGTTCTACAGTTGTCAGGTTCCCAGAAACTTGGCCTGTGAGTGAAAGCGTCCATCTTGTGGAATGCATTTCATGTTGTGTGTTCTTTAATTGTTGCATTTGAGCAACATAGAGAATCATGCGCTTGAAGATGACAACAAGAACGTTAATACGACACAAAGCATGAGACACAAATTAGCAGTTATCTCAGTAATTCAAGCAGCCATATTGTTGACAATGTTTCTCTTAACACTGCTGACACAAACACTGAGTCATTTTTGCAATTAGCTCAGTTCATGTCTTTGAACAATTTATATCACTGCATACATTTTCAATTAATGTATGTATTGTGAAACTGTCAATGTAAATATGTCAAACTTCCACGCTGGTTTTAACCCCTAAGTCCTGCTTGTAAAACACCCGGGTCTCTGTGCAGAGAACAAGCAGGTCCCATGGTGTAATGGTTAGCACTCTGGACTTTGAATCCAGTGATCCGAGTTCAAATCTCGGTGGGACCTGAGTTTCCTTTATACTGTGCTGACTGAAAGACTGTCCTTGGTTCAAAATAAACTACATTAGATCAAGGCAAACGCTCATCTGACAGCTTATTACATCATTGCTGTTTACAGAAGGCCTTTCGACATCGTTGGGGAAGTTATTTGGACACATAATCCCTTCACTCATAACTTCACATTTGCCCTCCTAAAGTTATACCAGTTCTTTCATGTCATTGTCATCAAATATATTTTGGTGTTTGCTCCATTAAGGTCAGATTTTTTCATTAAAGCTGCAATCAATTCATTGTAAATATGATGATTAATGATTAATGGGCATTACAGGGATTTTCTGGTCATCTGAATCCACCCGATGTTGGGGTAAAATACAAAAATTGTAAATGATAACAAAACACCAGTAACAAACAATTTGATTCATATAACCAGGAATGACCAATCAAAATACAACTTTTAAATTACTGTAAAAATCGTGTTTCTGCATTACAAATAAACTGCCTTCTTCATTAGTTTCTGTCAAACAAATCAAAGCCCCTTACAGATCATTCGGAATAAATCGAGCGCCATCCGGTGGTGGTAGAACCAAACCAAACTGCTATCTTATAGCACTGTAGAAGCCTCAGGGAGGCAGTGGCTCAGTGGGTAGAGCTTCCGCTTGGGAACCGGAGGGTTGCCGGCTCGAGCCGCCCCTGAGCAAGGCACCTAGCCCTCAATTGCCCACCCCCCCCCCCTCTGCAAAGGGTGGTAATGTAATGTAAGTCGCTTTGGATAAAAGCGTCTGCCAAATGGTCGTAATGTAGAATGGGAAAGGCACAGATTGTTCTACACTCAAACCGTCCGCAGGGGGCAGTGTCGGCGTGTCAATTGTAGGCGGAGCGTGTGTTTTATGAACCAGGGAACCTTAAATTTCACCAATGAAGTTTCCTAACTCACTGTAATGGTGCACTGAACTGTTTGATGCTACACACGTCTGTGTAGGCATTATAGTCGTGTTTTCATTATCGTTAGATCATTTGTAGATAACTCGCGACACAATTCAGGCGTAGTTTATTAACGTGGTGCATTTGCGTTTGTGCTGCATTAGATTGTGTTAACTAAATACAAAGTAGACAATAACTTCAAACGCAAGCTTTTGAAACGTTTATTGTGTCTCCACCACATTTATAACTTGATTAGACGTCACACCATGCAGACGTCATACATGTTAGCGTCTACCCCGCCCGCACGGACCGTACCGGTGCGTAAAAGCATTCGCACCAAACCGAACCATCGCTCCCACGTGTCTCGTAGCTGTTGCACAAAAACATCACGAGTGGCCGCAGCAGCTACAAATACAGCACATGGTGCGTGGATCTCTCACTGTCAGCTGGAACGAGTACGACGGACGCCACCGGGCTGTGAGCTGCGAGCTTGTTTGAACTATCGCCCCGCACCTCGAAGTTGCATTACTTCTCCGTTTGAAAGTGTTGCGTCTATGTTGTAGTACCACTTTAACACAACTCGTCTGTTTTGCACGGCAGTGAGGGAACGTTGTAAGCATCCCCCTTCAGCTGTACAGGCTCGTTTAAAGCGCACCGTCTTCACTCCCTCGTCGTCGGAAGACAACATGTCGACCACCACCGACTCCGTGAAAAGCTGCCCCATCCCCACCAGGGTGCTCACCCTGAAGGACTGGTCCCAGCTGCCCGACTGTTACAGCCAGACACCCGGGGGGACGCTGTTTTCCACCACGCCCGGAGGTAAGAAGCGGAAACGAGCATATAACGAATGTATTGCATGATAAGTTGTTGCTGTGTTTGTATGCATCGTCTTGTTATGGTTTAGTTTAGAAGATGCAAAGCTAACTTGAGCTAAAGGGGTTCTTTGTACGTGCTCGCACACACGTCCAAGCGACAAACTCTCGCGAGATTGCTTCACACATGCAACAATTGTCTGACGAAACCACGAATTAGTAATCTACCATGATCTAAAACACGCTGCACACACACGCACGGCAACATTAAAAGACTAAACGTGTCTTTACTCATATTTCGACGAATACAAACGCGCCGTCGTTATGAATCATACATGTGGCCGCCTGACGCTCTCTGTCAACAAGTTTACTTTGCAGTCATGTGCTCACTTTGACTTGGCAAAGTGTTTGCGTTTTTTTTACAGTGGCATCCTCAACAAAACAACCCTGAACAAAACAACCCTGAAATAGTTCTTCTACTGAGATGTGGCGTCTCCACACAGCAGGCTGCATTCCTGAGCCAGAAAAAAAAACACTTGTTGGTTAAATGCAGATGTGTGTAATGTTGCATCATACAGATCACTTCAGCTGTACACAGCATGGTGTTATGTATGCTGTGTAACATTACATAACTTATGCACATGGAAAAACAACTTTTTAAATGATTTACGCCACATTTGTGTGAGCACGTTGTTTGCTACTGCCAAAAAACCCGTGACGTCAGAAGACAACAAGAGCTGTGTAACCCGTGACCCGTGATTGGAAGAGGGGTGTTGGTGCCCGGCTGTCATAGGAGCAAAGTGATTGGCCTCGGGAGTGGGGGAGAATTTAGACGGCGTCCAATCCCCGGAACCCCTCTGCCTAGCATTTCAGGAACAGTTGAGAACATTCTGTCCAAACCAAAAGGAGGAGGGAAGGGGAAGTGTGTAGTGCAGCGGGAGTATCACAGGGAGTACACTGATCTTTATTTGTCCCTAGAAATGAGGGCACCAGTAAACACGTCGTAAAAGTTGCATTATAGACAATATGCAAACTCTCCAAGTCGTCTATATGTGTAGGGTCCTGCCATGTGGCTCCACACCGACCTGACCCCTTCATGCAGAACCCTCTGCCCTGCATAGTTTCACCCTGCACTCTGGTCCCCTGTTTTCCGCCTGCTTCTCTCCCCCCTCGCTTTGCTTCCCTTTGTCCAGGATGCACCGCTCAACAGCCAGCTCTTACATAACATGTTTTTCCTGTAGCGGGAGGCTGAGTTGATGGTGTACAGAACGGTTCAAACTCCACTACACGATTACTCCCTGACTCTGTTTTCACAACCTTAACTATAGCGCAGTTTACATTTATGACACTGGTTTAGACATGAAATTGGCGAGTTTGGGCTTCAGGAAGTTGGCTGTTTGTCTGGTTGTACATCTTGCCTCTGTAAACTAGATCAGTGGCCTTATTATTGTAATCCTGCAAAGCCATCCTTGATGAGACAACTGGGCATGTTGGTTTGCTGGAAGTATGAAAACATAAATCCACTGGAGGGAACATGTGGCGTTAATCTCAAGGCCTCGTGGAACACGGTGTCTGTGTGCTCTGATTTCCAAGAACCGATTACTATGGAAGCCTTCATCCCTCCCTTCTGTACAGTATGCGCGTACACACACACACACACACCCCACCCCTCTTTTGCTAGCTCAAATCCCCTCAGCAGTGGATAAATGTGTGCACCTCCTCATCAGATGTGCATCTCTCCAAAATGTGATTCTGCTCTAAATGCCGGTCTGTCGCTGGATTCTCTACAATCCTGCTACTCGCTCGGTTTGATTTAGTTTTTGCAGTATTTACTGAAAACATTGTAGGAAGTGACATCTGGGGGCTTTACTATGGGAGGAAGCTTAGCAGAGCTCAGCCTCGCTTACTTCAGCTGGCTTGACAGAATCTCATCCTGCAATCAGCTTAATCAGTTTCACGATGCTGCAAATCAACACGCTTTGTTAACATCGGCTTTGTTAATGCGATTCACATCAGAGGAGCAAAGGATAAGATTAGAGGTGTTTGAAGAATATAACACTTTAATGATCAATCATGCCAGAGAGGAATTTGGCTTTGTTCTTTACAGCTTTTGTTGATTGAATATAATCTGTGATAAATATCCAAGACTAGTCGTTATTCTAAGCGTATATAAATACTGTATGTAAATAGATTAATGCTTATACTGTTGGGGGGGAAATGAAGCATATTTTGTCGTTCCCTGAATATCCTCACCCTCCTGTATGTGGAGACGCCCCCTAAAGATGTGTCAAGCGAATCCTGCAGGAATGGTGATTGATCAAGAGGCGGGGCTTTACGTTTCTGCCCGACTTGGCGCCAATATAAACAAAAAGCCTCATACCAGGTTAGCTGTGCAGCATAAGTTACCGTGGCGACAGCATGATCAGTCGGTTACGTTGGAAACTCAGACTTGAGCCTGAAGTTGGTTCGCTCACTCCTCAATCTCGCCTCACTGTGTGTGTGTCAAATCAAACTGAAGATCTTCCTCTTGTCTGTAAACACAGGTACCCGCATCATCTATGACAGGAAGTTTCTCTTGGATTGTCGAAACTCGCCTCTCGCCCGAACCCCCCCACGCTGTTTGCCTCAGATCCCCGGGGTAACGGTGCCTGCCACACACCCCCTGGGGAAACTGCAGGAGCTCAAAGAGGAGGAGGAGGAGAAGGACCTTGCAGGTAAACGTACCACTTTACATTTAGGTAGGACTTGGCACACAAATAAGCATTCGTATGTGCAAACGTGTGCAGGATCAGGTGTAGGGGAGAGGTTGATGCAGGTAAAAACAGGAATTACCGGATTGAGCAACGTTGACTTTACATCTCGCTTCTTGTTTTTGTCGGTTCCTGTCGTTTCATGAAGTTAAGATATCCTTTGCACAGCTTGTTTCTTGTGGGTCTAGCTGTTCTTGTGACCGTGACGAGGTAGCATCGCTTGGCTTTAGTTCACACCAACTGCCCGCATTCTACGCTGTCCTGCCTGCTATTAGAGCCGCCCCTTGTGTTTGTGCATGGCCGTGCCTACTGTATGTTTTCTTAGCACAGCAGTCTTGCCACGTTGAGAAGTGCGTCAGGAGTTTAGCACCTGTAAAACAAGGCTACTGGCTCACTGAGCAATATGTCTGACAAACTCATGATATCTGCTGCAGGGTATAATCAGCCTCCACTTGACTGGCTGGATTGCCTTTTGGTGCGTAATAGCCCTTTACAGAGAATACAATGAGTGGGGGCGGCTGTGTAAATAGGTTTATGTGGCGTGTTCGTCCTTATGTTTGACAAATCAGTCATCTGACCTTTTTTGACAGGAGCAAGAAGAGACTGTTATTGTAGTCGTCAATACTCGACCATCAGTCTGTTCTCTCCATTCCTCCTGTCAAGCTTAAAACCAGGAGGATTAGACCTGACCTGCTTTTTTCCCTCCGTGTCTCTCTCTCTCATCTGGTTCGGTAAACGCAGGATGTCACCAGTTTGGGATTAGTGTACGCAGACCCATTTAGTGTCCCGGTAGTCGTATGTATTCTAAAGAGCTTTGCAGTCCGTTATTAGGGTGTGGTCCAGTTCAGTTTAACAGACTTACAAACTGCCAGCTGACTGTTTACGCCCACTAATTTGTTTGTCTCTTTTTGTTTTCCTACAGATGACAGCCAGTTTGAGATGGACATCTGAGCTCCAGTTTTACCTCCTGTGGAGAGTTACTGGTTAAAACACCTCCATGGTCTTTAATGACCATAGCACATTGCATGTTAAGCATTTTTTCACATTTTTTTAATACAAAAAGCCTTTTTGAGGAACCAAAAATAATGACTATGTAGGAAAGCTGTAGGGTTTTGACCCTAAAGTGTTAAGTAAAGAAATGTTGATGGCAGGATTGGTGCACATTCTCTATAGAGCTGCAGCAGGATGGAAATAATCAACTATGATTTCACTTTTTTATCTTTTGTAAATAAGAATATGGTACTGTGTAGCCTATTTTTTAAGTTGGGGAAGTATACAATGATTACATTAAGACATGTAAGTAGGGTTTTTCACTGCAGGCATCAGTTTTATGTTGTATTTTGTCCCTAAATGAAGGCTTCTCATCCTTCTTATGGGTGTACAAGCGTCTCCTAATTTTGCAGGTCAGGGCCTACTGAAAATCAGCTTCTTCATTTTGTATGGAGGGAGAGATGATGTGTGAATAATTTCAATTAAAGGTTAATTAAACTGTCAACATGTGTCTGTCTTATTCATATATCATTTAGTAACTGTTGGGTAAAATCCTTGTTGTCTTTCATATACTGATCACATTTGTATGGAAACTAGCTCTGGTCAGTCTTGCTCTAAAACTGTATTGTTCAGCGTTCAAATATGTGCTGGAAACATTTTTAATTTGTTTTCAAGATTTAAAAAACACCTGGATTTTGAACAAATTGCATGAAACTACTTGGTTTTCAAAATAACTCACTACCTGGTTGAGTAATTCACTCTTTCGATAAAGAAATAGAGTATCATCACAGCTGTGTGTGTGTGTTTACCAGTCTGTCTTTGATGTGCGCAGCAAGGTGGCAAATATGACAGGAGGTTGCTGTGTCAATGAGCGTTTGCTCGAAGATGAGAAAAATATCAATTATGACTGAAATTAGGGTGTGTCTACCGATTCACTCAACATTATGAATGGTGGCACTTATGTGAAGTTGAGCTTTCTGCTCTGGCCACACACTCTCTGGTCAAGGAACTTCATGTGGCAGCATTACACGTAATTTGTCATGGCCATGAAACTTGATGTTTGAGATGTGCATTGTTTACACTCTTGTATCTACTATCGCAAAGTTATGTTGAGGAGCAGAATCTACAATCATAAATCTAAAGTTGGTGTCCACACAGCACTTTATGCCTAATCGGCACTTCTAGTCTGAAGCCTAAACATATTGCATAATATGGGAGTGAGCAGTCAAAATAACATTCACACCTTGCAATAGCACACTAAGATAAGATAAGTATTTATCTACTTTGTTTTTATCTAAGTAAATTAGAGTAAAGTGCATTATTGTATCATTTGACATTATGAAAGACTGATGCTGTATGTGAGGCTTAACAGTTTTGTGTTAAGCCTCATACACTGTATCGGCCTTCAGTCTGGGTAGAACTGCCTGCTCCAGACGGCGATCTGTAGATATGAGAGGTGAACTGCACAAGTAGGTCTGCTCTTAAGGAATGAGGGCAGCTGCAGCCCAAAGGCCAGACATGCAGAAACCACTCTGCAATGTGGGGAGTGGTTGGGGGGTGAAGGTTGTGACACCCACTGATATTTGACTGGTCAGTTATCTCACATGTTCATTGTGGACCCACTGAATATGCTTGAGTCACTTTTATTCTGCAGTTTGGCTTTCAAAGCTGCTGTTGACCTTATGATCAATGCTGAAGTCATGAGAACATACAAGCTGGTCTAAATCACATCTGAGCGGGTAATGTGGGTCAGTCTGCTCAGCTGTTCAATTCCCATGGGTCTGATGATGTATATAGGCCAAACTACTTAAATTGCATTGCTGAGTCTTTTTTATTGATTGCTGTCGACAATAAGAATCAGTTATATCTGTCTGTGCCCA
Organism: Genypterus blacodes; assembly: GCF_046128005.1. Lineage (NCBI taxonomy): Eukaryota > Metazoa > Chordata > Actinopteri > Ophidiiformes > Ophidiidae > Genypterus > Genypterus blacodes. Next base: position 1,907,297 of record NW_027466930.1, read on the forward strand.
GCATTTGTTCCTCTGCAGTGCTTTTGAGCCCAAGTAAAGTCGATGTGCTGTGCAATCAATACTGAACCCACAGAGGACAGCACTCTTCAACTTACCACTGCAATACTTAATCTGCCAGCTGTATATATGCACGTGCCCATGGAGTATTGACTTGCCTTTACTGTTTGAGCTGTTGTTTGAACAAGCGCCTCTATGCTCGTATTAGGTTCACGTGTGGACAAAGCCAGCTGCCAGGTGACTGTGAAAACAACACATGCTGCTACTTGTTGTTTTGAGGGATTCCCCAAACCTCACTGTGCTTGTGCTTCTACACACACTGTACCCCTGCACCATGACTTTTTGCTGACTCTGAATAAGCTGACTCTGGAATGTGATCCACGTGCACGCTTATACATTAATACACGATCTGATGTAATAATCATGTGACACCTCCTGCAGCATTACCGTCTACATTTAAATGTAACTGAACCCAGGCCTTGAGATAGAGCACGTGTTTGAATGTATGAAGAAGTCTACATCACAAAGTCTTTGATGCAACTAATATCCAATCCTGCAGTAGATTTATATGAACTTTAGCTTTAAGGCTGAGATATATGGAGACACTTTGAGAGATGTGTTCATCAGATGATACCCTGTCAGGTTGGGATGTCTGTGATGTTTTATTAGGAGTACATTTACAGTCAAACAGCCATGTGACATTTTAGCTCATGGTACATGCATTTCAAAACGCCACTATAGAAAACATTTGCTCAACGCTTTTTATCTCTCTTTTATCTCTAAGTTACCTCAGGTGACCACTCCTGCCTCCCCAGAGTTTAACTTTCTGTATTGCCCTTTTCCATAGACAGAAGATGCCCCCTTTCCTTGTCCTTGCCCCTCCCTTCCCTTCGCTCGCCCCCCAGTTTCCCCCCGTGGCAGAGTGTGCAGGGTTGGGTTGGTTGGGGTCGGTGGACGAGGCTCTATTTTTGTCAGCTGCTCCTGCTGAAGCCGATGGGTACAAGCTGGGGCTGATTTGCCACGGTGACGATGTAAACAGACACTGAAACACACACAGCCTACTTGGTCACGTCCGTCATGAGAGGGCAGAGGGGGGGCGGAAATGTACAGCATGCTTGTCTCACACACTAGCCCCCCACGTACACATACACATTCATTTACAGAAACAAAACAGTAGAACCATTATTATTGCTGACTTCTATTGAATATTGTTATGACATTCTATGCATCGGTTAAGCAATCTGTTATAATGAAACACTCATAACTTCATATTTAATCAGGCCTCCATAACAGCTGGAGAATACAGACTACTGTCAGTAATTGAAGGTCTGATTGTTTAACAAAATCACCAGAAACATACATTATACATACAACATACAGGAAACCCACACGTACTAAAAACACCTGAGACCTCTGACTACTAAACAAGGATATGAAACTAATCTGTGTTGACATGAAAGTAGTTTATTATTGGGAAAACACCATCATCCCTCTGCTGTTTGTTACTCAATTTAGTTGTGCCCAATAGAACAGATCAGTCAGTCAGATCTTCCTTTAAACAGCTGCTGTCTAGCTATTGCTTAATGTGTCACTGGTAACAGAACCTTTCACCAGCATCATTCATAACACCATGCACAGCTTCTCACAGGCTGCAAACATGGCTCAAAGTGTAAAATGTCAAAGGTCAGTCCTCGCTGCTGGCTTTGTGACGGCAGTCTTGGGCAATGTCTCCACTGATATTGCAGGCTATCGGCTGTATGTACACATTGAACATGCCAGCAGGTTGCAGGGTAGAAGCAACTTATTTTCCACAACCAGTGGCAGCTGTCGTAGCTGCTGCTGGAATGCTACTATTTCCATACTGTGATCATGTAATGCTGCGTCTCCTGGAAGACCTGAAGAACTGAGATGGTGTTTCACAGCCCTGTCTCACACATCTGCCACCCCCTTGCCAGTACATACAGTATTTGTGTGTGGTGTGCGTATCTTTTGATACAGCTTTTTGTATACAAATACAAAAAGCTATCCAAAAGTTTTTTTTCAAGTTTTTTGAATTATATGGACATTTCATCTGGATGTTTGCAAGAGTGTGTGGTCTTGTGTACAAGCGTGTCTGGTGAATGAGCCCCTGAAAAGAGCACAGACCCTGAGAAGGTGTAAAGCTCTGTACACGTGCAGAGCTTCCTTTGAGCCATAGCAATGTCTGAGAGCAGACTCACTCAGAAATATGCTCCTCTTCTATAAAAAGACTTAGAAGAGGATCTCACAAGTATCTTTAGGCCTTGTAATGGTATGTTTCTCTTTATTTGATTGAGAACTCTGACCCATGTCCTTTATACCATTCAAACTATTGCTATTTCAATTACACATATTAACGCTAGTGCTGTGTTTTGGTGCAAAATAGTGAAGTAATGACGAGCAAGCCAGAATTATGTAGTACACCCCTCATGTGTGTGCTAAATCTGTCCTAGAGGGACAATGGGGGGGCGGGGGGGAGTGAAGCATGTGTTGATCACCAAGTCACCACAGACGGAAATAGAACACAAAACACAGCTGACCTTTAACTGCACTGCAATGTGTTACAGAGCAAGGCCCTGAGCTCAGAGAATAGAGTGAGAAGTGTCTGACACCTGCTGGCGGAAAAGCAGAATTGCATGTCATCCCTAAGCAGGGGCATCTGGGAAATAAACATAGAAGCTCTGTATATAACTGGATGATTGTTAATTACTTTTATACAAAAAGAACATTGCCAATATCAATAACAAAAAGTAAAAGAATAATACACAATACGAATTAAAATGTATTCTGATTTATGACAACGCATTTAGGTTAATACGATAAAAATAAAATATAATGGTTGAGTCTAACCATAGCAGTCATTAAAGATTAACAATAATTAGTCACTCATCTCGGACATTCTCCCTCTTCGTGTTCATGTCGTCATTGGCTGCGGCGTAAACCCCGTTTAATCTTTGATTAAGCCATATGATCGGGTGTCATCGATTTTCACCGTCGGCCCCCTCGTGTCACCACTCTCTCTTCCCATTGGACGAGGCGAGCAGCGAGTTCCGCGGCGACCAATAACATATCGAGCGTTAGTCACCGTCTTTTAAAACTCCCCTCATCCCCCCGCCCCCGCTTGATGTACCCTCAGTGACGTCAGGTGCCGGGCAAGACGGATACGCAATGTGTTTATTGGGACGAGAGGGTCTCTGATTGCGGTAAAACAAAATAGTAACAAACGCCAGGAGTCGAGGAGGGTTCACTGCCAGAGACAGTCGGCGGTCATTGAACGCAACCCGGGCTTGTGTTTATTCTGAGGTAAGCGGCTCGTATTTGAGGACATTTCTGCCGTGGATGAAGTTTATGGGCACAAAGCGCTGGGCTGTGCGGGCTGTGGCCTGCACTTGCTACTTCCATTCGCACTGATGTGTTCGCAGACATAAAGGAATAACGAATTGATGCGTAACGTCGGAGTTCTGATGGTGAAAACCAAATTCTTACGTTAAAATAATCAGTACGCGTCAATAAATCAAAGAGCGGTCGTAAAAAATGAGCATTATCATGATTTGATGCTGCCGTCAACCGCTGCGTTAAATCGATCATATTTGAGCTTTTAATGTTGGTAGACGTGGATGTGTTAATAGCTCATTCTGTTTCTTTGAGTGTGTCTGGGGGAGAGAATATAACAGCTGTCACATGTTTATTCTTCGTCTATGAACCTTATATCTTTATTTATTCGTGTATTTTCTTGTAAGATGCAGCAGGTCATCCAACGCCGCTAAATTGGTGCGTAGATGAAAACATGCTGCTAATGATCGGATATCTATGTGCGCAGTTACTCTCACATTACCATCTGCCAGTGAAGCCGCCAGGTTGGATGCAACAGCAGAGAAGGAGAATCTGTAGAGATGGAAAATTAAGCTTTATTCCATTTAAGGACTGTAGTTTTGTGTCCTATATGTCGTGTAGCTTTAGCTTCTCACCCTATGGCCTCCACATGTATAGCGCCTGTTAGCCTCCACAAATTCCCTCCGTCACTTTCGAAATGAATATTAACATTGTAACTTAAGGTTTGTTATGGAAGCAAATTAGACCAACACAGATTTTTAATATGCTGACATATATTCTAGCCCATTTCTAATTCTGTACATATTGCTTTAAATTTCATTTTATGTGGCGCATTTGGCAGGGGAGTAAAATTCTCCCTTCTTGATGATAAAACAGGAATTTGTATCACATGATAACACAAACAGAAACATTGTGGCCCTGAACAGATTTGTGAAGTCTGTCTCTTGAGTTGCGTGATCCATCGTCTTTCACTTTCGTCTTCCAGTTCAATTCAACTCTTTTTGTATTATGTATTAATGAACAAAGGCACTTTACATCCAGAGCATTTAAAGAAACCCAACATTCCCCCAGGAGCAGCACTTTGATGACAGCAGCAAGGAAACAATCCCCTTTAACAGGAAGAAACCTCAGGCCGAGCTTGGCTCTAGGTGAACTTCAGTGTTTGATTGTAACCAGTGTGACTGACGATGACTGATATGAGGGTCTGAGAGTACCATTACTTTCAGTGTCGGTCAAGTTTGCATGTGTGTGTGTGTGTGAGGGAGTGGGTGTTTGCATACCTACCTTGTATGTGATGTTACAACCATGATATTGTTTTGAAAACATAGTCTGGGTTCAGCCGCTTAGTCTGGCTGTCCAGGAAGGGGGTAAGCAAATGACACACACGTCACAAACGGACAAGTCAAGACCGACCTGTAGACATCCTCACTGGCATCAAGTTACTAACTGTTCCTAAGGTGTCATTTCCAGAAGCCCCTCCTATGTGGTGGAGAATAGTTCCACTCTGGTCCAAAGACAATAGTTGACGGACCAACACTTCTACTGTATATCAGCTGATTTATTCAGAGAAAGCAACACTGAGCTGCAAACGAGGTCCGGTCTCCAGAGTGCAACGTCTCCCATATTGGATTTCGGTAACCTATGCAAAGTTGATCTGATTGGTTATAGACTGTAACGCGATGCTCTCATTGGGAGCTTCTTCAAAAATACAAAGAGACGGAGGAAGGAGGTTGGTGGGCGGCAGTGTGAGAAAGTAAGACAGTAAGACGTTTGCTAGATTACAGATATGAGATGGGGAAGTAGAAGCACTTTTAGATTCAGAGGAACTGATAAGTCATTGTTTGTTTACAGATGAGTAAGTATAATTCAGAATTGGCCTTTGATGAAGAACTTAGTTGACCCTGTAGTGTGAATCCTCATCTGAGTAAAAACAAAGGATAATGGAGTTTAAAGTGGTGCTTATTGTACTTTATTCCACACCTACTTCCCTCTTTGGCTAGTCATCCAGAAAGGCAACACTGTGTGGTCACAACTGACTCAGGAGTAGGAACCAAAGCCTGGCAGTCAGCACACACTAACACAAAAAAAGAAGAAATCTGATAAATGTTTGTGCTTTATTGTGTCAAAGCCTTAAAGGCACACACACACACACACAAAAACAAGGCGCCCGGGAACGACTTGTACCTCAGGGAGCAGGGTAACCATGGTGACAGAGTCCTTGCCATCTGTCCGTAGCGTCGCGAACTCGGATTGAGTGGTGAAATGTCCAAACATTCTCTTCATTAACACCAGCGCGCAGAATTTTGCGGCTACATTCAAAACAGGAAGTGTTACATTATCACAGAAGTGTATGTTTTTGTGCGTCACGCTTCCAAGTCACTATCTAATCATCTTTGACATGTAGCGTTACACAAGAGGACCACTTCAACTTTCTTCATTTTACGAGGGAATTAGGGCAATCGCTGAGATAATAGTACAGTCGCAGCCATTACAGTTTGTACCCGCGTTCGTGTTCCAACACAGATAGGGAGCGTAGATTACAGCTTGTATCGACGCCACCCGTGTCATTAGCACAGGCCACGTATTTCTGAAACGACTCGATAGCAGCTGCGGCATAGATTGTTACAGATGGAAACCTGGATGTGGACGTGAGAGGCTGCACAATAAGAAACGGGAGGCGTTTGTTTAGATGTTTACAGTGTACATATACAAAGTGACAGCCGAAACCTGGGAGGCCCTGACGGAGGCACAGCACAACACGCCTGCCCCCTTTTTCCATTGTTGTGGCCGTTCTGCCTGGTCACTCGCAGTGACAAAGGGCACAGCTGACGTGTCCAAGTCTAATAAGGATAATGGCTTTATCGATGAAGCAATCGGCCATCTTGTAAGTGGAAAAACAGGGCGTTATCCAAAGTTATACATTAAACAATCAATCTAGTAATGCGCAATGCTAGCCGGGAGCTCCCAGTGTCCCGTGTTTTGATCTCAGGGTTTTATATGGAAACATGATACAAACGGGTCATCTTCTCCACTGTAACATGACGCGTTGTGTCCCTGTGTGTCTGTGTGAGGACAGATATCCTGCCTGCCCGCCTCGTTCCCATGACTCATTAGATTTTACCTAATTCTGTATTCGAAGGTACGAGAACCGCGTTGAGCCGGTTTACACTGAGACGATGCTACGGCTGCTGCGGGTTGCGATTGATCACTGAATTATATATCATATTATCAAAGATTTCTCCTATAGTCTTTAAGCTTCTACTCTATATGCAATAGTCGTCTTTTCCATCTGGTTGGAGATGGTGACGGGATCTTCAGAGTGTTGTGCGTCGCTGTGTTCTGGGGAAACGCTTGCATCACACGGCACCTTGCTGAAAATGTTGTGTTCTTATGTCGGGACTCAAAGGAATTTATTGCCTAATGTGACTCCAGAGGCTTCATCTCCCTCCTCGCTCTCATCCCCCTAACCTACACACAAGCACGCACAAACACAATCACACACACAGCAGCACATACTGTACAACACCACACATTGATCCCATCTTTCAGTAATGTTAACCAAAACAGAATTACAGGCAGCTCACATCTGTAACTATAAAGGTAATTGCAAACTGCGATGATGCATCATTGCCCGAGCAGCCATTTGCTCTCAGATCAATAGCAAGATGATGATGAAGACGATGGCAGGGTTTTCCCTTGGGTAATATGATGGTGAATCTTTTATCTAGAAATGCGTTTCAAATGGATTTAAATGAGTAAATCTACGGGACACACATCTGTTCTTTATCTCAGTGTTTGTATTCACTCTTTACATTAAAGCAGTTCTGTTGTATGAACCTCTGCTCCTGCGTCTCTGTTGTTTACAGCTGATTGTTGGACCCAAACATGAACGTGGAGCAGCCTCCTCCGTACCCAGGCCCCGGCCCCAATGCTCCCGCCTACCCAGTCCAGGGCATGCCTCCGCAGGGCTACCCGCAGCAGGGTTTCCCCCAGCAGGGTTACCCTCAGCAAGGGTACCCTGTTAACATGGAGCAACCCAACCCGGCCTTCCCCAACTACCCGGCGGGACCCGTGGGCCCCGAGGGACCTTACCCCGGCCCTGGACAGCCCCCTTACCAAGGATACCCCGGACAACCGCAGTTTGGCTGGCAGGGAGGGCCACCCGGACCCATGTATGGGGAACCGCCCAAAAACACAGGTGGGTGATGTTTCAAAGCAGTTACAAAGGGTGAATACTGACTAGCTGGCCGACATGTTTAAAAATAGAGAAGAGACGGTGAAACGAAGGATTAAAAAGTGTGAAATGAAGCCAGGTTTCAGATGAAAGGTCATGTTACTACAGGAGCAACTCTAGACTGAACTGTGGTACAGACTGCAACCGAGACAACAAGCAAATATGAAGTTGTAAAATATTCCAAATATGTAATAAAGAACAGCTTTGCTTCCAGAGAAGATCATAAATCCAGCTGCCCCAGGATCAGAGAGCGTTCTGCTATTAAAACTCTGACAGCACTTTTAAAGAATGAGCTAATCATTAACCGCTTCATATCACAGTCTTATCATTATCAGTTGCGACAACAATAAGTGGTCAGCAAGCTTCTCTTTATCTGCCAACCCGTCACCTTGGTAACGATCTCACCTATGTCCTGACTCGCTGCACCTGTTTTTTTTTTGATAGCTGGATGAGTTTTCCTCCGCATGAATGATTAATCACACACAGACAAGGAAAGACAAACACAGACGGCTAACCCTGCACGTATGTACGGTAAATCCTTTGATAAGAACCACTCAGACGTAGGAGTTAATGGCGAAACAAATACTTGACTGGTTTTGAAAGCAAACAGCGTGGATATTGTGGGATTGCGAACGCGCCCGCAGTCCCCAAAGTGCCGGTTTCACGTGTCCGACGACACCCCGAGCGGCACTAGTGTCACTCAACCGCAACGCCATGTGATTGCGGCGGTGGGCTGCCATGACATTGCCATGGCGACACGGCTCCCACGGCGAGGATAATGAGGAGGAAATCATAGCCGCCGCGGTCACACTTGAACTCACAGCTGCAGACATCAACGCCGCAATTCACAGAATAATCGCAGATTTTTTCTGACGTGTTTCGCTAATTGCGTTTAGAAAAAAAAAGAGGAAAAAAGCTCTTCCGTGTTCTGGCGCCCTTTTCCCTTCTTATCACGCCGCCTGTTTGTCTCTCTGTCTGTCCCTCTGCAGTGTACGTGGTGGAGGACAGGAGACGAGATGACGCGGGGGACACGTGTCTGACGGCCTGCTGGACGGCTCTGTGTTGCTGCTGTCTCTGGGACATGCTGACATAACGAGCCCCCCCTCACCCCCACATCACCGTCGACCCAATTAACCCCTGTGCTGCTGATTTCTGTGCCTCGAACCCAGCCGATCCCCTTCCTCCTGCCTTAAACCTTGCACTACCGCCCCCTCCATGTCCTCCTCCCAATCTCTTGCTTGTCAATAAATAAAACATGTTCCTCAAGCCCACATGGAAGTCCGCCATTCTCTTCCTAGAGCCATCTTCTCTTACTTTGGTATGACTGACCCCCTGCCCACAGGGGGGGGGGGGGGTGGGTGGGGTGGGGGGATGATGTCGTAGCAGCTTGAAACTGAGCTTCAAAGCAAACCCGAAAATCTCAGGCTCTTCAATGTAATCTCACACCGAAACACACGACTGACTGGCAACAGACATGGAAAGGTGGACACACAATTTGAAAAAAACACAGACACACACACACGTCACTCCATGTCGCTCATGCTCGTTCGCTCATAGTCATGCATGAGAACATACACACACATATTGACATACTTGGAACTCAGGCTTGTGTAGTGTGAGGCTCTTTGGCACTTTATGATCTTATTACCTCTGTAAGATGGGGCTCATACCTTTTTGGATACACCCCTCCCTCCCTCCCTCTCTCCCTCCTGTCTCCTTTTCCTGCTTTGCTCCTTCCCCTGTTCCCCAACAACAACCAACACCCCCAACACCAAGACCCCCTGACCTGCAACCCCAACAGCACCCATGACGGCGGCTGCTAAGAGAGCTTCGGGCTCCTCTGAAGAAGCTGATGCCTGAATCATGTCCCTTTTCTTTGCACATTGTATGTCTTCAGGTGAATCGTACGACAATGGAATGCATTTCTAAAGATTTCTGCTTGATTACTGTTAGCGATCTACAGCCACAATGTTTTTTCATGGTGATCTTGTTATATGAATCATTTCAATATTATTTTAGTACATTCCTTTAAGATAAACCCTGAGAATATGAAATGAAATATGTTTTTTTGCTCAACAGGAGAAACCAAATGACTTGTTAAGACGCCTTTTTTTGCTTCAGATGAAAAATCTTGCATTAAAATAATTGATTCCCATGGTGATTTGTGTTTGTTTGGGGGAATTCTCAGCGTGTTAGTGTGAGCAAGAGGCAGAGGGTAAAGATCAGCCCACTATAGCTGCTGTGACCCGGCTGGATCCATGTGTCTATTTATAACACGGTGAGAGGTGACCCTGCTCTGTTTGCTACATGGCTGTTGGCCTAATAAACTATACAAACACCGTGTTGCTGTAGGGCGTGAGGCCAGGTTCATCGCAAACATTTACAATATGAGTTAAAATATTTATGTTTCTACAAAGAGAAGTGACTGGGAGGCGTGGCCGGTGTTCGCCCCGTTTGCATGAATGTAAACGAGCTGCAGGCATGTCTCATGCAGACTCGCAGTGTAACGTTACCCCGGCAACAGAAGCATGTGAATTATTTCCATCTGACCGCCTACAGGGCAGCACTGGGGAGGATGAGGTGTTTGTGTCAAATGTCAAAAAAGTCTGCCTCCTTACCTGTGGACAGGAAAATGTAAAAGTTCCTTTATGTTTGACACTTTGACGTTAAATTTGATAAGTTGATGCAACAATTTCCTCTTTAATCATTTGTGAATGTAGAAGGTACCCATTGTATGACATATATATTGTATATCCCAGATTCAACACATGATTAAAAGTATACAAACTTACTCCAAGAATTGTTTTAAATATATTTTCCCTTAAGAATTATCCTGCCGTACTTGGAACATTCTTTGTATTTCAGTATGGATTTGAGCAGTTAAATGACAGCTCTGTCCCAATTTGGCACTGGGACACCTAAATGGAATGGAGCCATTTATTAATTGCTGTGACGGGTATTGTTCTTCTCTCTTCTTTCATACATTTTTTGGGCACTCGATTACTTTTGCATAATTAAAACCTACAGATATCATGTAACATCAACCTGTTCAGAATTTGTACAGAAAAATGTTTTGGACCACATACCCCCCACACTCAGGATGTTGTACTTCTCACCTCTTTTTTCTTCACCTCCTTTTTCTGGTTGTTATTTTTCTTTTCTCTCATCTTTTTCTTCACCTCCTTTTTCTCGTTTTTTCGATTTCCTAAGCTATCATTCATTTTCTTCACCTCCTTTTCCTTTGTTGTTCTCCATTCTATCGTTCTTTTCTTCCTCTTTGTTCTTGTTTTTCTACTCTATCATTCTTCACCTTCACCTTTTTTTATTCAGTCATTTAGTCATTTTTTCCCTTGCATAAAGTTCACGATGTATCACGCTGTTGTACACATAGTTTCCATCGCATAGTTTCCATACTGTGCAGCTAAATTTACTAAGAAACTTGATAAACAGTTTTAAGAAAACCAGAGGCCAATATGTCTGGAATGTGTTGGCGCCTTTGTCTGCAGAGGAGGTTCGGGGATTTGAAGAATGGATCTTTCATCACAGTCATGCTCGACGCATCCAATGTGGGCCTAATTAAAATACATTCAAATGTCCTTCAGGCCCTTTATACTTTCAGGCTCTTCAAAACTCTTCATACTTTCAGGTACAGAAATCATTCAAAACATTTTTTTGGGCCTTCACACTTCTATCATGCACTTCTTCAGCCTTTGGAAGAAAGTTTCAGCAATTGCAATCACAGCACATCTTCTTCAGGAAAAGCGTTTCTAGTTATTAACCAGAAATCTGTGTTTGAAATGTCAGAGAGGTGAATAATGAGATCTAGTTTGAAAGTTTTCAGCGTTTATGATGGAATCCGGCATGATATGAAAGATGATCTTTGAAAGGGGAAAATTAGACGTATACACATTGCCCAGTTGAAGTAAACAATTATGTTTTTATTGATAAGGTTCTCAGAAGAGTCTCGTTTCAGTGAATGTATAAGAATCTTCATGTGATAATACTGATTTGGTACATTATGACATCCAGCACGAGTCTCTTCACAGTGAGAGGGATCCGTTACTGCTACCGCTGTTGGGAGCTAGGACAGTAACATCTCTGCGTCCAAACAAGAAACCAACAGTCAAAAAACAACAAACTGGGAATCGATATTGTAGATATGGAATATTAGAGTGTCACAAAACTCTAGAGTAGTAAGACCAGCTAAAGATTTTGCACATTACAAGCCACTCGTCTTAGAAATATAAAACTTGATATTCTGAACAATATTCTACTGTGCTGCATAAAGGTAAGTCTATACACTGTACATTGAAATATATTTCGAAAAAACAGATTTCACAGTTTTAAAGACTTTATTTAAAGTATAAACCGCTTTTTAAAACACTTTATTACATAAATTATTCTTTTTGAGAGTGACTATTATTTGCCCTGACAGCAAACTGAAATACAAAAACCAAAATGAACATTTCATACATATTTTACAAAAGAAATTAATTAATTAATGCTCATTTTGAATAGAACCGATGACTCGTTCATGATTGTCATATAGTACTAAGAAGAATAAATAACTAAAAAAAGAGAATAAAGTAAAATAAATACTAGCTGAGCATGTCTTCTGGACTGTGTGAGTAGTGTGTTTGATCGTTTCTGTACAGAAGTGCCTTGGTGAAAGTCACAATTCTACCGCGACTGAAACATACAAAACTACGGCATCTACAGTATACGCAACATCCTGAAGTTTAGTGTAGTCTGACACGTATGTAGTAACATGATTCTTCTCCTCGTTTCAAAATAAACAACGCTGCGTCCAGCCACCGTCCACAAATATAGCCATCACTTTTAACTGTGTTTTTTTTTTTCAATATAAAGTTTATTGTCTAGTCCGCTAACAACGTTTTGTTTGGAGGATGCCGGTAGCTTGTGAGTTGCTCGTTTGGATGGTCAGCAGCAGAGGACAGGTCCGTGGTGGACAATGGGAGGCCTGAGACAGGGAGACGACTCATAATATTGGATGAGCTTTTATGCTGCATTGGCTGATGTCTGATGACGTCCTCCTTTGATCGGTGGTTGTAATGGATGCGACTTTGCCTCCGCTTTGGTCCCTTTTGCCTTCAGTGTGTATTCAGAGACAAGCCTTCACTGCAGAAGCCGGCGCAGTACAACGCCACCGTGTGTTCAGTAGCTGTCATGGCCGCTCTCAGTGTGACCCAAAAAATATGGGCGAAAATATTATCTTTTTTAAAAAGGGGAATCTTCTTATTCATTTAAGCAACAGTTTTCAAAGTTCTTCAGTGCTTTTTCAGTTGTCAAAGTTTTTCCAAAAAAGAACAATTTGACCAAACGTTAAATTTATTTGCCTGTGGCATTAAAATTAACAATAATGTTTTCAGTCATTCTTGTCAAAAGTCCCTGCAGCGTTCCGTGAGTAACCCCGTTTGTTGTTTAACTCTCCATGGGTTTTAAGAGGAGCGGGGGTGAGGAGGCTGTGTAGGAAAAGGAACACCATCTTAGGAAATGAATGTGGGACAAAAGAAAGTGTCTGCTCGTCAAAGGAGTTCAGGTGGGCTGTTACCTCTTTCCCATCTCGTTCTGTCTGAGGAACTGGATGTTGTTGCTGCTGTCTGCCAGTTCTGGGTACTGCTCCACAGGTAGAACATAGTAGCCGTCATAGCCCTGTACTCTGCCCGTCGTGAGAAGTTGCTGCCTCTCCCCCTCCGTCCAGAGGCGGCTGCCCCCCTTCCCGTCCCTGGCCCTCTGCTGCTCCTTGGCCCAGGCGCCGGCCAAGGCCCTCTGCCTCGCCATCTCCAACAGTCTTACTTTCTCTTCATCCACCACATCCGGAGCAAGCCCGTAGCGAATGCTCAGCACTAACGAGGGAACCGCAAACTCCACCGTCACCCCTCTCCTCGACCGGCCACTCACTGTCACGTTGATGCCGCTCTCCAGCGTCTTGCGGCCGTTAGTGAGCCCCAGAGCCAGCAGGTCACTGTCGACGGAGCCCACCTTCACAAAGTAGTGACAGTCCTTCCCATCTTGGGTGTAGTGCGTGCCCTCCAGGTAGAGGGCGCCATTGAGCACCATAGCCACTTTACGGCTGTCGTCGCTGGCCACGGCTGACACGCCCGCCACAACTCTGCCCTCTTTCAGCGCCAGCATGACTCCACGGCCGATGATTGGGGTGCTGGTTCCAAACCAGTGGCCGGGCTTGTCCTTGCGTCTGCGGCGTTCCTTGTTGAGGAGACGACCTTCCAGAGCCATGAAGGCCTGATTGTGGCGCTCTGCGGCCTGCTGCACGCCGGTGATGAGCTACACGTGAAAGGCAGAGGAAATTGTGACTTTAAACATCACTGATTTCAAACAAAAATCCATGATATCACCTGATTAATAATGAAGACGACCCTGTTCTCTTGGTCATCAGGTGCAGCAGGCGTGTTGCGTCATACCTGTCCGTTCTCACAGTGCTGGGTGGCCTGCAGCTCGTACGGCGGCTCCACAAAGTAGAGAGAATGTCGAGGGAACCCGGGGATGATGTTACTGAGCTGGAAGCCGAACATCACCAGCCAGCTCTTCACATCTGAGAGCAGACGGGAGCAGAATGGCTCAGGTGAATGACTTCACGCACAATATAAAATGAATCCTTTCATCACAGAAACACTGCCAGGATGAGCGATTGTAACTCTTTTGTGGCTCAGCTGGTGTAACGAGAACAAAAGCATTTCTCCTGAACAATACAGACTGAAGTGGATTTCCTGATATGCGAAGGAGAATGTGACTGCGAGAAATGTAAACCCCACCTCTGTATTTACTGCATACGAGCTAAATTAAGTGGAAATAATCCTTTAGCCTGGTGAGTTCCTACCTGTGACGTAGTTCTTGACATCTAGCATGTCGCTGAGCGGGTTGTTGTTCTTGAACATGTACAGGTTGAAGGGCGAGGGATCTTTCCCGATCTTTGGCCAGATGCTGTAGTCGGGCGAGGTCCACCTCCCAGCCAACACGTCGTAGTCCCTCTGCGTGAAGTGGACCAGCTTGGTCAAGGCGTCATAGAGACCGCCGTGGAAACCAACCACCAGCTGGAACTCCGGGTTAGAGTCCAGGTACACTTCTCCGTAGGCTGTGTATTGTACCTGGATGAGACAAACGCCATTTCTCTTACTTTTCGCTAACTCAGGATGATTCAGCGTCTTGTATTCAGGTATTCTCTTGCAGAAAGACAAACAACTTGTGGGAATGAAAGCTAGCTCAGCCTCGTACCTGTTTGATCATCTGTCCGTTGCTGCTGAAGACGGCTAAAGGCGTGCCGGTGTTGTCAGAAGCAATGTAGTATTCCTCTCCACTGCTCACCTCCATAGCAAACAGATGACCCTGAAGAAGACAGAGAATAATGTTCTCCTTCATTAAACCTGCATTGTTGGTGATGGAAGACCTGCTGGAATGCTTTAAAGCTTGTAATGAAAACTCAAAAGACTTAGTCTTAGCACGTTTCATCACCATTCATCCACTTTCCCAGGAAACATCATGTCAGCATCATCTAACAAACATCTCCATCCACCCACACCTACCTGCAGGTCATAGTAGAGCGAGGAGATGTCGGAGCTGGAGTGGTTGAAGATGTGTGTGACCCTGGTGGGGTGGTTGAGGTTGGCGTAGAAGAACTGAAGGTGCTGTCCCAGGCTGTTCCTGGTGGACACCCTGCGGCCCAGCCCGTCGTAGTGGTACACCACGCTCCAGCCTCCGGGGCCGCGGTTGTAGGCACGCAGCAGCTGACCTTTGGAGTTGTAGTCGAAGACGTCGGTGCCACGCTGGCTGAGGAAGCCGTCCTCGTCTACACGGTACTGGACGTCTCCCAGGCGCGTGATCCTGTCCCGGAGATCGTAGCGGAGAGGCATGATGCGGGCGCTGTTGCCGGGGTTCAGCAGGTGGAGGTTGCCGTTCAGGTCGTAGCTGTAGCGCCACGTCGACCAGTCGTTCACCTGCATAGACAAAGAAAGACAAAACAAATGATGTAAAGCGTTGTAAGCGGTCAAGAGAGTCAAATCCACTTTTCTCTCGCTTGAAACGCTCACCTTCACGCCGCTGAGCTGTCCGTCTCCGTCATAGTCGTAGCGGTACTGGGTGGTGTTGGCGTAGGGCCCGATCTTCAGCTCTCTCTTCACCACTCGCCCCATGCTGTCATACTGCACCGTCATCCAGTACATCAGCGAGCGGAAGATCTCGTACTGGACCTCCTTGATGCGGCCGTGGGTGTCGAAATGTTTACTCAGCGTCATGACGGCGGTGGTGATGATCTGATTGATGTCGTAGTAAATGACGCCAAACTTTCCGAAGTGCTCCACCTGTAGGAGGGATGGAGAAGTTTGAGTACTACTGAGCTGAGTAAGTGTTACCGGGTAGAGGACCGTGTGTTCCACGCCTGTACCTTGCCAGAGATCTCGTCGTATCTGTAAAGGTCAACGGGCAGCGGTGTCTCGCTGATCACAGGCTTCATGCTGGCGATGCGGAAGCTGTTGTCGTGGTACGTGTAGTCGAACCTGGCGTTGACCATCCCCTCCTCGCTGAAGCGGTAGATCTGCTTGTCAATGAGCGGGCCCATCTTGCGGTAGCGGATGGTGCAGGAGAAGCCCCCGCTCTGCAAGTTGACCATCTTCAGAACGCCGGCGGTCTCGTCGTAGCCGAAAGCAACCGCCGTGCTGTCGTACACGATCTCCGACAGCTTGGCCAGCTTGCCGTACTTGTAGAGGACGCGGCGGCCGGTGCCCAGGTAGTGCGTGGCCTGCGGTCTGCCGTCCTCGCTGAAGTCGTAGATGATGGAGGCGTTGCTCTCTGGCGGGTTGTAGATGTTGCGGATGTAGCCGACGGAGACGTGCGTGAACATGGTGTGACGGGCGACGCTGGGCATGGTGACGGCTGTGACCCGACCCGAGGCATCAAAATCAAATATGTACTGTCTCTGGCTCTGCAGGAGGAGAACCATGGACTGGACCAGGGACAGAGACAGACAGGAGAGGAGGAAAATGTTAAATCAATCACTCAAATCATCATGAACACCATCGCTTCCCCTCAGTTCTCGATGAATCCACTCACTTTGTCGAGGTAGCTGTAGCTCCACACTTTGCCGTCCACAAACGAGCGGGACAGGATGCGTCCCTGCGTGTCGAACTCGGTCCTCTCGCTCATGCTGCCCCTCTGCAGACCCACCAGCTGTCCCGTGGGGGAGTAGGACACGTTGACCACCGCCAGGCTGCTGCTCGGCAACCACATGGCCGGCCGTCCCTGGGTGTCGTACATGATGCGCAGCGTGAACTTGCGATGGTCGTCGTAGATCTTCTCTGTGCGAGTGTTGCGGTCGAAGTCGATGGAGAGGAGGTTGCGTCCATGGGCCTGAAGAAAAGGACAGAAACAGAGACGATTCTTTGAGTTAAGTAGCTCAGAAAAGCTTGTGGATGCGTTGGATATGTACAGATTTGAAGGTCGTCTTACCCGTAGCTTCCTGCCAAATACTGTGACCTTGCCCTTGGTCTGCTCCTTGCGCAGGCGCCACTCGATGGAGTTGAGTCCATTGTCGGTGGGCAGGGTGATGTTCCTGCGGCCGATGGTGGGGCTGACGGAGCCGGCCAGGATGTGGGGCTCCGTGTGGAAGCTGATGCCCATTCCGTTGGCGTACATCACCCTCAGGGTCCCGTTGTTGCACAGCTGGTAGCTGTTTCTCACCTGGTCTGTTGAGGAAAGAGACGGATAAACGTAAGCGGCGCCTCTCAAGCTACGTTTGAAACCCCGTCTGAAGAAACCTCAAAAGACTTTTAATCTGAAGCGTTTTCCTGGCTTCAGTCACAGCACTGAGAGGCAGAGCTGCCTGAGTGCCTCCATTCAGGGAACAAACATTCCGCCGCCATCGCATCGTATTTCTTGATTAGGAAAGCTTCCTAACCGAACTAATTTACCCGAAAAAAATCCATGTGACACGCACCATAATTGCTGCTTAAATTCTCTAAATGCCAGCGAAACGCGCGCGGCGTTTTCTCTCCCCAACTCCGTTTAGCCTTGGACACACATGATCATCATTTACACACGGAAATGAGATTTTTGCTGCTCCACAATTCCTGCCTCCAGTTGATTTAACGTCCAATTACAGAAAGTCAAACTGCCCAATCACGGGCCAAACGATGGCGGCGCCGCACGCTAGCTCCGAACGGCGGTTGAACGCAAGCCCCTCGGAGCCGTCAGAGTTTGTCATAATGAGTGAGCGTGAACACCTTTGGGGACCCAGGTGGGTTAATTACACTTGGCGTACGCGTAAAGAAAACTGCTGGTTAACTTTAATGTAGTTACAGAGGTGTCGCTCACAAACATGACAGCTTAATTGGAGGATAAAACCGTGCTTTGGCGTCGGAGAGTCAGCAGGGAGCGTTCTGATTGGCTAATCAGACTCGGCTGTCAAGACGGGGTCAAAACTCAAGCACATAATTTTAATGTCACTCACTCACACACACACACACATACATACAGACACACACACACACACTCACACACACACACACACACACACACACACGAGTTGGAGCGTTCAATCTTCACACACAGTTTTTGGCTTTGAAGCTGCACTCAGATTTGCACAATGTGATTCTTCTTTCCTCATTTTCTCTAATCTCACCTTTGAAATCTGCGTTTATTTACACTTTCACAAATTCTTCTCCCCGACTCCTAAATCCTTTAAAATCCTTCTCACTCATGTGGATTATGTCTGATTTGATCTTTCTCACACATTCACAACTCTGAATTACTGAAAATGTTTTAAATTTACGCTCCATCTTTGCATATTTCCCGAGTCTTTCCTGATGGCACACACACGTTACACACTCGGCCTCGGTGACAGTTGCGTGGCGTTCCGTCTGACATTATGTATTCTTAGCAATTCAAACAAATAGAAACGGAAGCCATTGTCTCAATCCCAGGAGCTCCTGATTGAGAATCCACGCCAGTCAAATATTCATGTAGCACTCAACCATAAGATCATTTTCTATTCCGTCAAATCCGAAAAACTGCGCTAGTTTGAGTGTAGAACGCAGACGTGCAAGACTGACATCTTCCCCCACCGTACTTAAACCAGTCGCCCTAAAATGGATGACGGGAAATGGAAATAAAGTAAATGCTTATTGCTGAAACTCCCATTTTTTCTCCTGCGTCTGATGTGTGAGAACAGGACGGCTCCATCACAGCAAAGTGATTGAACGCAAGATAAAATTGTTTTTGGCTCAGAGATGTCTGGCAGATGCAGTGGGGGAGGGAGGGGGGCGAGGGAGGGTGGGGGTGCGGGTTGGGGTGGGGCGGGGGGGCTTTTTATGTCATTTACAAAAAGGTGAGGGGATCAGATGGTGTCTAGCTTTGAAGCCCGACCATAAATGGCAGTAATCCATAAGGCCAATTTGTAATAAAGCTCCAGGCGGCATTTTAACAATGCCTCAAACAGACAAGTGAAGCTTTTTCCCATTGACTTGGCAGCAACAGCCTTTAGATAAATCTCTGCTCTCTCTCTCTCTCTCTCTCTCTCTCTCTCTCTCTCTCTCTCTAACGCTCTCTCTCTCTCTCTATCTGAACAACCTCCATAATAAAACAGAAGAGAGAGAGACAGAGCGAGAGAGAAAGAGAGAGAGAGAGAGTGAAACGATGGCTTTAGGGCTGTGGAGAATCCGCTGTGCAGGAGTTAATGAACAAAGCGAGGGAAGAGCGAAAGAGAGAGAGATGCTTAAGTGTGTATGTCAGCAGAGAGACTGAGCTGAAACCTACACATCGCCTTGGAAACCTTAAATGACTCACAGCTATCGTGAGCAACTTCAGCCTTTTCCGGCAGGTGGATCGGCGGATACATCTACAACTTCTCCCCTCTTCTTCTACTTCCTCCTTATTCTTATTCTCTCTGAGGCCTCTGCAACACTCGCCGTCCGCACTCTGCATTCATACATCTGTCACGCCGCGAGTACTGGTCAGGGGAAGAGGAGCCAATTATTCTCCTTCATCTTGTTCTCTAAACAGACTGAATAAGCTAAGGGATCATGGGAACTGGGTAGGAGCTGCCGTATGTGTGTGTGTGTGTGTGAATGTCATCGTGTATGCGAGCGAGTGTGTGTGTGTGTCTATGAGAGAGAGAGAGAGAGAGAGCTTGGGGGATGAAGTGGATTCACTCTAACACGAGTTAATGAATTTTTGCTGTGATGATATTCAAAAGCAGGATGGTGCCAACTGGGAATAACAACTATATATTGGTAATTTTACCCGATGAGAGGGAGAGCGAGGATCGTCGGTGAGGGAGGAAATGATCTCGGGAGCATGCAGAACACTTTCAATTAGACTTGGCAGGCCGACGCATATTCACCATCGCAGATTTTCAAGTAGTTTGTGAGCATCTCATTAAGTATCCTGCTTAATGACATCAAATCCAAATATAAATGATTGAGAGGATCACACGTGTGTTGTTTGGTGAGTGGGGCAGTGACACACATGTGCCTAAACCAAAGCTCCGTCTCTACCTTGCACCACGGTGTAAGAGGCTTCCACAGACGACAGGTTGGTGATGACGGTGACGTCGTCGTCTCTGCTGGAGCTCTCGATGTCGATGTTGATGGAGCGCTCGATCTCGCGGTGCAGACTGGTCACCATGCCCGTGGGGTATGTCATGTTGGTCAGACGACCCTCGCTGTCATACCTGCGAGACAGCATGTGCACACAGAGGTGAGCAGATTGACACGGGAAACACACACTTTTAAAAAAAGCACACACCCCAACCACTGACATGCACAAATTGGCTGCAGTTCTGACAGCTATCACCAGGGGGCAGCAGTGCACCGTGTGAGGTGGAGGAGAAAAAAAACAAAAGGCCGTTCACCGGGTGAAGGTAAAATATGAAACTCATGCAATTTCAGTTTCTGATGTGCACGGAGAAGTGATGGGAATAAACCTGCACACACACACACAAACACACACCCTGACCACTATCACACACACTCACTGGTAGAAGGTGGTCCACCCGGTCTCGTCGGCCTTAGTGGCCAGCAGACCCGTGTTGCCGCTGTAGCCCAGCAGCGCCACCTCTTGGCCCAGAGCCGACACACTACGCAGCCCACCGGTGGGGTCCAGTCCCAAAGTGACCACTTGGTTCTCCGGCAGCAGCACCAGTCTGAGCAGGCCGGCTCCTCCTCCCTGGCCCAGGCCGTCCCTCCTCACTTTGACCGTGTTGTTACAGTTGTCCACCAGCACGGCCAGCTCTCCGTCAGGGCCGTATGTGAAGTTGTAAAGTGGCTCCCCAGTCACCAGGCTAATGGTCTGGATGTGAAGGCCCTCTCCGTTGAAGACGTATAGCTCCTGTTCCCGTGGCGACGCAACCTCATACTGCGCTGCCCCAGATCCGTAGCCGATGCTCGAAACGGCCGGGCCGGGGCGATTGGCTCGCACGGCCCTGATGCGTATGTTGTTCAGGTCTGCGATGAAGAGAGTCCCGTCGGGGGAGACGGTTAATGAAGTGGGGGAGTTCAGGCCGGCGTCGGGGGCGTAGCCATCATCGCCGTAGAAGCAATTGCAGTTGACATCGTTCTTGCAGTCGCAGTCTGAGGCGGCGCCGGCCAGGAGGGAGATTTCTCCATTGGTGCTCACCTGCGGAAAAAAGTGGAAAAGAAAAAGACGCAAAAAGTTTAAAGACGAGATCGGAAAACTCACTAACTCAGGAACAGAAACTGAAAATGTAATAATTTTTCATTGTAAAACACAGAACTGTGCAACATCCTGACACAGGACATGAGCGCTCTGTCGGTCTCTACCTGTCTGACTCGGTTGATCTTTTTCTCATCGGTCTCAGCGATGTAGAGGATGCCGGTGTGGGACAGAGCGATGGCGGTGGCGCTCTCCAGGGCGGCGTGGATGGCCAGCTTGCTCAGGCTGTAGTCGATACCTGGAACCTGGCAATGCATGGGCCGGCCTGCGATGATGCTCACCTGCGGGCAGAGTTACAACAGAGCACGTCAGATCCACCATCAAAACAGAGCAACACAACTGCAGAGGGGAAAGTGTGCAGACATTTCTTTCACCAATTAAGCAGTATTGTCATAACTTTTGCAAACTTTTAAGATGACGTCTCTGCATGGGAAAAAACTACAGAAGAACTTTTACTTATAAATTGGTTTGAGAGCCTAATTGGGACCGAGTCTGGACAGAAGTGTAATGTGAAAGTCCACCCTCAGGGGTTCTGACTGGTACAGACCTGGTGGTTCTCGGTGATCCGGAGGATGACGTTGTTCTCCAGGACGTAGAGGGAGTTGTCCATGGGATTCACTGCTAAGTCTGTGGGCCACTCCAGACGAACCTGGTGGACAGACACAGAGGGTTTCAATGGAACGATATCTCTGCTGATGGAGACGCACTGAAAGAACACAAGGGTTCAGACATGTCTCTTCTTTATTTCTACACACCGACTGCAGTCTTCACTCTCACTCTCCCCCGGTCTGATTTACTCATTCATCCGAGGCTTCAAACTCTCTAATCCCCTCCTTCAATCCATCTCTCCCTGACCTCCTGGCTGGCAGGTGTCCACACTAACTTCATAGCTGAGCACTCATGGGACTGTTAGATTACCATCTATCATCTCATCACACACCCCAAACCCCCACCCCCACTTCAGAGGGATCGTACCTGGCTGACGTCCATGCTGGTGTCACAGCTCAGTGGCCTCACGGCAGTCAGATCGTTGGCGCCGAGCAGGGTGGAGATAATTCCGTTCTGGTCCACCTTACGGATCATGGTGGCGTCCACAAAATACATCAGCCCGTTTTTATCCACCGCGATGCCTGTCAGAGAGACGAGAGACAAGAATGACGACCCATAACTCAAGCTGCGGAGACAACCCGTGGACATTTTAAGTCAATTAGACTTCACTTTTCACACTCACTCAAAGGGGATTGCAGCCCTGACAGCTGAATTGCTCAATGCTTCATCAAACGGGAGGGAACAAAGTGATGGAATGGGCACTGAACTGATAGAGGAGTGTTAGTTTTGGGATGAGTCATCAGGATGCTGCAGGCCTGAGCTCATCTGCCTCCCAGAGGACATTTGTAGACTGCAAGCAGATTTTTAAGAGACGGGAACCGTTATCAGGAAGTGGCAAGCGATCTGTCGCGCTCCACGTCTTTCCTTGGTTTCCCCTCGTGTCTCAAATTTCCCTCTGCCTGTCTTTCTATCACCTTTCTCCTCTTTCTCAAGCGTTTCTGCTCCTCTCTCTCTCTCTCGTTCTCTCGTTCTCTCTCTTTTTTCAGCAGTGCCGCAGTGTCAGCCTTGTCTGTCTAACAGGCAGCAGGCATTCAGACAGGTGTGTTTGTTCTCGGCAACTGTACCCCAAAATAACTCGTAGATGCGCTAAAATATACAACAGCAGATGGAGGATACAGTGAAGGGCACACAGAAAACTGGAGAGAGCGAGAGAGCAAGAGAGAGCGAGAGAGAGAGAAAAGGGAGGTGAGGGCAAACTGATGTGAGCCGGCTGACTTTGCCTGTGACAGGTAAGAGGGAATCAGCGGCTGATTGTCTTCTTGTATTTCTTGTCTAGCTCACAAACAACCCCTGCAACTGCTCTCACACACACACACACACACAGACGTTCTCACACACACACACACACACACACGCAGAAACGCTATTACTCCCACATGCGTGTACACACATTCGTGCCACTGACAGGAAGTGTGACAGTGTGACATCCTTGACAGTTTGGTGTCACAATGTTCTAAGCTCCAGTGATCCACAAAAGTAATTCCATTAATAAGTTTTTAACGTTAATCTGGTTTATAACCTCCTTCTGTCGCCGTTCTGCTTTAGTTCAATCACATTCTGATTAAGGGGGGAAATTCAAGGCCGCTTCAATTCACGCCGCTTAAAGACTGACCGCCTATGTTCTGACTTTCTCTGTGATGAAGATGAAGATGAAGATGAAGATGAAGATGAAGGCCATTACCCTCACCCCTCTCATTAGCGCGGCATGATCATAAATAATTACGACTCACCTTTGGGGCTCATCAGCGTGGCTTCGGTGGCTTTACCGCCGTCGCCGCAGCGCTCGTCAAAAGGCAGACACTGCTCCCCCGTCCCGGCCACCACCTCTGCGTTGTCCGACAGCAGCCTGCCGCCCGTTAATGAGCGGACGCGGTAAATTCGGCGGGAGTTTGTGTCGGAGATGAACAATGCCCCCGATACCGGATCCACCGCCAGGAAGTACTTATGAGTGGGGTTATTACTGAGGGAGGGAGAGGAAGAGCGGAGATGATTATGAGATGAGAGGATTGTTTATACGTTCTATACCATCAGTGGGAGAATGTTGAAAGTTATTATATTGATGCTGAACTTTTGATTTAGGGTGGGGAGCGTCTTACCTGTGTCTGAAATCTTTGTTCCTTTTAAGGGGCAAAGGGAGACAAGAGAGGAGGAAGGCAAACGTTACTACTCACACGTGTGGCTGTGGTGTGAAGAGCAAAAAATGAAAACAGGCATAAAAACACCCCTGAGAAATGGCGCCTAGTGTAGCTGAGAGCGTGATTCAACTTTAATCTCACCGTCACACCTCATTTTCAAGCTTTCAAGGATTTCTGAATTCCAATTCGGAATGTTCTATGTGCTGCAAACAGCTTGACTTTCCCCTCTTCCTCCTCTATCTTTTGACTTTAATCTCATCTCTCAGCCCCTCGTATTACGGCGACATCAAAAACCTAAGAATCTACTTTGTGATTAATCTCTTTAAATTCCTTCCTTCTCTTGATCATTTTCTTCTTTTCATCATTGATTGTTCTTCTCCGCTCCTTTCATCAGTCTTCCCTCCCTCTTTCCCCCTCCCGCATACCTTAACTCCAGGATGCCAGTGGTGTTCATGGACGGGTAAACCCTGCGCACAAAGTTCAGGTCCCCGACGTAGAGGCTGCCGTCGATGCCCATCGCCAGGGCGACCGGTGCCAGCAGCTTGTTGCCGTCCGCTAGGCCGTTGCAGCTGGGGCAGGAGATGCTGCGCCTTCGCCCATTTCCCATGACGCTGGTGATTACCGGGGGCTGATCTGTCACAAAGATGTTCTCCCCACTTCCCTTATGAAGGATCCCTGGATAGTGGAGAGGAGAGGAGAGGGTGGATGTTGGCGGTTAGTTTGGGATTAACAGCATGTACTTCTTCTTCTTCCATCTTCCTCTGTGTGTATACGTACCGCTGCGTGTGTTGAGTATGTGGTGCTTGTCCAGTGACCAGCCACCCAGATTTGTGGGGTCGAGCTCGAAGCCTTGCAGGACGGCGGTCCTCTTCTCCCACAAAATGAGGTTGGCGCAGGACTCGTATTCATAACCCACCGACACTGCAGGGCGGAGACGAGAGGAGGGAGGCAGAAACAGAGAAAAGTGTAGAAAAAAATTAGAAAGACGCAAGAAGATCTAAACATGGAAAAGCAAAACTCTGGCAGAGTTCTGAGATCAATTATGTTGTGAAATGTGTAATACACAGAGAAGCTAGTTAGCACCTGTACAAAGACCTGCACTAACACCCAACTAACACTCTCACATGATGTTAAATCAATTAAAAAACCTTGTTAATTGGACAGATTGCCCAATGGACTGCAGGTTACCGCGGAAACAAACTCTGCGGGTGGGAAAATGATGCCCCCATTATGCATGCGTGTGGACAGAGGCGCGCTAATTGGGATAAATATTCCAATAAGGTTGAGATGAGGTAGTAAACAGTCTCAGTCTCAACGGTGTTACGTCTGGATGTATATGTTATATATATGTGCTGTGTGTGTGCGTGTGTGTGTGTGTGTGTACTTTCCTGTTAAGAGCAATAGTGTGTTAACACATAACCTTCCACATTACTCAGTGAGAACACGGTTGCAGCACCTTTTCAGCATCACTGCAAACAATAACGAACTCTTAGCGAGACGTAACCTCATTCAAAGGCAGCTGTAGCATATTTACATCGCCTAGGAAACATGAAGCCGTGCAGCTGTGTGGGGAATTTAATTGAATGGAATGCTCCAAATAGTACGACCTTGGCGATTTGGGCCACCCTGAGGCCACAGATGTCCACGGCGTCCGCAGCCTGACAGCCATGTTTGTCTGACAGGGAGTGTGAGCGGCTGTGACAGCGCAGAGTAACACCAGCGAGGCTCTACTGGACTCCTGCTTGCTGTTCCAGTAGCTAACCGCTAACTTACCCTGATAGCTAATAACCCTTTGCGACTATTACAGCCGGCTGAGTGCAACAAGCGCATGAGAAACAGACATGTGAGGGAGGAAGAGGCATGTATGGGCTGTATTATCTCTTCTTCACCCTCTCTAATTAGAGCTCCATCCCTCTCTCACAGTCGCCCGCTACGCTAACTGGAAGAGGTTTTCATCTGCTGAAAAACGCCACATCTCTCCACGCGGCGGGATGGAGACACTTAACGAAATATTCTTCTTGCCTCCACATTTTCATTAAATCTCTAAAAATCAATCTCCAGCCATCAGAATCCAGAACAGAGAGGCTCTGACTTCATAAAAATCCCCAAACACTAAAAATCGCCTTGTTACTGTGCGGAAAAAAAAGCTTTATGCGCAGCACTGAGCAGTAAAAGCCTCCTGGCCTGAATTTTGCCTCTCAGGCAAACATACACGGCACCAACTCTAACTGCCTGATTGGAGGAGCATTTTAGAGGCCATCGCAGGCTGGGAGGAAGACGCATTCAGAGTGAAAACATAAAAACTACAGGACAGCACTGCCAAGGCCCAAAAGACCTCTTCTTTGGGTTTTACGACCAATATAAAGCCAGATGTTTGCTATCATAAGATGGAAATGAGATGTGTAAGAAACATTTGGCATGCAAATTCATTGTACAGTGCTATTGTGGACATAAACCTCCCCTGGATCTATACTTGTAAGTGCTGCAAAATACCATCAAAGCTGTTTTCTACTGCTGAATCAACACCTAAAACAACACCCTTAACACACTTTTAAAGCCAAATCTACAACCTCGCACTCCATCCATCCATTCCTCGCACTCACCGACTGCCTCGGAAAGCCCGTACACCCTCTGGCCGTAAGCGTCGGTCTTGTCCCAAATGTAGGTGTAGGCCAAATTTGGCGAGGCGTGGAACCACTTCTGGAAAAGGTGTCCCTCCACAGCCACCATCAGATGGACTTTCAGCAGGCCCATGGACACCACAGCTGGAGTCATGGTCACCTTGAGCAGGGAGCGGTAACCCTGCGTCCTGGAGCTTAGGTAGCATAGCTTTAGACTCGTGCCAGGCACCTCGATCTGCTCATGCAGCACCTGGAAGACAAAGAGAGGAGATGACAGGAGAGAGGGATTAGGAGGGATTAGAGGGAGAGAGAGTAATAGGGGTCACGCTCTCCACTGAGGGCTGAAGGACAAAAAAAGAGAAAGAAAACAATGAAAGAAATAGAGAGAGAGTGAACAAAAGGGGAAGGGGGGGGATCTATGAAAGGAGGAAGCAGAATGCACCCTCAAAAGCAGACAGGCAGGGAAGAAAGAGGGGAAGAGGAGAGGTAAGATTAGCCTGCTGCCAGAGGTCAGTGGTACTGCACCTGTGTCTCTGGTACGATGGGTTTCTCTGCCGGTTTGGAGCTGAAGAAGGAGGAGAGAGGGGATGCAATCACCAGGGGGTCAGGCCTGACAAAGCCGCTCAGATCACAGCCAGGGATCGTGTTCTCTTCGGTCTTAAGAACCAGAGTGTCCATAGCATAAAACTGGCTCCAAGGCAGCCACACAGTGTGCTCCTGGCTCAGGAAGGGGGCGCGCTCGAACCGCAGGGTGAGTGAGGCGCCGCCGTTAGCTATCAGGTCAAACCTGCAGGGGTTTGGAAGAAGAGGTAGGTAATGAGGTACAGAGGGCGGAGGCAATGGTGGATGGACACTTTATTTACACTGGTACATTTCCTCAGATGCTTCAGGAATAATAACACACAACAACACAGTGGGATATTTCAATGCTGTTCCCCATATTCTTTAAGGTAAATAAGGAGAAAATGATCTGATAAGGAAAAAGACACTAAGTGCAACAGGAGTATTCGTTAAGGACACATGGCGACCATCAGGCACCAAGCAGGGATCAGCAGGGCCCACAGGTTGACCTCAGGAGTGAGAGGAAGTTTCATGCGAGTCGTAAAGTTATGAGTGACTGCCTCTGAAAACACAAACTCAGCGTTCTGACATTAGCACTTCAGAGGAGCGTTTGTCAAAGCCGGCGCCCAACAAGAAGGAAACGCTGCAAAGAAACCATTTATGAGAGCACGGAAGCGGAACAAGATGGAGACTGCAGGAGGAAACCACACAACAGAAACGGGACACTTGTAAAAAAAAAAGCAGGGGGAAAGTCAAGTCAAGTCAAAATGACCAAGGAGAACTTTTGTAAAAAAGCTGCATCAGTCTGCGAAGAAAAGTTATTGGGAAGTGGACAGAAACGTAGAAACAAAACCAGACAAACCCCTCAAACACTCCTGATCCCTGCAGGAGAAACAGGAGAATGTGGGTTAGAAACAAAACCAGTTTCCACTCAAGTGCCCTCAGATTCCGGAGCTTGTATCACACAGAACATTGCATACATTTTATCTGACTTGGAATTAACCGCATATTGCAACATACTGCCTTTTCATTTCCTTGTACATTTTTCAACTCCCGTTTCCTTCCCCTCCTCCTCTAAACGCATAAAGTTTAGTGTTCTTTTCATTTCCGCTGTACATTTTTCATGTATATCTTCTCGCGACCCGATTCCCATCTCGAGTAATTCACTTTAAAACCATTTCTTCTGCGCCTTCACATGAAACGTTTTTGGTTTCGTATTTCCCATGAATATCCCACTAAAATGTAATCTGATCTAATCTGATCTAATCTAATCTAATCTAATCTAATCTAATCTCATTCTCAATTCGAAAGTATCTAATACAATATAATCTGACTTTAAATTTAATCTAATTTTAAATTTAATCCTATTCAATCTAATCTTATTCTTAATCTTAATCTTGATCTTAATATTAATCTTGATCTAGTTATAATCTAATCTAATTTTATCTAATCTAATTTTATCTAATCTAATCTAAATCTAATCTAATCTAAATCTAATCTAATCTAATCTAATCTAATCTAATCTAATCTAATCTAATCTAAATCTAATCTAATCTAATCTAATCTAATCTAATCTAATCTAATCTAATCTAATCTCAATCTGATCTCCGGTGTGGTGGTGAGGCAGTTTCAGAGGCTTTTGTACATACATTCCGTCCTGCCGAGTCAGCGTGTATCCGTAGTGGGGGTAGTTGACAAAAGACACATTCACCCCCACCAGAGGCGTCCCGTCTGTAGTCAACACCTGACCCCGGATAAGAGACGCCAAGCTGGAAAAAAGAAAGGACAGGAGGCGACGGCGTGAGAGACGATCTATCAAGCCAATCTGTGCAGCCATCAATCACCCGGGTTTGATTAATCTCCCTCCATCTTTCAATCTTCCAATTTGCACAGTCATTTACCACTCTGGTCTTCCACATTCATTAATTAGAGACAATTAGCAAACTCCACCGTCTAGATTAGCTGCCTTCAATCATGTAAACAAACCATGACAACGCAAGGATGTGTGTGTGTGTGTGTGTGTGTCTGTGCGTGGGGGGGCAACTCTGGAGGACTCTAAAGAACGGTGCAATGATGGGATAGGTTAGCCCAGAATCAGCACACTCTGACACTCGCGTTCTTTGGCCTGGAGTCGGTCAAACGTTTGGATGTCAGAAATTAATAAAGAGTCTTTAAAAGATATCGAGTCTAAATATAAACTTTGCACACCTTTGCTAACCAAACACAACGTCTACAGTGCGTGAAGGTTTATCGCTTCGTTTGCGCCCCTGGACCCTTGGGGTATTTGTGTGTGCGTTGGTGTGTGTGTGTTTACCTGGAGTTGAAAGGGTTCTCCCCAGGGATGATGTGGGTGCTCTCCCTGCCCACCAGCATCCTGACGCGGTCGTAGAAGGAGCGTACCCGAGGCTGAGCCATGGGGGTCTGCTGGATGACCTGCAGGGGGTCCCGTGCGCCCCGACACAGGGGGCTGTTCTGACAGGGGCTCTGGATGCAGCAGTCGGGGTCCATACAGTCTGTCAGTCCATCTGGAAGAGGAAGGCAAGGGCGCAAACAGACGAAGATGTGTCTATTTTTCCTGTCGCGTTTGCTCATTTATACCAACTGTCTCTCCGTGATTTGGTTCACAAGCGAGACGATGACATGACTTGCGACAGCTCTAACCTAAAAAATATTTTACAAAACCCCCTCCCAGTCACCTCCTTCGTTGTCCTTGTTGTCGGCGCAGGAGGTTTCCATGGCAACGCTGCAGCCAGGGCCCCTCCAGCCTGTCTGGCACTCACAATGCCAACTCTGCTGTCCCATGGTGCACTGGCCGTTACCATTACACAAGTTGGGACACCCGTCTGCGGAGAGAGGACGGAGGGGCAAGGACATGACAGGAAGGACAGGAGGAGAGGACGGAGGACAGAGGAGAGAAGGGGAGAGGAAGGAAGGAAAGAGAGGAAGGGAGAGAGGAAGGGAGAGAGGCAGAGTGATGCTTAGTGGTTCTGTCATCAGTGATATGCAGATGATCACGCACGCACACACACATACACATACACACACACACACACACACGTTCATTCTCTCACTTTGCGCACATTTTTTTTCTTTTGCACACTTACACTGAACCATAGAGTCTATATAACAACCACACGGAAGCAAACTGTAAGTATTGATTGTCCAGGAATCAATTTAATTTAATCCAACGAGTCAATTTTCGTGCACTCATCCCATCTGTACGTCTCCATACCTGCCATCCTGTGTGTGTGTATGCATGAACACTCCATTCACTTCCTTGATAGAGCCCCACCCGATCATCTCTCTCTCTCTCTCTCTCTCTCTCTCTCTCTCTCTCACTTATGATTCAGTGTAGGTAATGGGATTCTGATGGCCTGAGAGTAATGCTTTCTCATGAGAGAATTAGATTATGTTCAAGTGTGTGTGCGTGTGTGTTTGTGCGAGCGTGTGTGTGTGGGCGTGAGTACTATCTAAGGCCCTGAAGCCATTGTTGTGTCCTCAGCACAGCACAGCAAGGCCACCCTTTAAACCAAAGTGCGATTTTAAAAACACATTTGTAAGAGAGAAAACCGGCAATCCCACATTTCTGTCTGTAAGCGTCGTTTTGTTTCTTTCTCTACTTTTGGTTCCTGCCCCTTTAAATCTGGCGATCATCACATTTGCTCGCTCTTCACAGCAAAATTGAACATGGTTGCAGTTTCTCCAGATCTTATCGTAATATTTTAGCACCTTCAAAGCCTGCTGTTTTGTTTCTTTTTACTGCGTTTGCTCATTCAGATCCATGCTGACACGCTGCTGATCAACATTTTATTTCCCAAAATGTTTCTTACCTCCCGGCCCGCCTAACTCTTCAATAAACCGCACCCTTCCAGCTACAGTATCTCTACAAAGACAGTGTGTTGTGCCACGTTAATCTATCAGGGAGGGGTGAGGCGTGGGGGATAGGGGGGTGTGTGAGGAGGTGTGTGAGGGGGGCATGATGACACACAATGACAGCGTTTCTCCAGCAGCACAAAGAGCCCAAAAACAAACTTGTCACAATGATTTCCTCTTCAATAAATGAGAGAAGAAGCGAGATGCGACACTCTTAAAGTCTACCCACAGGAGACAGAGGCAAGACAGGGTTGACTGATAAAACAATACGTGCATGAACACACACGCACACACACGCCAGCCACACACACACACACAGCAAGACGCTACCCCGGAGATGCGATCTGACATTTCCCACTCAGTAGCGACGTGACGAACATCCAGCGAGAAGGACAAAATAACCCGGTGAGAGATTATGAATATGAAACGCTTTTTTTTTTTTTCTCCGTCGACTCCTGCTCAGTAGATTAATGAACATATTTTCACTCAAGTTGCACCGTAGGATTTTGCCCTCTAACAAATCGTCGCATCAATAAGGCTGCGCATTATGAATACAAATAGCACAATCTAAACCGCGGCGGCGGCTAAATTAACAGGCATTTCACCCCGATTGGCATTTTATCATACGTCTCAACAACCAGGCCGATGAAGGAAAGTCAACAAAGGACTTTCCAGAGAGACGAAGACGGAGGTGAGGAAGAGGAGGAGGGGGAGGAGCGGCGGCGGCGGCGTCTGCGGTGAGCGAGGAGCTTAACCGACGTTTTGCAGCTCAACAAGAGGAATCAAATCAAAGGTTTTTATCTTTAATTAATACCATTTTCTGCACCAGGGGAGCGCTGGTGACGCCGTATTAACAGTCAGGGCTGGAATAGATTGTCCCCAAGTATCGAGCTCAGGGAACAAAGGCAGTTAGCGGTGATTGTCTGTTAAATGGAGTTGCCATTTAAAGCGGCCAAATACTTATGAAGCGCCCGGACAGGACAATCCATAGCGGGCCATCGATCGGCTTTGCCTGGGCAGGACCGACGCCGGGCCTCCTCTTTCTCCCTCTTTAATGCCAGGGCCCAGTCGATACCGCCCCCATACTAACTAGAATAAAGTGGGATTTCAGAAACTATTAAGTCAACCCTCCCTACTAATGTAGTTGGACTCTGATGAAATCCCCCTTAAAAAGGAGAAGAAATTGCCTCGGGTTATGGGTCAGCGAGTGTGTGTGTGTGTGTGTGTGTGTGGAGGGGTTAGTGATTGGTTAGAGAAAATACTATGTAAAACTCAGAGGGAAGCAGTGAGAGGAGAGGGAGCCTGTGAGTTTGTGAGTGTGTGTGTGTGTGTGTGTGAGAGAGAGAGAAGAATGAGAACAAAGTGCATAAAAAGAAACTAAGTCGAGCTCGCACTAAAAAAAGTTCCACAATCCTCCCGATTCCTCGCCGTGCGCAGCCCCCGTCTGCTCTAAAGGTCTTATAGTAAAGGTCAGCACCATAAATCCAAGAGCGCTGCTTATGGATGGAGGAGATAACTATGCGTCTTCCCAGATAAACCTCACCTTCACCCTCCTCCTCCTCCTCTTCCTCTATTATTAGGAAGCTACCTTAAATATGACACTGATTGCGGCACTGTGCCGTGTGTGTCCGTCCTCTCTCTCTCTCTCTCTCTTGCTCCCTCCTTAACCCCGTGATTTACCTATCCTCCGGTCCGGCTCTTCATAAAACAATGAGAGCCGTTCCATTAAGCTTAGAGGGTGAGAGGACGCTCTACACGGTGCTCTGGGGACCTGGACTGTCAGGCAATCTGTGCCGCTCTGTGTAACCCAGCAGAAGTTCAGCTGCGGGGGCCATCTATTAAGCATTCTTGCTGTGTGTGTGTGTGTGTGAGACAACTCACCCCGGACACCGGCACGCTTCCCTCTGTTTGCGTCGACGTCTTAACCTTCGTCGTGAATCAGTTTGTCTGTCTAAACCTTCTCTGCATGTTTTCCTTGGGGCTTAAATTGGCGGAGGCGGGTTTGATGAAGAGATATTACAATCACACACACACACACACAAGCACACACACACACGCACGCAGAATGGTTATTATCTACCATTGTGTGTGTGTGTGTGTGTGGCCTCGCATCAGTGGCCTATGAAATTCACCAATTACCTCGAAAGTTTGCGCAGCGTTCGTTATTTTCTCCTCGCGTGTTTGCACGACACACGAGCGGAATACCGGAGCGGAGTGTGTTTGTGTTGTTTTTTTTTTAAATTCCACATCATAAAATACACTCACACGCATGCACATCCCCACACACACACACACACACACACACACACACACACACACTGCTGATACCACACTGGGGGGGCTCTACGGTTACCTCACAAACATCTACGGCTCAATGACAGCTCGCCACCCCCGATGTAGCGCGTGCACACACACACACACACGCACACACCCTGGAGCGCGCTGCGGCAGAGTGCGGAGTGCGGCCACAGCGTCGGGGGGAGGTATCATTGAGACCCAGCGACCTAATCTACGGACAGAAAAGCACCACAGGTTCTACAGAGCCAAGCCAGGCCGAAAAACCCACAAATGCAGCAGACTAGAGCTTCTACCACCACAGGCTGAGAAAACAAAAACCACAGTCAGAGATACGGTACCTGCTTTGTCTACCATGCTCCCATGGTCTGCAGTGGGAGAGAACGTGCAGAAGGTAAGAGATGGGGGAGAGAGAGAGTCGGTGTGTCGGTCGTGTTTGTGAGTCTTTAATAAATTTGCGAACAACATCATGCAGAGGCTGGAATGAACAATGGGGGCGAGCGGAGATAAGCTGAGGCTGAGCGTGTCTGGTGCCAGTGAAATGTGCTGCGAGCCAAGCCGAGGCCTGACGACGCTTTCATCTCCGGCTGGAGCTGCAGTCAAAGCTGCCCTACTTTCTGAAGGAGGGGGGGGGGGGGGATGGGGAAGATCATAAACTGGAATTCCCCTGTGTGTGTGTGTTGGTATATGTGTGTTTGGGTGTTGGTGTGTGTGTGTGTCAGATTGCAATCACAGCGCTCGCAGTGACAGCAAATGAGACTTTGTGTCTCAAAAGCACCGTGGGTGAATCAAAGGGATTTGGCACTCATCCATCCAAACTGAAAGTGATGACAACATGAGAGTGGGTGAGTGACATGAAAGACACACACACACGCTCTTTTACACACAAGTACATGTGCTTACACTCAAACACACTCACTCACTCACTCACACACAGACAGACACACGCACCTATTTTTGATCTCACTTGGGTGAAGTTTTAACTTTCATCACATAACTTTAGTGTTTCAAAGACCACGGAATCTAAGACTCCTGGGGTCTGAAGTTGAGAAGAAACCTAAAGAAAATGGCTAAATCTCTCACTTTCCTCCTCTTCCTCCTCCTCCTTCCTCCCTCTGCTCTCCAAACTTTGCTCCACTCTCTGTTTTCCCGCCTCCTCGCCTGCGTCATCTTCATCTCTTAACCTCAAACTACTCATTTCAAATTCTGTTAGCAGAGTGGGAACTGACTGGTTTCCGCTGTTTTGCTGCACACCCACACGTTTGACACGCACACAGACGAGACACAGATTGAAACACACACACGCACGCAATTGACACATCACCCGTTCACACACACACACACACACTTACCGATGGTGCAGTGCTCTCCGTTCCAGCCCTGGTGACACTGGCACTTCCCGTCCTTGCAGGTTCCGTGTTTGATACACAGCGGGTTACACACACGCTGGTCACAGCCGGCGCCGGTCCAGCCTTCCTCGCAGCGACACGCTCCGCCCATACACACCCCGTGGGTGCCACAGTCCACCGAGCAGACCTCTGAGGGAAGCCACACAGAGATTCAGGGATGTAAACAGCATTTCTGGACTGGTGCTTTTGTTTCGTTGCTATTTTTTCTGGTGGCTTTTTGGTGCCATGGAGACACTTGGACAGAAATTGCAAAGTGGATGAATCATCCTCGCTGTGCTCATGACGGTGTTTAACAATGTCAAACGCTGTCTTTGTTACACACAAAAACGCACCAGAGACCACAAAAACATATACAGCAAAAATGAAATAATCAAACACTCATTACACTAAGCACAATTCTGCATCATCCACCTTAAATTAAACTTAGCCGTTATGCTGCTTTCATCGGCCATTTGTGACGACGCAGACTATGAGCTTATTTCCCGCGCCGCCATTAGAGCCGTTGTTTGTAAGTGTAGACGTTACAGGCAGTGACGGCGCATGTGGCGAGATTTGACAATTTTCGCTCTGGAGCCGGAGACTCCCGGTGTGCGGGGAATGCAGAGTGTGCAGATGTTTTCATACACACTCGCTGTGGGATCCTGCGGCGTGGAACAATGTTGTCTTTATTAAAGTTAAGCGTCGGCTCTCTTCTTCTTCTTCTCTTCGTGTGATGTGATCCCCGGGTTTGAACGTTTCACAGTGGCGGTGCGGAGGAGTTCGTCGTCTCCTTCTCGGGGCTTCGTTTAATAGCTTCATTTCGTGGAGAGAGAGAGAGAGAGAAGCCGTGCAGCCCCACTCAAAATATAAAATCTATGTCTTTTAGAGCCAATATGAAACTTGTTTTGTGACTTGTCAAGGCCGCCCTTCGTCGTGACGACCCTGAAGGAAAGATCCTCATTATTCCATCTGTGATGACGTGTGTGTGTGTCTCATCAAACATGCCTACAAAATCCACATTATTCAAACTTCTTTCAATTTGACTCAAAATCCTCAGACAATAACTCCTCGGCACATTTGCTCCTTTTTCTGGATGCAATTTCGTAGCGAGTTTGCTGTTTTGTAAGATTTAATCTGAACTAAGTCAGAAAACCAAAAGTAGTTGTCAATAAATATTCACTGCGGGAGCACAGAATACATCAGAGTCTTCATCAGCTTCATGTGTTTAGCGTCAGTGTTTCTGTTTACGAACCCATTGAGCAGTCTGGTCCCATCCAGTTGGGGTCGCAGCTGCACAGGCCCGTGTCCGGTATGAAGGCGCCGTGGCCGTGGCACTGGTCCGGGCACTGGGCTCGGGGCAGCTCGCAGTGGAGGCCCCCCCAGCCGGGCTTACAGTGGCACTCGCCGTTCACGCAGATGCCGTTGTTGGAACACGTTGGGTCCAGACAGTCGACTACGCAAACAGCAAAGCCACAAACACAGAAACAAAGGTGAAACAGGAGATCCTAACACAGATGGAGTGACAGCGGAGGATAAATGAGAATAACTAAGAGAGTGATGACAAATTAAATATTCAAAGGAGAGAAGGGAGTGACAAAGGCTCGACTCGACCAAAACAAATAACGGAAAACAATGAGACATATTAGGCAATTAAAAGTGCACAATAATGGACGGACAAATCTATAATTGGGGCGCGGCGACCACTGTGTGTGTGTGTGCGTGTGTGCGTGTCTGTATGTGTGTGAATGTGAACGCGAGTGTGTGCTAATGCATGGGGGAGAATGTGACACTGTCAGTCTGCCAGGTTTGACAGGCAGCTCCGAGTCCGAGCAGTGAGCGAAAACCAATTTGACAAATTACCTCCTCGCGGCAGAGCCCCCCCCCACCCGTCTCCCCCCCCGGCCCCTCTCAGCGCCCCGTCCTCCCTCTCCCTCTCTCTCGTCCTTTTTGTCTGACACCTCTCTCCCCCCTCCTTCCTCCTCCCTCCTGCTCTGACACGATTGACCCCACACACACATTCATAAAAGGCGCACGCTCGCACATAACCTCGGCCCCTCCGTTTCTGTTTGCCCGGCAGAAACTGCAGATCACACTTATCGATTTTCATGTCGCCGCCACTCCAGGTAAATTGTTTGAGGGACTCTGCTGTGATGAATATCAGATTTGAAAGCGGAGGGAGAGAGCGAGAGAGAGGGAGAAAAGAATTGGATGAGGGGGGCGAGCGAGAGAAAGCGCTGACCTTGTACTCTCTCGCCCTCCTCACGTCCGTCACTCCTCTCCGCCCTTTGTCTTCCTTCATCTTTGCTACTTTTCGCTCTGTTTTCGCTCTTTCTCATCGTCATCCATTTTCACTTGGATGCTCTCTCTCTCTCTTTCTGCCGGGGTTGATCCTTCGTAACAGGGATCAATAGAAGTGATTTCATCCCTTAATAAAACCTCTGATGTGTTTTGGCCGCAGCATCATACTTCATCTGTGTATACCCAGTGAGTGGACGTTCACTCAGGGTGAGATTATGTTGTGATGAGCTGTCTGGCTAGAGTTAGGAGAGTGTGTGAGTGTCAGCGGCTGATTGGTGGTTATACACTGTGTGAGGGTGTGTGTGTGTGTGTCGGCGGCTGATTGGTGGTACACTGTATGTGTGTGTATGTATGTGTATGTGTGTGCGTGTCGGCGGCTGATTGGTGTGTGTGATGTACGAATATCAACATCAATTAAAGTGAAGCTCTGGCGATTTCTTGAAGATTTTATGCAACATTTCCCCCATTTTCAACGCCCTGCACGCACGTATACCTCCATCACATCATCTTATCAGCTGATGAGGCTTCTCTGTTCTTCCATTCTACACACTACAGAACCACCACAGACCCGGTAAGCGACCTCGTTACCACGCAAAAACCCCAAACGCCTCCCGAGTCTCCTCACCCTCAGCGCAGTTTTGTCCTTTATAGCCGATGGAGCACACACAGTTGCCGTCGGTGCAGCTGCCGTGGCCGCTGCAGAGCGGGTCGATGCACTGCGTGGCCGGGATGTCGCACTCGGGCCCCTTCCAGCCGCTGTAACACACACACGAGCCTTTGTCGTACTGGCCGTTGCCACTGCACAGCACCGGGCACGCCGCTGCAGGAAGAGAGAGAAGAGAATCAGTAGGGTTTCTCTCTCAAACACTCTCACACACACACACACACACACACACGCACACACACAGGCTGCCTCCTGCACCACTTCACCCCGTAGGAAGGGTGGATAGAGTGGTTAAGGGGCCGCAGAGTGCTGATGACACCAGGAGTAATTACAGGCAGAGGTAACTAAACTATTCATCAAAGCTGTCTATCCCAGGTGAGCAGAGCCGGGGAGACATTAGCCAGGGGGCGCCGCCATCCATCATCAGTCAGCTCGTCACGCCGCTCCTCCGCCTCAGGCCAGTCGGCCAGGCCACGCGCCATCTTAGAACGCTTCTCTAAGACTACTGGGCCGAAGTGGCAACACACACACACACACACACACACCAAACCACCCTCCCTCCCTCACATTCCGAAATGGCTTGATACCTTTGGAGCAGTCCATGCCGTGGAATCCCGGGAAGCAGTGGCACACGCCGGAATTGCACTCGCCGTTTCCATGGCAATTGCGCGGGCACTCTTGCACTGAATCTGTGAAGAAAAAGGGGCGAGATAGGGAGCAAGAGAGAGAGACAGAGTGAGTTTGACGCTCAGGCGGGCATCAAAGCGTTCGATTAAATTGTTCGTTCGTGTTCATTCTTAAAAGCAGATGCAACAAATGGAGTGGACGCTCCGGCGCTCACACACGGACATCAGAAGGAAACACCCTCCTCCTCCTCTTTCTCCTCTATGATTCAATACCTTTGCCTTTAAATGCATTTTTCATACTGCAGGGAGAGAGAACGCATGACGAATCCTAATGTGTGTTGTCTTATCAGCCACAACTCCAGACAGTATCCATTACCCATCAACCACTGCTTTGTACATCAGATACGTTTCCGTGTTTGACACTAATATTCTCCCAGCCCTTCTTCACCCCTCTCACTCCTCCTCCTCCTCCTCACTGTGCTTCCCCCCTCCTCATATTGTTATTGTTTGTTTACTCTGAGCGCTGACTCACCCGGGTCATTAATACTTCATCCAGGTGTTGGATTGCGTCTTGCGTAACGAGGCAGATTTGGGGAGGTGTGTGTGTGTGTGTGTGTGCATACGTGATTAAAGCGCGCTCCATCCACCTTTAGTGCCTCTTAAGCCACTTAAAGGACGAGGAGGAGGAAGAGGAGAAAATGGGGCTGATGCTAAAAATACAGAGATCCTCTTCCTCCTTCTCAAATCCTTCACTCCTTCCTTGCCTCGCCTCCTTCTCTTCCATTGTCCAGCGCTGCCTCTGTCCTCAGTTAGCCCCCCCAACCTCTCAAACTCTCTCCATCCCTCTCCCTCTCTCTCCAGCTCTTCCTCCACTTCCTCCCCCCCCCCCGCTCACCCCTCTCGCCTCCTCCTATTATTCCTTCCCTGCACGCTCCCCTCCGTTTCCTACCCACTCTAATTCTGCCCTCTCCATCCGCCTCTGCATCTCCTCCGCCGCTGAGAGCCCCACCGCCCGATATTGACAGTGAAGAATTCTTTCACTCGGCTTGACTCTCTCCCTCGCACACACACACACACACACAATGGACGCCGCCAAACATAATGATTTGTTCCCCCCCAGTTTCAGGGTGTGTGACTATGTTTTGTTTGGATATATTTGCCTTCACTTCTGATTCAAACCTTATTGGGAGACGTAAGAGCTGCCTGTGTGTGCGTGTGTGTGTGTGTGTGCGTAAAGAATTGTTTTATGAAATGCTATCCTCTCCATCACCAAGTGTGGCTTTTTACGCATACGCCACAGAAATAACTCCCCGACTCTCAGAGATAATAAATTAACCTTGTGCTCTTGTTTTTAAGCACATGCCATAAATTTCCTCCATTATGCTTTGGCAAACATTAATCTTGTAATTTATGGAGCAGTTAAATCAGGAGTCACATTGTCACACCTCTCTCCGCTCGTGTCTGCCTCCTTAACAATGTCGCTGGCGGCAACATTGTGTACATGCTGATGATGAGTGTTTTCTCGTTTCTGCACCCTGTGAATGTGTAAAGTCAGTGAAAAAAAAAAAAAACAACAACCAAAAAAAAAAGAAAGGTTTTTGTGTGTTGGACTGGCTTCCACATTAGTTGTGGCAGCTTGCAGTTCCCTTCTTTCTTCCTGTCTCCCTCCATCTCTTAGTCGCTTCATCTCATTCTCCCTCCTGCGCTTGCCTCTCCTCGTTTCCTTCTCCCTCCCTCCCTCCCTCCCTCCCTCCCGCCCGCTGACACAAACCCGCCGAGCGAGTCTCACCCATGACGTTGGTGCTGAAGGAGACGGTCTCCCTCTCCCGGCCGTCGTTGTAGAAGGCGAGGTGCCAGGCTCCGGCGTCCAGGTACTGCACGAACACCGCCTCGTTGAGGACCACCGTCTGGATGCTCCTCCTCTCCCTCGGTGACTCCACCACACTCCACTTCTCCTTGCCATCCAGGCGCTCCATGTAGTCATACTGCAGGAGAGAGAAAGCAAAGGAGAGAGGAGAGAGAAGGAGAGAGTTGAATGAAAGAGAGCAAGAGTATGAAATGATTCATGATTCAATGGTGAAGTGCCGCCGTTTGCACTTTTTTAGACTTTGAAGAATGAACCATCAATGTGGTTTACGGGAAAATGTACGTATGAGTTGAAAGTCGGCAGGAGAGCAGCGGAGAGACGCTTCAGCTCCGTCGCCTCGCTCGGGTTTTTCATTCACGACATTTATGAGCTTTATTCAGATCAGGCAGTAACATTTATCTGGATGCAATCATCATCATCATCATCATCACTGCAAAGTCATAAAAAAAAAATCTACAAATCAAATCTGCTCTTAATTTAGTATTTAATTAATAAGAAGCAATAAAAGCTGCGTTACTGTGAACTTTAATTAAGTGTGAATCTTAACATAACTGCAGCGATTCAGGCGGCGCTTGTGTTCAATCAAAAAGTGACTTCGAGACGTCTTTGGTCGCTGCGGCGTTCACAGCGCCCGTAGATGGGAGAGTGATGAAGCTCGGGGCCGCAAGGACACTGGGGGACGGTGCAGAATACACACGCCACCTGATGTCACCTTACCTGTGCGTGCGAGGGGGGCAGGCCTTTGCGGATGTACACGCCGAACAGGGCGTCCTTGCCCAGGGAGATGTTGAACTTGAGGAACTGAGGCTGGCCGAGGTGGAGCAGGGACCTCCAGAAGACTCCGGGCGGGACTTCCTGGGTCGCCCTCCTGCCGACCTCCAGGCTGCCCGTGTCTATACTGCTGTTACGGCCCGCCCACGTACCTGGAACGAGGTGAGAAGGAGCCGGAGAATCTGTAATTATATTCATTGATCGTCAGGGTCAATAGCTAATCAACACAGTTTACTGGAAACAGGAATGAGCAATACTTAAGACGAGCGTCAATAACACTTGATTCTGCGACTGTTTATATTTAAAAATGAGTGTTTACATGTGACCGCGGGGCAAAATGGCGCGTTTGTGCAAAATCCATGTGTGAATGTGGGCCGACAGTCAGCTGATGGAACTGCAGAGCTTTCCAAGTCGACGCATTAGACAGGGAGCGCACACAGGCACAGACGGAGCATCCTGCAATCAGGTCAGCCATCTACAGCAGCGTAGTGTGTGTGTGCGTATGTGTGTGTGTGTGTCTGTGTGCGTGTGTGTGTGTGGAAACAAAAGTAACAATCAGAGGGAAACAGCAGTGTCTGGCTGAGACGGCTGGGGGAACAACACGGCCCTCTCATTAATGCACCGCACACACACACACACAACGCGGTGGCCTACACGTGCGTATTTCTCATGCTGTGTGTGTGTGTGTGTGTGTGTGTGTGTGTGTGCGTGTGAGAGAGAGAGTATGTGGGTGGCAGAGATGGAGTAATTGAAAGAAGAATAGATGGAAAACTACACAGGCGCTTTAAAACAGAGAGAGAGGGGGTGGCGAGATGACAAAACCGTCTCGACCCAACACGGTGGAGTGGTTAATACACACGCTGACGCACACACTGATACACACGCTGATACACACGGCTCTTACAGCGGTGTGAACTGTGAAAATATTTCTGTCAGTGTGTCGGGGGAACCTCGCACAGACCGGGGGCGAGGGGGCGTCTGGGTGCAGTTCATACCTCTGCCTCCAGAGGGCAGCGTGGCCACGTCGCTGTTGACAGGCAGGCCGGCTCCCAGGCCGTTGCTCAGCACCGGGCCGTCGGACGGCTTCAGCTGCCACGTCAGACCCAGCAGGTTGATTGCTGCACACACACATGAAGAGAGAGAGAGAGAGAGAGAGAGAGAGAGAGAGAGAGAGGGAGTGAGGTAACATCTACACACACACCAAACCCTCATCACGCTGAAGAAATACAGCCGTCCGAGCCTCTAAATCTGATTCGTCATTTATAAGGCAAAGCAACCAGGACAGAGCAGGTGAGCCGCGGTATAAAAGGGACGCCGGTGTAACAGCAGAGGCAATTAAAACTATAAAGCTCCCTCTCTCACCCGCCCCCTCCCCTCTACCTGTCTCCCTGTCTCCCTCCTTCTTCCTTTAACCTCCTGCGTGATCGTCTTTCAAACCTGACAGCGTCTCTCCCGCTTTTATTTGGAAGCGTTTACACCGTCTCGCAGAGCGCGAGTGACAGATTGCTCTCTGAAGAGATCGCTCTATGACTCTCCTTCCCTCTCTCCTCTTCTTCTTTTGTACTCTCGGGCTGCGTTTATTGTGCGGCAGCGGCAGAAGGCTGCCGGAGTGTGTTTGCGCTTCACTTTGTCAGCTCTTTACTCGCTCCCTGTGTCTCTCTCTTCCCTCCTTACCTCGCTCGCCGTGCCTCCCCCCAAAGAACAAGGAAGCTAAGAAAACAGTCCTTCCCCTCGCCACTTGAGACGAGTTGAGTGGGAGGAAGTTGAGTGTGTTTTGTGTCTGTGTGTGTGTGTGTGTGTGTGTGGGGGGGGGGTTCTTTTTTTTGGTGACAGGTACGCTTCAGAGTGTCATAAATGAGTTTTAATCTTTCCGGCGCTGTTCGGGGAACTGTTAGGGAGAGGGAAACTGCTGGAGGTGCACAGTTTGAGCATGTCGGAATATCATCATAGAGCCGTAATAAACCTGTATTTGTGTGTGTGTGTGTCCGTGTGTGTGTACATGTATGTTTTGTAGCATGGATCTCTGTGTGCGGGTGTGTGTTTGTGTGTGTGTGGAGTATTGCGTAGGTGTTACTGCATCGGCCCGAACTCCCTCCACGCTCGGCTGTAACACCTGCGTCTGAAGCTTGGGAATCAATTTCCCTCTTGTCAAAATCCATCTTCCCTCGCGTACACACACACACACACACAAACACACACACACACAGGAAGGGACGCAGGTTTCAGTCCCCCTTGCTCCCTTGGGGTGGACTTATTCTCACCACCCCTGCCCCCCCACCATGTCCTGTCTCTCTCTTCTTTCCTTCCTTCTTTTTTTTTGTTCCCCTTCCTCTCTCCTCCCTCGCTCCGAGTCAAAGGAAAGCGCTGACACCTCGGCTGCTGCCCGGCCTCCACTGTCAGCTCTTTT
Organism: Genypterus blacodes; assembly: GCF_046128005.1. Classification (NCBI taxonomy): domain Eukaryota; kingdom Metazoa; phylum Chordata; class Actinopteri; order Ophidiiformes; family Ophidiidae; genus Genypterus; species Genypterus blacodes. The sequence goes on from NW_027466930.1 coordinate 1,950,695, forward strand.
TTATTTGTCATGGGGGGGGTGCAGAGAGAGAGAGAGAAAGGGCAGAGACGCCCGTGTCCTCCCTCCCTCCCCCGCCTTGTCCCTCTCTCTTTCATCTGCCTCTTTGCCCTCTCCCCTCTCATCTCCCTGACCTTCATCCGCTCTCCCCTCTTTTCCTTTAATTCCTCCCTTTTTCTCCTCACCCCCACTCACTCCTCCTTATCTCTGCCTGTCCTTTCTTGTAGATAACGGCAGACATGCACCCGTGCTTCCCGCGCACGCGTGCACGCGCCGCACAGATCGTATCTCCGGCGGAGCAATCGATGGAAAGATTACCTATTGAATTGGTTGCAGACAGTAAGCAATAGTAAGTCTATTGTGATGAGGCGCTCAATCTACTTCATCCCCAGCAACAAATCAGACTCCAGCTCCAGTGTGTGTGTGTGTGTGTGTGTGTGTGTGAGGGCCTCTACGTGATTCTTTCTTGTCTTTTTTCTTTCTTCAGGTGGTTTTGTGAGAGTCAAACCAACAGATGGCACTCTTAGTCCTCGGTGACGAGTGTGCACCAAGCCAAAACCACGCTTTATCAGAAGGACGGACGACACAGGCTACTAGAGGCAGACAGAGAGAGAGACAGAGACAAAAAGACACCCATTTCCGTCCTGTTTCCAAGTATCCTCTCTGGTTTTTAGCAAAACTTTGTAACTAACTTTGTAAAGCTGTAATTTCTGCCGAAACGAAACGGCTGAAATTGACACATTTTGCTTTCTGTTGCCACAATTTCAAGCATTTGCTTTTCCGATCATAATTGCTATAATTACTGTTTTCAAGTCGCATTGGAAGGCTTTATTAAATACAACGCCAATAAAGCCCATCTGAGTCGAATTCAACCGACAGAGAGAGACACAAGACGAGAGAGCGTGCGAAAGAGAGACGGACGGTCTGACAAACGCCGTCTCGCTTTGAGTCTCTCTGCTCGTTTATTCGTCACACAAACACGTCCCCGCGTAAAACACACACACGCACGCACGCACACGTACATAGGAAGATCACAGGGAAGCAGGTCTAACAAGTAAAGGAGTTGGATTAAAAATAGATCAGTTGCTTCATGAGGTTTTTATGTAATCTCGATGCATAATTCAGAGCGGCAAAGTGCTCGCCGGTATCATCTGCAGAAGATGGCATCTGAAAACAGGGGTAGAACATGTGATGCTCCGAAAAAGGGACGGACGGGGTGGGGGAGATGAAAAGGAGGTGGCGGTCGGGAGAAGGGGGTTGGAGGGGGTAATGGTCAAGAGAAGAAGAGAGGCCAGACAGAACAGAGAGAATACTGGAGGACACTGGGAAACAGAGAGAATATTAAAGAACAAGGAGAATCCCACGAGAGTAAGAAAGAAGAGCAGGAAAACGCAGTGCAGATGATGCTGCAGAGGAGGAGAGGAAGACCTGAGTAAGAGCCCCCGTGGATGGAGCAGGCAGGGGGGCTAGGGGGGGAGAAAAGGGAAAATGGGGAGCGTCCTCAAGGGGGGGGGGGGGGGGGGGGACGAGAGTAGATGGACGTGCGCGATTCATCCAAGGACAGTAAGTGGCTCGCACAGAGCTTTATTTGTGTCGCACAATTCCCAAGAAATGTTTACTTCTCCGGGAAAAAAAAAGAGTTAAAGGGCTGCAAATGGATTCACGCACGAGAGGAGAGAGAAAGAGGGGAAGCGACGGATGAGAAAGAGAGAGAGAGAGAGAGAGAGAGAGAGAGAGAGAGAGAGAGAAGGTGACTTTGTGACGGACTGTGGACTGAGTGTCCCCTCACTGGAAAATATTGTATCATCATCATTCTGTCCTTTGGAACATGCTCTCTCTCTCTCTCTCTCTCTCTCTCCCCCTCTCTATCCCCCTCTCTCTCTTTTCCATTTCAGCTCGGCCTTATCATTGCCTGTTCAAACGGCAGGGTCGTCCGCCGGGCGCATGAGCCAATTGCACAGCCTAATTACACCAAAAGGCCCTGCGACCGGCGCCTATGTTTCCGTAATGTAATCTTGCACGATGCAACTAAAAAAATAAATTATGCACACAAACACACAGGTAACAAACACACACACACACACACACACACACACACACACACACACACAGACACACACACACACGCACACACGCACACACACACACACACACACACACACACACACACACACACACACACACACTTCTTCTTCTCTGCCATCTCCCCTGGCCATCCTGATAAATGCATATTAACTGTTCTAATTCACCACTAAATTAACAACTCTGACCTCAATTAGGGCGGTAATTGTAGCTGAGACCCCCCCACACACACCCCATCCCCCCCCAACCCCCCATCCCCGACCCACAGCTCAGCTGATAATTGGTTTAGGAAGCTTCCCTCTACCCTCATCCCTAGCAGACTTTACCCCATCCAAAAAACTAACAAACACAGATGTACAAAACTGCTACCAGAGGAAACACACCTTTACCTTTTTGTTTCTCTGTCTGTCTCTGTCTCTCTGTCTCTCTGTCTCTCTGTCTCTCTCTCTCTCATTCTCTCTCTCTCTCTCGTTGCGGCTAATATCAGCGAGGCTGCAGAAAGAACAGCGCCGAGCCTCGGGATCTCAATATTCAGGCCGTTTGGGAGATTTCTCAGAATTTACCACAGAATATCCTCTTATGTAGTCTATAAATAAAGCATCTCTGTGTGTGTGTGTGTGTGTGTGTGTTAAGTTTTTGATGGCGCTCGGTGGCTTGCTGAGATCATTTAGAGTCACAGACGGAGGGACGGGGGCGGCTGCTGCCCTTGGGGCAGAGGGGGGGTGACACACACACACACACACACACACACACACACACAGGGAGAGAGATAATTTGTCCGCTTCTGTGTGTCTGTGTGTTTCTGCATGATTCAAATCCGATGGAACGAAAAAACAACCATACCCGTTCACGCCCACACACACACGCACACACACAACACACACACATGTGAGCGCGGCAGTGCACCAAACCCCAGCGGGACCTCCTCACCCAGCTGATGCAACTGAACTGTAATTGACTGCAACACAAAGGTTATGTGAGTTGCTCGCAGCTCCTACCTGCAAAACACACACACACCTACACCCACACCCACACCCACACCCAAACACACACACGTACACACACACACAGAAAGAGAAACACACACTCAGTCGTCCGGCACAAACGCTTTCCTTATTGGCAATGAAATATTGAAACACACCCCTGACGCGGACGCTGTAGGTGCACGAGTGTGTGTGCGTGCGTGCGTGCGTGTGTGTGATGGGCTAAATGAAAAGAGATGTGAATCTGAGTGATGTCCTCCTTTCTGAATCCTCATTTCCTCTTCAGATATCTCTCTACCCTGACCCCCTCCTCCCCCCCAGCATCGGCCCACTCTTCCTCGTCTCATCCCCTCCTCCCTCGCTCCTTTCCTTCTCATCGATCTGTATTAGAAACAGGATATGAGGAACTATGCTATCTTATCACAGATCAGAGAGAGAGAGAGGGGGAATGAGTGAGAAAAGACGGAGAGAGTGGATGAGTCTAAGAGAGAGTGAGAGAGAGAGAGAGAGAGGGAGACGGGGAGAGAAATGAGGAGGAAAAAGCATTCTTTCACTTTGTCTTCATCCGTCCGTCCGGCTTGTAACGCAGTGGCGGTGAAGCACCACGGGGCCTAATTGGACTAACGATCGGGCGCAGATACGACCTGCACTAATGAATAAATGAATGAGGAAATAAACGAATGAAACCACGCTCGTGCACGCTAATGCGCCCGTCGCCCGAGCTGCTTGCCGATGACGTCAACCAAAGCTCTGAATGTCAGCATATAACGCGTGAAACGTATGTAGAACGTGTGCGGGGTTTCATATTACATCCCCCCCACACACACACACATATACACTCACACACTCCATATGTCCACCGACAGACAGACGCAGAGTAAACACTGATGTAGCGCATAAACAAGTCTGGACCCTGCTTAGTATTACCTGACCGCCCGCTCATAACCTCCCTCTCCCTCTGGTGCAGATGGTGGAGCACCTTGTGCCCGGGCTCCGGCCATGCCCTGCTCCCCCTCTTTTTTTTCCTGGACTGGAAGTGCACGGTAAGATCCTAACCTTTTATCAGTACGACAGGCCCTGCTGCTATGGACACACGTTCCCCGTCTGATCCTTATGCCCAGGTTCCTGCATTCGCCATATGCCCCGACCGTGCCTTCACCCTCACACACACACACACACACACCAAACCTATAAGGACACACAGCCGCGTTGGCATGAGCGACACATCCTGACCTCTAGCTGTTCCACCTTGGAATCGGCCAGAAGGGAAACCACATGCGGAGTGAGAGGGGACTTAGGGGTCAAGGAGCCGGGGCTTGGACCGCGTCCACACTGCGAGATCTGCAGGTCCTACACAGTTCATGGAGACAATACACACACACACACGGCAGGGACGCACTGTGCTGGAACGTATTAACACACTGTCCCTTTGTCCGCCGGCATAGGAACCAATTTGTTTAGACCCTGGGACACATTTCAAGATTCAGGGTCAGACTGTGGACAGTGAAGTGGACGGAGGCGGAAATATGAGACGCCCCTGTCCCAAAACAGAAAAGGAAACTCTGTCTGTCTACCGTCTTCACAACGTGCAGCCCAAGCTCGTGTAAGGAATGCAGAATATTTGGGGCGAAATTATGCATATTTCATCGTATAAACGCGCCGTTACGTAAAGGAAATCGGCGATACGGACGCACTGGAGCGAGACTCTTCTGAGCGGGCAGAGTGTGCGGTAAGTGATTGTGATCAGTCTGGAGCAGGACGACAGCGGTGATGGATGGAAAGTGGAGGGCTCAGAGGCATGAAGGTCACACGTGATGATAGGGTGGGAGTGTGTGTGTGTGTGTGTGTGTGTTTAATCAACAGACAGGGGAGCTGAGCGTATGACTAAAAATACATTGTGTATGTACTGTGTGTGTGTGTGTGTGCGCTCTCATTCATCAATGGTGACAATACCATGTGGAGCATGCCACCGTGCCCGACAAATTCAGCCATCACACACACGCGCCCACCCAGACACACACACACACACACACACGCACCCCTGCAAAGGTGACACAAGCACCCGCAAGCAAGTTTACTCATTCCAGTCAAGGGCACGCCTAAATCTGCGTGTGTGTGTGTGTGTGTGTGTGTGTGGTGTGAAAACGGTCCATCTGGGCACAAGCGATCTGACATGTCCTCTATCTTTCATCGACGTATCAATCACCAAACTAACGTCTCCTCTCGTTACTCAACACCAAGAGACACCACACACTCACACTCACACACACACACACACACTTGGCTCGTTTGTTCTTCCTCTCTTTCCCCTGGTACGTTCCCTTGTTTTCTGTCCTCAAAAGCTTACATCCTCTTCCCTCTCTTTTTGTCCTTTAACTTCTTTTGTCACCATCCCCCTGTTCCTGTCCTTCTCTCTCTCTCTCTCTCTCTCTCTCTTTGCCTCTCTGTCTCTGCCCCCCCCTCTCAGTCTCTGCGTCCTGTCCTCTCTCTGTCATCCTCCCTCTGTTCTCTGCTCGCTGTGATCAATTAGGAGACATTAGTCCCACAGATAATCCAGGTGACAGAACCTCGGGAGGCCACGCTCTCCTTCATCTTCCTCCTCCTCCTCCTCTGTCTCCCCTCTATTTCTCCTCTCCACACCTGGCTCGTCTTGTCACTCGCGCTCCTCCCCATCATCTCCCCGCTCTTCTTCTTCGGCACAGCAAACAACAGACTTTGCCTCTCTCCTCTGTTTTCCATCTTGTGCTCTCATCCCTTATGGCACCGACAGTGACATATCTGCCTCAGCCCTCCTCTCCCTCTCTCTCTCCTTCTCTCCAGTCATCTGTTCTCCTCTTCCTCTCCCTTTATGTTCCCGCTACATGCTGACAGAGACGCATATCCCTCCTTCCCCTCTGCCCTCTGCTCTCCCCCTCTCTCTTCCTCCTTCCTCTTCCTCTATCTCTCCCTCACCAGGTTGCCGCTCACAAAGACGGACCTGTCTTCCCTCCTGTATGCCGACTGCTCACCTGTATCCTAGCAACCACCTCTCCTTTGGCTCCGGTGCTCCATGCGGAGCAAGCAAACAAGACGCCGGGGGAATGAAGAACAAGCACTCTCGTTTATCCTCCTCCCTCCATCCGTTCAGTCATTCCTTCACACATAAAGAGCAGACCCAACTCCACCAGAGTTAGCAGCAACTGTCTGCCCTCACACACACACACACACACATTTTTTACTACATATACGTGTATATGTGTGTGTAGCATATCTAAAAAATACTAGCAAAAATATGTATTAACTAAACACTTAAAACTTTTATAGTTTTTAGATTTTTATATGATAACATAATTTTTTTTGGGGAAATATATTACAACTTTATTCTCATTAGATTTAAACTTTTTGTTCTTGCTATATGATTTTATACCTTAAATCTCTTTTTACTTTAATTTTTCATCACTCTGTTCTCTGTTGCAGTTTTGTAGCTGTGGAGTAAAAGTATTTATTTAATTTCTGATATGGAGCGGAGAAAAACTGTAATGCAAAAAAAAAAGATAGTGCCAGAAGTACTAATTTAACTGAAATACTATATACCTCAGTCCTCGGCTCCTCTGGCCTGCTGAGTCCTGCCTTTCTTTAAAGTTCTCTGCATAAATATGTTTCTTGAAGACAGTGGGACAATTCCTCTCTCACACACACACACACATTCCCCCATGTGCTGGCACAAATGTCATAGGCTGTTCTCGGGAAAACACTACACACACACACACACACACACATGCACACACACACACACACACACACACACACACACACAGACACACACACACAGGCACACACACAGACAGACACACACACACACACACACACACAAAGAAAAGTGCTGTTCAGGCACATGTGTCCCGTTGTAATTTATGAGTGGGCTCCTGAGCGGACGCCTCAGAGGGGTCCTCTTCACGCTGCATAGCTCTGGGTGCTCTGCACAATTCCCCCCTGTGAGTGCCGGGCTAACACACACACACACACACGCGCACACACAGACACACACACACACACACCAAGGTACGACAAAATCCCCCTCATGAGCAGTGAACTCTCCCGACTGAAACTCGCCGTGCGATTAACGGTACAAAAAGCAAAGTAAACACGAGGGTTTCAGGCTCGGCAGCACCGCGACGACTTTGTTCAGCACAGGGAGAAACATTCCCTCGCAAACCGCCCAGACAACAACAACAACAAGAAAAAAAAAAAAACAGCCTCCATACAGTTTGAAAAAGTAATATTATTTCGCATTTCTTCAGCTCTGTAAATTTCAGTCACTCGGACAATTAAATTTAGGAATAAAGCGACGGCATTAGGAGGCTTAAATGTGGCGTATTGTAAAGCAATAAACAGAAAGTGAAAGTGGGTCTTGGAGGATAAACACATTGTGCTGGATGAACTCTTGTTCACCACGAACATAATTTAATTCAAACAATGCAGCAACAGAGGCAATTCACTGTATGTTTCCCATATGGATTCATACTTATTAGCCTCCCTTTGCTTTTCTCCGCTACTGCAAAATATGTTCAGTATGCATCATAGACTGTACAGAATCGAGTGAATATCTTAACAGGTTCTTCCTATATAGAATCGGAATCCTTTTCCTTGGGGTCATTGGGTCATCTCATTGGTGCAAACTTTGATTTCCCACAATTTTTAATGATTTCCAAACCTGTTGTTTTGCATTCCGTCTTATAATTTTGCACAAGCTGTCACCAAACTTCGGAATGGTAGAACGTCGGAATGAAAGCTCCATTGTTGTTTTTTCATATTAATCAAACATTTTGCTGTAATTGGCAGACAAATTTGAGTGGGCGTGTCTCAATCTCCCAATAAGTAGCGACAGAACGAGAACAATGAAATAAGTGAGGGAGAAAAAGAATTAAACAGAGAACAAGACACCCACTCTCCCATCCCCAGCAACGCCACTCGATAACAAGCAATCAGAGACAGCTATGATCCTTTGATGCTGCTGTTTGTTTACAAACAACAGGTGCAGTCAATTAAGCAGAGACGCAGAGCTGAGTCAGTGTGAAGGAAGAAAATGTCTGAAAGTATGAAGGGCCTGAAGGAAATTTGAATGTATTGTAGTAGGGAATGACTGAAAACTTTCAAATTGGAACTTGTGCTATCAAAAACCCATGAAATGTGTGGAAAATGCTGAAAAAAAACAGAAAAAATGAAGCCTGAAGGCCTAAAAAGTGTCAAAGTGGTTTCTGTACCTGAATGAATGAAGAAGTGACAAGCGGTTTGAGTGACAGCTAAAGCTCAAATCCTTTGAACTTGTTTTTCGTTTATAAACAACAGGTGCAGCCAATTATACAGAGACAAAGAGCTGAATCAGTGTGAAGGCAGAAGATGCGTAAAAGTATAAAGAAGTTAGAAGGGCCTAAAAGTATGGAGGACCTGAAGGAGATGTGAATGTATTTTAATAGGGAATGACTGATAAAGCTGAACAAAACTGAGGTGTTTTAAAGTCGTGCAATCTGAAAACCTGTCATACATTTTAAATGCTGAACAAGTGCCAGAGCGATTGGAGCCCAAAGGGCTGAAAACTGTCTGAATGGTTTCTGTACCTGAAAGAATCAGGCTCTGTACGAGGAGCCAGGGGTCGATCCGGGAACCTTCTGACTCCCACACAATACACATAAATCTGGATTTTTCGGCTGGAAAATTCGTAATATTTCTGAAAATATGAAAGCTATGAACACCAAAAGTCATCGCAGTAATGCCCTGAATATACTCCACAGTTTGATGTTTGAATGGTGTCTGTAGGTTGAACTAGCTAGTTAATCGCTTAAGTGCACTAAACTGAAACATCAATCGACCTGATGGTGGCGCTGTAACACCAGAAGCTTAATGATGTCCATAACTTTGGAACCTGACATGATGCAATTTCATCATTGAGAATCAATTATGCCTTCTATGATGAAAGCGATGATTTATTTGTTTGTTTTCTGACCTCTTCTCTGCTCGTAAAAAAGACGGATGGACTTAGTTTGGCTTTCCTGCGCTCCATTACGTCCCTGACCTCCAAGTATCCACCGGGAGAGTGAGGGCGTCGTGAACTTTGTGTGCTTCCGTAAAACTCCATATGTGGCCGTCCGGCGTTAAGCTCAGCAGAGGACAGATCTGTGTCTCTGTGTGTGTGTGTTTGTGTGTGTGTGTGTGTGTGTGTGTGTGTGTGTGTGTGTGTGCGCGTGTGTGCCTTGAGCAGAGGGGCCTGTATCTGCTCTGGAGGACACACACACACACACTCTCAAGGGCGCTCCACGGGGACGCACAAAGTATGTAGACAGGAGACTAAAGTGCACAAATACACACTCAAATCTAAACACACCCTTATTGGCAAGTTGGGGGTGCATCAAGTCCATATGTAGTGTATGGATGCACACACACACTCATCTATAGATGATACTGTAGATGGATGGATGGATGCTGATGCATATATTTATATATATATAAATTTATAAATAATGTAAACTGACATAAATAATGTATGCAGAGGCGATGAGGGGGTTGTTCTTTCTGCTGATTCTACTGTTTCCTGAGATCCCCCATCTGTTGACTCTGGTCTCCAGGGTAAGAGGCCAATCAAGGGCTCAGTGACACATCTGCCTCCATGCACACACACACACACACACACACACACACACACACACACACACACAATCTTTTCTTTGTCATCTCCACCACAGTCACACACACAAACACACTCCTGTATTCTCCGAACAACAGGCTGGCCTCCTCTCCGCCGCACACACACCTTTAACACAGCATCTCTCTCTCTTCCTGAGGTGCAGGGTAAGTGCGCTCCTCTGAGTGTCTGCCATTGCTTTGAGTATGACTACAAGTGAGTTGGCCTGAAATCAGTGGAACCCCTCCTCTTCCTACTCTTCCCCCCTGCTGGGGTCCGTTAGGTTTCCTCCTCTGACTGATACCTGCTCGGAGGAAAACAGCCTCGACACGCTGCGGTTTATGTATTTTCCCCGTCCTGACTGACTGGCTGTTTGCTTATCCTGAGTGGACTCCAGGGCTCCCACTGAGTCTGATTTTGACAGAGTACACGAGGCTGCGGCGGTGACAAAGCTCGCACCTCCAGCATGAGCTTTCTTTCTTTAAAAATAAAGCCGTCAGCCCGACACAATGACGGGGAAATACGCACAAATGGCAGCAAAGCTCAATGCATTCTGGGTTCGGCGTGAAACAAACCAACCCAACCAAGCTGAAATACTGGGATGTGACTGCACATATGTTCGCTTATCCAACATTTTAATTTCCATCTTTGGCCTAAAACCCCTTCTAATTAATATTTATACAGTTTAATTAAATCTCTTCATGAATAACACTCGACCACTCACTTACCTATGAAGTAGGACAGGAGGATGGCCAGCAGTGCGGCAGCTGCGATGGCGGTGACGGCGGCACACTTCCAGCTGCAGTACTTGGACGGCTTTTTTAGCTTGAAGGCCGAGCGGGAGAAGGTGTTCCTGGGCAGCAGGCGAGGCGGCGGGGAGTACACCGTGCCGGAGGTCAGGGGGTAACCGGGGGAGGAGCTGCTGAAGAGAGGCGTGGTGCCCGACGACGTCTTGAACAGGAAGTGCCTGCAGAGAGAGAGGGAGAGAGAGGGGAAATTGTTAATGTGTAATTGCAAGACAGAACCCACAGGAAAGTTTTATTTATGAATTGAATTGACGGATTGATTTATCCGTTTATAGTTTCTCTTTTCTTCTCTCTATCTAACATTTGCGTATTTTAGCAATTTTACGGGTCATTTAGTCATTTTCCTCGCGTCGTGCAAGATAAATTCCCTCTGGGGCAATAAAAGTGCATTTGAATTCGCATCACTTTGGGTTTTTTCAGTGAGTGGTGGAAATGTTTGTAGGGAAAAGCCGGCGCAGAACAGAATGGAGAGGGCTCACTCTGAGTCATAAAGTCAAGGTCACATGTGTGCAAGAATCTGTCCAATATCTCTTTCTGATTAAACCTTCCTGCCATGTGGGTCCGCACATCCTTGAACCGATTGTGTCTGCAATTGAGTCCGTTCCAGTCCAAGGTCTCTTTTTTAACCTCCGCCTTGTCCATTCCTTTCTCTCTTTCCGTCTCCTCCCATTTTCAGCCCCCTGTTAGAATGCGACTCATCCCCCGACCGCTCTCGGCTGTTCGTGGAGGATCAGTGCCGTCCCAACTCTCCTGTCCTTGTTGGCTCCCGTGGGGTCAAGAGCTCAGAAAGAGGATAAAAGGGGGATTTGAACCATCATCCTTCGCTCATATTACCCATTAGCCTCTGCAGTCGCCGCACCTGCTCACCCAACACCTCTTTTTTGCTCCTCTCCCTCCCCGTCGCCGTCCATTTCAAATATCATTTTTCTTCACTCTCGATCTTCATTCGACTACTCCACTAATTCTAATGTACACATTATACTTTTTTCCCCATTATCCATCATCTCCTTTCATACACTTACACTGCACACACACACCCACACCCACACACCCACACACTACCCCCCGCCCCCCTTGCCTCAGTTCACCCCTCTATTTGGCTGCTGCTCCGACCTTGAAGGAATGCCGCCGTCGCAACAGCGGGGGGAAAGAACGAAAACACGGCGCTTCAAGGAAAAAAATTCAAGGACAAAACAGCTAAACTTTACGACACCCCCCCCGTGACACAAACACACACACACACACACACACACCCACACACACACACACACACACACACACACACACACAGGCACGGCAGGAGAGTGAGGGGGTGCCTCCTTACGCGCAGACTCCAGGTGGTGCGACAGCAGAGAGCCCTCAGGTAAGTGTGACAGATCACAGACAGCGGCGAGGTCGAAGATGACTGAGGAGAGGGAGGTTTGGTCTGCGGGGAGCTTGGTTCTTTATGTGTGTCTGTGTGTGTGTGTGTGTGTGTGTGTGTGTGTGCGTGTGTAACATAATAGTTTGCCCATTATAACAATAATGGGTAATTTAAAATACTTTACTTTACTTTTGATGTCTTTAAAAACAGATGTGTGTTTATAGAAAACAGGACGATGATTCAGTCTCACGATCAATTATTTATCTCTCTCTCTCTCTCCTTCCCTCTCATGCCACTGATTGTTAGATTTGTGTCGCTCTCTCTCTCTCCCTCTCTCTCTCTTCCTTCCTTCCTCATCCTCACCCTCCTCCTTTTTACCTGTCAGGTGTGCCTCTTGACACCAAGGAAAATAGGAGCACAGGAAGAAAAGAGAAACAGAAAGGGAGGGAAAAAAAATAGACAGACGGAGAGGTGAAAGGAGAGAGAGAGAGTACGGGGGGTTACTGTCTAAAAATACCAACCTCGGTGTCACCAGCCATCAATTTTAATATGTATGCGTAAACCTATGCATTCGAAAACGTGAGAAGTACGCACACACACACACACTCCAAGGTCAACCAGCGTGCCTTTCAGTTCCGCAGCCGTCGACGCTTTCTGCAAAAATTAATTACCATCCCCACTAATGTGTGTATGACCGTTAAGAGGAGGGAGCACTCACACACACACACACACACACACACACACACACACGCACAAGACACAATGGCTAAACGTGTGAATTTGCTTCGTATTTAAAGAAGCTCCCCGGATTCGTTTCATTCTTCGGCTTTGTTGATTGGGCGAGGAGACGCCGGGCGTACTGTACACACGTACGGGATGGGAATACGTGTACGGGCCATACTAATTATGAGCAGGGATGGAAAGTGTCTAATGTGCTCTGGGGAGGTAATTGACATTGATTTATGTTGCAGAGGACTATGGAGGGATTCTTTCATAGCAGGCAGCCGGCAATCACAAGTCTGTATCATTAGGCTGAGTCGAGTGTGTGTGCCTATGTGTGTGTGTGCGCCCATATATTTGTGTGTGAATATTGTGGGATTTTTGACAGTGGTCCAGCATGGAAACGTCACAGATAATTAGAGAGAGCTGACAGAGTCCCTCCCCCCCTCCCCTCTCTTCCTCCAGAGCTGCCAGCAGCCCCCCGGTCTAACTGTTGCTACTTCCCTGTCATGTATTGCTTCTCTTAGACATGCACACACACACGCACGCACGCACGCACACACACACACGCATATATATAAGGCATAAGAAGTTGCACGCTGACACCCACCCACTTGCGCACAAACAGTAAAAATGTGTGTGTGTATTTCTTTCAAAAGATTGCCCCGTATGTGCTACCAAACACTTAATTTGCATGCACGCAGCGCAACCGGTGACATCGGAGAAGAACAGACGAGAGACGGATATAGGGGAAGAGAGAGGGGGATGAGAGAGAGACGGGGAGAGAGACTGGGAGAGAGAGGGGTGGAGAAGAGAAAGAGCGAGAGGGACAGAGAGAGGGAAAGAGCGAAAGAGGGATAATGAAGGGGAGAGAGAGAGAGAAAGAGTGAGAGATAAGGAGAGAGAGAGCGATGCATTTTCACTGCATTCCACCCTTGTTTCCCATTGAGAGAAAAGAGGGCCTGGACAATTAACCACAGAACAGAGAGCATGCTGGGTAATTAGCAGGAAGTCAAAGCTTGCATTCCCCTTGAGCGTATGAACACACAGGCTTTTGAAAAGGCAAGCAGGCAGGCACATACACACACACACACACACCCCTCCCCTCTCACAGACATGTGGTTGTTTACGATAGTGCTCATCATCATCAGAGGTGAAGAACAATTAGCGGTGGTTCCCTCTGTATGGAGGTGATTGAAAGCGGTCACATATGACAAACAAAAGGATTAAAGAGGGGAGGAAGCTTCCTAAGCATGACATCATGGGAATGATTCCCTCTTTACAACTGTGGAAACACATATTTAGGCGTTGAACACGCTACAATGGGCATTCATGTGCTGCATGTGGAATAGATCCATATGTGATCACGCCCCTCCCTCCCTTTCGGTCCACGAGTGGTAAAATGTAACTGTTGTTGTTGTGGCGCCACCATCAGGTCTATTGAGGTTTCATCTCTTTGAGTGAGTCGTGAGCACACATGTCCGCCATGTTTGGATACATGTCGACTGAATCACTCATGATGAGACGCAGCGCTGTTTGAATCAATGGCCACGCCCATTCAACTCCATCACAGGAGCCAACTGATTAGATTAGATTCAACTTCATGGTCATTGCAACAAAATGCAGACTTCACTTTACACTAATGTGACAAATAACTCAAAATTAGAGGGAGATATAAAAAAAAAGTATTGAAATTTTGCACCAAATATAGTTTGGTGCAAATGGGCGTGGCCTATAATAACAGGACTGTAAAGGTGGTGGTCAGAGTGGCATCACCAGGCCAACCAGTACTTCAATCTCTTGGCTAATTCCTTGTGTAACACTGTGTAGTTCTGTATTTCTCTATACGACAGCAGCAGTTACAGGACAGAATGCAATCTCCCGCCCCTCCTCCTCCTCCGCCTCCTCCTCCACCCCCCACAGGTAGCACCTCCACATCTGTCTGCACGGCAATGCATTTGAAAGTAACCTTGCACACACACATACACACACACACCGTCTGTCCAGATAAATTGAGATGCTGCAACCCTCTCGGGCGATCTTATTCCTCCCCTAGAGCTGTAGCCCACGGTGCTGGGGGGGTGGGGGTAGGGGTGCAGGGGGAGGAGGTGGGTGGGGGGTGCAGGGGAATGTCCTGAGATCAGAAAAGAGATTGAAACTGGCATCAGCTGGCCCGAGAGGCTCCGCGGGGCCGATTGGAAAACAGGTTGCTCTCTCACAAACGCTCGAACACATGTACGCACGTGTGCAAGAAGGAGAGAGTGACACACACACACACACACACACACACACACACAGACGCACGAGCGGGGAGTGGCAGCAGCCATCTATAGTCATTTATCTCACATCGGTAAACGTATCCATGTTCTACGGGGCCCCAATCTCCCTCCCCTGCCTTTCTATCTTCTCTCTCACACACTCCCCCAAAACAATCTCCTTCAATCACCTCCTCTCTCCATTTCTCTCTACCTCTCCGTTTTTATCTCTCCCTCCTTGACCGTAAACCATTCCTTTCCATTTCCCCCCTCTCTCCTTCTCCCGACTTATATTCCTCTGCTATATCACCGCCCCCCCCCGCGCTCCCTCCTTCATCCTCCCTCTCTGTTTCTATCGCTCTCTTTCTCTGCCAGTCATCCTAGCCCCGGGGTGTTCTTAGGTGATCAATCTTCATCCTTTCAGCACTGTCACACTATCGGGTCAAGCCAAAACACACAGTCACACAGACACATACACACGCACATACACACGCTGTCATCAGAACGAGTGGATAACAAATGCCAAGATTTACATATGATTACTTTGGAAAGCCGTCACAGTCAAACCAAACACACATGCTCGGTTGCAAATTTACTCCCATCGCTCACTCGCTCACTCACTCACTCACTCACTCCCTCACTCACTCGCTCACTCGTGTCCTAATGATCTCCTAGAGGCTGGTTATAATGAGATGGAGGATGGGCTCTGCCAGCACAGGGATGGTGTGACTCCCTGGCTCTGCCCAGCTGGCGTCGGGCCCAACCTGCGAGCTCCAGCGGCTCCATCCATCCATCCATCCCTCCCTCCATCCATCCATCCATCCATTCACCCAGCCTGACTCCAGCCTCTGCCACCACCAAACCCGGAGAGCAGGGTACAATCTGGGGCCAGAGGGAGGGGATGGAAACGACTGCTGTCTGCCGCTTTGGGCTCCATTTGCCGCGACGGGCTGTGAGCCATGCCCACCCCCCCGACTCCCCACCACCTGAACATGACCAAATCCTGGCGCTGCCGAGGCCTCAGCAGCATGTGTGTGAGTGTGGATAACACCCAAATTTGTAAAAATGGTAATCATCTGAGTCTCTCTGGTAATAGAAAGGTAATAAAAACCCGCCTAATAATTTGCAGTAAAATGAACGTAATCAAATCCCGCCTAAGCAAACACACCAAATCATTTGGAGCAATAAAAAATGGAGTCCCACCCCACCAAAGACGAGCCTGTCACTCGCAGCCATATCACGCCGCAATCTCCTCTCGCCCTCACTTTTACTTTCATCATATGCCATGCGTGTCACCATGGTAACTCAGAGCGCAGGTAAACACTTCTGAGTGGAAATAGCTTCTATTTTAAGCCCGCTGGTATTTCTCGCTTGACATCGTCACGCTTCCTCCTACCCATCATGCACCGGCGCAGGTTTGGAGCGCGGACCTGAGATCGGCGGGGGCTGAATTAAACATGACCGGGGTCTTCATAAATACTGCATTGGCGCTCTGGGGGAGCTGATCTGGGACCATCAGTGCTGGAAGAACCCCGGCGCCCAGCAGGAGAAACACAACTACAGCTCGCCGTGTGTTGAGATGGGAGTGTGTGTGTGTGCATGCCAGCAAGCATGTACAGAGCGTCTCTCTCTCTTTCTGTCTCTCGCCCTGCGCATGCCTCATGAATAGTAATACCTTGCATGAATGCTCTGTTTGCCAGGTAAGAGTTCTTTGTGTACAGAAGAAGCGCGTGTGTAGGGTGTGTGAAATGGTTTGTATTTCCTCCTCCCTCGCTCCAGGTTGCATGCATAATGGCTTTGACACATGGCGGCTTTCTGCGTGTGTGTGTGTGTGTGTGTGTGTGTGTGTGTGTGTGTGCGTGTGCGTGTGCGTGTGCGTGTGCTGCGTTCTGGGAGAGGAATGATGTGATTTTGGGCGAGTAGAGTAGGAAGGCAATTTTCTTTGGGGGTTTTTTGGGCTCTGAGAGTGTGTGTGTGTGTGTGTGTGTGTGTGTGTGTGTAAGCTCGTACTCCTTCTATTTAAGCGGCGCTGTGATAAATTAATCATAACTGTATGAAAATTCCGCTGTGTCTTGGAAGCAAATTAGTAAATTGTTGCTGAAAAGTTCACGTTGGTGCGGCGCTAAAATCCTGCCTGACTTCACCTCAGCGCCTCCTCTCCTCACGCCTCTGACCTTTTCACTCTTTACCATATTGATTACTCAAGTCTCACTCCTACTGCATCAGGTAAACACGCCAACTTCAAACACACACACATAAAATAAAACACACACGCACACTGACCTGGTCTCCAGCGGCACGTTGCTGTTGAGCACCCAGCTGTCTTGTAGCTGCACCGACTCGGGGGTGGTGGGCCCGTCTCCGGTGCCGGGGGCCGGGGCGTGGATGGGGTTGCGGCCCCCTCGCAGGGTGTTTCTGTTCAGGCTGTTGGCAGAGTGGTGGGATAAGGTCTGGTGGTTGTGCGGCGGGGGCAGCGGGGGCCGTAGCGTGGACTGACTGTGGTGGTTGGCGGCCCCTGAAGGAAGACAGAGAGGCCACGTTAGAAGAAGTAGAAGATGATGAACATTTCTGCTCGACGAAAGAAATCACTGAGTTGGAGAAAATGTGAAGAGATATTTGGTATTTATGGAGGAAATTCCGGTTAAATAAGGACAAATTAGATCGATCATCACAAGTTCCTGCTTTCCTTTCATCATTTTCCTCAGCGTGATCCATCTCATCCTCCATTCCCATTTCTCTATTTCACTCATACTTTCCCCCCGTTTCCCTTTCACGCCCAAAGAGTGCGAGCCTGCATGTGTGTGTGTGTGTGTTTGGAGCAATATTAGAGCACTCAGCACAGCATGTGCCCTCATCTCTGCTCTGCTCTCAGACTTGGGGGGGGGGGGGGGGGGGGGGGGGGGGGGGGGGTGGAGGGTTGGGGGGGGGAGAGAATATGTCAGCTAGAAACCAATACCAGCCCTTCCAACACCGAGCTAATGGACTGTTGAGTGAGGGAGCTGGAAAACAAACCCGGATGACTCAGATAAGAACACCCATTCACACATCAGCTTTCTATCTCTCTCGCTCACTCTCGCTCTCCCTGTGTGTGTTAGCGGGGGACTTGAGCCTGTCTTGAATGTGTGTGTGTGTGTGTGTGCATGTGGGGTGTGGTGGAGGTGGGTGGGGGGGGAGAGGGGGGGGTTACATAAAAATCAATAGACGGCATACTATACTCCACTGAAGAAGAGAGCTTTACACAGTTGCACACACACACACACACACACACACGATTAGCTACGTGAAATCAGGACCCATCGCACATCAAAAACCGACACACATGCCTAACAAAGAACTGTCCACAGCTTTATTTTAAAGGTGAACCAAAATGTCGCTCTCCCACAACACGCCGACTCGCTTTGAATTCCCTCTTTTACAAACGGCATCTCGCCTCTTCTCTGATCAATACGACGTGCTGCACTTTAATCATTACTTTACACATCTGAGGAGCAGCACGCCTTATAATGATCGTGTTTTGTTCCCCCCCTCGCCGACTGTGTCACGCTGATGAAAAGATGAAGAGTAAGCGCGCATATGCATTTATACGTGCGGGCTGGAGACAACAAAAGGGAGTTGTTTTGTCACACTTGCCCTCCTCTGTTTGCCGTCTCTTAAATTAGACAAGAACGGAAACAATGTGTGAGGAGGAGGAGCGACGGGTTGAATGTGTCTCACTGTCCTGTCATTTAAGCAAATAATCAGAAAGAATGACGCACGAAAAAAAACAACAGCCTAACGGGAATGTGTGTCGCCCGTGTCTAATCCCTTCTCTCGCTCGCTCGCTCGCTCTCTCGCTCTCTCTCTCCTCTCTCTCTCTCTTCCTCCTACTCTGTGATGATTGGGGGCAACGAGCTCCCTGCGCATCTCCGCTGGTAATGGCGCCCATGAAGGAGGGTGACCTGATTCCACCGCACTGGCTGGCGGGACGCAGGTGTCACCCCGCATGCCCCCCCCTCCCCTCAGAAGACCAGATGCTCGCGAAAGGAGAGAAGAGGCGAGGGAGGAAGATGAGAGAGAGGTGAGGAGCAGCTGACCTTTGCGGCGCGGGAGGGACAAAAAACATCTGTTTGTACATGCAAAGATGCTCTTGGGAGACGCACGCACGCGCACACACACGCACACACTCACATATGCATACCCGCGCGCTGTTACACACCTGCAGGAAAACCAAACCGTTGCATCCTACACGCCGTCTCGTCTGTAAATGGATCTTACACAAAGAGCCTCTGAGGTGTTTTTCATATTTCCCCTCCTCCCCAATCACACGCTGCCTCGGCTCTTACTGAGGATTGTTCTCTCCTGCTTTCATCTTCTTTTTATTTGCATTTTGTTTGTGTCCTTTGCTGAGACATAAAGCACTTTGAGAAAGAGCTTGTTTGTTAAAAGCACTTTATAAATAAATTTGACTCAACTTCCCCTCCCTGCAACGCTATAAACGTGAAATAGCTCTTACTGCACTGCATTTGCATAAGTATTTTTATCTAACTTAAGCATAGCGACGATGCCAACATAAAGCTGGAAACACACAGGCACAAGGCACAGACACACACACAAACACTCAACGGACAGGCATGTAACACACACTACAAGTATGTGCTGCGGCACTGTCAGCCATGTTTAAATCTGCATACAAAAATGCACACGTTTCACCTTTTCCTGCCATTAATATTGAACACTTTTGAGTCAAATTCAGATGAATAAAATATGCCGCAGCTTCCATGTTTGAGGAACACACACTCCTTAGCCCCGGCTTTCAGTGAATGAATGATGGATGAACGTGGATGGATGTGTGCATGATTCATCAATAATCAGACACAATTTCTGCGTTTATTTATCAACTACAATTAACAAACATCAGTCATGGCAGATGTTCACATGTTGCTGCTTCCTTGTAATGAAGCCAACATCCGCTTGCAAACCCGCGATTGGCATTTACAATTATATTTGACATTTGAGGCTAATTGATTAATGACGCATTCACGCACCTGGAAGGTTCCGAGCTGGCAGGACCAAAACAACGGCAGACAGACTTTTATTCTCATTAATCTGTCAAACTGTTTATTGCACAAACTCATTGTACAGCTCTATTGTCAAGGTCGTCTTCACCCCGATCTGCTGTGTATCTGTGACCAGTGATGTCATTACATGTGACTGCTGTCTGGGCTACTGGGATACTTGAAGCTGCCACATGTTTATAAACATTTGGATCTGGGCTCATTTGCACCTGTTGATAGTCTGTTGGTTGGATAAACAACATTGATATCTTAGCTTTTGATAAAATAGTCAGAAATATTGTTAAACTCCCCACTTTGTTTGTTTCCTGTGTCTTGAACCGCCTCAGAATCTAACCAACAACTCCGTCACCCAAGTCCCAGCTAGAAATTGAATCTAAATCCATCCATCCTCACTAATCAGGTGGGGGTCGTGACCTTGTCTAAATCCATCTTACTTTTTCATCAATTACAAACACCGGTGACTGGTGGATGTAACAAATGACAGATTAATGCCATAATTGACAGATTGGTCAATAATGAAAGTTACAGGCCTACTCTCTGCATGTGTGTGTGTGTGTGTGTGTGTGTGTGTGTGTGTGTTTGTGTGTTCTTCCCCTTTGCTTGTCTGAAATAAACTGTATAATCCAGAAATACAAGAATTAAACTGCTCCTTTAAGTCATGAACATCGACCCATTTAAGTGCTAACGAGTTTAAAATCTCACTAATTTACTCAAAACAAATACTGTAGGCAATTATAAAGCTTAAGAAACATTAAAAAGACTCTTAATCAAGCATAAAACTTAACAAAAGTGCTGTGAAGTGTGAACACACTGCTGCAGCTCTGCCTGACAACATTTTACTGAGTCATTTCTTCGCGTTGACTTTTCCTTACAGTCTGTTAGGACCATCAGGACGCCTGTGAGAGATAATTGCTTGCTTGTTTGTAATTATTCACGTCATTATTATTTGCAGAATATAGTATATCAATTATTCATTCCCCGTAAATGCGGTAATTTCATTAAATGGGTTCTGTCACGACAGTAAAGCAAATAGTGATCATAGAGAGAGAGAGAGAAAGAGAGGGAGAGAGAGTGAGAGTGACAGAAAGAGAGAGAGAGCGAGAGAGAGAGAGAGAGAGAGAGAGAGAGAGAGAGAGAGAGAGAGAGAGAGATAATAGAATAAAAATATTTTCAGTTCTATTGTTTCTTCCAAAACTGCTCTAAGTAGGTGTAAAAAAAAATGTAATCAGGCATGCAACAAAATATTTACGATCAGAGACAAATTGCTTTCTTTCTTTATTTCTTTTTCTTGATTCTTCCAAATCCATAAAGAATCCCTGGAGACACACAAAGCTGCAATAAGGCCTTTTTTTATTTTTTGTTACCACAGGTACGAACTCGTGAGAGGCCGCAGAGAACAGAAGGAGAGAGAGAGAAGGAGAGAGAGAGAGAGAGAGGAGAGAGAGAGGAGGGAGAATGAGGAGAGAGAGAGAAGAGAGAGAGCCAGAGAGAGAGCGACGCTGAATTTCCGATACATGAAGACGGTGGAGACTCTGTCCAGGACCTGCAGGTCGGCTAACAGTAACAACGTTTAGTTTTCTGAAACCAAGAATCCACTCTGATAAAAAGAACAAAACATGCGGCGAGGAAATAAAGCAATTAGAGAGCAGCCAAGCAGATCACATTTTCCTCCGTTTATCTCCTCCTCTCCTCTCTTCCTCTCTTTCATCTGCCAATACACAAACACCGATCGAGCGGATGATTTTCCTCCTCCGCCTCCTCACTTCTTCTCGTCTCTGTCGAAGCTTGACCCAGTTCGCTATGTCCGAGGTCTCTGGGCGACTGAGAGGAGGTGGCTGTGTGTGTGTGTGTGTGTGTGAGAGTGAGAGTGTGAGTGTGTGTGGATGGCTGGTGGCTTTGGCTCAGGATAATCCCTGGAAGTTCATTATGCCGGCCAACTCCAAAGAGGCTCATTCAGTGAGGAGAGCATTAGCCTTTGTGCTAACCTGCCTTCCCTTTATACACGCCGCAATATGCACACACCAGCGAGGGGAAGGGGGAAGTGGGGCTCGCCACGCTGTATTAATCTCACAGTGTGTGTGTGTGTGTGTGTGTGTGTGTGTGTGTGTGTATGTGTGTGTGTGGCCCACTGGCAGCAGAAACTGACCAAGGCCGTTTGTTTTCCAGCCCTGGATGGGCAAACTGTTTATTGACATTTTCTGTGGTTAACAGAGAAAAGTCGCGGGGCAGGAAATGTGTGTATGTGTGTGTATGTGAGGCTGAAATTGCTCATTCAGCAGTTAAAAAGAGACCATCACAGGGATCACGTCCTCTCTCTCTCTCTCCTCCACCCGTCTTATTTCACGCTCCGTCTCTCCCTCCCTTTAAAGTCCACACCGCCGCCGCCCGCCATTGTTTCCCGTGCACCTTCTCCTCCCAGCTAATTGCTATGCACCCTGTGTTTTTAAGGTGGTATTCCCATGTGCCGCCGCTTCATGTGTCCTCTGCCTCGGAATGTCACATGCTTCTCATTTGTCATTCTTCTCAGAGCTGGAGGCTGAGCACAATAGAAGGAGAGCTCGAGGTGAACACACACACACACACACACACACACACACACACACACACACACTCACACATAAACATGTACACATTCACAATGCACATTCCGAATTTTATGCATATGCACACAATCACAAACTGGCACGCAGACAGATTATGTAACACACATACATTTCCACATGCACACACATGAAAACACGCACACACACACACACCGCCTCTGCCTTGGCTAGCCATCTCTGTCTAATTAGGTGGCAATAATCCGCTAGAGAAGCGTCATCAAATTCAGCCAAAAACAAACAGTCTCCATGAGCAGAAATGCACGTGTGTATTTCACGCTCACACACACACGCCGCTACAAATGTCACCCTTACATAAGCACCATTAGGAGGAGCAGAATTAGCCTTTGTTGCTCCTTTGTTTCTGTAGATTTGTCTCAACAAAAAAGCTCATGAAACATTCAGCGGCTCAGCAGTGACTTGAGGTGGCGTCCCTGCTAGCCACTTTAGCAAGAGGCGCGGGCTAAAAATAGCTTAGCGTTCCCCATTTATAATGAATGGCCAGAGACAGCGCTAACGCTAGCTCTTTCCAGGAGCGATCAGCTACGCTCCGTTTGGCCGTCTCAGCTCTCCCGGCGTTCCGGGGGAGCGTTTCCAGACAGGTGCTCTGAGCCAGACTGTATTCCCACGTAAACACTCGCAGGCCCAATTCCCAGCCAATCCTCGGCAAAACAGCGTTCCGTTCCCATTCACCTGTCATGCTTCACTAAGAACACAAGTCATGTCGGTCCACCTGTTAGCTTAGGTAATGGTGGACTACTTTACATCAGGATGCGCGCACACACACACACATACACACACGCACGAGCACACACACACATCAACATAAAAACGCATACGCACAAACACACACAGCATGCCGCTTCCTGAGGATTATCTCGCTGTGGTCAGTTTCTGCCTGGCTTGGTAAGGTTCATTTCCTGCCCAGCGTCCACTCTCTACAGGACCACACGAAACACACACACACTCATATGCTCTCACACACACACACACAGAGGCGTGGGCATGCACTCTGACACAGATGCATCAGCGATCACTGCTCATAGGTGCTTCATTTCCTCGCGGTCAGTCCGGTCGCTCTGCATGCCATGGCCAGTTTACGTCACAGGGCAGATTTTCAGCTCTCCCTCAGTCCCACACATCACTCCATTTTACTGAATCTCACTCCATCTCACTCCATCTCTCCCCACCTCATTCCAACTCACTCCCTTTCACTCTTTACTCTCTTTTGCTCAAAGGCTCTGTGCCTCTTTGACTCCTCGCGTCTCTTTCTGGGTCTCGCTCTCTGTTGTTGTCGTCGCCCGTCTATTTTTACTGATGCGCTTTGGATGCGCCCCCACCCCCCAAAACCAGCCCCCCCTCGCCCCCTTTGTTGAGTTTTTCCATTGCAAGATGTCTCATTAAACAACTTCAAAAGTCAAAAGTTTGGCTTTAACTCTCTCTGCTCCCATTTGCCTCTTTGAGTCTGCTTTTTCTTCTTCTTCCCTTTTTTCCCCTCTCTGTCATTTTCTGTCTTTGTCTCTCTCTTTCTCTCTCTCTCGCTCTGCCTGGGTGTGTGAGTGTGTGTGTGTGTAGATGCTCAGCAGAGACTGGGAGAAGCCGGGAAGGGAACAGAAAGTGTGGGTGTATGCGAACAAGAATGAGAGAAAAAGAGTGAGTGTGTGTGTGTGTGTGCCTGCGAGCCTCTCTTTCTCTCTCTCTCCCTCGCTCTCTTTGCCAGTGTGTGCCATTAGGGTGTCAGTGGCAGAGTGAATTTATTTGCTGCGCGGTTACTGGGCCAATGATTGATGTTGCCCCAGCAAACAGTAAACCAATTAGAAGGCTGATGTAACGTCATTTTAAAAGCCTCCTAATCACGTTGCTCTTGAACCTGGGACCCGGGCCTTCCCTAATGAAGATTTATACTGGATCAAAGGAGAGCCTAACGCCATTAACAATAGATTGTATTCCACCAAAAATCACATTAGGACTTCTCCGCCCACCCCCTCCCTCCCATCAGGCCTCTGCTAAATATATCTACTGATTACAAGCGCAGATGCACGGAGAAATGGAGAAACAGGCGAAAGAGTGAGAGAGGGAGAGGAGGGAGAAACCAGAAGAGACGGGAGGTACGGCGAGACAGAGATAGAGAGAGAGAGAGAGAGAGAGAGAGAGAGAGAGAGAGTCAGGGCCCAGAGTCTCTAATTATTGAGAATAAATGTGTATGCTGATGAACAAACTCATCACTGAGGAGTTCTTTCTCCATGCAAGTGTGTGTGTATGTGTGTGTGTGTGTGTGTGTGTGTGTGCGTAAAAAGGAGAGAAAAAATAGTTGTGAGGTGCTGATATAAGCACACAGGGCCACTAACAGCCGACGAGAGAGTGTCCGGTAATGAAAGAGAAGCCTCCGAGCCGGGGAAAACTAACTAGTTTGTCTTTTGCTGCGCCGATCCTCCAACCGGCACTTAAAATTTATCATCCCCCTTTCCCTTCACTTTCCACCGGATTATTAATGTCATATGCAAAATAAGTAGCAACACACCTACTCAGTCACAGCCAGCGTGCAATCTGCAGAGTGCACGGGTTGCTTTCACTTACATCATTGTTTTTTTGTTTTGGCAATAGTTCACAGAGGTTAGCAAGGTTACGTTTGAAATATGATCCATTCACTCTGTAGCTGTATTATACTAATGTCTGCTTAAACTAAGAAAATATTTAAGATGAGAAATTCTTTGTTTGCTTTTGCTCTCAAAAATGATGGAATATGGAGCAATAAATCTTTAAATTCGTTTCTCGCAATCAGGACAATTTGTTTCTCCTCAATATCTGTAATTGAATAATCCAATAATATCCAAATTTAATTTGGGTAATGCCATTAATTTCCAACCTTGTCACAATTGTTAACTGAAAAAAATAACACAAAAAAAGCATTAGATGCCCGAGCGAAGGATGGTTCAGCATTTTGCTGAGCCAGCGGCTAAATCAGATCAGTTAAGGTAATGGACACATGATGAGGTAATGCTGCAGTAGAGGTGACGGATGAGTTATCGACGCGCTTGATAAATGAATGAAAGCATGAAAGGACGGATGAATGGAGAGAGGTCTCTTACCCGTGGAGGAGGGCTGCGCCCGGAGCAAGTACGAGTCATCCGGGCGAGGCTCCAGGTGGGAGTGGGTGGAGTTTTTCTCCAGCAGGGGCACCTGGCACTCCCTGATCGGTGGAGACGGGCCGGGGGAGGGGTGGTGAGGAACGGACGAGGAGGACGGGAGGGACGGAGGGAGCAGGGAGGAGGAGGAGGTTGGAGGGAGGGGGCGACCTGGAGGATGGAGGGAGAGAGAGAGAGAGAGGGAGGAGGGGGGAGGAGGAGGGGGGCGTTAGACTAAACAAATGGCAATGATTTGACAGTGATAAGAGGAAATAGAGCAACGTGGCGCAGAGATGTAAAGATCAGTGTGTCGTGAGATTTGAAACACTTCAGCTCGTTTCCCCCCCAAAAAACTATGTCGCTCATTTAAACTCGAGAGGATGGATGGTCCCAGAACGTCTCAAACCAAGCAGAACGTTCAGGGCAAAAGAAAGACGTCTCAATTCCAAAAGTTCTTTGGGTGTTCTTTCGTGTAGGGACCCTCCAGACAAAATGTTGTCTTTTGTCTTTCCTCCACTCCTGATCCCTCCCTCTGGCCTTAATTAGTCCAATTACCACACTGCTGGTCGCGGTGATGGAGCCAGCAGAGCTTTTTGATTTGGTTCATTCCTGCGCCTCACCGGAGTTGAGGATTACTCGCTCAAAAACATCAACACCACTCTGAAGGTCGAGTGACAGAGCTTGTCCACAGGTGTTTGTACCGCTACACCGGCCGGCTACAAGACCTGAGAGTCAGCAAACTCGCCAGGAACTTAGAACCGATCAATGATTCGAATGTCTGCGAAGTCACATAGGGAAATGATCATAATAAGTTGGTAGAAGACTCAAAAAGGATGAAGGGCAAGATTGTTTTGCATCTCCTGTCTTGCCGTGATATCAAAAGAAATCCAGTTTTTAAAGACAATAATGTCCACGTGTTCATTTGTTGTTTGGTCTCATGTCTCTGAACGTACATCCCCACAGCCATGAGTTTAAATCTCATTCATCTGCTTAACACACAAATCATTCGCAGCTCTGTAAACACACCCAAACACACACTCATGAATCATTTCAAACGTGGGACGGGATCATCGCACCATTGTCCTCTACATGTATGAGACAAAGGAAAGTTAACAGCCAAGTCTTTAAATAGTAAGAGCCATGGGAGGCGTGGACACAATCAGGCTGTCCCATACACCAGAGAGAGAGAGAGAAGAGAGGGATGGAGAGAATTCACTCTACTCTCCAAAGGTTTGGAATCAAGGACAAAGACAAATCTAATAATTCTATTTAGAGACGGCTCAAAATATAGAATAATTATGTCTGCCATATTTGCAGCTCAATCCATCAACAATGTGGCAGGAATGAGGCCAATGAGTCCAATCAATCCACCCAAGGACTCAAGTTATTACAACTATTAATTAGAGAGTCAACCAAAGACAATTTGACACGCTGGTAATCACTTATTTTCTTCCCGATTCCACGTCTGAGATGACAGCCGGAGGCGCGAGCGAGCGGTGTTTTCTTCAGACGTCTTTACAAATAAAACCTATTTTCCTCTTTTCAGTCTCGGGAACGTGTCGTCCTTCACCTTCACCAAAGTTAAAATGTAGGAGGCGGCGCCGGGCGTTTTTACAAACTTCATCCGTCCCCTTTAATTCGCTGGCGGAAAGTAAAGTTTTTACGAGGAGAATTTCATCCTTCATGTTACTGTATGTTTCTGTTTCCTTTCACGGCCGAGCAGAAACGGCTTGAGGAGCAAAGAGAGAAGGAGAAAGCAGAGGGACCTTGAAGAAAAGAAAAATATAAAGGTGATGATTCAGGATTCATTCATCACACTTTGCTCTCGCCAACGCTGCTTTAAGAATACAAATGCGCCGCGCTTATAATTTGACAGCGTTCACCTTCCCGTCACAGCTTATAGGCAGAAATCAAAATGTGTAAAGGCCATGATGGATGGGCAACTTTTTTAGGCACCAGAGCAATAGTGCTTGCATCAGGGAAACAGTACCTGAGGGAGGGAGGGGGAGGAGGA
Source organism: Genypterus blacodes (assembly GCF_046128005.1). NCBI lineage: Eukaryota > Metazoa > Chordata > Actinopteri > Ophidiiformes > Ophidiidae > Genypterus > Genypterus blacodes. The sequence goes on from NW_027466930.1 coordinate 1,978,352, forward strand.
GGAGGAGGAGGAGTGCGAGGGATCGATGGAGATATCATATTGAGCTTTAAGAAACAAAGTGGTTACACAGATTTTTTGGCAAACCTCCCGAAAATGAAACGCATTAATCCCGGGCGTGAAGAGAGAAAGAAAATTAAAAATAAGGAATAAATGAGTTGAAGTGCAGGTGCAGGTTTGTGTTTGGAGACGAGTTTGACAGGAGAGTGATACCTCCCGTCCTGCTGTCCAACCTGAGCCAGCTCCCAGCTTTTTTGCGTCATGGAAACCAGAGCTCGGATCGATCGACAGCCCCGCGTTAACTACACCCCGGAGAGATGCAAGCCTTGTCTTCTGTTTAGGTATGTGTGTCTGTGTGTGTCTGTGTGTGTCTGTGTGTGTGTGTCTGGTCAATCTCATCAGAGCAAACAGAGAGAAATGGATAAACAATGGCAAAGCAAACGCTGTGGCCCACGGTAGGAACAAGGAGAGGAAGGGAGTGACACCGAGAGACGGATGGAAGGAGAGAGAGGAGCAACGAGGTCACCGGAGGGAGGGGTGGGGGGTGGGGAGGAGTGGAATGGATGAAGGAGCGGAGGGCAGAGAGGAGACGACGGGCCGGGAGGTATGACGAAATTTATTGCCAATAAAAAAAGGAGGAAAAAGGCAATAGTGGGCGGCAATTAGGGACAGAGTGAGAGAGAGAGAGAGAGAGAGAGGGAGGCAATGAGCAAAAAAAAAAAAGGAATGAAGAGATAAAGAGGGAATAAGCCGTAGACGCCGTAGACACACACACACACACACACCCAGGCAGAGCGATTGATCTAAGAGGATCGATCACTCACTTCAATTGATAGCGAGAAGGGTCCCACCTATTTGCATATTCCACAAGACCTATAATGAGGCTGCTGCTGACAACGAGCTATGAAAAGTATCTACCACGGTGTGTGTGTGTGTGTGTTTGTGTGCGTGTGTAGGTGTCTGTGTGTGTGCGTGTGTAGCAGAACTCCTTTAAGATTGCTTTATCGCCGGTGTGTTGTGTTTTTCATTCTTTCCCAGCTCGTGCGCGTGTCAGGTGTGCGTACGAGAGCGGCGTTATTAATATTCTAAATCACTTTAATTACAAAAAAAGGAAAAATTGCACTAGTTGGCCGAAAGCAATTAAAATAAGTCTAATCTCCTAAGCAATTATGCTGTGGGGCATCCTTAACTCAGTCATTTCTGCCTGTTACATTTCCACAAAGGTCAGTGGAAATTGCTTTGTGTTATTAGAACAAAGGCTTTGGCGATGAGCTCACGTGGTTCTCCTGACGATTTCTCGCTCCTCGCCATCCTTCAGCCGCCATCCCTGACCATCTGCACACATCTCTCAATCCTCTCCCTCTCCTTGGAACGTCTCAGATGCCTCCCTGTCGCAACGTGTTGATTAACGCGAAAGAAATAAGTGCGTCGCGGGGGAAAAGTGTGGCAACGTACGGCTAAGTTACCGCGTTAGAGTCAACGGCGAGCGAAGCCCCTTGCTAATTTCACCGAAAGGTAAAAAGAACACAATTGTCCTCAGATTGTTGCGTGTGGTTTCTCTGTAATTTATAGTTTCCAAGAGAAGCCATCCTTCAGCGAATCCTCCTCTTTCCCGACATCTCTCCTCTCACCGTCCTTGTCTCTATTTCTGCCCCCCCCCCCCTCCCAGTCCCCCCGCCCCCCTGCCTCGCTCCGTCCATCCGTCCACCCATCTGGCTGAGGTGAGGAGTGGTAGGCCGAAGAGAGCGGAGTGGAGCGAGGGATGGAGCGACAGCTGGAGCCCAGTCAGACAAGGAGAGACAAATTACCCCTCTAACGAGAGCCATTCATCATCTCCTCATCTCTCCCTCCTTCCATCGCTCTCTCCTCACACACCTCCATGTGAGATAGGGAGCACCTGGACGCTTCCGACGCAAACGCCGCAAAACAACTCGGGATTGACAAATGCAAACACTCTGCGCCCGACGAGGCCTCGCCGCTATGCTCCCGACGCCAACGCGCTCCACTCTCCTCTCATTTATCCGGCCGTCGAGTGCTTTTTTTTTTTTCTTTGCGTGTCGGCGAAGTCAATCAGCGAAAACGCTCGCGGGAGATGAATGAAAATAACGGGGAGAACGCGGAAACCACAAAAAAAACGGAGGGAGGAAGAATGATTGAATGAGCGGGCGCGCGGGAAAGAGGGGAGAGGGGGGAGGGAGGCGGAGGAAGAGGGAGAAGGAGAACGGCGGAGCAACACACCCATGCTGGCACACGCAGAGACTCATTACCATGGCTGCTGTCAGCACAGATGTTGGACTGAGGGGGAGCTGTCAGTCAATATGTGTGTGTAAGTATGTACTGTGTGTGTCTGTGCGTGTGTGTGTGTGTGTGCATGATGGCGTCTGACAGTGATCTGAGGGCTATTTAGTAATGACAGCTGCTGACACAATAGGGCCTTTCTCTCTTTATCTATACAGTGCAGTCTGTCTCCTCCGTCTACTCCTTCCTCCTCCTCCTCCTCCTCCTCTTCCAAATCCTGCATCCATTTTCGTCTTATTCATTCCTTTTTTTTCACATTTCCCTCGCAGCTCAACTGTGGCGAGACACACCTGTTGTTGCCCACATGTGCGTACTGTACGTGCGCAACAAATGGGTGTCTGGCTGTATCTCGGGGACGCTCTGTGTTAGCGCCTTCCTCTCGCAACTTCCTTCCTTTTTTCCTGCCGCGTCTCGTCTTAATCAGAAAAGGAGTGATGAAAAGAGTTGGGAATGAAAGGGGACAGGGGAGGATGATTCGAAAGACGTGTTTTAATTAATATACTCGGGTTTTCGCTGCTTATGAAGGAGTGATGGTATCGCCGCCGCTTGCTGCTTTGATTGGGCGACGCTATCTGGGATTCGTCTCTGGCCTGGAGTTTTTCGCCGCACTCCAGTCGTCGTCTCTGTCTTGGCTGAATCACTCCATCGCTCCAAGCCCATACCCCCCCCCACACCTTTCTCTAGTATGGAGTATGGAAGACCTCTAGCCTTGAAGGCCGGCCATGTTTTGTCCTTTACAACACTGGGGTTTGTTTTCTTACTACATCTGCAATTGTGAACAAGAGGAATTGGCGAGCTGAAAATAAAGCGGCGAATTGCCACATAAATGATTTATTTGAAAGGAAAACAACAATGTGCAAAGATGAAAAGATAAAGGTAGAAAAAAAATCTCAGAGGACCTCAGCCTTGATAGATCTTTTTCAAACAAAGCGAATCCTATCACCACTGAAAGATTGCACTCAGTGACTGCAAGGCCATTCAGAAGTAATGGGTTCTTATGATTAGTCCCCTTATAACAATATCCTTTGACCTTCAGATATCATCCAGCGCATAGGAAGAATGGAGACCAATTACACTTAAATATTAACAGAACTTTGTAGGCAAAGACACGGTGATGTAAATGACATAATTTCTGCTCTCAACTGTCTCTCCTATAGAACTTCACAAGGACACGGCAGGACACACACCCGTCTAAAGCTCCTTTCACAAGCTTCTCTTCTAGAACCCGGAACTTTTCTGTTTGTTTTTTCCTGATGTATTTTCTCAGCTCCCGGTCCAGAATCTGCTGTGATCGTGCCCAAACGACAAGCTGTCACAGCTTAGCGGAGCCTGCTCACGATGCAAAGCGATGCAGGGATACGAAGGCTAAGAAATAAACCCCCCAAAACAATAATCAATAATGGAGGCAGAGACGTACAGCGGTACAACACAATGGATTCTATTCTGGGACACCAACCAGTGTGCTGTGGTGGTATGTATGTCTTTACATTAAGCTACAACAGAGAACTACACGGTCCCTGGAGACAAAGAAGGCAACGTAAGCTCAATAATCGTTATGGTGCGGCACTGTGAGCAAGGCATCAGGAATAGCTCCTATGCTCCGGATAGCTTCAGGTACAGTAGTTCACACACAGCACTCACAGACGTGACACGACATGACTAGATTTCATACATGACGGCTAAAAAGCCCAGTCGAGTAGAAAACAGAACGAGCTGTATTCAAACGCAACATCAAACAGTTTATCCCAATAAAGGTTCAGGGGGGCCGTCCCTCACCCTCCTCACTCCTCTTACCCCTCTCACTCAAGTGGGTTTTTCCTGTTTTGTCACGAGCAGAGATGAAGAAAGCCACGAGCCGACACCAAGCGACACACTCGACCTTTGAACCAGCGTACAAAACGCAACCAAGCACCAAGCCACATATGTTAATTGAAACATACCTCCCTATTGCTGGTAAGTGCGTGTGTGTGTGTGTCTCCACGGCCATAGGTAGCATTAGGATGCTGCGGCGCACTCGTGCTGCCCATTGTCAGAGATGTCCACTGCGTAACTTGGGGCAACCATGGAAGGCTACATTACCATATAAATTACATCCATGTTGTTGCTGCTGTTGTGGATTGATGGTATTGTTATGGATTCTACGCGTTGGACTCTCATTGAAAACAATCAAAATAAATCGCCTCCTCCTCCTCGCAAACGGACACAAATACGTGCGCACTCACTCACTCGCGCATTCACACACACACACAGATACATACAAAGCCGAGCAAACCCCAGGTGCAGAGAGATAGACGGCTGTCCTCTCATCCCTCCATTTCCTCTGAACATGAAGCTCTGTAACAGCTGAGAGGAAGAAATGTGTGTGTGGCAGGATGAGCAGATGGGAGGAGAGGGGGGATGAAAAAAAAAGGCACGACCCAAAGTTGTTGCCGGAGGTGCGGCGGAGGTGTGTGTGTGTGTGTGTGTCGGTGATTTTTGATTTGGAGTAGAACTTGAAATAATGCTATCAATTAGTCCAAGTTAATCACAGCACGCAGCTCATTAAAGTAAAAACCCTCATAAATGAAGTCACCAGCTGAAGAGCAGCTCATTATGAAGGTATAAAGGTAAAAAAAAGCTTCTTCTTCTTCCCTCGTCTGTGTGAGAATCTGCCTGACTGTCCATGGATACAGCCACACTGCCATGTTCTGTTGGCTGGTGCACCTGAAAGAGGCCGAATGAGAGCGAGAGAGCGAGCGAGAGAGCGAGCGAGTGAGGGACGACGGGCACCACAGTCGGGACGGCGAGGGAGAGGGAGAATATTGAGCTAACCTGTTCTCCACGTGGTGATTTATGGTCAGGAAAAGAAGCATTTGAATCAGAAATTGGGTCAAACTTCGGGGATGAGTGTGACTACAACAGTATGTATACATTCATATCTACATAAAGCTTTCACTGCTGCAGTATGTTCAGTATAAGCTTAATGTCTTATTCAGTGGATGATTTATGATCGTGTTTAATATTTGATCTGAATTGAACAGAATACAACGAAACAATTGACAAAAATGACCAGAATAGCATAACAACTACACATATAAAAGAAAATGGAGCTTTGAATAAAATACTATTAAATTATTTTGTGTTATTGAAAATGCAAAAAATCATTAAAAGCTGCTAAATTTCAAGGCTAAAAAGCTTTCCTATATTTAAATACAGAGTTTCACATATCTGGCAGTAGATTCCTGGCCTGACTCGCATTCCTTTTCTTACGGAATGTCTATGATTCTTGTTTCTGACTGTGAGCTTTTAGATGCTGCGGGGCAAAACACTGCGCTGAGAGCTTTTTTCCACAACGATCTGACAAGCTGCGTAATGATCGGGAGGAAATATTTGACATACGCACAAACTGTGAAATGCAAAGTGAGTGTTGTTGACATGAACGATGAGAGGATTACATTGATTGAACACAAATGAGATGATCTGCTAATGGCACTGATCTGATGCCTCCTTTTCACCTGTTCGTCGCGTGAAAACAAACAGGATAAATGTTTCATGTTCAAGTGGGCGAAAAACAGCTCTGTGCAATTATTAATGTTTACTAAAAGTCGAAGATTTGTCACCATGGTTTCAGGAGTGATTTTGTCTCCTGTGCAAAATCATGTGACGGTAAGAAAACATCCTATTTTCATTTGTACCTAGCAGGAACTGTTATTTGCATTTTAGAAATATCTGAAAAAAAGGGAAAGTCATCAAGAAGTGAATACAGAATTATTTGTGCAAAGAGGCATGCAAAACGCACACGCACACACGCGCACACACGCGCGCGCGCACACACACACACACACACACACACACACACGCGCGCGCACACACACACACACACAGCACACACAGGTGCCAAAACAAATACCTATTCAACAAAGCGGGGCTCCGAAGAACCAACCGGCAATTGCTAGTTGCTATGACAATCCGGCGCTGTAAAAAGCACAAAAAGAAAACAGCTGAAAAACAAAGAAAAGAAATTAAGGAAATATTTGAAAGAGAGAAAAGAAGCGAGGGAGGAAGAGCTCGGGGATAATAACGTAGAAAAAAAAGAACGAGTCGGTAAGCGATCCGGATTAGTTTGGTGCAGGGATATGGCAGTTTGTCACCTTGTGCGATGAGAGTTGCTGTGTTGCTTTGTAATATCATGAATAAACTCAATTTCAATGAAGACTGCGGTGTTATATTATTTGCAGTATGAGCATGTGTGAGAGCGTGTGTTCCTGGGGCTGAGTCAGCAGTGTTTCCTTTGACGATTAGCTACACGAGAATACACACACACAAACACACGCACACACACGCACATTCACGCTCCCAGCCACCGCACTGGGATCAGCCCAAAGAGGAGTGATGCATTTAGAGCCAGTGGGTAACGACAGCACCGAGGCCTGTTGCTGAGTGAACTCTCTCCTCTCTTTTGATGTCGGATGTGTTGTGTAGCCTCTATTTATAGGAACGGGGGAGCAAATGGGGGAAAAAAAGATGGCGAGCTGAAAAACACAGTAGGCTATAATACTTTCCCTCTAACTAGCTTCATGTTTGGCATTGCAACCTCTCAGTCTGGACCCCCCCAACACACTCACTGAGCCAAATTAGTGAGCCTCTTTTGCGCCTCATTTCAGATGTATTCAGCATCCAGAGATGTATGTGTTATTTATCAAACATGGCCGCGCCGCACTACGCACAATCAGCGGAGAAGCGGCTCGTTAATTTATGCATGAGCATTTCAGGGCTGATCGTGCAAACGATGGGGAGGGATATGATAATTGTGTCTGATTACACATTCCTAAGGTTCACCGAGCAAAGCTCACGTAATTCTGTGAGGGTCAGTGACGTCGGAGAACACAGGGATATTCATGCGTGAGTGAGTACTGGTTGTGGTTGTGGAGAGAAATAATATTTTCTGTAAAATTTTTATGACAACACAAAGACATGAGCTGCATTGAAATCAATCAAGAAGATGAAATAAAAGCTTCTTGAAAAATCGAGTGTTGACTGAGCGGCATGATTTGTTATAACTCTACATTCATTCTATTTCAATTTGAAGTCTCTACATGTTCTGGTTCTTTTATATGAAACCATGGAAACCTGCGTTTACACGGTTTAGACCTGAAAACAACCTGCGTGAACAAACAAGACTTTAACTTCAGAGATGGAGGTAAAACAAAACCCTGCAACGGACCCAAATTAGACAGAAATAATTTCAGGAGCAATTATTATTTAAGGTGGAGAGGAAGGATCACAACACTCGCTGCAGCAGAGTGTCACATTATATGACATGTTAGTCAGAACGGCAAGGAAAATTGTGATCGTTGCATTTGAAGTTGCTGATATCTGGTAGAAAATAGATTCATTTCCACATATGAATATCTGATGTGTGTCACGTGTGAGGAAATCATCTGAACTGAATCGTACTCCATCACATTTGCAAACTTTTCTGATAAATAGATGTCGTGGCTGCATCAGTAATAGATGCTGCGCGTGTACTTGTGGCCTTAGTTAAAAGAAATGGAAATTTTCTAATATCGTTTCATTGTAGGTGCATTTCAATTTCAGCATCGCTGAGCTTGCTGATCTAAGACAAATCCCACCCTGTGCGCTGGCTTTTGAGCTCCACTTCATTCGCCCGATGTGCTCGGGAGCTCGTCGTAGTTGTTGATTGCGGTACTGGCGGCTGCGACTACATCAAAAGGTAATAACATGCAGATTGTGAGCGCAAAACAGAATGAAATGCGAGGCTCAAATTTGTGCTGCACGTTCATGAATGTAAATGCGAACCTCCAACTCCCCGCAGGAACGCCAGTTTGTATTGGTGATTGTGCAGAGAGGTGACTTGGGGAAGTAATGGGAGATTACCATGCATGCCTGGGCTCTTTGAAGTAGCTACTGCTTTGGTCATGGATGGCTGAGTGGCTGTGTGTGCGTGCGTGTGTGTGTGCATGTGTCTGTGTGTGTATGACACAGTAATAGCTTGAGTCATAGGGCTCTGAGGCCCACTTCAGCAGAAGAGGTGTCTGATGTGGTTTACGGGTTGATGAAGAGAAAATGCAAAATAAAAAACATATGCACACACACACAAGCAGGCGCACACACACACTCACACACACACACTCATGTTTATATTTATGCCAGACTACGCAATCGTAACAATCATCATCCAGTCATAGAATTAGCACAACTTGCATCAGCTGACTCAGAGGAATATGGAGTCCCCATGCTGATGGACTTCATGCAGCTGTGCGTGTATGTGTAAGCTCGGGTGTGTGTGTGTGTGTGTGAGTGTGCGCGTGCCTATCTACATAAACACTCTCTTGCAAACGTGATGCAACTCTCAAAGGCACGACCTGCAAAACCGGTTCAGCTCATAAACAGTTGTGCCCAGCCAAGCAGAGGCAAAACACCAAACTAAGCACCGGCGGAGACGCGCAGCCCAGTCGGACGCTCAGCACCGGGCCGTTACGCTCTGCCTCTCACTGTGAACCGCAGACCTCAGAGACAAATAATAAACGCTAATCTTTGTAGGACGAAGCCAAGTCAGTCAGTTTAAGCTGAGAGCGTCGAATGAGATTTTTAATTACTTTATGACCTGGGGTATATTAGCGCATATTAATGAGGATCATTAACCTAGAGGTAACTAAGACCCCTCCTTCTTAACTACAACTGATAGCACCTCTGCTGTCTGATGCTAGACTATCAGCATTCGTGCACGTGCGTGTGCGTGTGTGTGCTTGATAATGAAATGTTTCTATTGCATCCTCTGTAATGAACTACACGGCCTTTGTTAAAATGAATAACTAGTCACTCTCCTTTTCTTACCAGCAGCTGAACTTTGGCTCCAAACGCGCGACGCTGGATGTGGACTTGAAACTTTGAAATGTTTAATTGTTCGGTTTGCAGCAGATCAAGGACTGTCGGCGCCACAAAGAAGAAGAACATTCTTCCTCTGGTCTCTGCGGGGCAAGCGGAGGAGTGAAGAAGAAGAAGAGGAGCGTTTCAATTGAGTTAATTTCAACAGATGAAGAGGACGATGGACATGAAGAAAAGCAGAATCATTTTCTCAGTTTTTCTGTCCGCGGCGAGGAGAAGTTGGCGGCGGGAGTGGAGGGGGCGCGCCTGTTCTCCACCTCCTGCAGTTTAAATGCCAGGGAGGCGGAGCCACGTCACCCTGTCTGTCATTGCTGTCACGCCCCCCCACGTGTGTGTCGGCTTTTATAGACCGCAGTCTCACCGGCGTACAGGCAGATGCTTTTATCTCAGCAGAGGGGCTTCTAACAATTGACACGACACACTCTTACACAAACACACACACACTTACTCATTCACGCACAAATGCTCACACTCTTTTCCGTTGATGGATCTCTTACTCTTAGCCCTCCACACTCTCCATCTCACGTCTTCACCGTCTCATCTTTACGTAATCGTGCCGTTGTATGCGTTACGCAGCTCTCTGCCCTGCTGCAAGGCCCCCCCCCCCCGCACACACACACGCCAGAGACCGTATCCCGTATCCCGTTCCATCTCCGCCGTACAAAGGATCCGAAACAGACACAGGGGGGTTTCGTACGAAATATAGGGCAACGCTACAGGGAAAATAGGGCTCCACTCTGTAGTGAATCCATATTAGAGAAGCAGGGCCGTGTTTGAGGGTTCTGGGTGCTTGCATGCACAATGGAGGCAATCACTTCGACACTGTGCTCCCCTGTCCGGGCCTGGTGAAGAATAATGGGACATAACGCTGCTCTCTACTACGCGTTTATGTTATATAATCTGATGGTAAAAGGCATTATGGCTGAATGCACACAAAAAACTGTGTGTGTGAATATAGATGGTGGCAAGCGGGTCTGTGGTAAGTTTTTGTGTAAATTGCGTGTCTCAATGTGTGTGTGTGTGTGTGTGTGTGTGTGCATCCTCCCTCAGTACAGTGTGCATTAATTGCCATTCCCAGTGGTCGTCAAGAGTGCGCAGGGCTCCTGTGGGACATCTGCACCTTCATTAGTCTCTACTGATCATCACGCTGCAGCACCAAGAGAGGGTCTGTTCTCCTCTTTCATCACTCCTTCTTTGCTCCACTGCTCCCTTACCCCCCCACCCTCCCCCCTTACTCCCCCCCCCACTCCCATCCCGGTACTCCTGCCTGTTTTCTTAAAACATTGCGGCGGTAGCTCTTTAGTTTAACCGTAAGCGTTTCCCGCGGCCTTCCGTGCAGAGAGGTAGCGGGGATTTTGGAGAGAAGAGTGGGGGCAAGGAGTGTGAGGAGGAAGTGCACACACACCCACGCACAGAGACACACACACGCTCCCCATGCTCGGCGCTCCACTTGCCCCGCTGTGCCGTGGTCTATCCCGCGACTGCAATTTGTAATGGCTCGTGATTTTGCTGCCTCGCCTTCTCATCCTTCAACGTTTCTGTCACCCCCCCCTCCCCTCGACAGCCCCCTCGCCCCCCTGTCGCCCCTCTCCGCTTCCTCTCGCCGCCCTCATCTCGCACTTTCTTTTGCATTTTCACTCCCATTAGCCTTCCTTTCGTCATTATCTCTCAGTTAATACTTCTCACTGTCTCATCCCCCCCCTTGTGCGAGTGGTTCTTCCCCCCGGGGGGTACGTTCTCTCGCACTCCACAGACCCCTACAGACATGTAATGCACCCCCTGCCCCCCCTCCAACCCCAGCCCTCCTCCTCTTCCTCCTCTACCGCCTCTCCCCTCTTTTCTCTGCAGTGGATGAGAGAAGCCAGCTGGAGGAAACAGAGAGAAATGGGCCCAATTACAGCATTGGGAACTGAAAGTTGGCTAATTAACTCTAATTCGCTAACAAACTGCTTTTTCACCAAGAATCATCTCTCTCTGTCACATGGCGCACGCACACACATGCACACACTCACACACACGAGACTCTGCATTTGCATTGCACATTAGGAAGACACACACACACGCACACACACTCGCACACATACATGCACTCACATACAAAGCCAAAAAGTGCAGGTACACATGCATGCTAACACTCATAAAAGTCGAGCTTATCTGCACAAAAACACCCCCCAGTCCCCACCCACAAAGACACACACACACGCACAGAAACACACACAAAACGTGTGTGGACCCACTTGCTCAGCTGTATTTACCGCAAGGGCAATATGTTGATTACGTTAGAGTGGCTGATTATTGCACAGTGACAGTAAAGGAAACAAATGTCTTTCATAGAATGGCATCTATCTCAGCGAGAGGCCTGCTAGCTACAGACTATAGCGGCAAATGACTCCACACGCCCGACGATGACAGACAAAAAGAGCGAGCGAGAGAGAGAGAGAGAGCAGGAAGGGGTGGAAGAATAAG